>NW_026902399.1:0-606391 GCF_027409185.1 Cynocephalus volans
ACCGGTTTAAGCCGGTTGAATCCGGTTTTTATCCGGTTTAAACCGGTTCATTCCGGTTTTATCCGATTTGAACCGGTTCAATCCGGTTTTATCCGGTTTGAACCGGTTCAATCCGTTTTTATCCGTTTTAAACCGGTTCAATCCGGTTTTATCCGGTTTAAACCGGTTCATTCCGGTTTTATCCGGTTTAAACAGATTTGAACCGGTTCAATCCGATTTTATCCGGTTTAAAACTGTTTGAACCCGTTCAATCCGGTTTTATCCGGTTTAAACCGGTTTAAGCCGGTAAAATCCGGTTTTATCCAGTTTAAATGAGTTCTATCCGGTTCTATTCAATTGAGACCGGTTTAAACCGGTTCAATCCGGTTTTATCCGGTTTAAACCGGTTTAATCCGGTTCAATCCGGTTTTATCCGGTTTAAACCAGTTCAATCTGGTTTTATGTGGTTTAAACCGGTTTGAACTGGTTCAATCCGGTTTTATCCGGTTTAAACCGTTTTAAGCCGGTTCAATCCGGTTTTATCCATTTTAAACCGGTTCTATCCGGTTCAATCCGGTTTTATCCGGTTTGAACCGGTTCAATCCGGTTTTATCCGGTTTGAACCGGTTCATTCCGGTTTTATCCTCGTTTGAACCGGTTCAATCCGGTTTTATCCGGTTTGAACCGGTTCAATCCGGTTTTATCCGGTTTGAACCGGTTCAATCCGGTTTTATCCGGTTTGAACCGGTTCAATCCGGTTTTATCCGGTTTGAACCGGTTCAATCCGGTTTTATCCGGTTTGAACCGGTTCAATCCGGTTTTATCCGGTTTAAACCTATTTGAACAGGTTCAATCCGGTTTTATCCGGTTTGAACCGGTTCAATCCGGTTTTATCCGGTTTGAACCGGTTCAACCCGGTTTTATCCGGTTTGAACCACTTCAATCCGGTTTTATCCGTTTTAAACCGCTTTGAACCGGTTCAATCCGGTTTTATCCGGTTTAAAGCGGTTCTATCCGGTTCTATCCGGTTGAAACCGGGTTAATCCTGTTCAGTCCCGTTTTATCAGGTTTAAACCAGTTTAAGCCGTTTCAATCCGGTTTTATCCGGTTTAAACCGGTTCAATCTCGTTTTATGCGGTTTAAACCGGTTTGAACCGGGTCAATCCGATTTTATCCGGTTTTAACTGGTTTAAGCCGGTTCAATCCGGTTTTATCCAGTTTAAACCGGTTCTATCCGGTTGAAACCGGTTTAAACTGGTTCAATACGGTTTTATCCGGTTTATAACGATTCAATCCGGTTTTATCTGGTTTGAACCGTTTCATTCCGGTTTTATCCGGTGTGAACCGGTTCAATCCGGTTTTATCCGGTTTAAACCTTTTGAAGCCGGTAAAATCCGGTTTTATCCAGTTTAAACTGGTTCTATCCGGTTCTATCTGGTTGAAACTGGTTTTAAACCGTTTCAATCCGGTTTTATCCGGTAGAAACCGGTTTAAGCTGGTTGAATCCTGTTTTATCCGGTTTAAACCGGTTCAATCCGGCTTTATCCGGTTTAAACCGGTTCATTCCGGTTTTATCCGGTTTGAACCGGTTCAATCCGGTTTTATCTGGTTTGAAACGTTTCAATCCGGTTTTATCCGGTTTAAACCGGTTCAATCCGGTTTTATCCAGTTTAAACCGGTTTAAGATGGTTAAATCCGTTTTTTCCAGTTTAAACCGGTTCTATCCTGTTCTATCCGGTTGAAACCGGGTTAATCCGGTTCAGTCCCGTTTTATCAGGTTTAAACCAGTTTAAGCCGGTTCAATCCGGTTTTTTTCCGGTTTAAACTGGTTCAATCTGGTTTTATCCGGTTTAAACCGGTTTGAACCGGTTTAATCCGGTTATATCCGGTTGAAACCGGTTTAAGCCGGTTCAATCCGGTTTTATCCAGTTTAAACCGGTTCTATCCTGTTCTATCCATTTGAAACCGGTTTAAACCAGTACAATCCGGTTTTATCCGGTTTAAACCGTTTCAATCCGGTTTTATCCGTTTTAAACCGCTTTGAACGGTTCAATCCGGTTTTATCCGGTTTAAAGCGGTTTAAGCCGGGAAAATCCGGTTTTATCCAGTTTAAACCGGTTCTATCCGGTTCTATCCGGTTGAAACCGGGTTAATCCTGTTCAGTCCCGTTTTATCAGGTTTAAACCAGTTTAAGCCAGTTCAATCCGGTTTTATCCGGTTTAAACGGTTCAATCTCGTTTTATGCGGTTTAAACCGTTTGAACCGGTTCAATCCGATTTTATCCGGTTTTAACTGGTTTAAGCCGGTTCAATCCGGTTTTATCCAGTTTAAACCGGTTCTATCCAGTTGAAACCGGTTTAAACTGGTTCAATCCGGTTTTATCGGTTTATAACGATTCAATCCGGTTTTATCTGGTTTGAACCGTTTCATTCCGGTTTTATCCGGTTTGAACCGGTTCAATCCGGTTTTATCCGGTTTAAACCTTTTGAAGCCGGTAAAATCCGGTTTTATCCAGTTTAAACTGGTTCTATCCGGTTCTATCTGGTTGAAACTTGTTTAAACCGTTTCAATCCGGTTTTATCCGGTAGAAACCGGTTTAAGCTGGTTGAATCCTGTTTTATCCGGTTTAAAACCGGTTCAATCTGGTTTTATCCGGTTTAAACCCGTTTGAACCGGTTCAATCCAGTTTTATCCGGTTTAAACCGGTTCAATCCGGTTTTATCCGGTTTAAACCGGTTTGAACCGGTTCATTCCGGTTTTATCCGGTTTAAGCCGGTAAAATCCGGTTTTATCCAGTTTAAATCGGTTCTATCCGGTTCTATCCAATTGAAACCGGTTTAAACCAGTTCAATCCGGTTTTAACCGGTTTAAACCGGTTTAAGCCGGTTCAATCCGGTTTTATCCGGTTTAAACCGGTTCAATCTGGTTTTATCCGGTTTAAACCGGTTTGAACTGGTTCAATCCGGTTTTATCCGGTTTAAACCGTTTTAGGCCGGTTCAATCCGGTTTTATCCATTTTAAACCGGTTCTATCCGGTTCAAACCGGTTTAAAACCGGTTCAATCCGGTTTTATCCGGTTTAAACCAGTTCATTCCGGTTTTATCCGGTTTGAACCGGTTCAATCCGGTTTTATCCGCTTTAAAAACAGTTCATTCCGGTTTTATCCGGTTTAAACCTGTTTGAACCCGTTCAATCTGGTTTTATCCGGTTTAAACCGGTTTAAGCCGGTTCAATCCGGTTTTATCCGGTTTAAACCGGTTCAATCCGGTATTATCCGGTTTGAACCGGTTCAATCCGGTTTTATCCGGTTTGAACCGCTTCAATCCGGTTTTATCCGGTTTAAACCTGTTTGAACCCGTTCAATCTGGTTTTATCCGGTTTAAACCGGTTTAAGCCGGTTCAATCCGGTTTTCTCCATTTTAAACCGGTTCTATCCAGTTGAGACCGGTTTAAACCGGTTCAATCCGGTTTTATCCGGTTTAAACCGGTTCAATCCGGTTTTATCCGGTTTGAACCGGTTCAATCCGGTTTTATCCGGTTTGAACCGGTTCAATCCGTTTTTATCCGGTTTAAACCGGTTCAATCCGGTTTTATCCGGTTTAAACCGGTTCATTCCGGTTTTATCCGGTTTAAACAGATTTGAACCGGTTCAATCCGATTTTATCCGGTTTAAAACTGTTTGAACCCGTTCAATCCGGTTTTATCCGTTTAAACTGGTTTAAGCCGGTAAAATCCGGTTTTATCCAGTTTAAATGAGTTCTATCTGGTTCTATTCAATTGAAACCGGTTTAAACCGGTTCAATCCGTTTTTATCCGGTTTAAACCGGTTTAATCCGGTTCAATCCGGTTTTATCCGGTTTAAACCAGTTCAATCTGGTTTTATCTGGTTTAAACCGGTTTGAACTTGTTCAATCCGGTTTTATCCGGTTTAAACCGTTTTAAGCCGGTTCAATCCGGTTTTATCCATTTTAAACCGGTTCTATCCGGTTCAATCCGGTTTTATCCGGTTTGAACCGGTTCAATCCGGTTTTATCCGGTTTGAACCGGTTCATTCCGGTTTTATCCTGTTTGAACCGGTTCAATCCGGTTTTATCCGGTTTGAACCGGTTCAATCCGGTTTTATCCGGTTTGAACCGGTTCAATCCGGTTTTATCCGGTTTGGACCGGTTCAATCCGGTTTTATCCTGTTTGAACCGGTTCAATCCGGTTTTATCCGGTTTGAACCGGTTCAATCCGGTTTTATCCGGTTTAAACCTATTTGAACAGGTTCAATCCGGTTTTATCCGGTTTGAACCGGTTCAATCCGGTTTTATCCGGTTTGAACCGGTTCAACCCGGTTTTATCCGGTTTGAACCACTTCAATCCGGTTTTATCCGGTTTAAACCTGTTTGAACCCGTTCAATCCGGTTTTATCCGGTTTGAACCGGTTCAATCCGGTTTTATCCGGTTTGAACTGGTTCAATCCGGTTTTATCCGGTTTAAACCTGTTTGAACACGTTCAATCCGGTTTTATGCGCTTTAAACCGGTTTAAGCCGGTTCAATCCGGTTTTATCCATTTTAAACCGGTTCTATCCGGTTCTATCCGGTTGAAACCGGTTGAAACCGGTTCAATCCGGTTTTATCCGGTTTAAACCGGTTCATTCCGGTTTTATCCCGTTTGAACCGGTTCAATCCGGTTTTATCCGGTTTGAACCGGTTCAATCCGGTTTTATCCGGTTTAAACAGGTTCATTCCGGTTTTATCCGGTTTGAACTGCTTTAATCCGGTTTTATCCGGTTTGAACCGGTTCAATCCGGTTTTATCCGGTTTGAACCGCTTCAATCCGGTTTAATCCGGTTTAAACCAGTTTGAACCCATTCAATCCGTTTTTATCCTGTTTAAACCGGTTTAAGCCGGTAAAATCCGGTTGTATCCAGTTTAAACCTGTTCTATCCAGTTCTATCCAGTTGAAACCGGTTTACACCGGATCAATCCGGTTTTATCCGGTTTAAAACGGTTCAATCTGGTTTTATCCGGTTTAAACCAGTTTGAACCGGTTCTATCCGTTTTTATCCGGTTTAAACCGGTTTAAGCCGGTTCAATCCGGTATTATCCAGTTGAAACCGGTTCTGTCCGGTTCTATCCGGTTGAAGCCAGTTTAAACCGGTTCAATCTGCTTTTATCCGGTTTAAACCGGTTCAATCCTGTTTTATCTGGTTTAAGCTGGTTCATTCCGGTTTTATCCGGTTTGAACCGGTTCAATCCGGTTTTATCCGGTTTGAACCGTTTCAATCCGGTTTTATCCGGTTTAAACCGGTTCATTCCGGTTTTATCCGGTTTGAACCGGTTCAATCCGGTTTTATCTGGTTTGAAACGTTTCAATCCGGTTTTATCCGGTTTAAACCGGTTCAATCCGGTTTTATCCAGTTTAAACCGGTTTAAGATGGTTAAATCCGTTTTTTCCAGTTTAAACCGGTTCTATCCTGTTCTATCCGGTTGAAACCGGGTTAATCCGGTTCAGTCCCGTTTTATCAGGTTTAAACCAGTTTAAGCCGGTTCAATCCGGTTTTTTCCGGTTTAAACTGGTTCAATCTGGTTTTATCCGGTTTAAACCGGTTTGAACCGGTTTAATCCGGTTATATCCGGTTGAAACCGGTTTAAGCCGGTTCAATCCGGTTTTATCCAGTTTAAACCGGTTCTATCCTGTTCTATCCATTTGAAACCGGTTTAAACCAGTACAATCCGGTTTTATCCGGTTTAAACCGTTTCAATCCGGTTTTATCCGTTTTAAACCGCTTTGAACCGGTTCAATCCGGTTTTATCCGGTTTAAAGCGGTTTAAGCCGGGAAAATCCGGTTTTATCCAGTTTAAACCGGTTCTATCCGGTTCTATCCGGTTGAAACCGGGTTAATCCTGTTCAGTCCCGTTTTATCAGGTTTGAACCAGTTTAAGCCGGTTCAATCCGGTTTTATCCGGTTTAAACCGGTTCAATCTCGTTTTATGCGGTTTAAACCGGTTTGAACCGGTTCAATCCGATTTTATCCGGTTTTAACTGGTTTAAGCCGGTTCAATCCGGTTTTATCCAGTTTAAACCGGTTCTATCCGGTTGAAACCGGTTTAAACTGGTTCAATCCGGTTTTATCCGGTTTATAACGATTCAATCCGGTTTTATCTGGTTTGAATTGTTTCATTCCGGTTTTATCCGGTTTGAACCGGTTCAATCCGGTTTTATCCGGTTTAAACCTTTTGAAGCCGGTAAAATCCGGTTTTATCCAGTTTAAACTGGTTCTATCCGGTTCTATCTGGTTGAAACTGGTTTAAACCGTTTCAATCCGGTTTTATCTGGTAGAAACCGGTTTAAGCTGGTTGAATCCTGTTTTATCCGGTTTAAACTGGTTCAATCTGGTTTTATCCGGTTTAAACCGGTTTGAACCGGTTCAATCCAGTTTTATCCGGTTTAAACCGGTTCAATCCGGTTTTATCCGGTTTAAACCGGTTTGAACCGGTTCATTCCGGTTTTATCCGGTTTAAACCGGTTTGAACCGGTTCATTCCGGTTTTATCCGGTTTAAACCGGTTTGAACCGGTTCAATCCGGTTTTATCCGGTTTAAACCAATTCTATCCAGTTTTATCCGGTTGAAACAGGTTTAAACCGGTTCAGTCCGGTTTTATCCGGTTTAAACCAGTTCAATCCGGTTTTATCCGGTTTAAACCAGTTCATTCCGGTTTTATCCGATTTGAACCGGTTCAATCCGGTTTTATCCGGTTTGAACCGGTTCAATCCGGTTTTATCCGGTTTGAACCGGTTCAATCCGGTTTTATCCGGTTTGAACCGGTTCAATCCGGTTTTATCCGGTTTGAACCGGTTCATTCCGGTTTTATCCGGTTTGAACCGGTTCAATCCGGTTTTATCCGGTTTGAACCGGTTCATTCCGGTTTTATCCAGTTTAAACCGGTTTGAACCGGTTCAATCCGGTTTTATCCGGTTTAAAACTGTTTGAACCCGTTCAATCCGGTTTTATCCGGTTAACCCGGTTTAAGCCGGTAAAATCCGGTTTTATCCAGTTTAAATCGGTTCTATCCGGTTCTATCCAATTGAAACCGGTTTTAACCAGTTCAATCCGGTTTTAACCGGTTTAAACCGGTTTAAGCCGGTTCAATCCGGTTTTATCCGGTTTAAACCGGTTCAATCTGGTTTTATCCGGTTTAAACCGGTTTGAACTGGTTCAATCCGGTTTTATCCGGTTTAAACCGTTTTAGGCCGGTTCAATCCGGTTTTATCCATTTTAAACCGGTTCTATCCGGTTCTATCCGGTTCAAACCGGTTTAAACCGGTTCAATCCGGTTTTATCCGGTTTAAACCAGTTCATTCCGGTTTTATCCGGTTTGAACCGGTTCAATCCGGTTTTATCCGGTTTAAACCAGTTCATTCCGGTTTTATCCGGTTTAAACCTGTTTGAACCCGTTCAATCTGGTTTTATCTGGTTTAAACCGGTTCAATCTGGTTTTATCCTGTTGAAACCGGTTTTATCCGGTTTAGACCGGTTTAAACCAGTTCAATCCGGTTTTAATCGGCTTAAACTGGTTCAATCTGGTTTTATCCGTTTTAAACCGCTTTAAAACGGTTTAATCCGGTTTTATCCGGTTTAAACCAGTTTGAACCTGTTCAATCAGGTTTTATCCGGTTTAAACCGGTTTAAACCGGTTCAATCCGGTTTTATCTCGTTTAAACCGGTTCTATCCGGTTCTATCCTTTTTAAATTGGATTAAACTGTTTCTGTCCTGTTCTATCCTGTTTTAACTGGATTAAACCAGTTCAATCCGGTTTTATCCTGTTTAAACCGGTTTAAACCCTTTCAATCCGTTTTTATCCGGTTTCAACCGGTTTACAGCAGTTCAATCCGGTTTTATCCGCTTTATACCGTTTCTATCCGGTTCTATCCGTTTTAAACCGGTTTAAACCAGTTCATTCCGGTTTTATCCGGTTTAAACCTGTTTGAACCGGTTCAATCCGGTCTAAACCGGTTTAAGCCGGTTCAATCCGGTTTTATCCGGTTTAAACCGGTTCAATCAGGTTTTATCCGGTTTAAACCGGTTTAAGCCGGTTCAATCCGGTTTTATCCTGTTTAAACCGGTTCTATCCGGTTCTATCCGGTTGAAACCATTTTAAACCGGTTCAATCCGGTTTTATCCGGTTTAAACCGGTTCAATCTTGTTTTATCCGGTTTAAACCGTTTGAAACCAGTTCAATCCGGTTTTATCTGGTTTAGACCAGTTCAAACCGGTTCAATCCGGTTTTATCCAGTTTAAACCAGTTCTATCCATTTCTATCTGGTTTAAACCGGTTTAAACTGGTTCAATCCGGTTTTATCCGGTTTAAACCGGTTCTATCCGTTTTAAACCGGTTTAAAACAGTTCATTCCGGTTTTATCCGGTTTAAACCGGTTTAAGCCGGTTCAATCCGGTTTTATCCGGTTTCAACCGGTTTACACCGGTTCAATCCGGTTTTATCCGGTTTAAACCGTTTCTATCCACTTCTATCCGTTTTAAACCGGTTTAAACCAGTTCATTCCTGTTTTATCCGGTTTAAACCGGTTTCAACCGGTTCAATCCGGTTTTATCCGGTATAAACCGGTTTAAGCCAGTTCAATCCGGTTTTATCCGGTTTAAACCGGTTTAATTCTCTTTAAACCGGTTTAAGCTGGTTCAATCCGGTTTAAACCAGTTTGAACCGGTTCAATCCGGTTTTATCCGGTTTAAACCGGTTTAAGCCTGTTCAATCCGGTTTTCTCCAGTTTAAACCGGTTCTATCCGGTTCTATCCGGTTGAAACCAGTTTAAACCGGTTCAATCCGGTTTTATCCGGTTTAAACCGGTTCAATACGTTTTTTCCGGTTTAAACTGTTTTAAACCAGTTCATTCCGGTTTTATCCGGTTTAAACCGGTTCAATCCGGTTTTATACGGTTTAAACCGGTTCATTCCGGTTTCATCCGGTTTGAACCGGTTTAAACCGGTTTAAACCAGTTCAATCCGGTTTTAAACGGTTTAAACCGGTTCTATCCGGTTCAATCTGGTTTAAACCGGTTTAAACCGGTTCTATCCGTTTTTATCCGGTTTAAACCGGTACAATCTGGTTTTATCCGGTTTAAACCGGTTTAAACCGGTTCAATCGGTTTTATCCAGTTTAAACCGGTTCAATCCGTTTTTTCCGGTTTAAACAGGTTTAAACCAGTTCATTCCGGTTTTATCCGGTTTAAACTGGTTCAATCCGGTTTAAACCGTTTCAATCTGGTTTTATCCGGTTTGAAACGGTTTAAACCGCTTCAATCCGTTTTTATCCGGTTTAAACCGGTTCTATCCGGTTCTATCCGGTTGAAACCGGTTTAAACCGGTTCAATCTGGTTTTATCCAGTTTAAACCGGTTTTAACCAATTCAATCCGGTTTATCCAGTATAAACTGGTTTAATCCGGTTCAATCCGGTTTTATCCGCTTTAAACCGGTTTAAACCGGTTCAATCGGTTTTTATCTGGTTTAAACCGGATTAAAACGGTTCTATCCGGTTTTATCCATTTTAAACCGGTTCAGTCCGTTTTTCCGGTTTAAACCGGTTTCAACCAGTTCATTCCGGTTTTATCCGGTTTAAGCCGGATCAATCCGGTTTAAACCGTTTCAATCTGATTTTATCCGGTTTTAACCGGTTTAAACCGCTTCAATCCGGTTTTATCCGGTTTAAACCGGTTTTATCCGGTTTAGACCAGTTTAAACCAGATCAATCCGGTTTTAATCAGCTTAAACCGGTTCAATCTGGTTTTATCCAGTTTAAACCGCTTTAAAACTGTTTTATCCGGTTTTATCCGGTTTAAACCAGTTTGAACCGGTTCAATCCGGTTTTATCCGGTTTAGACCGGTTCAATCCGGTTTAACCCGGTTTAAGCCGGTTCAATCCGGTTTTATCCAGTTTAAACCGGTTCTATCTGGTTCTATCTGGTTGAAACCAGTTTAAACCGGTTCAATCCGGTTTTATCCGGTTTAAACCGGTTCAATCCGGTTTTATCCAGTTTAAACCGGTTCATTCCGGTTTTATCTGGTTAAAACCGGTTTGAAACGGTTCGATCCGGTTTTATCCGGTTTAAACAGGTTCAGTCCGATTTTATCCGGTTTGAACCAGTTCATTCCGGTTTTATCCGGTTTAAACTGGTTTGAACCGGTTCAATCCGGTTTTATCCGGTTTAAACCAGTTCACTCCGGTTTTATCCGGTTTAAACTGGTTTGTACCGGTTCAATCCGGTTTTATCTGGTTTAAACCGGTTTAAGCTGGTTCAATCCGGGTTTATCCAGTTTAAACCGGTTCTATCCGGTTCTATCTGGTTGAAACCGGTTTAAACCAGTTCAATCCGGTTTTCTCAGGTTAAAACCGGTTCAATCTGGTTTTATCCGGTTTAAACCGGTTTAAACTGGTTCAATCGGTTTTATCCAGTTTAAACCAGTTCTATCCGGTTTAAACCAGTTTAATCCAGTTCAATCCGGTTTTATCCGGTTTAAACCGGTCCTATCGGGTTTAAACAGGTTTAGGCCGGTTCACTCCGGTTTTATCAGTTTTAAACCGGTTTAAACTGCTTCAATCCGTTTATATTTGGTTTAAACCGGTTACAACCGGTTCAATCCGGTTTTCTCCGGTTTAAACCGGTTTAAGCCGGTTCCACCCGGTTTTCTCCGGTTTTAACCGGCTTTAACAGGTTCAATCCGCTTTTATCCAGTTTAAACCGGTTCTATCTGGTTCTATCCGGTTGAAACCGGTTTAAACCGGTTCAATCCGTTTTTTCCGGTTTAAACCGGTTTCAACCAGTTCATTCCGGTTTTATCCGGTTTAAGCCGGATCAATCCGGTTTAAACCGTTTCAATCTGATTTTATCCGGTTTAAACCGGTTTAAACCGCTTCAATCCGGTTTTATCCGGTTTAAACCGGTTCTATCCAGTTCTATCCGGTAGAAACCGGTTTAAACCGGTTCAGTCCGGTTTTATCCGGTTTAAACCAGTTCAATCCGGTTTTATCCGGTTTAAACCGGTTCAATCCGGTTTTATCCGGTTTAAACCGGTTCTATCCAGTTCTATCCGGTTTGAATCAGTTCAATCCGGTTTTATCCGGTTTAAACCGGTTTAAGCCGGTTCAATCCGGTTTTATCCAGTTTAAACCGGTTCTATCCGGTTCTATCCGGTTGAAACCAGTTTTAACCGGTTCATTCCGGTTTTATCCGGTTCAAACCGGTTTGAAACGTTTCAATCCGGTTTTATCCGGTTTAAAACGGTTCATTCCGGTTTTATCCGTTTAAAACCGGTTTGAAACGGTTCTATCCGGTTTTATCCGGTTTAAACTGGTTCGATCCGTTTTTATCCGGTTTAAACCAGTTCACTCCGGTTTTATCCGGTTTAAACCAGTTTGAACCGGTTCAATCCGGTTTTATCTGGTTTAAACCGGTTCAATCTGGTTTTATCCTGTTGAAACCTGTTTTATCCGGTTTAGACCGGTTTAAACCAGTTCAATCCGGTTTTAATCGGCTTAAACTGGATCAATCTGGTTTTATCCGGTTTAAACCGCTTTAAAACGGTTTAATCCGGTTTTATCCGGTTTAAACCAGTTTGAACCAGTTCAATCAGGTTTTATCCGGTTTAAAACGGTTTAAACCGGTTCAATCCGGTTTTATCTCGTTTAAACCGGTTCTATCCGGTTCTATCCTTTTTAAATTGGATTAAAATGTTTCTGTACTGTTCTATCCTGTTTTAACTGGATTAAACCAGTTCAATCCGTTTTTATCCGGTTTCAACCGGTTTACAGCGGTTCAATCCGGTTTTATCCGGTTTATACCGTTTCTATCCGGTTCTATCTGTTTTAAACCGGTTTAAACCAGTTCATAACGGTTTTATCCGGTTTAAACCTGTTTGAACCTGTTCAATCCGGTCTTATCCGGTTTAAACCGGTTTAAGCCGGTTCAATCCGGTTTTATCCGGTTTAAACCGGTTCAATCAGGTTTTATCCGGTTTAAACCGGTTTAAGCCGGTTCAATCCGGTTTTATCCAGTTTAAACCGGTTCTATCCGGTTCTATCCGGTTGAAACCATTTTAAACCGGTTCAATCCGGTTTTATCCGGTTTAAACCGGTTCAATCTTGTTTTATCCGGTTTAAACCGTTTGAAGCCAGTTCAATCCGGTTTTATCTGGTTTAGACCAGTTCAAACCGGTTCAATCCGGTTTTATCCAGTTTAAACCAGTTCTATCCATTTCTATCTGGTTTAAACCGGTTTAAACTGGTTCAATCAGGTTTTATCCGGTTTAAACCGGTTCTATCCGTTTTAAACCGGTTTAAACCAGTTCATTCCTGTTTTATCCGGTTTAAACCAGTTTCAACCGGTTCAATCCGGTTTTATCCGGTATAAACCGGTTTAAGCCAGTTCAATCCGGTTTTATCCGGTTTAAACCGGTTTAATTCTCTTTAAACCGGTTTAAGCTGGTTCAATCCGGTTTAAACCAGTTTGAACCGGTTCAATCCGGTTTTATCCGGTTTAAACCGGTTTAAGCCGGTTCAATCCGGTTTTATCCAGTTTAAACCGGTTCTATCCGGTTCTATCCGGTTGAAACCAGTTTAAACAGGTTCAATCCGTTTTTATCCGGTTTAAACCGGTTCAATCCGTTTTTTCCGGTTTAAACAGGTTTAAACCAGTTCATTCCGGTTTTATCCGGTTTAAACCGGTTCAATCCGGTTTTATACGGTTTAAACCGGTTCATTCCGGTTTCATCCGGTTTGAACCGGTTTAAACCGGTTTAAACCAGTTCAATCCGGTTTTAAACGGTTTAAACCGGTTCTATCCGGTTCAATCTGGTTTAAACCGGTTTAAACCGGTTCTATCCGTTTTTATCCGGTTTAAACCGGTACAATCTGGTTTTATCCGGTTTAAACCAGTTTAAACCGGTTCAATCGGTTTTATCCAGTTTAAACCGGTTCAATCCGTTTTTTCCGGTTTAAACAGGTTTAAACCAGTTCATTCCGGTTTTATCCGGTTTAAACCGTTTCAATCCGGTTTAAACCGTTTCAATCTGGATTTTTTCCGGTTTGAAACGGTTTAAACCGCTTCAATCCGTTTTTATCCGGTTTAAACCGGTTCTATCCGGTTCTATCCGGTTGAAACCGGTTTAAACCGGTTCAATCTGGTTTTATCCAGTTTAAACCGGTTTTAACCAATTCAATCCGGTTTATCCAGTATAAACTGGTTTAATCCGGTTCAATCCGGTTTTATCCGCTTTAAACCGGTTTAAACCGGTTCAATCCGTTTTTATCTGGTTTAAACCGGATTAAACCGGTTCTATCCGGTTTTATCCATTTTAAACCGGTTCAGTCCGTTTTTTCCGGTTTAAACCGGTTTCAACCAGTTCATTCCGGTTTTATCCGTTTTAAGCCGGATCAATCCGGTTTAAACCGTTTCAATCTGATTTTTTCCGGTTTTAACCGGTTTAAACCGCTTCAATCCGGTTTTATCCGGTTTAAACCGGTTTTATCCGGTTTAGACCAGTTTAAACCAGATCAATCCGGTTTTAATCAGCTTAAACCGGTTCAATCTGGTTTTATCCAGTTTAAACCGCTTTAAAACTGTTTTATCCGGTTTTATCCGGTTTAAACCAGTTTGAACCGGTTCAATCCGGTTTTATCCGGTTTAGACCGGTTCAATCCGGTTTAAACCGGTTTAAGCCGGTTCAATCCGGTTTTATCCAGTTTAAACCGGTTCTATCTGTTTCTATCTGGTTGAAACCAGTTTAAACCGGTTCAATCCGGTTTTATCCGGTTTAAACCGGTTCAATCCGGTTTTATCCAGTTTAAACCGGTTCATTCCGGTTTTATCTGGTTAAAACCGGTTTGAAACGGTTCGATCCGGTTTTATCCGGTTTAAACAGGTTCAGTCCGATTTTATCCGGTTTGAACCCGTTCATTCCGGTTTTATCCGGTTTAAACCAGTTCACTCCGGTTTTATCCGGTTTAAACTGGTTTGAACCGGTTCAATCCGGTTTTATCCGGTTTAAACCAGTTCACTCCGGTTTTATCCGGTTTAAACCGGTTTGTACCGGCTCAATCCGGTTTTATCCGGATTAAACCGGATTAAACCGGTTCTATCCGGTTTTATCCATTTTAAACTGGTTCAGTCCGTTTTTTCCGGTTTAAACCGGTTTCAACCGCTTCAATCCGGTTTTATCCGTTTTAAACCGGTTCTATCCCGTTCTATCCGGTAGAAACCGGTTTAAACCGGTTCAGTCCGGTTTTATCCGGTTTAAACCAGTTCAATCCAGTTTTATCCGGTTTAAACCAGTTCAATCCGGTTTTATCCGGTTTAAACCGGTTCTATCCAGTTCTATCCGGTTTGAACCAGTTCAATCCGGTTTTATCCGGTTTAAACCGGTTTAAGCCGGTTCAATCCGGTTTTATCCAGTTTAAACCGGTTCTATCCGGTTCTATCCGGTTGAAACCAGTTTAAACCGGTTCAATCCGGTTTTATCCGGTTTAAACCGATTCAATCCGATTTTATCCGGTTTAAACCGGTTCATTCCGGTTTTATCCGGTTAAAACCGGTTTGAAACGTTTCAATCCGGTTTTATCCGGTTTAAAACGGTTCATTCCAGTTTTATCCGTTTAAAACCGGTTTGAAACGGTTCTATCCGGTTTTATCCGGTTTAAACTGGTTCGATCCGTTTTTATCCGGTTTAAACCAGTTCACTCCGGTTTTATCCGGTTTAAACCAGTTTGAACCGGTTCAATCCGGTTTTATCTGGTTTAAACCGGTTCAATCTGGTTTTATCCTGTTGAAACCGGTTTTATCCGGTTTAGACCGGTTTAAACCAGTTCAATCCGGTTTTAATCGGCTTAAACTGGTTCAATCTGGTTTTATCCGTTTTAAACCGCTTTAAAACGGTTTAATCCGGTTTTATCCAGTTTAAACCAGTTTGAACCAGTTCAATCAGGTTTTATCCGGTTTAAACCGGTTTAAACCGGTTCAATCCGGTTTTGTCTCGTTTAAACCGGTTCTATCCGGTTCTATCCTTTTTAAATTGGATTAAACTGTTTCTGTCCTGTTCTATCCGGTTTATCTGGATTAAACCAGTTCAATCCGGTTTTATCCTGTTTAAACCGGTTTAAACCCTTTCAATCCGTTTTTATCCGGTTTCAACCGGTTTACAGCAGTTCAATCCGGTTTTATCCGCTTAATACCGTTTCTATCCGGTTCTATCCGTTTTAAACCGGTTTAAACCAGTTCATTCCGGTTTTATCCGGTTTAAACCTGTTTGAACCGGTTCAATCCGGTCTAAACCGGTTTAAACCGGTTCAATCCGGTTTTATCCGGTTTAAACCGGTTCAATCAGGTTTTATCCGGTTTAAACCGGTTTAAGCCGGTTCAATCCGGTTTTATCCAGTTTAAACCGGTTCTATCCGGTTCTATCCGGTTGAAACCATTTTAAACCGGTTCAATCCGGTTTTATTCGGTTTAAACCGGTTCAATCTTGTTTTATCCGGTTTAAACCATTTGAAACCAGTTCAATCCGGTTTTATCTGGTTTAGACCAGTTCAAACCGGTTCAATCCGGTTTTATCCAGTTTAAACCAGTTCTATCCATTTCTATCTGGTTTAAACCGGTTTAAACTGGTTCAATCCGGTTTTATCCGGTTTAAACCGGTTCTATCCGTTTTAAACCGGTTTAAAACTGTTCATTCCGGTTTTATCCGGTTTAAACCGGTTTAAGCCGGTTCAATCCGGTTTTATCCGGTTTCAACCGGTTTACACCGGTTCAATCCGGTTTTATCCGGTTAAAACCGTTTCTATCCACTTCTATCCGTTTTAAACCGGTTTAAACCAGTTCATCCCTGTTTTATCCGGTTTAAACCGGTTTCAACCGGTTCAATCCGGTTTTATCCGGTATAAACCGGTTTAAGGCAGTTCAATCCGGTTTTATCCGGTTTAAACCGGTTTAATTCTCTTTAAACCGGTTTAAGCTGGTTCTATCCGGTTTAAACCAGTTTGAACCGGTTCAATCCGGTTTTATCCGGTTTAAACCGGTTTAAGCCGGTTCAATCCGGTTTTATCCAGTTTAAACCGGTTCTGTCCGGTTCTATCCAGTTGAAACCAGTTTAAACCGGTTCAATCCGGTGTTATCCGGTTTAAACCGGTTCAATCCGTTTTTTCCGGTTTAAACAGGTTTAAACCAGTTCATTCCGGTTTTATCCGGTTTAAACCGGTTCAATCCGGTTTTATACGGTTTAAACCGGTTCTATCCAGTTCTATCCGGTTGAAACCGGTTTAAACCGGTTTAATTCTCTTTAAACCGGTTTAAGCTGGTTCAATCCGGTTTAAACCAGTTTAAACCGGTTCAATCCGTTTTTTCCAGTTTAAACAGGTTTAAACCAGTTCATTCCGGTTTTATCCGGTTTAAACCGGTTCTATCCGGTTCTATCCGGTTGAAACCCGTTTAAACCGTTTCAATCCGGTTTTATCCAGTTTAAACCGGTTCTATTCGTTTCCATCTGGTTTAAAAGGGTTTAAACTGCTTCAACCCGGTTTTATACGTTTTAAACCAGTTCAATCTGATTTTATCCGGTTTAAACTGGTTCAATTTGGTTTTATCCGGTTTAAACCGGTTTGAACCGGTTCAATCCGGTTTTATCCGGTTTAAACCGGTTTAAACCGGGTCAATCCGTTTTTATCCGGTTTCAACCTCTTCAATCCGGTTTTCTCCAGTTTAAACCGGTTTATACCAGTTCAATCCGGTTTTATCCGCTTTAAACCGGTTCTATCCGATTCTATCTGGTTTAAACCGGTTCTATCCGGTTCTATCTGGTTTAAGCCGGTTTAAACCGGTTCAATCCGGTTTTATCCGGTTTAAACCGGATCAATCCGTTTTTATCCGGTTTAAACCGGTTTAAACTGGTTCAATCCGATTTTATCCGGTTTAAACCGGTTCTATCCGGTTTTATCCAGTTTAAACCGGTTCAATCCGTTTTTTCCGGTTTAACCCGGTTTAAACCAGTTCATTCCGGTTTTATCCGGTTTGAAACGGTTTAAACCGCTTCAATCCGTTTTTATCCGGTTTAAACCGGTTCTATCCGGTTCTATCCGGTTGAAACCGGTTTAAACCGGTTCAATCTGGTTTTATCCAGTTTAAACCGGTTTTAACCAATTCAATCCGGTTTATCCAGTATAAACTGGTTTAATCCGGTTCAATCCGGTTTTATCCGCTTTAAACCGGTTCAAACCGGTTCAATCGGTTTTTATCTGGTTTAAACCGGATTAAACCGGTTCTATCCGGTTTTATCCATTTTAAACCGGTTCAGTCCGTTTTTTCCGGTTTAAACCGGTTTCAACCAGTCCATTCCGGTTTTATCCGGTTTAAGCCGGATCAATCCGGTTTAAACCGTTTCAATCTGATTTTATCCGGTTTTAACCGGTTTAAACCGGTTTTATCCGGTTTAGACCAGTTTAAACCAGATCAATCCGGTTTTAATCAGCTTAAACCGGTTCAATCTGGTTTTATCCATTTTAAACCGCTTTAAAACTGTTTTATCCGGTTTTATCCGGTTTAAACCAGTTTGAACCGGTTCAATCCGGTTTTATCCGGTTTAAACCGGTTCAATCCGGTTTAAACCGGTTTAAGCCGGTTCAATCCGGTTTTATCCAGTTTAAACCGGTTCTATCTGGTTCTATCTGGTTGAAACCAGTTTAAACCGGTTCAATCCGGTTTTATCCGGTTTAAACCGGTTCAATCCGATTTTATCCAGTTTAAACCGGTTCATTCCGGTTTTATCTGGTTAAAACCGGTTTGAAATGGTTCGATCCGGTTTTATCCGGTTTAAACTGGTTCAGTCCTATTTTATCCGGTTTGAACCAGTTCATTCCGGTTTTATCCGGTTTAAACTGTTTTGAACCGGTTCAATCCGGTTTTATCCGGTTTAAACCAGTTCACTCCGGTTTTATCCGGTTTAAACCGGTTTGTACCGGTTCAATCCGGTTTTATCTGGTTTAAACCGGTTTAAGCTGGTTCAATCCGGTTTTATCCAGTTTAAACCGGTTCTATCCGGTTCTATCTGGTTGAAACCGGTTTAAACCAGTTCAATCCGGTTTTCTCAGGTTAAAACCGGTTCAATCTGGTTTTATCCGGTTTAAACCGGTTTAAACTGGTTCAATCGGTTTTATCCAGTTTAAACCAGTTCTATCCGGTTTAAACCATTTTAATCCAGTTCAATCCGGTTTTATCCGGTTTAAACCGGTCCTATCGGGTTTAAACAGGTTTAGGCCGGTTCATTCCGGTTTTATCAGTTTTAAACCGGTTTAAACTGCTTCAATCCGTTTATATTTGGTTTAAACCGGTTACAACCGGTTCAATCCGGTTTTCTCCGGTTTAAACCGGTTTAAGCCGGTTCCACCCAGTTTTCTCCGGTTTTAACCGGCTTTAACAGGTTCAATCCGCTTTTATCCAGTTTAAACCGGTTCTATCTGGTTCTATCCGGTTGAAACCGGTTTAAACCGGTTCAATCCGTTTTTTCCGGTTTAAACCGGTTTCAACCAGTTCATTCCGGTTTTATCCGGTTTAAGCCAGATCAATCCGGTTTAAACCGTTTCAATCTGATTTTATCCGGTTTAAACCGGTTTAAACCGCTTCAATCCGGTTTTATCCGGTTTAAACCGGTTCTATCCAGTTCTATCCGGTTGAAACCGGTTTAAACCGGTTCAATCCTGTTTTATCCGGTTTAAACCAGTTCAATCCGGTTTTATCCGGTTTAAACCGGTTTAAACCGGTTCAATCCGGTTTTATCCGGTTTAAACCGGTTCTATCCAGTTCTATCCGGTTTGAACCGGTTCAATCCGCTTTTATCCAGTTTAAACCGGTTCTATCTGGTTCTATCCGGTTGAAACCGGTTTAAACCGGTTCAATCCGTTTTTTCCGGTTTAAACCGGTTTCAACCAGTTCATTCCGGTTTTATCCGGTTTAAGCCAGATCAATCCGGTTTAAACCGTTTCGATCTGATTTTATCCGGTTTAAACCGGTTTAAACCGCTTCAATCCGGTTTTATCCGGTTTAAACCGGTTCTATCCAGTTCTATCCGGTAGAAACCGGTTTAAACCGGTTCAGTCCGGTTTTATCCGGTTTAAACCAGTTCAATCCGGTTTTATCCGGTTTAAACCGGTTCAATCCGGTTTTATCCGGTTTAAACCGGTTCTATCCAGTTCTATCCGGTTTGAACCAGTTCAATCCGGTTTGATCCGGTTTAAACCGGTTTAAGCCGGTTCAATCCGGTTTTATCCAGTTTAAACCGGTTCTATCCGGTTCTATCCGTATGAAACCAGTTTAAACCGGTTCAATCCGGTTTTATCCGGTTTAAACTGATTCAATCCGATTTTATCCGGTTTAAACCGGTTCATTCCGGTTTTATCCGGTTAAAACCGGTTTGAAACGTTTCAATCCGGTTTTATCCGGTTTAAAACGGTTCATTCCGGTTTTATCCGTTTAAAACCGGTTTGAAACGGTTCTATCCGGTTTTATCCGGTTTAAACTGGTTCGATCCGTTTTTATCCGGTTTAAACCAGTTCACTCCGGTTTTATCCGGTTTAAACCAGTTTGAACCGGTTCAATCCGGTTTTATCTGGTTTAAACCGGTTCAATCTGGTTTTATCCTGTTGAAACCGGTTTTATCCGGTTTAGACCGGTTTAAACCAGTTCAATCCGGTTTTAATCGGCTTAAACTGGTTCAATCTGGTTTTATCCGTTTTAAACCGCTTTAAAACGGTTTCATCCGGTTTTATCCGGTTTAAACCAGTTTGAACCAGTTCAATCAGGTTTTATCCGGTTTAAACCGGTTTAATCCGGTTCAATCGGGTTTTATCTCGTTTAAACCGGTTCTATCCGGTTCTATCCTTTTTAAATCGGATTAAACTGTTTCTGTCCTGTTCTATCCTGTTTTAACTGGATTAAACCAGTTCAATACGGTCTTATCCGGTTTAAACCGGTTTAAGCCGGTTCAATCCGGTTTTATCCGGTTTAAACCGGTTCAATCAGGTTTTATCCTGTTTAAACCGGTTTAAGCCGGTTCAATCCGGTTTTATCCAGTTTAAACCGGTTCTATCCGGTTCTATCCGGTTGAAACCATTTTAAACCGGTTCAATCCGGTTTTATCCGGTTTAAACCGGTTCAATCTTGTTTTATTCGGTTTAAACCGTTTGAAACCAGTTCAATCCGGTTTTATCTGGTTTAGACCAGTTCAAACCGCTTCAATCCGGTTTTATCCAGTTTAAACCAGTTCTATCCATTTCTATCTGGTTTAAACCGGTTTAAACTGGTTCAATCCGGTTTTATCCGGTTTAAACCGGTTCTATCCGTTTTAAACCGGTTTAAAACAGTTCATTCCGATTTTATCCAGTTTAAACCGGTTTAAGCCGGTTCAATCCGGTTTTATCCGGTTTCAACCGGTTTACACCGGTTCAATCCGGTTTTATCCGGTTTAAACCGTTTCTATCCACTTCTATCCGTTTTAAACTGGTTTAAACCAGTTCATTCCTGTTTTATCCGGTTTAAACCGGTTTCAACCGGTTCAATCCGGTTTTATCCGGTATAAACCGGTTTAAGCCAGTTCAATCCGGTTTTATCCGGTTTAAACCGGTTTAATTCTCTTTAAACCGGATTAAGCTGGTTCAATCCGGTTTAAACCAGTTTGAACCGGTTCAATCCAGTTTTATGCGGTTTAAACCGGTTTAAGCCGGTTCAATCCGGTTTTATCCAGTTTAAACCGGTTCTATCCGGTTCTATCCGGTTGAAACCAGTTTAAACCGGTTCAATCCGGTTTTATCCGGTTTAAACCGGTTCAATCCGTTTTTTCCGGTTTAAACAGGTTTAAACCAGTTCATTCCGGTTTTATCCGGTTTAAACCGGTTCAATCCGGTTTTATACGGTTTAAACCGGTTCATGCTGGTTTCATCCGGTTTGAACCGGTTTAAACCGGTTTAAACCAGTTCAATCCGGTTTTAAACGGTTTAAACCGGTTCTATCCGGTTCAATCTGGTTTAAACCGGTTTAAACCGGTTCTATCCGTTTTTATCCGGTTTAAACCGGTACAATCTGGTTTTATCCGGTTTAAACCGGTTTAAACCGTTTCAAACGGTTTTATCCAGTTTAAACCGGTTCAATCCGTTTTTTCCGGTTTAAACATGTTTAAACCAGTTCATTCCGGTATTATCCGGTTTTAACCGGTTCAATCCGGTTTAAACCGTTTCAATCTGGTTTTATCCGGTTTGAAACGGTTTAAACCGCTTCAATCCGTTTTTATCCAGTTTAAACCGGTTCTATCCGGTTCAATCCGGTTTAAACCGGTTTAAGCCGGTTCAATCAGGTTTTATCCAGTTTAAACAGGTTCTATCTGGTTCTATCTGGTTGAAACCAGTTTAAACCGGTTCAATCCGGTTTTATCCGGTTTAAACCGTTTCTATCCACTTCTATCCGTTTTAAACCGGTTTAAACCAGTTCATTCCTGTTTTATCCGGTTTAAACCGGTTTCAACCGGTTCAATCCGGTTTTATCCGGTTTAAACTGGTTCAATCCGTTTTTTCCGGTTTAAACAGGTTTAAACCAGTTCATTCCGGTTTTATCCGGTTTAAACCGGTTCAATCCGGTTTAAACCGTTTCAAGCTGGTTTTATCCGGTTTGAAACGGTTTAAACCGCTTCAATCCGTTTTTATCCGGTTTAAACCGGTTCTATCCGGTTCTATCCGGTTGAAACCGGTTTAAACCGGTTCAATCTGGTTTTATCCAGTTTAAACCGGTTTTAACCAATTCAATCCGGTTTATCCAGTATAAACTGGTTTAATCCGGTTCAATCCGGTTTTATCCGCTTTAAACCGGTTTAAACCAGTTCAATCGGTTTTTATCTGGTTTAAACCGGATTAAACCGGTTCTATCCGGTTTTATCCATTTTAAACCGGTTCAGTCCGTTTTTTCCGGTTTAAACCGGTTTCAACCAGTTCATTCCGGTTTTATCCGGTTTAAGCCGGATCAATCCGGTTTAAACCGTTTCAATCTGATTTTATCCGGTTTTAACCGGTTTAAACCGCTTCAATCCGGTTTTATCCGGTTTAAACCGGTTTTATCCGGTTTAGACCAGTTTAAACCAGATCAATCCGGTTTTAATCAGGTTAAACCGGTTCAATCTGGTTTTATCCAGTTTAAACCGCTTTAAAACTGTTTTATCCGGTTTTATCCGGTTTAAACCAGTTTGAACCGGTTCAATCCGGTTTTATCCGGTTTAGACCGGTTCAATCCGGTTTAAACCGGTTTAAACCGGTTCAATCGGTTTTATCCAGTTTAAACCGGTTCAATCCGTTTTTTACGGTTTAAACAGGTTTAAACCAGTTCATTCCGGTTTTATCCGGTTTAAACCGGTTCAATCCGGTTTAAACCGTTTCAATCTGGTTTTATCCGGTTTGAAACGGTTTAAACCGCTTCAATCCGTTTTTATCCGGTTTAAACCGGTTCTATCCGGTTCTATCCGGTTGAAACCGGTTTAAACCGGTTCAATCTGGTTTTATCCAGTTTAAACCGGTTTTAACCAATTCAATCCGGTTTATCCACTATAAACTGGTTTAATCTGGTTCAATCCGGTTTTATCCGCTTTAAACCGGTTTAAACCGGTTCAATCGGTTTTTATCTGGTTTAAACCGGATTAAACCGGTTCTATCCGGTTTTATCCATTTTAAACCGGTTCAGTCCGTTTTTTCCGGTTTAATCCGGTTTCAACCAGATAATTCCGGTTTTATCCGGTTTAAGCCGGATCAATCCGGTTTAAACCGTTTCAATCTGATTTTATCCGGTTTTAACCGGTTTAAACCGCTTCAATCCGGTTTTATCCGGTTTAAACCGGTTTTATCCGGTTTAGACCAGTTTAAACCAGATCAATCCGGTTTTAATCAGCTTAAACGGGTTCAATCTGGTTTTATCCAGTTTAAACCGCTTTAAAACTGTTTTATCCGGTTTTATCCGGTTTAAACCAGTTTGAACCGGTTCAATCCGGTTTTATCCGGTTTAGACCGGTTCAATCCGGTTTAAACCGGTTTAAACCGGTTCAATCGGTTTTATCCAGTTTAAACCGGTTCAATCCGTTTTTTCCGGTTTAAACAGGTTTAAACCAGTTCATTCCGGTTTTATCCGGTTTAAACCGGTTCAATCCGGTTTAAACCGTTTCAATCTGGTTTTATCCGGTTTGAAACGGTTTAAACCGCTTCAATCCGTTTTTATCCGGTTTAAACCGGTTCTATCCGGTTCTATCCGGTTGAAACCGGTTTAAACCGGTTCAATCTGGTTTTATCCGGTTTTAACCGGTTTAAACCGCTTCAATCCGGTTTTATCCGGTTTAAACTGGTTTTATCCGGTTTAGACCAGTTTAAACCAGATCAATCCGGTTTTAATCAGCTTAAACCGGTTCAATCTGGTTTTATCCAGTTTAAACAGCTTTAAAACTGTTTTATCCGGTTTTATCCGGTTTAAACCAGTTTGAACCGGTTCAATCCGGTTTTATCCGGTTTAGACCGGTTCAATCCGTTTTAAACCGGTTTAAGCCGGTTCCATCCGGTTTTATCCAGTTTAAACCGGTTCTATCTGGTTCTATCTGGTTGAAACCAGTTTAAACCGGTTCAATCAGGTTTTATCCGGTTTAAACCGGTTCTATCCAGTTCTATCCAGTTTGAACCAGTTCAATCCGGTTTTATCCGGTTTAAACTGGTTTAAGCGGTTCAATCCGGTTTTATCCAGTTTAAACCGGTTCTATCCGGTTCTATCCGGTTGAAACCAGTTTAAACCGGTTCAATCCGGTTTTATCTCGTTTAAACCGGTTCTATCCGGTTCTATCCTTTTTAAATTGGAATAAACTGTTTCTGTCCTGTTCTATCCTGTTTTAACTGGATTAAACCAGTTCAATCCGGTTTTATCCTGTTTAAACCGGTTTACAGCGGTTCAATCCGGTTTTATCCGCTTTATACCGTTTCTATCCGGTTCTATCTGTTTTAAACCGGTTTAAACCAGTTCATTCCGGTTTTATCCGGTTTAAAACTGTTTGAACCGGTTCAATCCGGTCTTATCCGGTTTTAAACCGGTTTAAGCCGGTTCAATCCGGTTTTATCCGGTTTAAACAGGTTCAATCAGGTTTTATCCGGTTTAAACCGGTTTAAGCCGGTTCAATCCGGTTTTATCCAGTTTAAACCGGTTCTATCCGGTTCTATCCGGTTGAAACCATTTTAAACCGGTTCAATCCGGTTTTATCCGGTTTAAACCGGTTCAATCTTGTTTTATCCGGTTTAAACCGTTTGAAACCAGTTCAATCCGGTTTTATCTGGTTTAGACCAGTTCAAACCGGTTCAATCCGGTTTTATCCAGTTTAAACCAGTTCTATCCATTTCTATCTGGTTTAAACCGGTTTAAACTGGTTCAATCCGGTTTTATCCTGTTTAAACCTGTTCTATCCTTTTTAAACCGGTTTAAAACCGTTCATTCCGGTTTTATCCGGTTTAAACCGGTTTAAGCCGGTTCAATCCGGTTTTATCCGGTTTCAACCGGTTTACACCGGTTCAATCCGGTTTTATCCGGTATAAACCGGTTTAAGCCAGTTCAATCCGGTTTTATCCAGTTTAAACCGGTTTAATTCTCTTTAAACCGGTTTAAGCTGGTTCAATCCGGTTTTATACGGTTTAAACCGGTTCTATCCAGTTCTATCCGGTTGAAACCGGTTTAAACCGGTTCAATCCGGTTTTATCCGGTTTAAACCAGTTCAATCCGGTTTTATCCGGTTTAAAACCGGTTCAATCCGGTTTTATCCGGTTTAAACCGGTTCTATCCAGTTCTATCCGGTTTGAACCGGTTCAATCCGGTTTTATCCTGTTGAAACCGGTTTTATCCGGTTTAGACCGGTTTAAAACCAGTTCAATCCGGTTTTAATCGGCTTAAACTGGTTCAATCTGGTTTTATCCGGTTTAAACCGCTTTAAAACGGTTTAATCCGGTTTTATCCGGTTTAAACAAGTTTGAACCAGTTCAATCCGGTTTTATCCGGTTTAAACCGGTTTAAACCGGTTCAATCCGGTTTTATCTCGTTTAAACCGGTTCTATCCGGTTCTATCCTTTTTAAATCGGATTAAACTGTTTCTGTCCTGTTCTATCCTGTTTTAACTGGATTAAACCAGTTCAATCCGGTTTTATCCTGTTTAAACCGGTTTAAACCCTTTCAATCCGTTTTTATCCGGTTTCAACTGGTTTACAGCGGTTCAATCCGGTTTTATCCGGTTTATACCGTTTCTATCCTGTTCTATCCGGTTTAAACCGGTTTAAACCAGTTCATTCCGGTTTTATCCGGTTTAAACCGTTTCTATCCACTTCTATCCGTTTTAAACCGGTTTAAACCAGTTCATTCCTGTTTTATCCGGTTTAAACCGGTTTCAACCGGTTCAATCCGGTTTTATCCGGTATAAACCGGTTCTATCCGTTTTAAACTGGTTTAAAACAGTTCATTCCGGTTTTATCCGGTTTAAACCGGTTTAAGCCGGTTCAATCCGGTTTTATCCGGTTTCAACCGGTTTACACCGGTTCAATCCGGTTTTATCCAGTTTAAACCGTTTCTATCCACTTCTATCCGTTTTAAACGGTTTAAACCGGTTCTATCCGGTTCAATCTGGTTTAAACCGGTTTAAACCGGTTCTATCCGTTTTTATCCGGTTTAAACCGGTACAATCTGGTTTTATCCGGTTTAAACCGGTTTAAACCGGTTCAATCGGATTTATCCAGTTTAAACCGGTTCAATCCGTTTTTTCCGGTTTAAACAGGTTTAAACCAGTTCATTCCGGTTTTATCCGGTTTAAACCGGTTCAATCCGGTTTAAACCGTTTCAATCTGGTTTTATCCGGTTTGAAACGGTTTAAACCGCTTCAATCCGTTTTTATCCGGTTTAAACCGGTTCTATCCGGTTCTATCCGGTTGAAACCGGTTTAAACCGGTTCAATCTGGTTTTATCCAGTTTAAACCGGTTTTAACCAATTCAATCCGGTTTATCCAGTATAAACTGGTTTAATCCGGTTCAATCCGGTTTTATCCGCTTTAAACCGGTTTAAACCGGTTCAATCGGTTTTTATCTGGTTTAAACCGGATTAAACCGGTTCTATCCGGTTTTATCCATTTTAAACCGGTTCAGTCCGTTTTTTCCGGTTTAAACCGGTTTCAACCAGTTCATTCCGGTTTTATCCTGTTTAAGCCGGATCAATCCGGTTTAAACCGTTTCAATCTGATTTTATCCGGTTTTAACCGGTTTAAACTGCTTCAATCCGGTTTTATCCGGTTTAAACCGGTTTTATCCGGTTTAGACCAGTTTAAACCAGATCAATCCGGTTTTAATCAGCTTAAACCGGTTCAATCTGGTTTTATCCAGTTTAAACTGCTTTAAAACTGTTTTATCCGGTTCAATCCGGTTTCAACCGGTTTAAGCCGGTTCAATCCGGTTTTATCCAGTTTAAACCGGTTCTATCTGGTTCCATCTGGTTGAAACCAGTTTAAACCGGTTCAATCCGGTTTTATCCGGTTTAAACCGGTTCAATCCGGTTTTATCCAGTTTAAACCGGTTCATTCCGGTTTTATCTGGATAAAACCGGTTTGAAACGGTTCGATCCGGTTTTATCCGGTTTAAACTGGTTCAGTCCGATTTTATCCGGTTTAAACCAGTTCATTCCGGTTTTATCCGTTTTAAACTGGTTTGAACCGGTTCAATCCGGTTTTATCTGGTTTAAACCAGTTCACTCCGGTTTTATCCGGTTTAAACCGGTTTGTACCGGTTCAATCCGGTTTTATCTGGTTTAAACCGGTTTAAGCTGGTTCAATCCGGTTTTATCCAGTTTAAACCGGTTCTATCCGGTTCTATCTGGTTGAAACCGGTTTAAACCAGTTCAATCCGGTTTTCTCAGGTTAAAACCGGTTCAATCTGGTTTTATCCGGTTTAAACCGGTTTAAACTGGTTCAATCGGTTTTATCCAGTTTAAACCAGTTCTATCCGGTTTAAACCAGTTTAATCCAGTTCAATCCGGTTTTATCCGGTTTAAACCGGTCCTATCGGGTTTAAACAGGTTTAGGCCGGTTCATTCCGGTTTTATCAGTTTTAAACCGGTTTAAACTGCTTCAATCCGTTTATATTTGGTTTAAACCGGTTACAACCGGTTCAATCCGGTTTTCTCCGGTTTAAACCAGTTTAAGCCGGTTCCACCCGGTTTTCTCCGGTTTTAACCGGCTTTAACAGGTTCAATCCGCTTTTATCCAGTTTAAACCGGTTCTATCTGGTTCTATCCGGTTGAAACCGGTTTAAACCGGTTCAATCCGTTTTTTCCGGTTTAAACCGGTTTCAACCAGTTCATTCCGGTTTTATCCGGTTTAAGCCGGATCAATCCGGTTTAAACCGTTTCAATCTGATTTTATCCGGTTTAAACCGGTTTAAACCGCTTCAATCCGGTTTTATCCGGTTTAAACCGGTTCTATTCGTTTCCATCTGGTTTAAAAGGGTTTAAACTGCTTCAACCCGGTTTTATACGTTTTAAACCAGTTCAATCTGATTTTATCCGGTTTAAACTGGTTCAATTTGGTTTTATCCGGTTTAAACCGGTTTGAACCGGTTCAATCCGGTTTTATCCGGTTTAAACCGGTTTAAACCGGGTCAATCCGTTTTTATCCGGTTTCAACCTCTTCAATCCGGTTTTCTCCAGTTTAAACCGGTTTATACCAGTTCAATCCGGTTTTATCCGCTTTAAACCGGTTCTATCCGATTCTATCTGGTTTAAACCGGTTCTATCCGGTTCTATCTGGTTTAAGCCGGTTTAAACCGGTTCAATCCGGTTTTATCCGGTTTAAACCGGATCAATCCGTTTTTATCCGGTTTTAAACCGGTTTAAACTGGTTCAATCCGATTTTATCCGGTTTAAACCGGTTCTATCCGGCTTTATCCAGTTTAAACCGGTTCAATCCGTTTTTTCCGGTTTAACCCGGTTTAAACCAGTTCATTCCGGTTTTATCCGGTTTGAAACGGTTTAAACCGCTTCAATCCGTTTTTATCCGGTTTAAACCGGTTCTATCCGGTTCTATCCGGTTGAAACCGGTTTAAACCGGTTCAATCTGGTTTTATCCAGTTTAAACCGGTTTTAACCAATTCAATCCGGTTTATCCAGTATAAACTGGTTTAATTCGGTTCAATCCGGTTTTATCCGCTTTAAACCGGTTCAAACCGGTTCAATCGGTTTTTATCTGGTTTAAACCGGATTAAACCAGTTCTATCCGGTTTTATCCATTTTAAACCGGTTCAGTCCGTTTTTTCCGGTTTAAACCGGTTTCAACCAGTCCATTCCGGTTTTATCCGGTTTAAGCCGGATCAATCCGGTTTAAACCGTTTCAATCTGATTTTATCCGGTTTTAACCGGTTTAAACCGGTTTTATCCGGTTTAGACCAGTTTAAACCAGATCAATCCGGTTTTAATCAGCTTAAACCGGTTCAATCTGGTTTTATCCATTTTAAACCGCTTTAAAACTGTTTTATCCGGTTTTATCCGGTTTAAACCAGTTTGAACCGGTTCAATCCGGTTTTATCCGGTTTAAACCGGTTTAAGCCGGTTCAATCCGGTTTTATCCAGTTTAAACCGGTTCTATCTGGTTCTATCTGGTTGAAACCAGTTTAAACCGGTTCAATCCGGTTTTATCCGGTTTAAACCGGTTCAATCCGGTTTTATCCAGTTTAAACCGGTTCATTCCGGTTTTATCTGGTTAAAACCGGTTTGAAACGGTTCGATCCGGTTTTATCCGGTTTAAACTGGTTCAGTCCGATTTTATCCGGTTTGAACCAGTTCATTCCGGTTTTATCCGGTTTAAACTGTTTTGAACCGGTTCAATCCGGTTTTATCCGGTTTAAAACAGTTCACTCCGGTTTTATCCAGTTTAAACCGGTTTGTACCGGTTCAATCCGGTTTTATCTGGTTTAAACCGGTTTAAGCTGGTTCAATCCGGTTTTATCCAGTTTAAACCGGTTCTATCCGGTTCTATCTGGTTGAAACCGGTTTAAACCAGTTCAATCCGGTTTTCTCAGGTTAAAACCGGTTCAATCTGGTTTTATCCGGTTTAAACCGGTTTAAACTGGTTCAATCGGTTTTATCCAGTTTAAACCAGTTCTATCTGGTTTAAACCAGTTTAATCCAGTTCAATCCGGTTTTATCCGGTTTAAACCGGTCCTATCGGGTTTAAACAGGTTTAGGCCGGTTCATTCCGGTTTTATCAGTTTTAAACTGGTTTAAACTGCTTCAATCCGTTTATATTTGGTTTAAACCGGTTACAACCGGTTCAATCCGGTTTTCTCCGGTTTAAACCGGTTTAAGCCGGTTCCACCCGGTTTTCTCCGGTTTTAACCGGCTTTAACAGGTTCAATCCGCTTTTATCCAGTTTAAACCAGTTCTATCTGTTTCTATCCGGTTGAAACCGGTTTAAACCGGTTCAATCCGTTTTTTCCGGTTTAAACCGGTTTCAACCAGTTCATTCCGGTTTTATCCGGTTTAAGCCGGATCAATCCGGTTTAAACCGTTTCAGTCTGATTTTATCCGGTTTAAACCGGTTTAAACCGCTTCAATCCGGTTTTATCCGGTTTAAACCGGTTCTATCCAGTTCTATCCGGTTGAAACCGGTTTGAACCGGTTCAATCCGGTTTTATCCGGTTTAAACCGGTTCAATCCGGTTTTATCCGGTTTAAACCGGTTTAAACCGGTTCAATCCGGTTTTATCCGGTTTAAACCGGTTCTATCCAGTTCTATCCGGTTTGAACCGGTTCAATCCGCTTTTATCCAGTTTAAACCGGTTCTATCTGGTTCTATCCGGTTGAAACCGGTTTAAACCGGTTCAATCCGTTTTTTCCGGTTTAAACCGGTTTCAACCAGTTCATTCCGGTTTTATCCGGTTTAAGCCGGATCAATCCGGTTTAAACCGTTTCAATCTGATTTTATCCGGTTTAAACCGGTTTAAACCGCTTCAATCCGGTTTTATCCGGTTTAAACCGGTTCTATCCAGTTCTATCCGGTAGAAACCGGTTTAAACCGGTTCAGTCCGGTTTTATCCGGTTTAAACCAGTTCAATCCGGTTTTATCCGGTTTAAACCGGTTCAATCCGGTTTTATCCGGTTTAAACCGGTTCTATCCAGTTCTATCCGGTTTGAACCAGTTCAATCCGGTTTGATCCGTTTTAAACCGGTTTAAGCCTGTTCAATCCGGTTTTATCCAGTTTAAACCGGTTCTATCCGGTTCAATCCGGTTTAAACCGGTTTAAGCCGGTTCAATCAGGTTTTATCCAGTTTAAACCGGTTCTATCTGGTTCTATCTGGTTGAAACCAGTTTAAACCTGTTCAATCCGGTTTTATCCGGTTTAAACCGGTTCAATCCGGTTTTATCCAGTTTAAACCGGTTCATTCCGGTTTTATCTGGTTAAAACCGGTTTCAAACGGTTCTATCCGGTTCTATCCGGTTGAAACCAGTTTAAACCGGTTCAGTCCGGTTTTATCCGGTTTCAACCAGTTCAATCCTGTTTTATCCGGTTTAAACCGGTTCTATCCGGTTCTATACAGTTGAAACCGGTGTAAACCAGTTCAATCCGGTTTTATCCTGTTTAAACCGGTATAAACCGGTTCAATCCGGTTTTATCTCGTTTAAACCGGTTCTGTCCGGTTCTATCCTGTTTAAATCGGTTTAAACCGGTTCTATCCTGTTCTATCCTGTTTTAACCGGTTAAACCAGTTCAATCCGGTTTTATCCAGTTTAAACCGGTTCTATTCGTTTCCATCTGGTTTAAAAGGGTTTAAACTGCTTCAACCCGGTTTTATACGTTTTAAACCAGTTCTATCTGATTTTATCCGGTTTAAACTGGTTCAATTTGGTTTTATCCGGTTTAAACCGGTTTGAACCGGTTCAATCCGGTTTTATCCGGTTTAAACCGGTTTAAACCGGGTCAATCCGTTTTTATCCGGTTTCAACCTCTTCAATCCGGTTTTCTCCAGTTTAAACCGGTTTATACCAGTTCAATCCGGTTTTATCCGCTTTAAACCGGTTCTATCCGATTCTATCTGGTTTAAACCGGTTCTATCCGGTTCTATCTGGTTTAAGCCGGTTTAAACCGGTTCAATCCGGTTTTATCCGTTTTAAACCGGATCAATCCGTTTTTATCCGGTTTAAACCGGTTTAAACTGGTTCAATCCGATTTTATCCGGTTTAAACCGGTTCTATCCGGCTTTATCCAGTTTAAACCGGTTCAATCCGTTTTTTCCGGTTTAACCCGGTTTAAACCAGTTCATTCCGGTTTTATCCGGTTTGAAACGGTTTAAACCGCTTCAATCCGTTTTTATCCGGTTTAAACCGGTTCTATCCGGTTCTATCCGGTTGAAACCGGTTTAAACCGGTTCAATCTGGTTTTATCCAGTTTAAACCGGTTTTAACCAATTCAATCCGGTTTATCCAGTATAAACTGGTTTAATCCGGTTCAATCCGGTTTTATCCGCTTTAAACCGGTTCAAACCGGTTCAATCGGTTTTTATCTGGTTTAAACCGGATTAAACCAGTTCTATCCGGTTTTATCCATTTTAAACCGGTTCAGTCCGTTTTTTCCGGTTTAAACCGGTTTCAACCAGTCCATTCCGGTTTTATCCGGTTTAAGCCGGATCAATCCGGTTTAAACCGTTTCAATCTGATTTTATCCGGTTTTAACCGGTTTAAACCGGTTTTATCCGGTTTAGACCAGTTTAAACCAGATCAATCCGGTTTTAATCAGCTTAAACCGGTTCAATCTGGTTTTATCCATTTTAAACCGCTTTAAAACTGTTTTATCCGGTTTTATCCGGTTTAAACCAGTTTGAACCGGTTCAATCCGGTTTTATCCGGTTTAAACCGGTTCAATCCGGTTTAAACCGGTTTAAGCCGGTTCAATCCGGTTTTATCCAGTTTAAACCGGTTCTATCTGGTTCTATCTGGTTGAAACCAGTTTAAACCGGTTCAATCCGGTTTTATCCGGTTTAAACCGGTTCAATCCGGTTTTATCCAGTTTAAACCGGTTCATTCCGGTTTTATCTGGTTAAAACCGGTTTGAAACGGTTCGATCCGGTTTTATCCGGTTTAAACTGGTTCAGTCCGATTTTATCCGGTTTGAACCAGTTCATTCCGGTTTTATCCGGTTTAAACTGTTTTGAACCGGTTCAATCCGGTTTTATCCGGTTTAAACCAGTTCACTCCGGTTTTATCCAGTTTAAACCGGTTTGTACCGGTTCAATCCGGTTTTATCTGGTTTAAACCGGTTTAAGCTGGTTCAATCCGGTTTTATCCAGTTTAAACCGGTTCTATCCGGTTCTATCTGGTTGAAACCGGTTTAAACCAGTTCAATCCGGTTTTCTCAGGTTAAAACCGGTTCAATCTGGTTTTATCCGGTTTAAACCGGTTTAAACTGGTTCAATCGGTTTTATCCAGTTTAAACCAGTTCTATCTGGTTTAAACCAGTTTAATCCAGTTCAATCCGGTTTTATCCGGTTTAAACCGGTCCTATCGGGTTTAAACAGGTTTAGGCCGGTTCATTCCGGTTTTATCAGTTTTAAACCGGTTTAAACTGCTTCAATCCATTTATATTTGGTTTAAACCGGTTACAACCGGTTCAATCCGGTTTTCTCCGGTTTAAACCGGTTTAAGCCGGTTCCACCCGGTTTTCTCCGGTTTTAACCGGCTTTAACAGGTTCAATCCGCTTTTATCCAGTTTAAACCGGTTCTATCTGTTTCTATCCGGTTGAAACCGGTTTAAACCGGTTCAATCCGTTTTTTCCGGTTTAAACCGGTTTCAACCAGTTCATTCCGGTTTTATCCGGTTTAAGCCGGATCAATCCGGTTTAAACCGTTTCAGTCTGATTTTATCCGGTTTAAACCGGTTTAAACCGCTTCAATCCGGTTTTATCCGGTTTAAACCGGTTCTATCCAGTTCTATCCGGTTGAAACCGGTTTAAACCGGTTCAATCCGGTTTTATCCGGTTTAAACCAGTTCAATCCGGTTTTATCCGGTTTAAACCAGTTTAAACCGGTTCAATCCGGTTTTATCCGGTTTAAACCGGTTCTATCCAGTTCTATCCGGTTTGAACCGGTTCAATCCGCTTTTATCCAGTTTAAACCGGTTCTATCTGGTTCTATCCGGTTGAAACCGGTTTAAACCGGTTCAATCCGTTTTTTCCGGTTTAAACCGGTTTCAACCAGTTCATTCCGGTTTTATCCGGTTTAAGCCGGATCAATCCGGTTTAAACCGTTTCAATCTGATTTTATCCGGTTTAAACCGGTTTAAACCGCTTCAATCCGGTTTTATCCGGTTTAAACCGGTTCTATCCAGTTCTATCCGGTAGAAACCGGTTTAAACCGGTTCAGTCCGGTTTTATCCGGTTTAAACCAGTTCAATCCGGTTTTATCCGGTTTAAACCGGTTCAATCCGGTTTTATCCGGTTTAAACCGGTTCTATCCAGTTCTATCCGGTTTGAACCAGTTCAATCCGGTTTGATCCGTTTTAAACCGGTTTAAGCCTGTTCAATCCGGTTTTATCCAGTTTAAACCGGTTCTATCCGGTTCTATCCGTTTGAAACCAGTTTAAACCGGTTCAATCCGGTTTTATCCGGTTTAAACTGATTCATTCCGATTTTATCCGGTTTAAACCGGTTCATTCCGGTTTTATCCGGTTAAAACCGGTTTGAAACGTTTCAATCCGGTTTTATCCGGTTTAAAACGGTTCATTCCGGTTTTATCATTTTAAAACCGGTTTGAAACGGTTCTATCCGGTTTTATCCGGTTTAAACTGGTTCGATCCGTTTTTATTCGGTTTAAACCAGTTCACTCCGGTTTTATCCGGTTTAAACCAGTTTGAACCGGTTCAATCCGGTTTTATCTGGTTTAAACCGGTTCAATCTGGTTTTATCCTGTTGAAACCGGTTTTATCCGGTTTAGACCGGTTTAAACCAGTTCAATCCGGTTTTAATCGGCTTAAACTGGTTCAATCTGGTTTTATCCGTTTTAAACCGCTTTAAAACGGTTTCATCCGGTTTTATCCGGTTTAAACCAGTTTGAACCAGTTCAATCAGGTTTTATCCGGTTTAAACCGGTTTAATCCGGTTCAATCCGGTTTTATCTCGTTTAAACCGGTTCTATCCGGTTCTATCCTTTTTAAATCGGATTAAACTGTTTCTGTCCTGTTCTATCCTGTTTTAACTGGATTAAACCAGTTCAATACGGTCTTATCCGGTTTAAACCGGTTTAAGCCGGTTCAATCCGGTTTTATCCGGTTTAAACCGGTTCAATCAGGTTTTATCCTGTTTAAACCGGTTTAAGCCGGTTCAATCCGGTTTTATCCAGTTTAAACCGGTTCTATCCGGTTCTATCCGGTTGAAACCATTTTAAACCGGTTCAATCCGGTTTTATCCGGTTTAAACCGGTTCAATCTTGTTTTATCCGGTTTAAACCGTTTGAAACCAGTTCAATCCGGTTTTATCTGGTTTAGACCAGTTCAAACCGGTTCAATCCGGTTTTATCCAGTTTAAACCAGTTCTATCCATTTCTATCTGGTTTAAACCGCTTTAAACTGGTTCAATCCGGTTTTATCCGGTTTAAACCGGTTCTATCCGTTTTAAACCGGTTTAAAACAGTTCATTCCGGTTTTATCCAGTTTAAACCGGTTTAAGCCGGTTCAATCCGGTTTTATCCGGTTTCAACCGGTTTACACCGGTTCAATCCGGTTTTATCCGGTTTAAACCGTTTCTATCCACTTCTATCCGTTTTAAACTGGTTTAAACCAGTTCATTCCTGTTTTATCCGGTTTAAACCGGTTTCAACCGGTTCAATCCGGTTTTATCCGGTATAAACCGGTTTAAGCCAGTTCAATCCGGTTTTATCCGGTTTAAACCGGTTTAATTCTCTTTAAACCGGATTAAGCTGGTTCAATCCGGTTTAAACCAGTTTGAACCGGTTCAATCCAGTTTTATGCGGTTTAAACCGGTTTAAGCCGGTTCAATCCGGTTTTATCCAGTTTAAACCGGTTCTATCCGGTTCTATCCGGTTGAAACCAGTTTAAACCGGTTCAATCCGGTTTTATCCGGTTTAAACCGGTTCAATCCGTTTCTTCCGGTTTAAACAGGTTTAAACCAGTTCATTCCGGTTTTATCCGGTTTAAACCGGTTCAATCCGGTTTTATATGGTTTAAACCGGTTCATTCCGGTTTCATCCGGTTTGAACCGGTTTAAACCGGTTTAAACCAGTTCAATCCGGTTTTAAATGGTTTAAACCGGTTCTATCCGGTTCAATCTGGTTTAAACCGGTTTAAACCGGTTCTATCCGTTTTTATCCGGTTTAAACCGGTACAATCTGGTTTTATCCGGTTTAAACCGGTTTACACCGGTTCAAACGGTTTTATCCAGTTTAAACCGGTTCAATCCGTTTTTTCCGGTTTAAACATGTTTAAACCAGTTCATTCCGGTATTATCCGGTTTAAACCGGTTCAATCCGGTTTAAACCGTTTCAATCTGGTTTTATCCGGTTTGAAACGGTTTAAACCGCTTCAATCCGTTTTTATCCAGTTTAAACCGGTTCTATCCGGTTCAATCCGGTTTAAACCGGTTTAAGCCGGTTCAATCAGGTTTTATCCAGTTTAAACAGGTTCTATCTGGTTCTATCTGGTTGAAACCAGTTTAAACCGGTTCAATCCGGTTTTATCCGGTTTAAACCGTTTCTATCCACTTCTATCCGTTTTAAACCGGTTTAAACCAGTTCATTCCTGTTTTATCCGGTTTAAACCGGTTTCAACCGGTTCAATCCGGTTTTATCCGGTTTAAACCGGTTCAGTCCGTTTTTTCCAGTTTAAACAGGTTTAAACCAGTTCATTCCGGTTTTATCCGGTTTAAACCGGTTCAATCCGGTTTAAACCGTTTCAAGCTGGTTTTATCCGGTTTGAAACGGTTTAAACCGCTTCAATCCGTTTTTATCCGGTTTAAACCGGTTCTATCCGGTTCTATCCGGTTGAAACCGGTTTAAACCGGTTCAATCTGGTTTTATCCAGTTTAAACCGGTTTTAACCAATTCAATCCGGTTTATCCAGTATAAACTGGTTTAATCCGGTTCAATCCGGTTTTATCCGCTTTAAACCGGTTTAAACCGGTTCAATCGGTTTTTATCTGGTTTAAACCGGATTAAACCGGTTCTATCCGGTTTTATCCATTTTAAACCGGTTCAGTCCGTTTTTTCCGGTTTAAACCGGTTTCAACCAGTTCATTCCGGTTTTATCCGGTTTAAGCCGGATCAATCCGGTTTAAACCGTTTCAATCTGATTTTATCCGGTTTTAACCGGTTTAAACCGCTTCAATCCGGTTTTATCCGGTTTAAACCGGTTTTATCCGGTTTAGACCAGTTTAAACCAGATCAATCCGGTTTTAATCAGGTTAAACCGGTTCAATCTGGTTTTATCCAGTTTAAACCGCTTTAAAACTGTTTTATCCGGTTTTATCCGGTTTAAACCAGTTTGAACCGGTTCAATCCGGTTTTATCCGGTTTAGACCGGTTCAATCCGGTTTAAACCGGTTTAAACCGGTTCAATCGGTTTTATCCAGTTTAAACCGGTTCAATCCGTTTTTTCCGGTTTAAACAGGTTTAAACCAGTTCATTCCGGTTTTATCCGGTTTAAACCGGTTCAATCCGGTTTAAACCGTTTCAATCTGGTTTTATCCGGTTTGAAACGGTTTAAACCGCTTCAATCCGTTTTTATCCGGTTTAAACCGGTTCTATCCGGTTGAAACCGGTTTAAACCGGTTCAATCTGGTTTTATCCAGTTTAAACCGGTTTTAACCAATTCAATCCGGTTTATCCAGTATAAACTGGTTTAATCCGGTTCAATCCGGTTTTATCCGCTTTAAACAGGTTTAAACCGGTTCAATCGGTTTTTATCTGGTTTAAACCGGATTAAACCGGTTCTATCCGGTTTTATCCATTTTAAACCGGTTCAGTCCGTTTTTTCCGGTTTAAACCGGTTTCAACCAGTTCATTCCGGTTTTATCCGGTTTAAGCCGGATCAATCCGGTTTAAACCGTTTCAATCTCATTTTATCCGGTTTTAACCGGTTTAAACCGCTTCAATCCGGTTTTATCCGGTTTAAACCGGTTTTATCCGGTTTAGACCAGTTTAAACCAGATCAATCCGGTTTTAATCAGCTTAAACGGGTTCAATCTGGTTTTATCCAGTTTAAAACGCTTTAAAACTGTTTTATCCGGTTTTATCCGGTTTAAACCAGTTTGAACCGGTTCAATCCGGTTTTATCCGGTTTAGACCGGTTCAATCCGGTTTAAACCGGTTTAAACCGGTTCAATCGGTTTTATCCAGTTTAAACCGGTTCAATCCATTTTTTCCGGTTTAAACAGGTTTAAACCAGTTCATTCCGGTTTTATCCGGTTTAAACCGGTTCAATCCGGTTTAAACCGTTTCAATCTGGTTTTATCCGGTTTGAAACGGTTTAAACCGCTTCAATCCGTTTTTATCCGGTTGAAACCGGTTCTATCCGGTTCTATCCGGTTGAAACCGGTTTAAACCGGTTCAATCTGGTTTTATCCAGTTTAAACCGGTTTTAACCAATTCAATCCGGTTTATCCAGTATAAACTGGTTTAATCCGGTTCAATCCGGTTTTATCCGCTTTAAACCGGTTTAAACCGGTTCAATCGGTTTTTATCTGGTTTAAACCGGATTAAACCGGTTCTATCCGGTTTTATCCATTTTAAACCGGTTCAGTCCGTTTTTTCCGGTTTAAACCGGTTTCAACCAGTTCATTCCGGTTTTATCCGGTTTAAGCCGGATCAATCCGGTTTAAACCGTTTCAATCTGATTTTATCCGGTTTTAACCGGTTTAAACCGCTTCAATCCGGTTTTATCCGGTTTAAACTGGTTTTATCCGGTTTAGACCAGTTTAAACCAGATCAATCCGGTTTTAATCAGGTTAAACCGGTTCAATCTGGTTTTATCCATTTTAAACCGCTTTAAAACTGTTTTATCCGGTTTTATCCGGTTTAAACCAGTTTGAACCGGTTCAATCCGGTTTTATCCGGTTTAGACCGGTTCAATCCGGTTTAAACCGGTTTAAGCCGGTTCAATCCGGTTTTATCCAGTTTAAACCGGTTCTATCTGGTTCTATCTGGTTGAAACCAGTTTAAACCGGTTCAATCAGGTTTTATCCGGTTTAAACCGGTTCTATCCAGTTCTATCCAGTTTGAACCAGTTCAATCCGGTTTTATCCGGTTTAAACTGGTTTAAGCCGGTTCAATCCGGTTTTATCCAGTTTAAACCGGTTCTATCCGGTTCTATCCGGTTGAAACCAGTTTAAACCGGTTCAATCCGGTTTTATCTCGTTTAAACCGGTTCTATCCGGTTCTATCCTTTTTAAATTGGAATAAACTGTTTCTGTCCTGTTCTATCCTGTTTTAACTGGATTAAACCAGTTCAATCCGGTTTTATCCTGTTTAAACCGGTTTAAACCCTTTCAATCCGTTTTTATCCGGTTTCAACCGGTTTACAGCGGTTCAATCCGGTTTTATCCGCTTTATACCGTTTCTATCCGGTTCTATCTGTTTTAAACCGGTTTAAACCAGTTCATTCCGGTTTTATCCGGTTTAAACCTGTTTGAACCGGTTCAATCCGGTCTTATCCGGTTTAAACCGGTTTAAGCCGGTTCAATCCGGTTTTATCCGGTTTAAACAGGTTCAATCAGGTTTTATCCGGTTTAAACCGGTTTAAGCCGGTTCAATCCGGTTTTATCCAGTTTAAACCGGTTCTATCCGGTTCTATCCGGTTGAAACCATTTTAAACCGGTTCAATCCGGTTTTATCCGGTTTAAACCGGTTCAATCTTGTTTTATCCGGTTTAAACCGTTTGAAACCAGTTCAATCCGGTTTTATCTGGTTTAGACCAGTTCAAACCGGTTCAATCCGGTTTTATCCAGTTTAAACCAGTTCTATCCATTTCTATCTGGTTTAAACCGGTTTAAACTGGTTCAATCCGGTTTTATCCGGTTTAAACCTGTTCTATCCGTTTTAAACCGGTTTAAAACAGTTCATTCCGGTTTTATCCGGTTTAAACCGGTTTAAGCCGTTTCAATCCGGTTTTATCCGGTTTCAACCGGTTTACACCGGTTCAATCCGGTTTTATCCGGTTTAAACCGTTTCTATCCACTTCTATCCGTTTTAATCCGGTTTAAACCAGTTCATTCCTGTTTTATCCGGTTTAAACCGGTTTCAACCGGTTCAATCCGGTTTTATCCGGTATAAACCGGTTTAAGCCAGTTCAATCCGGTTTTATCCAGTTTAAACCGGTTTAATTCTCTTTAAACCGGTTTAAGCTGGTTCAATCCGGTTTAAACCAGTTTGAACCGGTTCAATCCGGTTTTATCCGGTTTAAACCGGTTTAAGCCGGTTCAATCCGATTTTCTCCAGTTTAAACCGGTTCTATCCGGTTCTATCCGGTTGAAACCAGTTTAAACCGGTTCAATCCGGTTTTATCCGGTTTAAACCGGTTCAATCCGTTTTTTCCGGTTTAAACAGGTTTAAACCAGTTCATTCCCGTTTTATCCGGTTTAAACCGGTTCAATCCGGTTTTATACGGTTTAAACCGGTTCTATCCAGTTCTATCCGGTTGAAACCGGTTTAAACCGGTTCAATCCGGTTTTATCCGGTTTAAACCAGTTCAATCCGGTTTTATCCGGTTTAAACCGGTTTAAACCGGTTCAATCCGGTTTTATCCGGTTTAAACCGGTTTAAACCGGTTCAATCCGGTTTTATCCGGTTTAAACCGGTTCTATCCAGTTCTATCCGGTTTGAACCGGTTCAATCCGGTTTTATCCTGTTGAAACCGGTTTTATCCGGTTTAGACCGGTTTAAACCAGTTCAATCCGGTTTTAATCGGCTTAAACTGGTTCAATCTGGTTTTATCCGGTTTAAACCGCTTTAAAACGGTTTAATCCGGTTTTATCCGGTTTAAACCAGTTTGAACCAGTTCAATCCGGTTTTATCCGGTTTAAACCGGTTTAAACCGGTTCAATCCGGTTTTATCTCATTTAAACCGGTTCTATCCGGTTCTATCCTTTTTAAATCGGATTAAACTGTTTCTGTCCTGTTCTATCCTGTTTTAACTGGATTAAACCAGTTCAATCCGGTTTTATCCTGTTTAAACCGGTTTAAACCCTTTCAATCCGTTTTTATCCGGTTTCAACTGGTTTACAGCGGTTCAATCCGGTTTTATCCGGTTTATACCGTTTCTATCCTGTTCTATCTGGTTTAAACCGGTTTAAACCAGTTCATTCCGGTTTTATCCGGTTTAAACCGTTTCTATCCACTTCTATCCGTTTTAAACCGGTTTAAACCAGTTCATTCCTGTTTTATCTGGTTTAAACCGGTTTCAACCGGTTCAATCCGGTTTTATCCGGTATAAACCGGTTCTATCCGTTTTAAACTGGTTTAAAACAGTTCATTCCGGTTTTATCCGGTTTAAACCGGTTTAAGCCGGTTCAATCCGGTTTTATCCGGTTTCAACCGGTTTACACCGGTTCAATCCGGTTTTATCCGGTTTAAACCGTTTCTATCCACTTCTATCCGTTTTAAACGGTTTAAACCGGTTCTATCCGGTTCAATCTGGTTTTATCCGGTTTAAACCGGTTTAAACCGGTTCAATCGGTTTTATCCAGTTTAAACCGGTTCAATCCGTTTTTTCCGGTTTAAACAGGTTTAAACCAGTTCATTCCGGTTTTATCCGGTTTAAACCGGTTCAATCCGGTTTAAACCGTTTCAATCTGGTTTTATCCGGTTTGAAACGGTTTAAACCGCTTCAATCCGTTTTTATCCGGTTTAAACCGGTTCTATCCGGTTCTATCCGGTTGAAACCGGTTTAAACCGGTTCAATCTGGTTTTATCCAGTTTAAACCGGTTTTAACCAATTCAATCCGGTTTATCCAGTATAAACTGGTTTAATCCGGTTCAATCCGGTTTTATCCGCTTTAAACCGGTTTAAACCGGTTCAATCGGTTTTTATCTGGTTTAAACCGGATTAAACCGGTTCTATCCGGTTTTATCCATTTTAAACCGGTTCAGTCCGTTTTTTCCGGTTTAAACCGGTTTCAACCAGTTCATTCCGGTTTTATCCTGTTTAAGCCGGATCAATCCGGTTTAAACCGTTTCAATCTGATTTTATCCGGTTTTAACCGGTTTAAACTGCTTCAATCCGGTTTTATCCGGTTTAAACCGGTTTTATCCGGTTTAGACCAGTTTAAACCAGATCAATCCGGTTTTAATCAGCTTAAACCGGTTCAATCTGGTTTTATCCAGTTTAAACCGCTTTAAAACTGTTTTATCCGGTTTTATCCGGTTTAAACCAGTTTGAACCGGTTCAATCCGGTTTTTTCCGGTTTAGACCGGTTCAATCCGGTCTAAACCGGTTTAAGCCGGTTCAATCCGGTTTTATCCAGTTTAAACCGGTTCTATCTGGTTCCATCTGGTTGAAACCAGTTAAAACCGGTTCAATCCGGTTTTATCCGGTTTAAACCGGTTCAATCCGGTTTTATCCAGTTTAAACCGGTTCATTCCGGTTTTATCTGGATAAAACCGGTTTGAAACGGTTCGATCCGGTTTTATCCGGTTTAAACTGGTTCAGTCCGATTTTATCCGGTTTAAACCAGTTCATTCCGGTTTTATCCGGTTTAAACTGGTTTGAACCGGTTCAATCCGGTTTTATCTGGTTTAAACCAGTTCACTCCGGTTTTATCCGGTTTAAACCGGTTTGTACCGGTTCAATCCGGTTTTATCTGGTTTAAACCGGTTTAAGCTGGTTCAATCCGGTTTTATCCAGTTTAAACCGGTTCTATCCGGTTCTATCTGGTTGAAACCGGTTTAAACCAGTTCAATCCGGTTTTCTCAGGTTAAAACCGGTTCAATCTGGTTTTATCCGGTTTAAACCGGTTTAAACTGGTTCAATCGGTTTTATCCAGTTTAAACCAGTTCTATCCGGTTTAAACCAGTTTAATCCAGTTCAATCCGGTTTTATCCGGTTTAAACCGGTCCTATCGGGTTTAAACAGGTTTAGGCCGGTTCATTCCGGTTTTATCAGTTTTAAACCGGTTTAAACTGCTTCAATCCGTTTATATTTGGTTTAAACCGGTTACAACCGGTTCAATCCGGTTTTCTCCGGTTTAAACCAGTTTAAGCCGGTTCCACCCGGTTTTCTCCGGTTTTAACCGGCTTTAACAGGTTCAATCCGCTTTTATCCAGTTTAAACCGGTTCTATCTGGTTCTATCCGGTTGAAACCGGTTTAAACCGGTTCAATCCGTTTTTTCCGGTTTAAACCGGTTTCAACCAGTTCATTCCGGTTTTATCCGGTTTAAGCCGGATCAATCCGGTTTAAACCGTTTCAATCTGATTTTATCCGGTTTAAACCGGTTTAAACCGCTTCAATCCGGTTTTATCCGGTTTAAACCGGTTCTATCCAGTTCTATCCGGTAGAAACCGGTTTAAACCGGTTCGGTCCGGTTTTATCTGGTTTAAACCAGTTCAATCCGGTTTTATCCGGTTTAAACCGGTTCAATCCGGTTTTATCCGGTTTAAACCGGTTCTATCCAGTTCTATCCGGTTTGAACCAGTTCAATCCGGTTTTATCCGGTTTAAACCGGTTTAAGCCGGTTCAATCCGGTTTTATCCAGTTTAAACCGGTTCTATCCGGTTCTATCCGGTTGAAACCAGTTTCAACCGGTTCAATCCGGTTTTATCCGGTTTAAACCGATTCAATCCGATTTTATCCGGTTTAAACCGGTTCATTCCGGTTTTATCCGGTTAAAACCGGTTTGAAACGTTTCAATCCGGTTTTATCCGGTTTAAAACGGTTCATTCCGGTTTTATCCGTTTAAAACCGGTTTGAAACGGTTCTATCCGGTTTTATCCGGTTTAAACTGGTTCGATCCGTTTTTATCCGGTTTAAACCAGTTCACTCCGGTTTTATCCGGTTTAAACTAGTTTGAACCGGTTCAATCCGGTTTTATCTGGTTTAAACCGGTTCAATCTGGTTTTATCCTGTTGAAACCGGTTTTATCCGGTTTAGACCGGTTTAAACCAGTTCAATCCGGTTTTAATCGGCTTAAACTGGTTCAATCTGGTTTTATCCGGTTTAAACCGCTTTAAAACGGTTTCATCCGATTTTATCCGGTTTAAACCAGTTTGAACCAGTTCAATCAGGTTTTATCCGGTTTAAACCGGTTTAATCCGGTTCAATCCGGTTTTATCTCGTTTAAACCGGTTCTATCCGGTTCTATCCTTTTTAAATTGGATTAAACTGTTTCTGTCCTGTTCTATCCTGTTTTAACTGGATTAAACCAGTTCAATCCGGTTTTATCCTGTTTAAACCGGTTTAAACCCTTTCAATCCGTTTTTATCCGGTTTCAACCGGTTTACAGCGGTTCAATCCGGTTTTATCCGCTTTATACCGTTTCTATCCGGTTCTATCTGTTTTAAACCGGTTTAAACCAGTTCATTCCGGTTTTATCCGGTTTAAACCTGTTTGAACCGGTTCAATCCGGTCTTATCCGGTTTAAACCGGTTTAAGCCGGTTCAATCCGGTTTTATCCGGTTTAAACCGGTTCAATCAGGTTTTATCCGGTTTAAACCGGTTTAAGCCGGTTCAATCCGGTTTTATCCAGTTTAAACCGGTTCTATCCGGTTCTATCCGGTTGAAACCATTTTAAACCGGTTCAATCCGGTTTTATCCGGTTTAAACCGGTTCAATCTTGTTTTATCCGGTTTAAACCGTTTGAAACCAGTTCAATCCGGTTTTATCTGGTTTAGACCAGTTCAAACCGGTTCAATCCGGTTTTATCCAGTTTAAACCAGTTCTATCCATTTCTATCTGGTTTAAACCGGTTTAAACTGGTTCAATCCGGTTTTATCCGGTTTAAACCGGTTCTATCCATTTTAAACCGGTTTAAAACAGTTCATTCCGGTTTTATCCGGTTTAAACCGGTTTAAGCCGGTTCAATCCGGTTTTATCCGGTTTCAACCGGTTTACACCGGTTCAATCCGGTTTTATCCGGTTTAAACCGTTTCTATCCACTTCTATCCGTTTTAAACCTGTTTAAACCAGTTCATTCCTGTTTTATCCGGTTTAAACCGGTTTCAACCGGTTCAATCCGGTTTTATCCGGTATAAACCGGTTTAAGCCAGTTCAATCCGGTTTTATCCGGTTTAAACCGGTTTAATTCTCTTTAAACCGGTATAAGCTGGTTCAATCCGGTTTAAACCAGTTTGAACCGGTTCAATCCAGTTTTATCCGGTTTAAACCGGTTTAAGCCGGTTCAATCCGGTTTTACCCAGTTTAAACCGGTTCTGTCCGGTTCTATCCGGTTGAAACCAGTTTAAACCGGTTCTATCCGGTTTTATCCGGTTTAAACCGGTTCAATCCGGTTTTAAACGGTTTAAACCGGTTCTATCCGGTTCAATCTGGTTTAAACCGGTTTAAACCGGTTCTATCCATTTTTATCCAGTTTAAACCGGTTCATTCCGGTTTCATCCGGTTTGAACCGGTTTAAACCGGTTTAAACCAGTTCAATCCGGTTTTAAACGGTTTAAACCGGTTCTATCCGGTTCAATCTGGTTTAAACCGGTTTAAACCGGTTCTATCCATTTTTATCCGGTTTAAACCGGTACAATCTGGTTTTATCCGGTTTAAACCGGTTTAAACCGGTTCAATCGGTTTTATCCAGTTTAAACCGGTTCAATCCGTTTTTTCCGGGTTAAACAGGTTTAAACCAGTTCATTCCGGTATTATCCGGTTTAAACTGGTTCAATCCGGTTTAAACCGTTTCAATCTGGTTTTATCCGGTTTGAAACGGTTTAAACCGCTTCAATCCGTTTTTATCCAGTTTAAACCGGTTCTATCCGGTTCAATCCGGTTTAAACCGGTTTAAGCCGGTTCAATCCGGTTTTATCCAGTTTAAACCGGTTCTATCTGGTTCTATCTGGTTGAAACCAGTTTAAACCGGTTCAATCCGGTTTTATACGGTTTAAACCGGTTCAATCCGGTTTTATGCAGTTTAAACCGGTTCATTCCGGTTTTATCTGGTTAAAACCGGTTTGAAACGGTTCGATCCGGTTTTATCCGGTTTAAACTGTTTCAGTCCGCTTTTATCCGGTTTAAACCCGTTCATTCCGGATTTATCCGGTTTAAACCGGTTTGTACCGGTTCAATCCGGTTTTATCTGGTTTAAACCGGTTTAAGCTGGTTCAATCCGGTTTTATCCAGTTTAAACCGGTTCTATCCGGTTCTATCTGGTTGAAACCGGTTTAAACCAGTTCAATCCGGTTTTCTCAGGTTAAAACCGGTTCAATCTGGTTTTATCCGGTTTAAACCGGTTTAAACTGGTTCAATCGGTTTTATCCAGTTTAAACCAGTTCTATCCGGTTTAAACCAGTTTAATCCAGTTCAATCCGGTTTTATCCGGTTTAAACCGGTCCTATCGGGTTTAAACAGGTTTAGGCCGGTGCATTCCGGTTTTATCAGTTTTAAACCGGTTTAAACTGCTTCAATCCGTTTATATTTGGTTTAAACCGGTTACAACCGGTTCAATCCGGTTTTCTCCGGTTTAAACCGGTTTAAGCCGGTTCCACCCGGTTTTCTCCGGTTTTAACCGGCTTTAACAGGTACAATCCGCTTTTATCCAGTTTAAACCGGTTCTATCTGGTTCTATCCGGTTGAAACCGGTTTAAACCGGTTCAATCCGTTTTTTCCGGTTTAAACCGGTTTCAACCAGTTCATTCCGGTTTTATCCCGTTTAAGCCGGATCAATCCGGTTTAAACCGTTTCAATCTGATTTTATCCGGTTTAAACCGGTTTAAACTGCTTCAATCCGGTTTTATCCGGTTTAAACCGGTTCTATCCAGTTCTATCCGGTAGAAACCGGTTTAAACCGGTTCAGTCCGGTTTTATCCGGTTTAAACCAGTTCAATCCGGTTTTATCCGGTTTAAACCGGTTCAATGCGGTTTTATCCGGTTTAAACCTGTTCTATCCAGTTCTATCCGGTTTGAACCAGTTCAATCCGGTTTTATCCGGTTTAAACCGGTTTAAGCCGGTTCAATCCGGTTTTATCCAGTTTAAACCGGTTCTCTCCGGTTCTATCCGGTTGAAACCAGTTTAAACCGGTTCAATCCGGTTTTATCCGGTTTAAACCGATTCAGTCCGATTTTATCCGGTTTAAACCAGTTCATTCCGGTTTTATCCGGTTAAAACCGGTTTGAAACGTTTCAATCCGGTTTTATCCGGTTTAAAACGGTTCATTCCGGTTTTATCCGTTTAAAACCGGTTTGAAAAGGTTCTATCCGGTTTTATCCGGTTTAAACTGGTTCGATCCGTTTTTATCCGGTTTAAACCAGTTCACTCCGGTTTTATCCGGTTTAAACCAGTTTGAACCGGTTCAATCCGGTTTTATCTGGTTTAAACCGGTTCAATCTGGTTTTATCCTGTTGAAACCGGTTTTATCCGGTTTAGACCGGTTTAAACCAGTTCAATCCGGTTTTATCTGGTTTAGACCAGTTCAAACTGGTTCAATCCGGTTTTATCCAGTTTAAACCAGTTCTATCCATTTCTATCTGGTTTAAACCGGTTTAAACTGGTTCAATCCGGTTTTATCCGGTTTAAACCGGTTCTATCCGTTTTAAACTGGTTTAAAACAGTTCATTCCGGTTTTATCCGGTTTAAACCGGTTTAAGCCGGTTCAATCCGGTTTTATCCGGTTTCAACTGGTTTACACCGGTTCAATCCGGTTTTATCCGGTTTAAACCGTTTCTATCCACTTCTATCCGTTTTAAACCGGTTTAAACCAGTTCATTCCTGTTTTATCCGGTTTAAACCGGTTTAAAGCGGTTCAATCCGGTTTTATCCGGTATAAACCGGTTTAAGCCAGTTCAATCCGGTTTTATCCGGTTTAAACCGGTTTAATTCTCTTTAAACCGGTTTAAGCTGGTTCAATCCGGTTTAAACCAGTTTGAACCGGTTCAATCCGGTTTTATCCGGTTTAAACCGGTTTAAGCCGGTTCAATCCGGTTTTATCCAGTTTAAACCGGTTCTATCCGGTTCTATCCAGTTGAAACCAGTTTAAACCGGTTCAATCCGGTGTTATCCGGTTTAAACCGGTTCAATCCGTTTTTTCCGGTTTAAACAGGTTTAAACCAGTTCATTCCGGTTTTATCCGGTTTAAACCGGTTCAATCCGGTTTTATACGGTTTAAACCGGTTCATTCCGGTTTCATCCGGTTTGAACCGGTTTAAACCGGTTTAAACCAGTTCAATCCGGTTTTAAACGGTTTAAAACGTTTCTATCCCGTTCAATCTGGTTTAAACCGGTTTAAACCGGTTCTATCCATTTTTATCCGGTTTAAACCGGTACAATCTGGTTTTATCCGGTTTAAACCGGTTTAAACTGCTTCAATCCGTTTATATTTGGTTTAAACCGGTTTAAACCGCTTCAATCCGGTTTTATCCGGTTTAAACAGGTTCTATCCAGTTCTATCCGGTAGAAACCGGTTTAAACCGGTTCAATCCGGTTTTATCCGGTTTAAACCAGTTCAATCCGGTTTTATCCGGTTTAAACCGGTTTAAGCCGGTTCAATCCGGTTTTATCCAGTTTAAACCGGTTCTATCCGGTTCTATCCGGTTGAAACCAGTTTAAACCGGTTCAATCCGGTTTTATCCGGTTTAAACCGATTCAATCCGATTTTATCCGGTTTAAACCGGTTCATTCCGGTTTTATCCGGTTAAAACCGGTTTGAAACGTTTCAATCCGGTTTTATCCGGTTTAAAACGGTTCGATCCATTTTTATCCGGTTTAAACCAGTTCACTCCGGTTTTATCCGGTTTAAACCGGTTTGAACCGGTTCAATCCGGTTTTATCTGGTTTAAACCGATTCAATCTGGTTTTATCCTGTTGAAACCGGTTTTATCCGGTTTAGACCGGTTTAAACCAGTTCAATCCGGTTTTAATCGGCTTAAACTGGTTCAATCTGGTTTTATCCGGTTTAAACCGCTTTAAAACAGTTTAATCCGGTTTTATCCGGTTTAAACCGCTTTAAAACGGTTTAATCCGGTTTTATCCGGTTTAAACCGCTTTAAAACGGTTTAATCCGGTTTTATCCGGTTTAAACCAGTTTGAACCAGTTCAATCAGGTTTTATCCGGTTTAAACCGGTTTAAACCGGTTCAATCCGGTTTTATCTCGTTTAAACCGGTTCTATCCGGTTCTATCCTTTTTAAATCGGATTAAACTGTTTCTGTCCTGTTCTATCCTGTTTTAACTGGATTAAACCAGTTCAATCCGGTTTTATCCTGTTTAAACCGGTTTAAACCCTTTCAATCCGTTTTTATCCGGTTTCATCTGGTTTACAGCGGTTCAATCCGGTTTTATCTGGTTTATACCGTTTCTATCCGGTTCTATCCGTTTTAAAGCGGTTTAAACCAGTTCCATCCGGTTTTATCCGCTTTAAACCGGTTCTATCCGATTCTATCCGGTTTAAACCGGTTCTATCCGGTTCTATCTGGTTTAAGCCGGTTTAGACCGGTTCAATCCTGTTTTATCCGGTTTAAACCGGATCAATCCGGTTTTATCCGGTTTAAACCGGTTTAAACTGGTTCAATCCGATTTTATCCGGTTTAAACCGGTTCTATCCGGTTTAAACCGGTTTAAACCGGTTCAATCCGGTTTTATTCGGTTTAAACCGGTTTAAACCGGTTCAATCGGTTTTTATCTGGTTTAAACCGGATTAAACCGGTTCTATCCGGTTTTATCCAGTTTAAACCGGTTCAATCCGTTTTTTCCGGTTTAACCCGGTTTAAACCAGTTCATTCCGGTTTTATTCGGTTTAAGCCGGTTCAATCCGGTTTAAACCGTTTCAATCTGGTTTTATCCGGTTTTAACTGGTTTAAACCGCTTCAATCCGGTTTTATCCGGTTTAAACTGGTTCTATACAGTTCTATCCGGTTGAAACCGGTTTAAACCAGTTCAATCCGGTTTTATCCGCTTTAAACCAGTTCAATCCGGTTTTATCCTGTTTAAACCGGTTTAAACCGGTTCAATCCGGTTTTATCCGGTTTAAACCGGTTCTATCCGGTTCTATCCAGTTTGAACCGGTTCAATCCGGTTTTATCCGGTTTAAACCGGTTTAAGCCGGTTCAATCTGGTTTTATCCAGTTTAAACCGGTTCTATCCGGTTCTATCCAGTTGAAACCAGTTTAAACCGGTTCAATCCGGTTTTATCCGGTTTCAACCGGTTCAATCCTGTTTTATCCGGTTTAAACCGGTTCATTCCGGTTTTATCCTGTTAAAACCGCTTTGAAACGGTTCAATCCGGTTTTATCCGGTTTCAACCGTTTCAATCCGGTTTTATCCGGTTTAAACCGGTTCATTCCGGTTTTATCCTGTTAAAACCGGTTTGAAACGTTTCAATCCGGTTTTATCCGGTTTAAACCGGTTGATTCCGGTTTTATCCGTTTAAAACCGGTTTGAAAGGGTTCAATCCGGTTTTATCCGGTTTAAACCGGTTCAATCCGTTTTTATCCGGTTTAAACCATTTCACTCCGGTTTTATCCGGTTTAAACCGGTTTGAACCGGTTCAATCCGGTTTTATCTGGTTTAAACCGGTTCAATCTGGTTTTATCCGGTTTAAACTGGTTTTATCCGGTTTAGACCGGTTTAAACCAGTTCAATCCGGTTTTAATCGGCTTAAACTGGTTCAATCTGGTTTTATCCGGTTTAAACCAGTTTGAACCGGTTAAATCCGGTTTTATCCGGTTTAAACCGGTTTCAACCGGTTCAATCCGGTTTTATCTCATTTAGACCGGTTCTATCCGGTTCTATCCTTTTTAAATCGGATTAAACTGGTTCTATCCTGTTCTATCCTGTTTTAACTGGATTAAACCAGTTCAATCGGTTTTATCCGGTTTAAACCGGTTCTATCCTTTTCTATCTGATTTAAACGGGTTTGAACTGGTTCAATCCGGTTTTATCCGGTTTAGACCTGTTTAAGCCGGTTCATTCCACTTTTATCCAGTTTAAACCGGTTTAAACCCTTTCAATCCGTTTTTATCCGGTTTCAACCAGTTTACACCGGTTCAATCCGGTTTTATCCGGTTAAAACCGTTTCTCTCCACTTCTATCCGTTTTAAACCGGTTTAAACCAGTTGATTCCGGTTTTATCCGGTTTAAACCGGATACCGGTTTAAACCGGCTCTATCCAGTTTAAACAGGTTTAAGCCGGTTCAATCCGGTTTTATCCATTTTAAACCGGTTCAATCCGTTTTTTCCGGTTTAAACCGGTTTAAACCAGTTTATTCCGGTTTTATGCGGTTTAAGCCGGTTCAATCCGGTTTTATCCAGTTTAAACCGGTTCTATCCGGTTCTATCCGGTTGAAACCAGTTTAAACCGGTTCAATCCGGTTTTATCCGGTTTAAACCGGTTTTATCCAGTTTAGACCAGTTTAAACCAGTTCAATCCGGTTTTAATCAGCTTAAACCGGTTCAATCTGGTTTTATCCAGTTTAAACCGCTTTAAAACGGTTTTATCCGGTTTTATCCAGTTTAAACCAGTTTGAACCGGTTCAATCCGGTTTTATCCGGTTTAAACCGGTTCAATCCGGTTTAAACCGGTTTAAGCCGGTTCAATCCGGTTTTAACCAGTTTAAACCGGTTCTATCCAGTTCTATCTGGTTGAAACCAGTTTAAACCGGTTCAATCCTCTTTTATCCGGTTTAAACCGGTTCAATCCGGTTTTATTCGGTTTAAACCGGTTCATTCCGGTTTTATCCGGTTAAAACCGGTCTGAAACGGTTCGATCCGGTTTTATCCGGTTTAAACTGGTTCAGTCCGATTTTATCCGGTTTAAACCAGTTCATTCCGGTTTTATCCGGTTTAAACTGGTTTGAACCGGTTCAATCCGGTTTTATCCGGTTTAAACCAGTTCACTCCGGTTTTATCCGGTTTAAACCGGTTTGTACCGGCTCAATCCGGTTTTATCCGGATTAAACCGGATTAAACCGGTTCTATCCGGTTTTATCCATTTTAAACTGGTTCAGTCCGTTTTTTCCGGTTTAAACCGGTTTCAACCAGTTCATTCCGGTTTTATCCGGTTTAAGCCGGATCAATCCGGTTTAAACCGTTTCAATCTGATTTTATCCGGTTATACCGGTTCATTCCGGTTTTATCCGGTTAAAACCGGTTTGAAACGTTTCAATCCGGTTTTATCCGGTTTAAAACGGTTCATTCCGGTTTTATCCGTTTAAAACCGGTTTGAAACGGTTCTATCCGGTTTTATCCGGTTTAAACTGGTTCGATCCGTTTTTATCCGGTTTAAACCAGTTCACTCCGGTTTTATCCGGTTTAAACCAGTTTGAACCGGTTCAATCCGGTTTTATCCGGTTTAAACCTGTTTGAACAGGTTCAATTCGGTTTTATCCGGTTTGAACCGGTTCAATCCGGTTTTATCCGGTTTGAACCTGTTCAATCCGGTTTTATCCGGTATGAACCGGTTCAACCCGGTTTTATCCGGTTTGAACCACTTCAATCCGGTTTTATCCGGTTTAAACCTGTTTGAACCCGTTCAATCCGGTTTTATCCGGTTTGAACTGGTTCAGTCCGGTTTTATCCGGTTTAAACCTGTTTGAACACGTTCAATCCGGTTTTATGCGCTTTAAACCGGTTTAAGCCGGTTCAATCCGGTTTTATCCATTTTAAACCGGTTTTATCCGGTTCTATCCGGTTGAAACCGGTTGAAACCGGTTCAATCCGGTTTTATCCGGTTTAAACCGGTTCATTCCGGTTTTATCCCGTTTGAACCGGTTCAATCCGGTTTTATCCGGTTTGAACCGGTTAAATCCGGTTTTATCCGGTTTAAACAGGTTCATTCCGGTTTTATCCGGTTTGAACCGCTTTAATCCGGTTTTATCCGGTTTGAACCGGTTCAATCCGGTTTTATCCGGTTTGAACCGCTTCAATCCGGTTTAATCCGGTTTAAACCAGTTTGAACCCATTCAATCCGGTTTTATGCGGTTTAAACCGGTTTAAGCCGGTAAAATCCGGTTTTATCCAGTTTAAACCGGTTCTATCTGGTTCTATCCGATTGATACCGGTTTAAACCGGTTCAATCCGGGTTTATCACGTTTAAACCGGTTTAAGCCGGTTCAATCCGATTTTATCCGGTTTAAACTGGTTCAATCTGGTTTTATCTGGTTTGAACCGATTCAATCCGGTTTTATCTGGTGTGAACCGGTCCAATCCGGTTTTATCCAGTTTGAACCGGTTCAATCCGGTTTTATCCGGTTTGAACCGGTCCAATCAGGTATTATCCGGTTTAAAACGGTTCAATCCGGTTCTATCCGGTTTAAACCGGTTTAAGCCGGTAAAATCCGGTTTTATCCAGTTTAAACTGATTCTATCCGGTTCTATCCGGCTGAAACCGGTTTAAACCGGTTCAATCCGGTTTTATCCGGTTTAATCCGATAAAATCCGGTTTTATCCAGTTTAAACCGGTTCTATCCGGTTCTATCCGGTTGAAACCGGTTTGAACCGGTTCAATCCGGTTTTATCCGGTTTAAACCGGTTCAATCCGGTTTTATCCCGTTTAAACCAGTTCATTCCGGTTTTATCCGGTTTAAACCGGTTTGAACAGGTTCAATCCGGTTTTATCCGGTTTAAACCTTTTGAACCGGTTCAATCCGGTTTTATCCGGTTTAAACCGGTTTAAGCCGGTAAAATCCGATTTTATCCAGTTTAAATCGGTTCTATCCGGTTCTATCCAATTGAAACCGGTTTAAACCGGTTCAATCCGGTTTTATCCGGTTTAAACCGTTTTAAGCCGGTTCAATCCGGTTTTATCCATTTTAAACCGGTTCTATCCGGTTCTATCCGGTTGAAACCGGTTTTAACCGGTTCAATCCGGTTCTATCCGGTTTAAACAGGTTCATTCCGGTTTTATCCTGTTTGAACCGCTTTAATCCGGTTCTATCCGGATTAAACCGGTCCAATCCGGTTTTATCCGGTATAATCCGGTTTGAACCGGTCCAATCCGGTTTTATCCAGTTTAAACCGGTTTAAGCTGGTTAAATCCGTTTTTTCCAGTTTAAACCGGTTCTATCCGGTTCTATCCGGATGAAACCGGGTTAATTCGGTTCAGTCCCGTTTTATCCGGTTTAAACCGGTTCAATCCGGTTTTATCTGGTTTAAACCTGTTTGAACCCATTCAATCCGGTTTTATCCGGTATAAACCGGATTAAGCCGGTAAAATCCAGTTTTATCGAGTTTAAACCGGTTCTATCCGGTTCTATCCGATTGAAACCGGTTTAAACCGGTTCAATCCGGTTATATCCGGTTTAAAGCGGTTTAAGCCGGGAAAATCCGGTTTTATCCAGTTTAAACTGGTTCTATCCGGTTCTATCCGGTTGAAACCGGGTTAATCCTGTTCAGTCCCGTTTTATCAGGTTTAAACCAGTTTAAGCCGGTTCAATCCGGTTTTATCCGGTTTAAACCGGTTCAATCTCGTTTTATGCGGTTTAAACCGGTTTGAACCGGTTCAATCCGATTTTATCCGGTTTTAACTGGTTTAAGCCGGTTCAATCCGGTTTTATCCAGTTTAAACCGGTTCTATCCGGTTGAAACCGGTTTAAACTGGTTCAATCCGGTTTTATCCGGTTTATAACGATTCAATCCGGTTTTATCTGGTTTGAACCGTTTCATTCCGGTTTTATCCGGTTTGAACCGGTTCAATCCGGTTTTATCCGGTTTAAACCTTTTGAACTCGGTAAAATCCGGTTTTATCCAGTTTAAACTGGTTCTATCCGGTTATATCTGGTTGAAACTGGTTTAAACCGTTTCAATCCGTTTTTATCCGGTAGAAACCGGTTTAAGCTGGTTGAATCCTGTTTTATCCGGTTTAAACCGGTTCAATCTGGTTTTATCCGGTTTAAACCGGTTTGAACCGGTTCAATCCAGTTTTATCCGGTTTAAACCGGTTCAATCCGGTTTTATCCGGTTTAAACCGGTTTGAACCAGTTCATTCCGGTTTTATCCGGTTTAAACCGGTTTGAACCGGTTCAATCCGGTTTTATCCGGTTTAAACCAATTCTATCCAGTTTTATCCGGTTGAAACAGGTTTAAACCGGTTCAATCTGGTTTTATCCGGTTTAAACCAGTTCAATCCGGTTTTATCCGGTTTAAACCAGTTCATTCCGGTTTTATCCGATTTGAACCGGTTGAATCCGGTTTTATCCGGTTTGAACCGGTTCAATCCGGTTTTATCCGGTTTAAACCGGTTCAATCCGGTTTTCTCCGGTTTGAACCGGTTCAATCCGGTTTTATCCAGTTTGAACCGGTTCATTCCGGTTTTATCCGGTTTAAACCGGTTCAATCCGGTTTTATCCGGTTTGAACCGGTTCATTCCGGTTTTATCCGGTTTAAACCGGTTTGAACCGGTTCAATCCGGTTTTATCCGGTTTAAAACTGTTTGAACCCGTTCAATCCGGTTTTATCCGGTTAACCCGGTTTAAGCCGGTAAAATCCGGTTTTATCCAGTTTAAATCGGTTCTATCCGGTTCTATCCAATTGAAACCGGTTTAAACCAGTTCAATCCGGTTTTAACCGGTTTAAACCGGTTTAAGCCGGTTCAATCCGGTTTTATCCGGTTTAAACCGGTTCAATCTGGTTTTATCCGGTTTAAACCGGTTTGAACTGGTTCAATCCGGTTTTATCCGGTTTAAACCGTTTTAGGCCGGTTCAATCCGGTTTTATCCATTTTAAACCAGTTCTATCCGGTTCTATCTGGTTCAAACCGGTTTAAACCGGTTCAATCCGGTTTTATCCGGTTTAAACCAGTTCATTCCGGTTTTATCCGGTTTGAACCGGTTCAATCCGGTTTTATCCGGTTTAAACCAGTTCATTCCGGTTTTATCCGGTTTAAACCTGTTTGAACCCGTTCAATCTGGTTTTATCCGGTTTAAACCGGTTTAAGCCGGTTCAATCCGGTTTTATCCGGTTTGAACCGGTTCAATCCGGTTTTATCCGGTTTGAACCGCTTCAATCCGGTTTTATCCGGTTTAAACCTGTTTGAACCCGTTAAATCTGGTTTTATACGGTTTAAACCGGTTTAAGCCGGTTCAATCCGGTTTTCTCCATTTTAAACCGGTTCTATCCAGTTGAGACCGGTTTAAACCGGTTCAATCCGGTTTTATCCGGTTTAAACCGGTTTAAGCCGGTTCAATCTGGTTTTATCCGGTTTATACCGGATCAATCTGGTTTTATCTGGTTTGAACCGATTCAATCCTGTTTTATCCGGTGTGAACCGGTCCAATCCGGTATTATCCGGTTTAAACCGGTTCAATCCGGTTTTATCCGATTTGAGCCGGTTCAATCCGGTTTTATCCGGTTTAAAACGGTTTGAACCGGTTCAATCCGGTTTTATCCGGTTTAAGCCTTTTGAAGCCGGTAAAATCCGGTTTTATCCAGTTTAAACTGGTTCTATCCGGTTCTATCTGGTTGAAACTGTTTTAAACCGTTTCAATCCGTTTTTATCCGGTAGAAACCGGTTTAAGCCGGTTGAATCCGGTTTTATCCGGTTTAAACCGGTTCATTCCGGTTTTATCCGATTTGAACCGGTTCAATCCGGTTTTATCCGGTTTGAACCGGTTCAATCCGTTTTTATCCGGTTTAAACCGGTTCAATCCGGTTTTATCCGGTTTAAACCGGTTCATTCCGGTTTTATCCGGTTTAAACAATTTTGAACCGGTTCAATCCGATTTTATCCGGTTTAAAACTGTTTGAACCCGTTCAATCCGGTTTTATCCGGTTTAAACCGGTTTAAGCCGGTAAAATCCGGTTTTATCCAGTTTAAATGAGTTCTATCCGGTTCTATTCAATTGAAACCGGTTTAAACCGGTTCAATCCGGTTTTATCCGGTTTAAACCGGTTTAATCCGGTTCAATCCGGTTTTATCCGGTTTAAACCAGTTCAATCTGGTTTTATCTGGTTTAAACCGGTTTGAACTGGTTCAATCCGGTTTTATCCGGTTTAAACCGTTTTAAGCCGGTTCAATCCGGTTTTATCCATTTTAAACCGGTTCTATCCGGTTCAATCCGGTTTTATCCGGTTTGAACCGGTTCAATCCGTTTTTATCCGGTTTGAACCGGTTCATTCCGGTTTTATCCTGTTTGAACCGGTTCAATCCGGTTTTATCCGGTTTGAACCGGTTCAATCCGGTTTTATCCGGTTTGAACCGGTTCAATCCGGTTTTATCCGGTTTGAACCGGTTCAATCCGGTTTTATCCGGTTTGAACCGGTTCAATCCGGTTTTATCCGGTTTAAACCTGTTTGAACAGGTTCAATTCGGTTTTATCCGGTTTGAACCGGTTCAATCCGGTTTTATCCGGTTTGAACCGGTTCAATCCGGTTTTATCCGGTTTGAACCGGTTCAACCCGGTTTTATCCGGTTTGAACCACTTCAATCCGGTTTTATCCGGTTTAAACCTGTTTGAACCCGTTCAATCCGGTTTTATCCGGTTTGAACTGGTTCAATCCGGTTTTATCCGGTTTAAACCTGTTTGAACACGTTCAATCCGGTTTTATGCGCTTTAAACCGGTTTAAGCCGGTTCAATCCGGTTTTATCCATTTTAAACCGGTTCTATCCGGTTCTATCCGGTTGAAACCGGTTGAAACCGGTTCAATCTGGTTTTATCCGGTTTAAACCGGTTCATTCCGGTTTTATCCCGTTTGAACCGGTTCAATCCGGTTTTATCCAGTTTGAACCGGTTCAATCCGGTTTTATCCGGTTTGAACCGGTTCAATCCGGTTTTATCCGGTTTAAACAGGTTCATTCCGGTTTTATCCGGTTTGAACCGCTTTAATCCGGTTTTATCCGGTTTGAACCGGTTCAATCCGGTTTTATCCGGTTTGAACCGCTTCAATCCGGTTTAATCCGGTTTAAACCAGTTTGAACCCATTCAATCCGGTTTTATCCAGTTTAAACCGGTTTAAGCCGGTAAAATCCGGTTTTATCCAGTTTAAACCGGTTCTATCTGGTTCTATCCGATTGATACCGGTTTAAACCGGTTCAATCCGGGTTCATCCGGTTTAAACCGGTTTTAGCCGGTTCAATCCGATTTTATCCGGTTTAAACTGGTTCAATCTGGTTTTATCTGGTTTGAACCGATTCAATCCGGTTTTATCTGGTGTGAACCGGTCCAATCCGGTTTTATCCAGTTTGAACCGGTTCAATCCGGTTTTATCCGGTTTGAACCGGTCCAATCAGGTATTATCCGGTTTAAACCGGTTCAATCCGGTTCTATCCGGTTTAAACCGGTTTAAGCCGGTAAAATCCGGTTTTATCCAGTTTAAACTGATTCTATCCGGTTCTATCCGGCTGAAACCGGTTTAAACCGGTTCAATCCGGTTTTATCCGGTTTAATCCGATAAAATCCGGTTTTATGCAGTTTAAACCGGTTCTATCCGGTTCTATCCGGTTGAAACCGGTTTGAACCGGTTCAATCCGGTTTTATCCGGTTTAAACCGGTTCAATCCGGTTTTATCCCGTTTAAACCAGTTCATTCCGGTTTTATCCGGTTTAAACCGGTTTGAACCGGTTCAATCCGGTTTTATCCGGTTTAAACCTTTTGAACCCGTTCAATCCGGTTTTATCCGGTTTAAACCGGTTTAAGCCGGTAAAATCCGATTTTATCCAGTTTAAATCGGTTCTATCCGGTTCTATCCAATTGAAACCGGTTTAAACCGGTTCAATCCGGTTTTATCCGGTTTAAACCGTTTTAAGCCGGTTCAATCCGGTTTTATCCATTTTAAACCGGTTCTATCCGGTTCTTTCCGGTTGAAACCGGTTTAAACCGGTTCAATCCGGTTCTATCCGGTTTAAACAGGTTCATTCCGGTTTTATCCTGTTTGAACCGCTTTAATCCGGTTCTATCCGGTTTAAACCGGTCCAATCCGGTTTTATCCGGTATAATCCGGTTTGAACCGGTCCAATCCGGTTTTATCCAGTTTAAACCGGTTTAAGCTGGTTAAATCCGTTTTTTCCAGTTTAAACCGGTTCTATCCGGTTCTATCCGGATGAAACCGGGTTAATTCGGTTCAGTCCCGTTTTATCCGGTTTAAACCGGTTCAATCCGGTTTTATCTGGTTTAAACCTGTTTGAACCCATTCAATCCGGTTTTATCCGGTATAAACCGGTTTAAGCCGGTAAAATCCAGTTTTATCGAGTTTAAACCGGTTCTATCCGGTTCTATCCGATTGAAACCGGTTTAAACCGGTTCAATCCGGTTTTATCCGGTTTTATCCGGTTTAAGCCGGTTCATTCCGGTTTTATCCAGTTTGAACCGGTTCAAACCGGTTTTATCCGGTCTGAACCGGTTCAATCCGGTTTTATCCGGTTTAAGCCGGTTCATTCCGGTTTTATCCGGTTTGAACCGGTTCAATCCGGTTTTATCCGGTTTGAACCGGTTCAATCCGGTTTTATCCGGTTTCAACCGGTCCAATCCGGTATTATCCGGTTTAAATTGGTTCAATCCTTTTCTATCCGGTTGAAACCGGTTTAAACTGGTTCAATCCGGTTTTATCCAGTTTAAACCGGTTTAAGCCGGTGAAATCCGGTTTTATCCAGTTTAAACCTGTTCTATCCGGTTCTATCCGGTTGAAACCGGTTTACACCGGTTCAATCGGGTTTTATCCGGTTTAAAACGGTTCAATCTGGTTTTATCCGGTTTAAACCAGTTTGAACCGGTTCTATCCGTTTTTATCCGGTTTAAACTGGTTTAAGCCGGTTCAATCCGGTTTTATCCAGTTGAAACCGGTTCTGTCCGGTTCTATCCGGTTGAAGCCGGTTTAAACCGGTTCAATCTGGTTTTATCCGGTTTAAACCGGTTCAATCCTGTTTTATCCGGTTTAAGCTGGTTCATTCCGGTTTTATCCGGTTTGAACCGGTTCAATCCGGTTTTATCCGGTTTGAACCGTTTCAATCCGGTTTTATCCAGTTTAAACCGGTTCATTCCGGTTTTATCCGGTTTGATCCGGTTCAATCCGGTTTTATCCAGTTTGAACCGTTTCAATCCGGTTTTATCCGGTTTGAACCGGTTCAAACCGGTTTTATCCGGTCTGAACCGGTTCAATCCGGTTTTATCCGGTTTAAGCCGGTTCATTCCGGTTTTATCCGGTTTGAACCGGTTCAATCCGGTTTTATCCGGTTTAAGCCGGTTCATTCCGGTTTTATCTGGTTTGAACCGGTTCAATCCGGTTTTATCCGGTTTGAACCGGTTCAATCCGGTTTTATCCGGTTTCAACCGGTCCAATCCGATATTATCCGGTTTAAACTGGTTCAATCCTTTTCTATCCGGTTGAAACCGGTTTGAACTGGTTCAATCCGGTTTTATCCGGTTTAAACCGTTTTAAGCTGGTTCAATCCGGTTTTATCCATTTTAAACCGGTTCTATACGGTTCTATCTGGTTGAAACCGGTTTAAACCAGTTCAATCCGGTTTTATCCGGTTTAAACCGGTTCAATCCGGTTTTATCCGATTTAAACCCGTTCATTCCGGTTTTATCCGGTTTGAACCGTTTCAATCCGGTTTTATCCGGTTTAAACCGTTTCAATCCGGTTTTATCCAGTTTAAACCAGTTCATTCCGGTTTTATCCGGTTTGAACCGATTCAATCCGGTTTTATCCGTTTTAAACCGCTTTGAACCGGTTCAATCCGGTTTTATCCGGTTTAAAGCGGTTTAAGCTGGGAAAATCCGGTTTTATCCGGTTTAAACCAATTCTATCCAGTTTTATCCGGTTGAAACAGGTTTAAACCGGTTCAATCCGGTTTTATCCGGTTTAAACCAGTTCAATCCGGTTTTATCCGGTTTAAACCAGTTCATTCCGGTTTTATCCGTTTTGAACCGGTTCAATCCGGTTTTATCCGGTTTGAACCGGTTCAATCCGGTTTTATCCGGTTTAAACCGGTTCAATCCGGTTTTATCCGGTTTGAACCGGTTCAATCCGGTTTTATCCGGTTTGAACCGGTTCAATCCGGTTTTATCCGGTTTGAAACGGTTCATTCCGGTTTTATCCGGTTTAAACCGGTTTGAACCGGTTCAATCCGGTTTTATCCGGTTTAAAACTGTTTGAACCCGTTCAATCCGGTTTTATCCGGTTAACCCGGTTTAAGCCGGTAAAATCCGGTTTTATCCAGTTTAAATCGGTTCTATCCGGTTCTATCCAATTGAAACCGGTTTAAACCAGTTCAATCCGGTTTTAACCGGTTTAAACCGGTTTAAGCCGGTTCAATCCGGTTTTATCCGGTTTAAACCGGTTCAATCTGGTTTTATCCGGTTTAAACCGGTTTGAACTGGTTCAATCCGGTTTTATCCGGTTTAAACCGTTTTAGGCCGGTTCAATCCGGTTTTATCCATTTTAAACCAGTTCTATCCGGTTCTATCCGGTTCAAACCGGTTTAAACCGGTTCAATCCGGTTTTATCCGGTTTAAACCAGTTCATTCCGGTTTTATCCGGTTTGAACCGGTTCAATCCGGTTTTATCCGGTTTAAACCAGTTCATTCCGGTTTTATCCGGTTTAAACCTGTTTGAACCCGTTCAATCTGGTTTTATCCGGTTTAAACCGGTTTAAGCCGGTTCAATCCGGTTTTATCCGGTTTGAACCGGTTCAATCCGGTTTTATCCGGTTTAAACCTGTTTGAACCCATTCAATCTGGTTTTATCCGGTTTAAACCGGTTTAAGCCGGTAAAATCCGGTTTTATCCAGTTTAAACCGTTTCTATCCGGTTCTATCCGATTGATACCGGTTTAAACCGGTTCAATCCGGTTTTATCCGGTTTAAACCGGTTTAAGCCGGTTCAATCCGGTTTTATCCGGTTTAAACCGGATCAATCTGGTTTTATCTGGTTTGAACCGATTCAATCCGGTTTTATCCGGTGTGAACCGGTCCAATCCGGTATTATCCGGTTTAAACCGGTTCAATCCGGTTTTATCCGATTTGAGCCGGTTCAATCCGGTTTTACCCGGTTTAAAACGGTTTGAACCGGTTCAATCCGGTTTTATCCGGTTTAAACCTTTTGAAGCCGGTAAAATCCGGTTTTATCCAGTTTAAACTGGTTCTATCCGGTTCTATCTGGTTGAAACTGTTTTAAACCGTTTCAATCCGTTTTTATCCGGTAGAAACCGGTTTAAGCCGGTTGAATCCGGTTTTATCCGGTTTAAACCGGTTCATTCCTGTTTTATCCGATTTGAACCGGTTCAATCCGTTTTTATCCGGTTTAAACCGGTTCAATCCGGTTTTATCTGGTTTAAACCGATTTGAACCGGTTCAATCCGGTTTTATCCGGTTTAAACCGTTTTAATCCGGTTCAATCCGGTTTTATCCGGTTTAAACCAGTTCAATCTGGTTTTATCTGGTTTAAACCGGTTTGAACTGGTTCAATCCGGTTTTATCCGGTTTAAACCGTTTTAAGCCGGTTCAATCCGGTTTTATCCATTTTAAACCGGTTCTATCCGGTTCAATCCGGTTTTATCCGGTTTGAACCGGTTCAATCCGGTTTTATCCGGTTTGAACCGGTTCATTCCGGTTTTATCCTGTTTGAACCGGTACAATCCGGTTTTATCCGGTTTAAACCTGTTTGAACAGGTTCAATCCGGTTTTATCCGGTTTGAACCGGTTCAATCCGGTTTTATCCGGTTTGAACCGGTTCAATCCGGTTTTATCCGGTTTGAACCGGTTCAACCCGGTTTTATCCGGTTTGAACCACTTCAATCCGGTTTTATCCGGTTTAAACCTGTTTGAACCCGTTCAATCCGGTTTTATCCGGTTTGAACCGGTTCAATCCGGTTTTATCCGGTTTGAACTGGTTCAATCCGGTTTTATCCGGTTTAAACCTGTTTGAACACGTTCAATCCGGTTTTATGCGCTTTAAACCGGTTTAAGCCGGTTCAATCCGGTTTTATCCATTTTAAACCGGTTCTATCCGGTTCTATCCGGTTGAAACCGGTTGAAACCGGTTCAATCCGGTTTTATCCGGTTTAAACCGGTTCATTCCGGTTTTATCCCGTTTGAACCGGTTCAATACGGTTTTATCCAGTTTGAACCGGTTCAATCCGGTTTTATCCGGTTTAAACAGGTTCATTCCGGTTTTATCCGGTTTGAACCGCTTTAATCCGGTTTTATCCGGTTTGAACCGGTTCAATCCGGTTTTATCCGGTTTGAACCGCTTCAATCCGGTTTAATCCGGTTTAAACCAGTTTGAACCCATTCAATCCGGTTTTATCCGGTTTAAACCGGTTTAAGCCGGTAAAATCCGGTTTTATCCAGTTTAAACCGGTTCTATCTGGTTCTATCCGATTGATACCGGTTTAAACCGGTTCAATCCGGGTTTATCCGGTTTAAACCGGTTTAAGCCGGTTCAATCCGATTTTATCCGGTTTAAACTGGTTCAATCTGGTTTTATCTGGTTTGAACCGATTCAATCCGGTTTTATCTGGTGTGAACCGGTCCAATCCGGTATTATCCGGTTTAAACCGGTTCAATCCGGTTTTATCCGGTTTAAGCCGGTTCATTCCGGTTTTATCCGGTTTGTACCGGTTCAATCCGGTTTTATCCAGTTTGAACCGGTTCAATCCTGTTTTATCCGGTTTGAACCGGTCCAATCAGGTATTATCCGGTTTAAACCGGTTCAATCCGGTTCTATCCGGTCTAAACCGGTTTAAGCCGGTAAAATCCGGTTTTATCCAGTTTAAACTGATTCTATCCGGTTCTATCTGGCTGAAACCGGTTTAAACCGGTTCAATCCGGTTTTATCCGGTTTAATCCGATAAAATCCGGTTTTATCCAGTTTAAACCGGTTCTATCCGGTTCTATCCGGTTGAAACCGGTTTGAACCGGTTCAATCCGGTTTTATCCGGTTTAAACCGGTTCAATCCGGTTTTATCCGGTTTAAACCAGTTCATTCCGGTTTTATCCGGTTTAAACCGGTTTGAACCGGTTCAATCCGGTTTTATCCGGTTTAAACCTTTTTGAACCCGTTCAGTCCGGTTTTATCCGGTTTAAACCGGTTTAAGCCGGTAAAATCCGGTTTTATCCAGTTTAAATCGGTTCTATCCGGTTCTATCCAATTGAAACCGGTTTAAACCGGTTCAATCCGGTTTTATCCGGTTTAAACCGTTTTAAGCCGGTTCAATCCGGTTTTATCCATTTTAAACCGGTTCTATCCGGTTCTATCCGGTTGAAACCGGTTTAAACCGGTTCAATCCGGTTTTATCTGGTTTAAACAGGTTCATTCCGGTTTTATCCTGTTTGAACCGCTTTAATCCGGTTTTATCCGGTTTAAACCGGTCCAATCCGGTTTTATCATGTTTAATCCGGTTTGAACCGGTCCAATCCGGTTTTATCCAGTTTAAACCGGTTTAAGCTGGTTAAATCCGTTTTTTCCAGTTTAAACCGGTTCTATCCGGTTCTATCCGGATGAAACCGGGTTAATTCGGTTCAGTCCGGTTTTATCCGGTTTAAACCGGTTCAATCCGGTTTTATCTGGTTTAAACCTGTTTGAACCCATTCAATCCGGTTTTATCCGGTATAAACCGGTTTAAGCCGGTAAAATCCAGTTTTATCGAGTTTAAACCGGTTCTATCCGGTTCTATCCGATTGAAACCGGTTTAAACCGGTTCAATCCGGTTTTATCCGGTTTTATCCGGTTTAAGCCGGTTCATTCCGGTTTTATCCAGTTTGAACCGGTTCAATCCGGTTTTATCCGGTCTGAACCGGTTCAATCCGGTTTTATCCGGTTTAAGCCAGTTCATTCCGGTTTTATCCGGTTTGAACCGGTTCAATCCGGTTTTATCCGGTTTGAACCGGTTCAATCCGGTTTTATCCGGTTTCAACCGGTCCAATCCGGTATTATCCGGTTTAAACTGGTTCAATCCTTTTCTATCCGGTTGAAACCGGTTTAAACTGGTTCAATCCGGTTTTATCCGGTTTAAACCGGTTTAAGCCGGTGAAATCCGGTTTTATCCAGTTTAAACCTGTTCTATCCGGTTCTATCCGGTTGAAACCGGTTTACACCGGTTCAATCGGGTTTTATCCGGTTTAAAACGGTTCAATCTGGTTTTATCCGGTTTAAACCAGTTTGAACCGGTTCTATCCGTTTTTATCCGGTTTAAACTGGTTTAAGCCGGTTCAATCCGGTTTTATCCAGTTGAAACCGGTTCTGTCCGGTTCTATCCGGTTGAAGCCGGTTTAAACCAGTTCAATCTGGTTTTATCCGGTTTAAACCGGTTCAATCCTGTTTTATCCGGTTTAAGCTGGTTCATTCCGGTTTTATCCGGTTTGAACCGGTTCAGTCCGGTTTTATCCGGTTTGAACCGTTTCAATCCGGTTTTATCCGGTTTAAACCGGTTCATTCTGGTTTTATCCGGTTTGATCCAGTTCAATCCGGTTTTATCCGGTTTGAACCGTTTCAATCCGGTTTTATCCGGTTTGAACCGGTTCAAACCGGTTTTATCCGGTCTGAACCGGTTCAATCCGGTTTTATCCGGTTTAAGCCGGTTCATTCCGGTTTTATCCGGTTTGAACCGGTTCAATCCGGTTTTATCCGGTTTAAGCCGGTTCATTCCGGTTTTATCCGGTTTGAACCGGTTCAATCCGGTTTTATCCGGTTTGAACCGGTTCAATCCGGTTTTATCCGGTTTCAACCGGTCCAATCCGATATTATCCGGTTTGAACTGGTTCAATCCTTTTCTATCCGGTTGAAACCGGTTTGAACTGGTTCAATCCGGTTTTATCCGGTTTAAACCGTTTTAAGCTGGTTCAGTCCGGTTTTATCCATTTTAAACCGGTTCTATACGGTTCTATCTGGTTGAAACCGGTTTAAACCGGTTCAATCCGGTTTTATCCGGTTTAAACCAGTTCATTCCGGTTTTATCCGGTTTGAACCGTTTCAATCCGGTTTTATCCGGTTTAAACCGTTTCAATCCGGTTTTATCCGGTTTAAACCAGTTCATTCCGGTTTTATCCGGTTTGAACCGATTCAATCCGGTTTTATCCGTTTTAAACCGCTTTGAACCGGTTCAATCCGGTTTTATCCGGTTTAAAGCGGTTTAAGCCGGGAAAATCCGGTTTTATCCGGTTTAAACCGGTTCAATCTCGTTTTATCCGGTTTAAACCGGTTTGAACCGGTTCAATCCAATTTTATCCGGTTTAAACTGGTTTAAGCCGGTTCAATCCGGTTTTATCCAGTTTAAACCGGTTCTATCCGGTTGAAACCGGTTTAAACCGGTTCAATCCGGTTTTATCCGGTTTGAACCGGTACAATCCGGTTTTATCCGGTTTGAACCGGTTCAATCCGGTTTTATCCGGTTTGAACCGCTTCAATCCGGTTTAATCCGGTTTAAACCAGTTTGAACCCATTCAATCCGGTTTTATCCGGTTTAAACCGGTTTAAGCCGGTAAAATCCGGTTTTATCCAGTTTAAACCGGTTCTATCTGGTTCTATCCGATTGATACCGGTTTAAACCGGTTCAATCCGGGTTTATCCGGTTTAAACCGGTTTAAGCCGGTTCAATCCGATTTTATCCGGTTTAAACTGGTTCAATCTGGTTTTATCTGGTTTGAACCGATTCAATCCGGTTTTATCTGGTGTGAACCGGTCCAATCCGGTATTATCCGGTTTAAACCGGTTCAATCCGGTTTTATCCGGTTTAAGCCGGTTCATTCCGGTTTTATCCGGTTTGTACCGGTTCAATCCGGTTTTATCCAGTTTGAACCGGTTCAATCCTGTTTTATCCGGTTTGAACCGGTCCAATCAGGTATTATCCGGTTTAAACCGGTTCAATCCGGTTCTATCCGGTCTAAACCGGTTTAAGCCGGTAAAATCCGGTTTTATCCAGTTTAAACTGATTCTATCCGGTTCTATCTGGCTGAAACCGGTTTAAACCGGTTCAATCCGGTTTTATCCGGTTTAATCCGATAAAATCCGGTTTTATCCAGTTTAAACCGGTTCTATCCGGTTCTATCCGGTTGAAACCGGTTTGAACCGGTTCAATCCGGTTTTATCCGGTTTAAACCGGTTCAATCCGGTTTTATCCGGTTTAAACCAGTTCATTCCGGTTTTATCCGGTTTAAACCGGTTTGAACCGGTTCAATCCGGTTTTATCCGGTTTAAACCTTTTTGAACCCGTTCAGTCCGGTTTTATCCGGTTTAAACCGGTTTAAGCCGGTAAAATCCGGTTTTATCCAGTTTAAATCGGTTCTATCCGGTTCTATCCAATTGAAACCGGTTTAAACCGGTTCAATCCGGTTTTATCCGGTTTAAACCGTTTTAAGCCGGTTCAATCCGGTTTTATCCATTTTAAACCGGTTCTATCCGGTTCTATCCGGTTGAAACCGGTTTAAACCGGTTCAATCCGGTTTTATCTGGTTTAAACAGGTTCATTCCGGTTTTATCCTGTTTGAACCGCTTTAATCCGGTTTTATCCGGTTTAAACCGGTCCAATCCGGTTTTATCATGTTTAATCCGGTTTGAACCGGTCCAATCCGGTTTTATCCAGTTTAAACCGGTTTAAGCTGGTTAAATCCGTTTTTTCCAGTTTAAACCGGTTCTATCCGGTTCTATCCGGATGAAACCGGGTTAATTCGGTTCAGTCCGGTTTTATCCGGTTTAAACCGGTTCAATCCGGTTTTATCTGGTTTAAACCTGTTTGAACCCATTCAATCCGGTTTTATCCGGTATAAACCGGTTTAAGCCGGTAAAATCCAGTTTTATCGAGTTTAAACCGGTTCTATCCGGTTCTATCCGATTGAAACCGGTTTAAACCGGTTCAATCCGGTTTTATCCGGTTTTATCCGGTTTAAGCCGGTTCATTCCGGTTTTATCCAGTTTGAACCGGTTCAATCCGGTTTTATCCGGTCTGAACCGGTTCAATCCGGTTTTATCCGGTTTAAGCCAGTTCATTCCGGTTTTATCCGGTTTGAACCGGTTCAATCCGGTTTTATCCGGTTTGAACCGGTTCAATCCGGTTTTATCCGGTTTCAACCGGTCCAATCCGGTATTATCCGGTTTAAACTGGTTCAATCCTTTTCTATCCGGTTGAAACCGGTTTAAACTGGTTCAATCCGGTTTTATCCGGTTTAAACCGGTTTAAGCCGGTGAAATCCGGTTTTATCCAGTTTAAACCTGTTCTATCCGGTTCTATCCGGTTGAAACCGGTTTACACCGGTTCAATCGGGTTTTATCCGGTTTAAAACGGTTCAATCTGGTTTTATCCGGTTTAAACCAGTTTGAACCGGTTCTATCCGTTTTTATCCGGTTTAAACTGGTTTAAGCCGGTTCAATCCGGTTTTATCCAGTTGAAACCGGTTCTGTCCGGTTCTATCCGGTTTTATCCGATTTAAACCAGTTCATTCCGGTTTTATCCGGTTTGAACCGTTTCAATCCGGTTTTATCCGGTTTAAACCGTTTCAATCCGGTTTTATCCAGTTTAAACCAGTTCATTCCGGTTTTATCCGGTTTGAACCGATTCAATCCGGTTTTATCCGTTTTAAACCGCTTTGAACCGGTTCAATCCGGTTTTATCCGGTTTAAAGCGGTTTAAGCTGGGAAAATCCGGTTTTATCCGGTTTAAACCAATTCTATCCAGTTTTATCCGGTTGAAACAGGTTTAAACCGGTTCAATCCGGTTTTATCCGGTTTAAACCAGTTCAATCCGGTTTTATCCGGTTTAAACCAGTTCATTCCGGTTTTATCCGTTTTGAACCGGTTCAATCCGGTTTTATCCGGTTTGAACCGGTTCAATCCGGTTTTATCCGGTTTGAACCGGTTCAATCCGGTTTTATCCGGTTTGAACCGGTTCAATCCGGTTTTATCCGGTTTGAACCGGTTCAATCCGGTTTTATCCGGTTTGAACCGGTTCATTCCGGTTTTATCCGGTTTGAACCGGTTCATTCCGGTTTTATCCGGTTTAAACCGGTTTGAACCGGTTCAATCCGGTTTTATCCGGTTTAAAACTGTTTGAACCCGTTCAATCCGGTTTTATCCGGTTAACCCGGTTTAAGCCGGTAAAATCCGGTTTTATCCAGTTTAAATCGGTTCTATCCGGTTCTATCCAATTGAAACCGGTTTAAACCAGTTCAATCCGGTTTTAACCGGTTTAAACCGGTTTAAGCCGGTTCAATCCGGTTTTATCCGGTTTAAACCGGTTCAATCTGGTTTTATCCGGTTTAAACCGGTTTGAACTGGTTCAATCCGGTTTTATCCGGTTTAAACCGTTTTAGGCCGGTTCAATCCGGTTTTATCCATTTTAAACCGGTTCTATCCGGTTCTATCCGGTTCAAACCGGTTTAAACCGGTTCAATCCGGTTTTATCCGGTTTAAACCAGTTCATTCCGGTTTTATCCGGTTTGAACCGGTTCAATCCGGTTTTATCCGGTTTAAACCAGTTCATTCCGGTTTTATCCGGTTTAAACCTGTTTGAACCCGTTCAATCTGGTTTTATCCGGTTTAAACCGGTTTAAGCCGGTTCAATCCGGTTTTATCCGGTTTGAACCGGTTCAATCCGGTTTTATCCGGTTTAAACCTGTTTGAACCCATTCAATCTGGTTTTATCCGGTTTAAACCGGTTTAAGCCGGTAAAATCCGGTTTTATCCAGTTTAAACCGTTTCTATCCGGTTCTATCCGATTGATACCGGTTTAAACCGGTTCAATCCGGTTTTATCCGGTTTAAACCGGTTTAAGCCGGTTCAATCCGGTTTTATCCGGTTTAAACCGGATCAATCTGGTTTTATCTGGTTTGAACCGATTCAATCCGGTTTTATCCGGTGTGAACCGGTCCAATCCGGTATTATCCGGTTTAAACCGGTTCAATCCGGTTTTATCCGATTTGAGCCGGTTCAATCCGGTTTTATCCGGTTTAAAACGGTTTGAACCGGTTCAATCCGGTTTTATCCGGTTTAAATCTTTTGAAGCCGGTAAAATCCGGTTTTATCCAGTTTAAACTGGTTCTATCCGGTTCTATCTGGTTGAAACTGTTTTAAACCGTTTCAATCCGTTTTTATCCGGTAGAAACCGGTTTAAGCCGGTTGAATCCGGTTTTATCCGGTTTAAACCGGTTCATTCCGGTTTTATCCGATTTGAACCGGTTCAATCCGGTTTTATCCGGTTTGAACCGGTTCAATCCGTTTTTATCCGGTTTAAACCGGTTCAATCCGGTTTTATCCGGTTTAAACCGGTTCATTCCGGTTTTATCTGGTTTAAACCGATTTGAACCGGTTCAATCCGATTTTATCCGGTTTAAAACTGTTTGAACCCGTTCAATCCGGTTTTATCCGGTTTAAACCGGTTTAAGCCGGTAAAATCCGGTTTTATCCAGTTTAAATGAGTTCTATCCGGTTCTATTCAATAGAAACCGGTTTAAACCGGTTCAATCCGGTTTTATCCGGTTTAAACCAGTTCAATCTGGTTTTATCTGGTTTAAACCGGTTTGAACTGGTTCAATCCGGTTTTATCCGGTTTAAACCATTTTAAGCCGGTTCAATCCGGTTTTATCCATTTTAAACCGGTTCTATCCGGTTCAATCCGGTTTTATCCGGTTTGAACCGGTTCAATCCGGTTTTATCCGGTTTGAACCGGTTCATTCCGGTTTTATCCTGTTTGAACCGGTACAATCCGGTTTTATCCGGTTTAAACCTGTTTGAACCGGTTCAATCCGGTTTTATCCGGTTTGAACCGGTTCAATCCGGTTTTATCCCGTTTGAACCACTTCAATCCGGTTTTATCCGGTTTAAACCTGTTTGAACCCGTTCAATCCGGTTTTATCCGGTTTGAACCGGTTCAATCCGGTTTTATCCGGTTTGAACTGGTTCAATCCGGTTTTATCCGGTTTAAACCTGTTTGAACACGTTCAATCCGGTTTTATGCGCTTTAAACCGGTTTAAGCCGGTTCAATCCGGTTTTATCCATTTTAAACCGGTTCTATCTGGTTCTATCCGGTTGAAACCGGTTGAAACCGGTTCAATCCGATTTTATCCGTTTTAAACCGGTTCATTCTGGTTTTATCCCGTTTGAACCGGTTCAATCCGGTTTTATCCAGTTTGAACCGGTTCAATCCGGTTTTATCCGGTTTAAACAGGTTCATTCCGGTTTTATCCGGTTTGAACCGCTTTAATCCGGTTTTATCCGGTTTGAACCGGTTCAATCCGGTTTTATCCGGTTTGAACCGCTTCAATCCGGTTTAATCCGGTTTAAACCAGTTTGAACCCATTCAATCCGGTTTTATCCGGTTTAAACCGGTTTAAGCCGGTAAAATCCGGTTTTATCCAGTTTAAACCGGTTCTATCTGGTTCTATCCGATTGATACCGGTTTAAACCGGTTCAATCCGGGTTTATCCGGTTTAAACCGGTTTAAGCCGGTTCAATCCGATTTTATCCGGTTTAAACTGGTTCAATCTGGTTTTATCTGGTTTGAACCGATTCAATCCGGTTTTATCTGGTGTGAACCGGTCCAATCCGGTATTATCCGGTTTAAACCGGTTCAATCCGTTTTTATCCGGTTTAAGCCGGTTCATTCCGGTTTTATCCGGTTTGTACCGGTTCAATCCGGTTTTATCCAGTTTGAACCGGTTCAATCCTGTTTTATCCGGTTTGAACCGGTCCAATCAGGGATTATCCGGTTTAAACCGGTTCAATCCGGTTCTATCCGGTTTAAACCGGTTTAAGCCGGTAAAATCCGGTTTTATCCAGTTTAAACTGATTCTATCCGGTTCTATCTGGCTGAAACCGGTTTAAACCGGTTCAATCCGGTTTTATCCGGTTTAATCCGATAAAATCCGGTTTTATCCAGTTTAAACCGGTTCTATCCGGTTCTATCCAATTGAAACCGGTTTAAACCGGTTCAATCCGGTTTTATCCGGTTTAAACCGTTTTAAGCCGGTTCAATCCGGTTTTATCCATTTTAAACCGGTTCTATCCGGTTCTATCCGGTTGAAACCGGTTTAAACCGGTTCAATCCGGTTTTATCCGGTTTAAACCGTTTTAAGCCGGTTCAATCCGGTTTTATCCATTTTAAACCGGTTCTATCCGGTTCTATCCGGTTGAAACCGGATTAAACCGGTTCAATCCGGTTTTATCCGGTTTAAACAGGTTCATTCCGGTTTTATCCGGTTTGAACCGCTTTAATCCGGTTTTATCCGGTTTAAACCGGTCCAATCCGGTTTTATCCGGTTTAATCCGGTTTGAACCGGTCCAATCCGGTTTTATCCAGTTTAAACCGGTTTAAGCTGGTTAAATCCGTTTTTTCCAGTTTAAACCGGTTCTATCCGCTTCTATCCGGATGAAACCGGGTTAATTCGGTTCAGTCCGGTTTTATCCGGTTTAAACCGGTTCAATCCGGTTTTATCTGGTTTAAACCTGTTTGAACCCATTCAATCCGGTTTTATTCGGTATAAACCGGTTTAAGCCGGTAAAATCCAGTTTTATCGAGTTTAAACCGGTTCTATCCGGTTCTATCCGATTGAAACCGGTTTAAACCGGTTCAATCCGGTTTTATCCGGTTTTATCCGGTTTAAGCCGGTTCATTCCGGTTTTATCCGGTTTGAACCGGTTCAAACCGGTTTTATCCGGTCTGAACCGGTTCAATCCGGTTTTATCCGGTTTAAGCCGGTTCATTCCGGTTTTATCCGGTTTGAACCGGTTCAATCCGGTTTTATCCGGTTTGAACCGGTTCAATCCGGTTTTATCCGGTTTCAACCGGTCCAATCCGGTATTATCCGGTTTAAACTGGTACAGTCCTTTTCTATCCGGTTGAAACCGGTTTGAACCGGTTTAATCCGGTTATATCCGGTTGAAACCGGTTTAAGCCGGTTCAATCCGGTTTTATCCAGTTTAAACCGGTTCTATCCTGTTCTATCCATTTGAAACTGGTTTAAACCGGTACAATCCGGTTTTATCCGGTTTAAACCGTTTCAATCCGGTTTTATCCAGTTTAAACCAGTTCATTCCGGTTTTATCCGGTTTGAACCGATTCTATCCGGTTTTTTCCGTTTTAAACCGCTTTGAACCGGTTCAATCCGGTTTTATCCGGTTTAAAGCGGTTTAAGCCGGAAAAATCCGGTTTTATCCGGTTTGAACCAGTTCAATCCGGTTTTATCCGGTTTGAACCGGTCCAATCCGGTATTATCCGGTTTAAACTGGTTCAATCCTTTTCTATCCGGTTGAAACCGGTTTAAACTGGTTCAATCCGGTTTTATCCGGTTTAAACCGGTTTAAGCCGGTGAAATCCGGTTTTATCCAGTTTAAACCTGTTCTATCCAGTTCTATCCAGTTGAAACCGGTTTACACCGGATCAATCCGGTTTTATCCGGTTTAAAACGGTTCAATCTGGTTTTATCTGGTTTAAACCAGTTCATTCCGGTTTTATCCGGTTTTATCCTGTTTGAACCGGTTCAATCCGGTTTTATCCGGTTTGAACCGCTTCAATCCGCTTTTATGCGGTTTAAACCTGTTTGAACCTGTTCAATCTGGTTTTATCCGGTTTAAACCGGTTCTATCCGGTTGAAGCCTGTTTAAACCGGTTCAATCCGGTTTTATCCGGTTTAAACCGGTTCAATCCTGTTTTATCTGGTTTAAGCTGGTTCATTCCGGTTTTATCCGGTTTGAACCGGTTCAATCCGGTTTTATCCGGTTTGAACCGTTTCAATCCGGTTTTATCCGGTTTAAACCGGTTCATTCCGGTTTTATCCGGTTTGAACCGGTTCAATCCGGGTTTATCCGGTTTGAACCGTTTCAATCCGGTTTTATCCGGTTTAAACCGGTTTAAGCCGGTAAAATCCGGTTTTATCCAGTTTAAATCGGTTCTATCCGGTTCTATCCAATTGAAACCGGTTTAAACCAGTTCAATCCGGTTTTATCCGGTTTAAACCGGTTTAAGCCGGTTCAATCCGGTTTTATCCGGTTTAAACCTTTTTGAACCCGTTCAATCCGGTTTTATCCGGTTTAAACCGGTTTAAGCCGGTTCAATCCGGTTTTATCCGGTTTAAACCTTTTTGAACCCGTTCAATCCGGTTTTATCCGGTTTAAACCGGTTTAAGCCGGTAAAATCGGGTTTTATCCAGTTTAAATCGGTTCAATCCGGTTCTATCCAATTGAAACCGGTTTAAACCGGTTCAATCCGGTTTTATCCGGTTTAAACCGTTTTAAGCCGGTTCAATCCGGTTTTATCCATTTTAAACCGGTTCTATCCGGTTCTATCCGGTTGAAACCGGTTTAAACCGGTTCAATCCGGTTTTATCCGGTTTAAACAGGTTCATTCCGGTTTTATCCGGTTTGAACCGCTTTAATCCGGTTTTATCCGGTTTAAACCGGTCCAATCCGGTTTTATCCGGTTTAATCCGGTTTGAACCGGTCCAATCCGGTTTTATCCAGTTTAAACCGGTTTAAGCTGGTTAAATCCGTTTTTTCCAGTTTAAACCGGTTCTATCCGGTTCTATCTGGATGAAACCGGGTTAATTCGGTTCAGTCCGGTTTTATCCGGTTTAAACCGGTTCAATCCGGTTTTATCTGGTTTAAACCTGTTTGAACCCATTCAATCCGGTTTTATCCGGTATAAACCAGTTAAAGCCGGTAAAATCCAGTTTTATCGAGTTTAAACCGGTTCTATCCGGTTCTATCCGATTGAAACCGGTTTAAACCGGTTCAATCCGGTTTTATCCGGTTTTATCCGGTTTAAGCCGGTTCATTCCGGTTTTATCCGGTTTGAACCGGTTCAATCCGGTTTTATCCGGTTTGAACCGGTTCAATCCGGTTTTATCCGGTTTCAACCGGTCCAATCCGGTATTATCCGGTTTAAACTGGTACAATCCTTTTCTATCCGGTTGAAACCGGTTTAAACTGGTTCAATCCGGTTTTATCCGGTTTAAACCGGTTTAAGCCGGTGAAATCCGGTTTTATCCAGTTTAAACCTGTTCTATCCGGTTCTATCCGGTTGAAACCGGTTTACACCGGTTCAATCGGGTTTTATCCGGTTTAAAACGGTTCAATCTGGTTTTATCCGGTTTAAACCAGTTTGAACCGATTCTATCCGTTTTTATCCGGTTTAAACCGGTTTAAGCCGGTTCAATCCGGTTTTATCCAGTTGAAACCGGTTCTGTCCGGTTCTATCCGGTTGAAGCCGGTTTAAACCGGTTCAATCTGGTTTTATCCGGTTTGAACCGATTCAATCCGGTTTTATCCGTTTTAAACCGCTTTGAACCGGATCAATCCGGTTTTATCCGGTTTAAAGCGGTTTAAGCCGGGAAAATCCGGTTTTATCCGGTTTAAACCGTTTCAATCTCGTTTTATCCGGTTTAAACTGGTTTGAACCGGTTCAATCCGATTTTATCCGGTTTAAACTGGTTTAACCCGGTTCAATCTGGTTTTATCCAGTTTAAACCGGTTCTATCCGGTTGAAACCGGTTTTAACCGGTTCAATCCGGTTTTATCCGGTTTGAACCGGTACAATCCGGTTTTATCCGGTTTGAACCGGTTCATTCCGGTTTTATCCGGTTTGAACCGGTTCAATCCGGTTTTATCCGGTTTGAACCGGTTCAATCCGGTTTTATCCGGTTTGAACCGGTTCAATCCGGTTTTATCCGGTTTAATCCTGTTTGAACAGGTTCAATCCGGTTTTATGCGGTTTAAACCGGTTTAAGCCTGTTCAATCCGGTTTTATCCATTTTAAACCGGTTCTATCCGGTTCTATCCGGTTGAAACCCGTTGAAACCGGTTCAATCCGGTTTAAACCAGTTCATTCCGGTTTTATCCCATTTGAACCGGTTCAATCCGGTTTTATCCGGTTTGAACCGGTTCAATCCGGTTTTATCCGGTTTAAACCAGTTCATTCCGGTTTTATCCGGTTTGAACCGGTTCAATCCGGTTTTATCCGGTTTGAACCGGTTCAATCCGGTTTTATCTGGTTTGAACCACTTCAATCCGGTTTTATCCGGTTTAAACCAGTTTGAACCCGTTCAATCCGGTTTTATCCGGTTTAAACCGGTTTAAGCCGGTTCAATCCGGTTTAATCCATTTTAAACCGGTTCTATCCGGTTCTATCCGGTTGAAACCGGTTTAAACCGGTTCAATCCGGTTTTATCCGGTTTGAACCAGTTCATTTCGGTTTTATCCGGTTTGAACCAGTTCAATCCGGTTTTATCCGGTTTCAACCGGTTCAATCCGGTTTTATCCGGTTTGAACCGGTTCAATCCGGTTTTATCCGGTTTAAACCTGTTTGAACATGTACAATCCGGTTTTATGCGGTTTAAACCGGTTTAAGCCGGTTCAATCCGGTTTTATCCATTTTAAACCGGTTCTATCCGGTTCTATCCGGTTGAAACCGGTTTAAACCGGTTCAATCCGGTTTTATCCCGTTTGAACCAGTTCAATCCGGTTTTATCCGGTTTAAACCAGTTTGAACCCTTTCAATCCGGTTTTATCCGGTTTAAACCGGTTTAAGCCGGTTCAATCCGGTTTTATCCAGTTGAAACCGGTTCTGTCCGGTTCTATCCGGTTGAAGCCGGTTTAAACCGGTTCAATCTGGTTTTATCCGGTTTAAACCGGTTCAATCCTGTTTTATCCGGTTTAAGCTGTTTCATTCCGGTTTTATCCGGTTTGAACCGGTTCAATCCGGTTTTATCCGGTTTGAACCGGTTCAATCCGGTTTTATCCGGTTTGAACCGGTTCATTCCGGTTTTATCCGGTTTGAACCGGTTCAATCCGGTTTTATCCGGTTTGAACCGGTTCAATCCGGTTTTATCCGGTTTGAACCGTTTCAATCCGGTTTTATCCGGTTTGAACCGGTTCAAACCGGTTTTATCCGGTCTGAACCGGTTCCATCCGGTTTTATTCGGTTTAAGCCGGTTCATTCCGGTTTTATCCGGTTTGAACCGGTTCAATCCGGTTTTATCCGGTTTAAGCCGGTTCATTCCGGTTTTATCCGGTTTGAACCGGTTCAATCCGGTTTTATCCGGTATGACCCGGTTCAATCCGGTTTTATCCGGTTTCAACCGGTCCAATCCGATATTATCCGGTTTAAACTGGTTCAATCCTTTTCTATCCGGTTGAAACCGGTTTGAACTGGTTCAATCCGGTTTTATCCATTTTAAACCGTTTTAAGCTGGTTCAATCCGGTTTTATCCATTTTAAACCGGTTCTATACGGTTCTATCTGGTTGAAACCGGTTTAAACCGGTTCAATCCGGTTTTATCCGGTTTAAACCAGTTCATTCCGGTTTTATCCGGTTTGAACCGTTTCAATCCGGTTTTATCCGGTTTAAACCGTTTCAATCCGGTTTTATCCAGTTTAAACCAGTTCATTCCGGTTTTATCCGGTTTGAACCGATTCAATCCGGTTTTATCCGTTTTAAACCGCTTTGAACCGGATCAATCCGGTTTTATCCGGTTTAAAGCGGTTTAAGCCGGGAAAATCCGGTTTTATCCGGTTTAAACCGTTTCAATCTCGTTTTATCCGGTTTAAACTGGTTTGAACCGGTTCAATCCGATTTTATCCGGTTTAAACTGGTTTAACCCGGTTCAATCTGGTTTTATCCAGTTTAAACCGGTTCTATCCGGTTGAAACCGGTTTAAACCGGTTCAATCCGGTTTTATCCGGTTTGAACCGGTTCATTCCGGTTTTATCCGGTTTGAACCGGTTCAATCCGGTTTTATCCGGTTTGAACCGGTTCAATCCGGTTTTATCCAGTTAGAACCGGTTCAATCCGGTTTTATCCGGTTTAATCCTGTTTGAACAGGTTCAATCCGGTTTTATGCGGTTTAAACCGGTTTAAGCCGGTTCAATCCGGTTTTATCCATTTTAAACCGGTTCTATCCGGTTCTATCCGGTTGAAACCGGTTGAAACCGGTTCAATCCGGTTTAAACCAGTTCATTCCGGTTTTATCCCGTTTGAACCGGTTCAATCCGGTTTTATCCGGTTTGAACCGGTTCAATCCGGTTTTATCCGGTTTAAACCGGTTCATTCCGGTTTTATCCGGTTTGAACCGGTTCAATCCGATTTTATCCGGTTTGAACCGGTTCAATCCGGTTTTATCTGGTTTGAACCACTTCAATCCGGTTTTATCCGGTTTAAACCAGTTTGAACCCGTTCAATCCGGTTTTATCCGGTTTAAACCGGTTTAAGCCGGTTCAATCCGGTTTAATCCATTTTAAACCGGTTCTATCCGGTTCTATCCGGTTGAAACCGGTTTAAACCGGTTCAATCCGGTTTTATCCGGTTTGAACCAGTTCATTCCGGTTTTATCCGGTTTGAACCAGTTCAATCCGGTTTTATCCGGTTTCAACCGATTCAATCCGGTTTTATCCGGTTTGAACCGGTTCAATCCGGTTTTATCCGGTTTAAACCTGTTTGAACATGTACAATCCGGTTTTATGCGGTTTAAACCGGTTTAAGCCGGTTCAATCCGGTTTTATCCATTTTAAACCGGTTCTATCCGGTTCTATCCGGTTGAAACCGGTTTAAACCGGTTCAATCCGGTTTTATCCCGTTTGAACCAGTTCAATCCGGTTTTATCCGGTTTAAACCAGTTTGAACCCTTTCAATCCGGTTTTATCCGGTTTAAACCGGTTTAAGCCGGTTCAATCCGGTTTTATCCAGTTGAAAACGGTTCTGTCCGGTTCTATCCGGTTGAAGCCGGTTTAAACCGGTTCAATCTGGTTTTATCCGGTTTAAACCGGTTCAATCCTGTTTTATCCGGTTTAAGCTGGTTCATTCCGGTTTTATCCGGTTTGAACCGGTTCAATCCGGTTTTATCCGGTTTGAACCGTTTCAATCCGGTTTTATCCGGTTTGAACCGGTTCATTCCGGTTTTATCCGGTTTGAACCGGTTCAATCCGGTTTTATCCGGTTTGAACCGTTTCAATCCGGTTTTATCCGGTTTGAACCGGTTCAATGCGGTTTTATCCAGTTTAAACCGGTTTAAGCTGGTTAAATCCGTTTTTTCCAGTTTAAACCGGTTCTATCCTGGTCTATCCGGTTGAAACCGGGTTAATCCGGTTAAGTCCCGTTTTATCCGGTTTAAACCAGTTTAAGCCGGTTCAATCCGGTTTTTTCCGGTTTAAACTGGTTCAATCTGGTTTTATCCGGTTTAAACCGGTTTGAACCGGTTTAATCCGGTTATATCCGGTTGAAACCGGTTTAAGCCGGTTCAATCCGGTTTTATCCAGTTTAAACCGGTTCTATCCTGTTCTATCCATTTGAAACTGGTTTAAACCGGTACAATCCGGTTTTATCCGGTTTAAAACCGTTTCAATCCGGTTTTATCCAGTTTAAACCAGTTCATTCCGGTTTTATCCGGTTTGAACCGATTCTATCCGGTTTTTTCCGTTTTAAACCGCTTTGAACCGGTTCAATCCGGTTTTATCCGGTTTAAAGCGGTTTAAGCCGGGAAAATCCGGTTTTATCCGGTTTGAACCAGTTCAATCCGGTTTTATCCGGTTTGAACCGGTCCAATCCGGTATTATCCGGTTTAAACTGGTTCAATCCTTTTCTATCCGGTTGAAACCGGTTTAAACTGGTTCAATCCGGTTTTATCCGGTTTAAACCGGTTTAAGCCGGTGAAATCCGGTTTTATCCAGTTTAAACCTGTTCTATCCAGTTCTATCCAGTTGAAACCGGTTTACACCGGATCAATCCGGTTTTATCCGGTTTAAAACGGTTCAATCTGGTTTTATCCGGTTTAAACCAGTTTGAACCGGTTCTATCCGTTTTTATCCGGTTTAAACCGGTTTAAGCCGGTTCAATCCGGTTTTATCCAGTTGAAACCGGTTCTGTCCGGTTCTATCCGGTTGAAGCCTGTTTAAACCGGTTCAATCCGGTTTTATCCGGTTTAAACCGGTTCAATCCTGTTTTATCTGGTTTAAGCTGGTTCATTCCGGTTTTATCCGGTTTGAACCTGTTCAATCCGGTTTTATCCGGTTTGAACCGTTTCAATCCGGTTTTATCCGGTTTAAACCGGTTCATTCCGGTTTTATCCGGTTTGAACCGGTTCAATCCGGTTTTAGGTTTGAACCGTTTCAATCCGGTTTTATCCGGTTTAAACCGGTTTAAGCTGGTAAAATCCGGTTTTATCCAGTTTAAATCGGTTCTATCCGGTTCTATCCAATAGAAACCGGTTTAAACCAGTTCAATCCGGTTTTATCCGGTTTAAACCGGTTTAAGCCGGTTCAATCCGGTTTTATACGGTTTAAAACGGTTCAATCTGGTTTTATCCGGTTTAAACCGGTTTGAACTGGTTCAATCCAGTTTTATCCGGTTTAAACCGTTTTAAGCTGGTTCAATCCGTTTTTATCCATCTTAAACCGGTTCTATACGGTTCTATCTGGTTGAAACCGGTTTAAACCGGTTCAATCCGGTTTTATCTGTTTTAAACCAGTTCATTCCGGTTTTATCCGGTTTGAACCGGTTCAATCCGGTTTTATCCGGTTTAAACCAGTTCATTCCGGTTTTATCCGGTTTGAACCGCTTCAATCCGGTTTTATCCTGTTTGAACCGGTACAATCCGGTTTTTATCCGGTTTGAACCGCTTCAATCCGCTTTTATGCGGTTTAAACCTGTTTGAACCTGTTCAATCTGGTTTTATCCGGTTTAAACCGGTTCTATCCTGTTCTATCCATTTGAAACTGGTTTAAACCGGTACAATCCGGTTTTATCCGGTTTAAACCGTTTCAATCCGGTTTTATCCAGTTTAAACCAGTTCATTCCGGTTTTATCGGGTTTGAACCGATTCTATCCGGTTTTTTTCCGTTTTAAACCGCTTTGAACCGGTTCAATCTGGTTTTATCCGGTTTAAAGCGGTTTAAGCCGGGAAAATCCGGTTTTATCCGGTTTGAACCGGTTCAATCCGGTTTTATCCGGTTTGAACCGGTCCAATCCGGTATTATCCGGTTTAAACTGGTTCAATCCTTTTCTATCCGGTTGAAACCGGTTTAAACTGGTTCAATCTGGTTTTATCCGGTTTTAAACCGGTTTAAGCCGGTGAAATCCGGTTTTATCCAGTTTAAACCTGTTCTATCCGGTTCTATCCAGTTGAAACCGGTTTACACCGGATCAATCCGGTTTTATCCGGTTTAAAACGGTTTCAATCTGGTTTTATCCGGTTTAAACCAGTTTGAACCGGTTCTATCCGTTTTTATCTGGTTTAAACCGGTTTAAGCCGGTTCAATCCGGTTTTATCCAGTTGAAACCGGTTCTGTCCGGTTCTATCCGGTTGAAGCCTGTTTAAAACCGGTTCAATCCGGTTTTATCCGGTTTAAACCGGTTCAATCCTGTTTTATCTGGTTTAAGCTGGTTCATTCCGGTTTTATCCGGTTTGAACCTGTTCAATCCGGTTTTATCCGGTTTGAACCGTTTCAATCCGGTTTTATCCGGTTTAAACCGGTTCATTCCTGTTTTATCCGGTTTGAACCGGTTCAATCCGGTTTTATCCGGTTTGAACCGTTTCAATCTGGTTTTATCCGGTTTAAACCGGTTTAAGCCGGTAAAATCCGGTTTTATCCAGTTTAAATCGGTTCTATCCGGTTCTATCCAATTGAAACCGGTTTAAACCAGTTCAATCCGGTTTTATCCGGTTTAAACCGGTTTAAGCCGGTTCAATCCGGTTTTATACGGTTTAAAACGGTTCAATCTGGTTTTATCCGGTTTAAACCGGTTTGAACTGGTTCAATCCAGTTTTATCCGATTTAAAACCGTTTTAAGCTGGTTCAATCCGGTTTTATCCATTTTAAACCGGTTCTATACGGTTCTATCTGGTTGAAACCGGTTTAAACCGGTTCAATCCGGTTTTATCTGCTTTAAACCAGTTCATTCCGGTTTTATCCGGTTTGAACCGGTTCAATCCGGTTTTATCCGGTTTAAACCAGTTCATTCCGGTTTTATCCGGTTTGAACCGCTTCAATCCGGTTTTATCCTGTTTGAACCAGTTCAATCCGGTTTTATCCGGTTTCAACCGATTCAATCCGGTTTTATCCGGTTTGAACCGGTTCAATCCGGTTTTATCCGGTTTAAACATGTTTGAACATGTACAATCCGGTTTTATGCGGTTTAAACCGGTTTAAGCCGGTTCAATCCGGTTTTATCCATTTTAAGCCGGTTCTATCTGGTTCTATCCGGTTGAAACCGGTTTAAACCGGTTCAATTCGGTTTTATCCGGTTTAAACCAGTTCATTCCGGTTTTATCCGGTTTGAACCGGTTCAATCCGGTTTTATCCGGTTTGAACGGGTTCAATCCGGTTTTATCCAGTTTAAAGCAGTTCATTCCGGTTTTATCCGGTTTGAACCTGTTCAATCCGTTTTTTATCCGGTTTGAACAGGTTCAATCCGGTTTTATCCGGTTTGAACAGGTTCAATCCGGTTTTATCCGGTTTGAAGCGCTTCAATCCGGTTTTATCCGGTTTAAACCTGTTTGAACCCGTTCAATCCGGTTTTATCCATTTTAAAACCGGTTCTATCCGGTTCTATCCGGTTGAAACCGGTTTAAACCGGTTCAATCCGGTTTTATCCGGTTTAAACCGGTTCATTCCGGTTTTATCCGGTTTGAACCGGTTCAATCCGGTTTTATCCGGTTTGAACCGGTTCAATCCGGTTTTATCCGGTTTAAAGCAGTTCATTCCGGTTTTATCCGGTTTGAACCGGTTCAATCCGGTTTTATCCGGTTTAAACCTGTTTGAACCCATTCAATCCGGTTTTATCCGGTTTAAACCGGTTTAAGCCGGTAAAATCCGGTTTTATCCAGTTTTAAACCGGTTCTATCCGGTTCTATCCGATTGATACCGGTTTAAACCGGTTCAATCCGGTTTTATCCGGTTTAAACCGGTTTAAAGCCGGTTCAATCCGGTTTTATCTGGTTTAAACCGGTTCAATCTGGTTTTATCTGGTTTGAACCGATTCAATCCGGTTTTATCCGGTGTGAACCGTTTCAATCCGGTTTTATCCGGTTTAAACCTTTTGAAGCCAGTAAAATCCGGTTTTATCCAGTTTAAACTGGTTCTATCCGGTTCTATCTGGTTGAAACTGGTTTAAACCGTTTCAATCCGGTTTTATCCGGTAGAAACCGGTTTAAGCCGGTTGAATCCGGTTTTATCCGGTTTAAACCGGTTCAATCTGGTTTTATCCGGTTTAAACCGGTTTGAACCGGTTCAATCCAGTTTTATCCGGTATAACGGGTTTAAGGCGCTTCATCCGGTTTTATCCAGTTTGAACCAGTTCTATCCAGGTTTATCCGGTTGAAACAGGTTTAAACTGGTTCAATCCGGTTTTATCCGGTTTAAACCGGTTCATTCCGTTTTTATCCGATTTGAACCGGTTCAATCCGGTTTTATCCGGTTTGAACCGGTTCAATCCGGTTTTATCCGGTTTAAACCGGTTCAATCCCGTTTTATCCGGTTTAAACCGGTTCATTCCGGTTTTATTCCTTTAAACCGGTTTAAACCGGTTCAATCCGGTTTTATCCGGTTTTAAACCGGTTTAAGCCGGTTCAATCCGGTTTTATCCGGTTTAAACCGGTTCAATCTGGTTTTATCCGGTTTAAACCGGTTTGAACTGGTTCAATCCGGTTTTATCCGGTTTAAAACCGTTTTAAGCCGGTTCAATCCGGGTTTTATCCGGTTTAAACCGGTTCAATCCGGTTTTATCCGGTTTGAAATGGTTCATTCCGTTTTTATCCGGTTTGAACCGGTTCAATCCGGTTTTATCCGGTTTGAACCGGTTCAATACGGTTTTATCCGGTTTGAACCGGTTCAATCCGGTTTTATCCGGTTTGAACCGGTTCAATACGGTTTTATGCGGTTTGAACCGGTTCAATCCGGTTTTATCCGGTTTAAACCTGTTTGAACACGTTCAATCCGGTTTTATGCGGTTTAAACCGGTTTAAGCCGGTTCAATCCGGTATTATCCGGTTTAAACTGGTTCAATCCTTTTCTATCCGGTTGAAACCGGTTTAAACTGGTTCAATCCGGTTTTTATCCGGTTTAAACCGGTTTAAGCCGGTGAAATCCGGTTTTATCCAGTTTCAACCTGTTCTATCCGGTTCTATCCAGTTGAAACCGGTTTACACCGGATCAATCCGGTTTTATCCGGTTTAAAACGGTTCAATCTGGTTTTATCCGGTTTAAACCAGTTTGAACCGGTTCTATCCGTTTTTATCCCGTTTAAACCGGTTTAAGCCGGTTCAATCCGGTTTTATCCAGTTGAAACCGGTTCTGTCCAGTTCTATCCGGTTGAAGCCTGTTTAAACCGGTTCCATCCGGTTTTATCCGGTTTAAACCGGTTCAATCCTGTTTTATCTGGTTTAAGCTGGTTCATTCCGGTTTTATCCGGTTTGAACCGGTTCAATCCGGTTTTATCCGGTTTGAACCGTTTCAATCCGGTTTTATCCGGTTTAAACCGGTTCATTCCGGTTTTATCCGGTTTGAACCGGTTCAATCCAGTTTTATCCGGTTTGAACCGTTTCAATCCGGTTTTATCCGGTTTAAACCGGTTTAAGCCGGTAAAATCCGGTTTTATCCAGTTTAAATCGGTTCTATCCGGTTCTATCCAATTGAAACCGGTTTAAACCAGTTCAATCCGGTTTTATCCGGTTTAAACCGGTTTAAGCCAGTTCAATCCGGTTTTATACGGTTTAAAACGGTTCAATCTGGTTTTATCCGGTTTAAACCGGTTTGAACTGGTTCAATCCGGTTTTATCCGGTTTAAACCGTTTTAAGCTGGTTCAATCCGGTTTTATCCATTTTAAACCGGTTCTATACGGTTCTATCTGGTTGAAACCGGTTTAAACCGGTTCAATCCGGTTTTATCTGGTTTGAACCGGTTCAATCCGGTTTTATCCGGTTTAAACCAGTTCATTCCGGTTTTATCCGGTTTGAACCGCTTCAATCCGGTTTTATCCGGTTTGAACCGGTTCAATCCGGTTTTATCCAGTTTGAACCGCTTCATCCGCTTTTATCCGGTTTAAACCTGTTTGAACCCGTTCAATCTGGTTTTATCCGGTTTAAACCGGTTTAAGCCGGTTCAATCCGGTTTTATCCATTTTAAACCGGTTCTATCTGATTCTATCCGGTTGAAATCGGTTTAAACCGGTTCAATTCGGTTTTATCCGGTTTAAACCAGTTCATTCCGGTTTTATCCGGTTTGAACCGGTTCAATCCGGTTTTATCCGGTTTGAACCGGTTCAATCCGGTTTTATCCAGTTTAAAGCAGTTCATTCCGGTTTTATCCGGTTTGAACCTGTTCAATCCGGTTTTATCCGGTTTGAACCTGTTCAATCCGGTTTTATCCGGTTTAAACCTGTTTGAACCCATTCAATCCGGATTTATCCGGTTTAAACCGGTTTAAGCCGGTAAAATCCTGTTTTATCCAGTTTAAACCGGTTCTATCCGGTTCTATCCGATTGATACCGGTTTAAACCGGTTCAATCCGGTTTTATCTGGTTTAAAACGGTTTAAGCCGGTGAAATCCGGTTTTATCCAGTTTAAACCTGTTCTATCCAGTTCTATCCAGTTGAAACCGGTTTACACCGGATCAATCCGGTTTTATCCGGTTTAAAACGGTTCAATCTGGTTTTATCCGGTTTAAACCAGTTTGAACCGGTTCTATCCGTTTTTATCCGGTTTAAACCGGTTTAAGCCGGTTCAATCCGGTTTTATCCAGTTGAAACCGGTTCTTTCCGGTTCTATCCGGTTGAAGCCTGTTTAAACCGGTTCAATCCGGTTTTATCCGGTTTAAACCGGTTCAATCCTGTTTTATCCGGTTTAAGCTGGTTCATTCCGGTTTTATCCGGTTGGAACCGGTTCAATCCGGTTTTATCCGGTTTGAACCGTTTCAATCCGGTTTTATCCGGTTTAAACCAGTTCATTCCGGGTTCAATCCGGTTTTATCCGGTTTGAACCGTTTCAATCCGGTTTTATCCGGTTTAAACCGGTTTAAGCCGGTAAAATCCGGTTTTATCCAGTTTAAATCGGTTCTATCCGGTTCTATCCAATTGAAACCGGTTTAAACCAGTTCAATCCGGTTTTATCCGGTTTAAACTGGTTTAAGCCGGTTCAATCCGGTTTTATACGGTTTAAAACGGTTCAATCTGGTTTTATCCGGTTTAAACCGGTTTGAACTGGTTCAATCCGGTTTTATCCGGTTTAAACCGTTTTAAGCTGGTTCAATCCGTTTTTATCCATTTTAAACCGGTTCTATACGGTTCTATCTGGTTGAAACCGGTTTAAACCGTTCAATCCGGTTTTATCTGTTTAAACCAGTTCATTCCGGTTTTATCCGGTTTGAACTGGTTCAATCAGGTTTTATCCGGTTTAAACCAGTTCATTCCGGTTTTATTCCGGTTTGAACCGCTTCAATCCGGTTTTATCCGGTTTGAACCGCTTCAATCCGTTTTAATCCGGTTTAAACCTGTTTGAACCCGTTCAATCTGGTTTTATCCGGTTTAAACCGGTTTAAGCCCGTTCAATCCGGTTTTATCCATTTTAAACCGGTTCTATCCGGTTCTATCCGGTTGAAACCGGTTTAAACCGGTTCAATTCGGTTTTATCCGGTTTAAACCAGTTCATTCCGGTTTTTATCCGGTTTGAACCGGTTCAATCCGGTTTTATCCAGTTTGAACCGGTTCAATCCGGTTTTATCCAGTTTAAAGCAGTTCATTCCGGTTTTATCCGGTTTGAACCTGTTCAATCCGGTTTTATCCGGTTTGAACCTGTTCATTCCGGTTTATCCGGTTTAAAACCTGTTTGAACCTATTCAATCCGATTTATCCGGTTTAAAACCGGTTTAAGCTGGTAAAATCCTGTTTTATCCAGTTTAAACGGTTCTATCCGGTTCTGTTCGATTGTTACCGGTTTAAACCGGTTCAATCCGGTTTTATCCGGTTTAAGCCGGTTCAATCTGGTTTTATCTGGTTTGAACCGATTCAATCCGGTTTTATCCAGTGTGAACGGTCCAATCCTGTATTATCCGGTTTAAACCGGTTCAATCCGGTTTTATCCTGTTTAAGCCGGTTCAATCCGGTTGTATCCGGTTTAAAACGGTTTGAACCGGTTCAATCCGGTTTTATCCGGTTTAAAACCTTTTGAAGCCGGTAAAATCCGGTTTTATCCAGTTTAAACTGGTTCTATCCGGTTCTCTCTGGTTTAAACTGGTTTAAACCGTTTCATTCCGGTTTTATCCGGTAGAAACCGGTTTAAGCCGGTTGAATCCGGTTTTATCCGGTTTAAACCGGTTCAATCTGGTTTTATCCGGTTTAAACCGGTTTGAACTGGTTCAATCCAGTTTTATCCGGTTTAAACGGGTTTAAGGCGCTTCAATCCAGTTTTATCCAGTTTTAAACCAGTTCTATCCAGTTTTATCCGGTTGAAACAGGTTTAAACTGGTTCAATCCGGTTTTATCCGGTTTAAACCGGTTCAATCCGGTTTTATCCGGTTTAAACGGTTCATTCCGGTTTTATCCGGTTTTATCCGGTTTAAAACTGTTTGAACCCATTCAGTCCGGTTATATCCGGTTTAAACCGGTATAAGCCGGTAAAATCCGGTTTTATCCAGTTAAAAATCGGTTCTATCCGGTTCTATTCAATTGAACCGGTTTAAAAACCGGTTCAATCCGGTTTTATCCGGTTTAAACCAGTTCAATCCGGTTTTATCCGTTTTGAACTGGTTCAATCCGGTTTTATCCGGTTTGAACCGGTTCAATCCGGTTTTATCCAGTTAGAACCGGTTCAATCCGGTTTTATCCGGTTTAATCCTGTTTGAACAGGTTCAATCCGGTTTTATGCGGTTTAAACCGGTTTAAGCCGGTTCAATCCGGTTTTATCCATTTTAAACCGGTTCTATACGGTTCTATCTGGTTGAAACCGCGTTTTAAACCGGTTCAATCCGGTTTTATCCGGGTTGAAACCAGTTCATTCCGGTTTTATCCGGTTTGAACCGGTTCAATCCGGTTTTTATCCGGTTTAAAACCAGTTCATTCCGGTTTTATCCGGTTTGAACCGCTTCAATCCGGTTTATCCGGTTTGAACCGGTTCAATCCGGTTTTATCCGGTTTGAACCGCTTCAATCCGCTTTTATGCGGTTTAAACCTTTTTGAACCCGTTCAATCTGGTTTTATCCGGTTAAACCGGTTTAAGCCGGTTCAATCCGGTTTTATCCATTTTAAACCGGTTCTATCCGGTTCTATCCGGTTGAAACCGGTTTAAACCGGTTCAATTCGGTTTTATCCGGTTTAAACCAGTTCATTCCGGTTTTATCCGGTTTGAACCGGTTCAATCCGGTTTTATTCCGGTTTGAACCGTTTCAATCCGGTTTTATCCAGTTTAAAGCAGTTCATTCCGGTTTTATCCGGTTTGAACCTGTTCAATCCGTTTTTATCCGGTTTGAACCTGTTCAATCCGGTTTTATCCGGTTTAAACCTGTTTGAACCCCTTCAATCCGGATTTATCCGGTTTAAACCGGTTTAAGCCGGTAAAATCCTGTTTTATCCAGTTTAAACCGGTTCTATCCGGTTCTATCCGATTGATACCGGTTTAAACCGGTTCAATCCGGTTTTATCCGGTTTAAAACCGGTTTAAGCCGGTTCAATCCGGTTTTATCCGGTTTAAGCCGGTTCAATCTGGTTTTATCTGGTTTGAACCGATTCAATCCGGTTTTATCCAGTGTGAACCGGTCCAATCCTGTATTATCCGGTTTAAACCGGTTCAATCCGGTTTTATCCTGTTTAAGCCGGTTCAATCCGTTTGTATCCGGTTTTAAAACGTTTGAACGGTTCAATCCGGTTTTATCCGGTTAAAACTTTTGAAGCTGGTAAAATCCGGTTTTATCCAGTTTAAACTGGTTCTATCCGGTTCTATCTGGTTGAAACTGGTTTAAACTGTTTCAATCCGGTTTTATCCGGTAGAAACCGGTTTAAGCCGGTTGAATCCGGTTTTATCCGGTTTAAACCGATTCAATCTGGTTTTATCCGGTTTAAACCGGTTTGAACCGGTTCAATCCAGTTTTATCGGTTTAAACGGGTTTAAGGCCCTTCAATCCGGTTTTATCCAGTTTAAACCAGTTCTATCCAGTTTTATCCGGTTGAAACAGGTTTTAAACTGGTTCAATCCGGTTTTATCCGGTTTAAAACCGGTTCAATCCGGTTTTATCCGGTTTAAACGGTTCATTCCGGTTTTATCCGATCTGAACCGGTTCAATCCGGTTTTTATCCGGTTTGAACCGGTTCAATCGGTTTTATCCGTTTAAACCGGTTCAATCCGGTTTTATCCGGTTTAAAACTGGTTCATTCCGGTTTTATCCGGTTTTATCCGGTTTAAAAACTGTTTGAACCCATTCAGTCCGGTTATATCCGGTTTAAACCGGTTTAAGCCGGTAAAATCCGGTTTTATCCAGTTAAAATCGGTTCTATCCGGTTCTATTCACTTGAAACCGGTTTAAACCGGTTCAATCCGGTTTTATCCGGTTTAAACCGGTTTAAGCCGGTTCAATCCGGTTTTATCCGGTTTTAAACCGGTTCAATCCGGTTTTTATCCGGTTTAAACCAGTTCATTCCGGTTTTATCCGGTTTAAACCGGTTTGAACCGGTTCAATCCGGTTTTATCCGGTTTAAAAACCTTTTTGAACCCGTTCAATCCGGTTTTATCCGGTTTAAACCGGTTTAAGCCGGTAAAATCCGGTTTTTATCCAGTTTAAATCGGTTCAATCCGGTTCTATCCAATTGAAACCGGTTTAAAACCGGTTCAATCCGGTTTTTACCCGGTTTAAACCGTTTTTAAGCCGGTTCAATCCGGTTTTATCCAGTTTAAACCGGTTTAAAGCTGGTTAAATCCGTTTTTTCCAGTTTAAACCGGTTCTATCCGGTTCTATCCGGATGAAACCGGGTTAATTCGGTTCAGTCCGGTTTTATCCGGTTTAAACCGGTTCAATCCGGTTTTATCTGGTTTAAAACCTGTTTGAACCCATTCAATCCGGTTTTATCCGGTATAAACCGGTTTATGCCGGTAAAATCCAGTTTTATCGAGTTTAAAACCGGTTCTATCCGGTTCTATCCGATTGAAACCGGTTTAAACCGGTTCAATCCGGTTTTATATCCGGTTTTATCCGGTTTAAGCCGGTTCATTTCGGTTTTATCCGGTTTGAACCGGTTCAAACCGGTTTTTATCCGGTCTGAACCGGTTCAATCCGGTTTTATACGGTTTAAGCTGGTTCATTCCGGTTTTATCCGGTTTGAAACCGGTTCAATCCGGTTTTATCTGGTTTGAACCGGTTCAATCCGGTTTTATCCGGTTTCAACCGGTCCAATCCGGTATTATCCGGTTTAAACTGGTACAATCCTTTTCTATCCGGTTGAAACCGGTTTAAACTGGTTCAATCCGGTTTTATTCCGGTTTAAACCGGTTTAAGCCGGTGAAATCAGGTTTTATCCAGTTTAAACCTGTTCTATCCGGTTCTATCCGGTTGAAACCGGTTTACACCGGTTCAATCGGGTTTTATCCGGTTTAAAACGGTTCAATCTGGTTTTATCCGGTTTAAACCAGTTTGAACCGGTTCTATCCGTTTTTATCCGGTTTAAACCGGTTTAAGACCGGTTCAATCCGGTTTTATACAGTTGAAACCGGTTCTGTCCGTTCTATCGGTTGAAGCCGGTTTAAACCGGTTCAATCTGGTTTTTATCCGGTTTAAACCGGTTCAATCCTGTTTTATCCGGTTTAAGCTGGTTGATTCCGGTTTTATCCGGTTTTGAACCGGTTCATTCCGGTTTTATCCGGTTTTAAACCGGTTCATTCCGGTTTTATCCGGTTTGAACCGGTTCAATCCGGTTTTATCCGGTTTGAACCGTTTCAATCCGGTTTTATCCGGTTTGAACCGGTTCAAACCGGTTTTATCCGGTCTGAACCGGTTCAATCCGGTTTTATCCGGTTTAAGCCGGTTCATTCCGGTTTTATCCGGTTTGAACCGGTTCAATCCGGTTTTATCCGGTTTAAGCCGGTTCATTCCGGTTTTATCCGGATTGTACCGGTTCAATCCGGTTTTATCCGGTTTGACCCGGTTCAATCCGGTTTATCCGGTTTCAACCGGTCCAATCCGATATTATCCGGTTTAAACTGGTTCAATCCTTTTCTATCCGGTTGAAACCGGTTTGAACTGGTTCAATCCGGTTTTATCCGGTTTAAAACGTTTTAAGCTGGTTCGATCCGGTTTTATCCATTTTAAACCGGTTCTATACGGTTCTATCTGGTTGAAACCGGTTTAAACCGGTTCAATCCGGTTTTATCCGGTTTAAACCAGTTCATTCCGGTTTTATCCGGTTTGAACCGTTTCAATCCGGTTTTATCCGGTTTAAACCGTTTCAATCCGGTTTTATCCAGTTTAAACCAGTTCATTCCGGTTTTATCCGGTTTGAACCGATTCAATCCGGTGTTTTATCCGTTTTAAACCGCTTTGAACCGGATCAATCCGGTTTTATCCGGTTTAAAGCGGTTTAAGCCGGGAAAATCCGGTTTTATCCGGTTTAAACCGTTTCAATCTCGTTTTATCCGGTTGAAACTGGTTTGAACCGGTTCAATCCGATTTTATCCGGTTTAAACTGGTTTAACCCGGTTCAATCTGGTTTTATCCAGTTTAAACCGGTTCTATCCGGTTGAAACCGGTTTAAACCGGTTCAATCCGGTTTTATCCGGTTTGAACCGGTACAATCCGGTTTTATCCGGTTTGAACCGGTTCATTCCGGTTTTATCCTGTTTGAACCGGTTCAATCCGGTTTTATCCGGTTTGAACCGGTTCAATCCGGTTTTATCCGGTTTGAACCGGTTCAATCCGGTTTTATCCGGTTTGAACCGGTTCAATCCGGTTTTATCCGGTTTGAACCGGTTCAATCCGGTTTTATCCGGTTTGAACCGGTTCAATCCGGTTTTATCCGGTTAGAACCGGTTCAATCCGGTTTTATCCGGTTTAATCCTGTTTGAACAGGTTCAATCCGGTTTTATGCGGTTTAAACCGGTTTAAGCCGGTTCAATCCGGTTTTATCCATTTTAAACCGGTTCTATCCGGTTCTATCCGGTTGAACCGGTTGAAACCGGTTCAATCCGGTTTAAACCAGTTCATTCCGGTTTTATCCCGTTTGAACCGGTTCAATCCGGTTTTATCCGGTTTGAACCGGTTCAATCCGGTTTTATCCGGTTTAAACCGGTTCATTCCGGTTTTATCCGGTTTGAACCGGTTCAATCCGGTTTTATCCGGTTTGAACCGGTTCAATCCGGTTTTATCTGGTTTGAACCACTTCAATCCGGTTTTATCCGGTTTAAACCAGTTTGAACCCGTTCAATCCGGTTTTATCCGGTTTAAACCGGTTTAAGCCGGTTCAATCCGGTTTTATCCCGTTTGACCAGTTCAATCCGGTTTTATCCGGTTTAAACCAGTTTGAACCCTTTCAATCCGGTTTTATCCGGTTTAAACCGGTTTAAACCGGTTCAATCCGGTTTTATCCCGTTTGAACCAGTTCAATCCGGTTTTATCCGGTTTAAACCAGTTTGAACCCTTTCAATCCGGTTTTATCCGGTTTAAACCGGTTTAAGCCGGTTCAATCCGGTTTTATACAGTTGAAACTGGTTCTGTCCAGTTCTATCCGGTTGAAGCCGGTTTAAACCGGTTCAATCTGGTTTTATCCGGTTTAAACCGGTTCAATCCTGTTTTATCCGGTTTAAGCTGGTTCATTCCGGTTTTATCCGGTTTGAACCGGTTCAATCCGGTTTTATCCGGTTTGAACCGGTTCAATCCGGTTTTATCCGGTTTGAACCGGTTCATTCCGGTTTTATCCGGTTTGAACCGGTTCAATCCGGTTTTATCCGGTTTGAAACGTTTCAATCCGGTTTTATCCGGTTTGAACCGGTTCAATCCGGTTTTATCCAGTTTAAACCGGTTTAAGCTGGTTAAATCCGTTTTTTCCAGTTTAAACCGGTTCTATCCTGGTCTATCCGGTTGAAACCGGGTTAATCCGGTTAAGTCCCGTTTTATCCGGTTTAAACCAGTTTAAGCCGGTTCAATCCGGTTTTTTCCGGTTTAAACTGGTTCAATCTGGTTTTATCCGGTTTAAACCGGTTTGAACCGGTTTAATCCGGTTATATCCGGTTGAAACCGGTTTAAGCCGGTTCAATCCGGTTTTATCCAGTTTAAACCGGTTCTATCCTGTTCTATCCATTTGAAACTGGTTTAAACCGGTACAATCCGGTTTTATCCGGTTTAAACCGTTTCAATCCGGTTTTATCCAGTTTAAACCAGTTCATTCCGGTTTTATCCGGTTTGAAACGATTCTATCCGGTTTTTTCCGTTTTAAACCGCTTTGAACCGGTTCAATCCGGTTTTATCCGGTTTAAAGCGGTTTAAGCCGGAAAAATCCGGTTTTATCCGGTTTGAACCAGTTCAATCCGGTTTTATCCGGTTTGAACCGGTCCAATCCGGTATTATCCGGTTTAAACTGGTTCAATCCTTTTCTATCCGGTTGAAACCGGTTTAAACTGGTTCAATCCGGTTTTATCCGGTTTAAACCGGTTTAAGCCGGTGAAATCCGGTTTTATCCAGTTTAAACCTGTTCTATCCAGTTCTATCCAGTTGAAACCGGTTTACACCGGATCAATCCGGTTTTATCCGGTTTAAAACGGTTCAATCTGGTTTTATCCGGTTTAAACCAGTTTGAACCGGTTCTATCCGTTTTTATCCGGTTTAAACCGGTTTAAGCCGGTTCAATCCGGTTTTATCCAGTTGAAACCGGTTCTGTCCGGTTCTATCCGGTTGAAGCCTGTTTAAACCGGTTCAATCCGGTTTTATCCGGTTTAAACCGGTTCAATCCTGTTTTATCTGGTTTAAGCTGGTTCATTCCGGTTTTATCCGGTTTGAACCTGTTCAATCCGGTTTTATCCGGTTTGAACCGTTTCAATCCGGTTTTATCCGGTTTAAACCGGTTCATTCCGGTTTTATCCGGTTTGAACCGGTTCAATCCGGTTTTATCCGGTTTGAACCGTTTCAATCCGGTTTTATCCGGTTTAAACCGGTTTAAGCTGGTAAAATCCGGTTTTATCCAGTTTAAATCGGTTCTATCCGGTTCTATCCAATAGAAACCGGTTTAAACCAGTTCAATCCGGTTTTATCCGGTTTAAACCGGTTTAAGCCGGTTCAATCCGGTTTTATACGGTTTAAAACGGTTCAATCTGGTTTTATCCGGTTTAAACCGGTTTGAACTGGTTCAATCCAGTTTTATCCGGTTTAAACCGTTTTAAGCTGGTTCAATCCGTTTTTATCCATCTTAAACCGGTTCTATACGGTTCTATCTGGTTGAAACCGGTTTAAACCGGTTCAATCCGGTTTTATCTGTTTTAAACCAGTTCATTCCGGTTTTATCCGGTTTGAACCGGTTCAATCCGGTTTTATCCGGTTTAAACCAGTTCATTCCGGTTTTATCCGGTTTGAACCGCTTCAATCCGCTTTTATGCGGTTTAAACCTGTTTGAACCTGTTCAATCTGGTTTTATCCGGTTTAAACCGGTTCTATCCTGTTCTATCCATTTGAAACTGGTTTAAACCGGTACAATCCGGTTTTATCCGGTTTAAACCGTTTCAATCCGGTTTTATCCAGTTTAAACCAGTTCATTCCGGTTTTATCGGGTTTGAACCGATTCTATCCGGTTTTTTCCGTTTTAAACCGCTTTGAACCGGTTCAATCTGGTTTTATCCGGTTTAAAGCGGTTTAAGCCGGGAAAATCCGGTTTTATCCGGTTTGAACCGGTTCAATCCGGTTTTATCCGGTTTGAACCGGTCCAATCCGGTATTATCCGGTTTAAACTGGTTCAATCCTTTTCTATCCGGTTGAAACCGGTTTAAACTGGTTCAATCTGGTTTTATCCGGTTTAAACCGGTTTAAGCCGGTGAAATCCGGTTTTATCCAGTTTAAACCTGTTCTATCCGGTTCTATCCAGTTGAAACCGGTTTACACCGGATCAATCCGGTTTTATCCGGTTTAAAACGGTTCAATCTGGTTTTATCCGGTTTAAACCAGTTTGAACCGGTTCTATCCGTTTTTATCTGGTTTAAACCGGTTTAAGCCGGTTCAATCCGGTTTTATCCAGTTGAAACCGGTTCTGTCCGGTTCTATCCGGTTGAAGCCTGTTTAAACCGGTTCAATCCGGTTTTATCCGGTTTAAACCGGTTCAATCCTGTTTTATCTGGTTTAAGCTGGTTCATTCCGGTTTTATCCGGTTTGAACCTGTTCAATCCGGTTTTATCCGGTTTGAACCGTTTCAATCCGGTTTTATCCGGTTTAAACCGGTTCATTCCTGTTTTATCCGGTTTGAACCGGTTCAATCCGGTTTTATCCGGTTTGAACCGTTTCAATCTGGTTTTATCCGGTTTAAACCGGTTTAAGCCGGTAAAATCCGGTTTTATCCAGTTTAAATCGGTTCTATCCGGTTCTATCCAATTGAAACCGGTTTAAACCAGTTCAATCCGGTTTTATCCGGTTTAAACCGGTTTAAGCCGGTTCAATCCGGTTTTATACGGTTTAAAACGGTTCAATCTGGTTTTATCCGGTTTAAACCGGTTTGAACTGGTTCAATCCAGTTTTATCCGATTTAAACCGTTTTAAGCTGGTTCAATCCGGTTTTATCCATTTTAAACCGGTTCTATACGGTTCTATCTGGTTGAAACCGGTTTAAACCGGTTCAATCCGGTTTTATCTGCTTTAAACCAGTTCATTCCGGTTTTATCCGGTTTGAACCGGTTCAATCCGGTTTTATCCGGTTTAAACCAGTTCATTCCGGTTTTATCCGGTTTGAACCGCTTCAATCCGGTTTTATCCTGTTTGAACCAGTTCAATCCGGTTTTATCCGGTTTCAACCGATTCAATCCGGTTTTATCCGGTTTGAACCGGTTCAATCCGGTTTTATCCGGTTTAAACATGTTTGAACATGTACAATCCGGTTTTATGCGGTTTAAACCGGTTTAAGCCGGTTCAATCCGGTTTTATCCATTTTAAGCCGGTTCTATCTGGTTCTATCCGGTTGAAACCGGTTTAAACCGGTTCAATTCGGTTTTATCCGGTTTAAACCAGTTCATTCCGGTTTTATCCGGTTTGAACCGGTTCAATCCGGTTTTATCCGGTTTGAACGGGTTCAATCCGGTTTTATCCAGTTTAAAGCAGTTCATTCCGGTTTTATCCGGTTTGAACCTGTTCAATCCGTTTTTATCCGGTTTGAACAGGTTCAATCCGGTTTTATCCGGTTTGAACAGGTTCAATCCGGTTTTATCCGGTTTGAAGCGCTTCAATCCGGTTTTATCCGGTTTAAACCTGTTTGAACCCGTTCAATCCGGTTTTATCCATTTTAAACCGGTTCTATCCGGTTCTATCTGGTTGAAACCGGTTTAAACCGGTTCAATCCGGTTTTATCCGGTTTAAACCGGTTCATTCCGGTTTTATCCGGTTTGAACCGGTTCAATCCGGTTTTATCCGGTTTGAACCGGTTCAATCCGGTTTTATCCGGTTTAAAGCAGTTCATTCCGGTTTTATCCGGTTTGAACCGGTTCAATCCGGTTTTATCCGGTTTAAACCTGTTTGAACCCATTCAATCCGGTTTTATCCGGTTTAAACCGGTTTAAGCCGGTAAAATCCGGTTTTATCCAGTTTAAACCGGTTCTATCCGGTTCTATCCGATTGATACCGGTTTAAACCGGTTCAATCCGGTTTTATCCGGTTTAAACCGGTTTAAGCCGGTTCAATCCGGTTTTATCTGGTTTAAACCGGTTCAATCTGGTTTTATCTGGTTTGAACCGATTCAATCCGGTTTTATCCGGTGTGAACCGTTTCAATCCGGTTTTATCCGGTTTAAACCTTTTGAAGCCAGTAAAATCCGGTTTTATCCAGTTTAAACTGGTTCTATCCGGTTCTATCTGGTTGAAACTGGTTTAAACCGTTTCAATCCGGTTTTATCCGGTAGAAACCGGTTTAAGCCGGTTGAATCCGGTTTTATCCGGTTTAAACCGGTTCAATCTGGTTTTATCCGGTTTAAACCGGTTTGAACCGGTTCAATCCAGTTTTATCCGGTATAAACGGGTTTAAGGCGCTTCATCCGGTTTTATCCAGTTTGAACCAGTTCTATCCAGGTTTATCCGGTTGAAACAGGTTTAAACTGGTTCAATCCGGTTTTATCCGGTTTAAACCGGTTCATTCCGTTTTTATCCGATTTGAACCGGTTCAATCCGGTTTTATCCGGTTTGAACCGGTTCAATCCGGTTTTATCCGGTTTAAACCGGTTCAATCCCGTTTTATCCGGTTTAAACCGGTTCATTCCGGTTTTATTCCTTTAAACCGGTTTAAACCGGTTCAATCCGGTTTTATCCGGTTTAAACCGGTTTAAGCCGGTTCAATCCGGTTTTATCCGGTTTAAACCGGTTCAATCTGGTTTTATCCGGTTTAAACCGGTTTGAACTGGTTCAATCCGGTTTTATCCGGTTTAAACCGTTTTAAGCCGGTTCAATCCGGTTTTATCCGGTTTAAACCGGTTCAATCCGGTTTTATCCGGTTTGAAATGGTTCATTCCGTTTTTATCCGGTTTGAACCGGTTCAATCCGGTTTTATCCGGTTTGAACCGGTTCAATACGGTTTTATCCGGTTTGAACCGGTTCAATCCGGTTTTATCCGGTTTGAACCGGTTCAATACGGTTTTATGCGGTTTGAACCGGTTCAATCCGGTTTTATCCGGTTTAAACCTGTTTGAACACGTTCAATCCGGTTTTATGCGGTTTAAACCGGTTTAAGCCGGTTCAATCCGGTATTATCCGGTTTAAACTGGTTCAATCCTTTTCTATCCGGTTGAAACCGGTTTAAACTGGTTCAATCCGGTTTTATCCGGTTTAAACCGGTTTAAGCCGGTGAAATCCGGTTTTATCCAGTTTCAACCTGTTCTATCCGGTTCTATCCAGTTGAAACCGGTTTACACCGGATCAATCCGGTTTTATCCGGTTTAAAACGGTTCAATCTGGTTTTATCCGGTTTAAACCAGTTTGAACCGGTTCTATCCGTTTTTATCCCGTTTAAACCGGTTTAAGCCGGTTCAATCCGGTTTTATCCAGTTGAAACCGGTTCTGTCCAGTTCTATCCGGTTGAAGCCTGTTTAAACCGGTTCCATCCGGTTTTATCCGGTTTAAACCGGTTCAATCCTGTTTTATCTGGTTTAAGCTGGTTCATTCCGGTTTTATCCGGTTTGAACCGGTTCAATCCGGTTTTATCCGGTTTGAACCGTTTCAATCCGGTTTTATCCGGTTTAAACCGGTTCATTCCGGTTTTATCCGGTTTGAACCGGTTCAATCCAGTTTTATCCGGTTTGAACCGTTTCAATCCGGTTTTATCCGGTTTAAACCGGTTTAAGCCGGTAAAATCCGGTTTTATCCAGTTTAAATCGGTTCTATCCGGTTCTATCCAATTGAAACCGGTTTAAACCAGTTCAATCCGGTTTTATCCGGTTTAAACCGGTTTAAGCCAGTTCAATCCGGTTTTATACGGTTTAAAACGGTTCAATCTGGTTTTATCCGGTTTAAACCGGTTTGAACTGGTTCAATCCGGTTTTATCCGGTTTAAACCGTTTTAAGCTGGTTCAATCCGGTTTTATCCATTTTAAACCGGTTCTATACGGTTCTATCTGGTTGAAACCGGTTTAAACCGGTTCAATCCGGTTTTATCTGGTTTGAACCGGTTCAATCCGGTTTTATCCGGTTTAAACCAGTTCATTCCGGTTTTATCCGGTTTGAACCGCTTCAATCCGGTTTTATCCGGTTTGAACCGGTTCAATCCGGTTTTATCCAGTTTGAACCGCTTCATCCGCTTTTATCCGGTTTAAACCTGTTTGAACCCGTTCAATCTGGTTTTATCCGGTTTAAACCGGTTTAAGCCGGTTCAATCCGGTTTTATCCATTTTAAACCGGTTCTATCTGATTCTATCCGGTTGAAATCGGTTTAAACCGGTTCAATTCGGTTTTATCCGGTTTAAACCAGTTCATTCCGGTTTTATCCGGTTTGAACCGGTTCAATCCGGTTTTATCCGGTTTGAACCGGTTCAATCCGGTTTTATCCAGTTTAAAGCAGTTCATTCCGGTTTTATCCGGTTTGAACCTGTTCAATCCGGTTTTATCCGGTTTGAACCTGTTCAATCCGGTTTTATCCGGTTTAAACCTGTTTGAACCCATTCAATCCGGATTTATCCGGTTTAAACCGGTTTAAGCCGGTAAAATCCTGTTTTATCCAGTTTAAACCGGTTCTATCCGGTTCTATCCGATTGATACCGGTTTAAACCGGTTCAATCCGGTTTTATCTGGTTTAAAACGGTTTAAGCCGGTGAAATCCGGTTTTATCCAGTTTAAACCTGTTCTATCCAGTTCTATCCAGTTGAAACCGGTTTACACCGGATCAATCCGGTTTTATCCGGTTTAAAACGGTTCAATCTGGTTTTATCCGGTTTAAACCAGTTTGAACCGGTTCTATCCGTTTTTATCCGGTTTAAACCGGTTTAAGCCGGTTCAATCCGGTTTTATCCAGTTGAAACCGGTTCTTTCCGGTTCTATCCGGTTGAAGCCTGTTTAAACCGGTTCAATCCGGTTTTATCCGGTTTAAACCGGTTCAATCCTGTTTTATCCGGTTTAAGCTGGTTCATTCCGGTTTTATCCGGTTGGAACCGGTTCAATCCGGTTTTATCCGGTTTGAACCGTTTCAATCCGGTTTTATCCGGTTTAAACCAGTTCATTCCGGTTTTATCCGGTTTGAACCGGTTCAATCCGGTTTTATCCGGTTTGAACCGTTTCAATCCGGTTTTATCCGGTTTAAACCGGTTTAAGCCGGTAAAATCCGGTTTTATCCAGTTTAAATCGGTTCTATCCGGTTCTATCCAATTGAAACCGGTTTAAACCAGTTCAATCCGGTTTTATCCGGTTTAAACTGGTTTAAGCCGGTTCAATCCGGTTTTATACGGTTTAAAACGGTTCAATCTGGTTTTATCCGGTTTTAAACCGGTTTGAACTGGTTCAATCCGGTTTTATCCGGTTTAAACCGTTTTAAGCTGGTTCAATCCGTTTTTATCCATTTTAAACCGGTTCTATACGGTTCTATCTGGTTGAAACCGGTTTAAACCGGTTCAATCCGGTTTTATCTGGTTTAAACCAGTTCATTCCGGTTTTATCCGGTTTGAACTGGTTCAATCAGGTTTTATCCGGTTTAAACCAGTTCATTCCGGTTTTATCCGGTTTGAACCGCTTCAATCCGGTTTTATCCGGTTTGAACCGCTTCAATCCGTTTTAATCCGGTTTAAACCTGTTTGAACCCGTTCAATCTGGTTTTATCCGGTTTAAAACCGGTTTAAGCCCGTTCAATCCGGTTTTATCCATTTTAAACCGGTTCTATCCGGTTCTATCCGGTTGAAACCGGTTTAAAACCGGTTCAATTCGGTTTTATCCGGTTTAAACCAGTTCATTCCGGTTTTATCCGGTTTGAACCGGTTCAATCCGGTTTTATCCAGTTTGAACCGGTTCAATCCGGTTTTATCCAGTTTAAAGCAGTTCATTCCGGTTTTATCCGGTTTGAACCTGTTCAATCCGGTTTTATCCGGTTTGAACCTGTTCAATCCGGTTTTATCCGGTTTAAACCTGTTTGAACCTATTCAATCCGGATTTATCCGGTTTAAACCGGTTTAAGCTGGTAAAATCCTGTTTTATCCAGTTTAAACCGGTTCTATCCGGTTCTGTTCGATTGTTACCGGTTTAAACCGGTGGTTTAAACCGGTTCAATCCGGTTTTATCCGGTTTAAGCCGGTTCAATCTGGTTTTATCTGGTTTGAACCGATTCAATCCGGTTTTATCCAGTGTGAACCGGTCCAATCCTGTATTATCCGGTTTAAACCGGTTCAATCCGGTTTTATCCTGTTTAAGCCGGTTCAATCCGGTTGTATCCGGTTTAAAACGGTTTGAACCGGTTCAATCCGGTTTTATCCGGTTAAAACCTTTTGAAGCCGGTAAAATCCGGTTTTATCCAGTTTAAACTGGTTCTATCCGGTTCTCTCTGGTTTAAACTGGTTTAAACCGTTTCATTCCGGTTTTATCCGGTAGAAACCGGTTTAAGCCGGTTGAATCCGGTTTTATCCGGTTTAAACCGGTTCAATCTGGTTTTATCCGGTTTAAACCGGTTTGAACTGGTTCAATCCAGTTTTATCCAGTTTAAACCAGTTCTATCCAGTTTTATCCGGTTGAAACAGGTTTAAACTGGTTCAATCCGGTTTTATCCGGTTTAAACCGGTTCAATCCGGTTTTATCCGGTTTAAACCGGTTCATTCCGGTTTTATCCGGTTTTATCCGGTTTAAAACTGTTTGAACCCATTCAGTCCGGTTATATCCGGTTTAAACCGGTATAAGCCGGTAAAATCCGGTTTTATCCAGTTAAAATCGGTTCTATCCGGTTCTATTCAATTGAAACCGGTTTAAACCGGTTCAATCCGGTTTTATCCGGTTTAAACCAGTTCAATCCGGTTTTATCCGTTTTGAACTGGTTCAATCCGGTTTTATCCGGTTTGAACCGGTTCAATCCGGTTTTATCCAGTTAGAACCGGTTCAATCCGGTTTTATCCGGTTTAATCCTGTTTGAACAGGTTCAATCCGGTTTTATGCGGTTTAAACCGGTTTAAGCCGGTTCAATCCGGTTTTATCCATTTTAAACCGGTTCTATACGGTTCTATCCGGTTGAAACCGGTTTAAACCGGTTCAATTCGGTTTTATCCGGTTTAAACCAGTTCATTCCGGTTTTATCCGGTTTGAACCGGTTCAATCCGGTTTTATCCGGTTTGAACCGTTTCAATCCGGTTTTATCCAGTTTAAAGCAGTTCATTCCGGTTTTATCCGGTTTGAACCTGTTCAATCCGTTTTTATCCGGTTTGAACCTGTTCAATCCGGTTTTATCCGGTTTAAACCTGTTTGAACCCCTTCAATCCGGATTTATCCGGTTTAAACCGGTTTAAGCCGGTAAAATCCTGTTTTATCCAGTTTAAACCGGTTCTATCCGGTTCTATCCGATTGATACCGGTTTAAACCGGTTCAATCCGGTTTTATCCGGTTTAAACCGGTTTAAGCCGGTTCAATCCGGTTTTATCCGGTTTAAGCCGGTTCAATCTGGTTTTATCTGGTTTGAACCGATTCAATCCGGTTTTATCCAGTGTGAACCGGTCCAATCCTGTATTATCCGGTTTAAACCGGTTCAATCCGGTTTTATCCTGTTTAAGCCGGTTCAATCCGGTTGTATCCGGTTTAAAACGGTTTGAACCGGTTCAATCCGGTTTTATCCGGTTAAAACTTTTGAAGCTGGTAAAATCCGGTTTTATCCAGTTTAAACTGGTTCTATCCGGTTCTATCTGGTTGAAACTGGTTTAAACTGTTTCAATCCGGTTTTATCCGGTAGAAACCGGTTTAAGCCGGTTGAATCCGGTTTTATCCGGTTTAAACCGATTCAATCTGGTTTTATCCGGTTTAAACCGGTTTGAACCGGTTCAATCCAGTTTTATCCGGTTTAAACGGGTTTAAGGCCCTTCAATCCGGTTTTATCCAGTTTAAACCAGTTCTATCCAGTTTTATCCGGTTGAAACAGGTTTAAACTGGTTCAATCCGGTTTTATCCGGTTTAAACCGGTTCAATCCGGTTTTATCCGGTTTAAACCGGTTCATTCCGGTTTTATCCGATCTGAACCGGTTCAATCCGGTTTTATCCGGTTTGAACCGGTTCAATCCGGTTTTATCCGGTTTAAACCGGTTCAATCCGGTTTTATCCGGTTTAAACTGGTTCATTCCGGTTTTATCCGGTTTTATCCGGTTTAAAACTGTTTGAACCCATTCAGTCCGGTTATATCCGGTTTAAACCGGTTTAAGCCGGTAAAATCCGGTTTTATCCAGTTAAAATCGGTTCTATCCGGTTCTATTCACTTGAAACCGGTTTAAACCGGTTCAATCCGGTTTTATCCGGTTTAAACCGGTTTAAGCCGGTTCAATCCGGTTTTTATCCGGTTTAAACCGGTTCAATCCGGTTTTATCCGGTTTAAACCAGTTCATTCCGGTTTTATCCGGTTTAAACCGGTGTGAACCGGTTCAATCCGGTTTTATCCGGTTTAAACCTTTTTGAACCCGTTCAATCCGGTTTTATCCGGTTTAAACCGGTTTAAGCCGGTAAAATCCGGTTTTATCCAGTTTAAATCGGTTCAATCCGGTTCTATCCAATTGAAACCGGTTTAAACCGGTTCAATCCGGTTTTACCCGGTTTAAACCGTTTTAAGCCGGTTCAATCCGGTTTTATCCAGTTTAAACCGGTTTAAGCTGGTTAAATCCGTTTTTTCCAGTTTAAACCGGTTCTATCCGGTTCTATCCGGATGAAACCGGGTTAATTCGGTTCAGTCCGGTTTTATCCGGTTTAAACCGGTTCAATCCGGTTTTATCTGGTTTAAACCTGTTTGAACCCATTCAATCGGTTTTATCCGGTATAAACCGGTTTATGCCGGTAAAATCCAGTTTTATCGAGTTTAAACCGGTTCTATCCGGTTCTATCCGATTGAAACCGGTTTAAACCGGTTCAATCCGGTTTTATCCGGTTTTATCCGGTTAAGCCGGTTCATTTCGGTTTTATCCGGTTTGAACCGGTTCAAACCGGTTTTATCCGGTCTGAACCGGTTCAATCCGGTTTTATACGGTTTAAGCTGGTTCATTCCGGTTTTATCCGGTTTGAACCGGTTCAATCCGGTTTTATCTGGTTTGAACCGGTTCAATCCGGTTTTATCCGGTTTCAACCGGTCCAATCCGGTATTATCCGGTTTAAACTGGTACAATCCTTTTCTATCCGGTTGAAAACCGGTTTAAACTGGTTCAATCGGTTTTATCCGGTTTAAACCGGTTAAGCCGGTGAAATCAGTTTTATCCAGTTTAAACCTGTTCTATCCGGTTCTATCCGGTTGAAACCGGTTTACACCGGTTCAATCGGGTTTTATCCGGTTTAAAACGGTTCAATCTGGTTTTATCCGGTTTAAACCAGTTTGAACCGGTTCTATCCGTTTTTATCCGGTTTAAACCGGTTTAAGCCGGTTCAATCCGGTTTTATACAGTTGAAACCGTTCTGTCCGGTTCTATCCGGTTGAAGCCGGTTTAAACCGTTCAATCTGGTTTTATCCGGTTTAAACCGGTTCAATCTGTTTTATCCGGTTTAAGCTGGTTGATTCCGGTTTTATCCGGTTTGAACCGGTTCATTCCGGTTTTATCCGGTTTAACCGGTTCATTCCGGTTTTATCCGGTTTGAACCGGTTCAATCCGGTTTTATCCGGTTTTGAACCGTTTCAATCCGGTTTTATCCGGTTTGAACCGGTTCAAACCGGTTTTATCCGGTCTGAATCCGTTCAATCCGGTTTTATCCGGTTTAAGCCGGTTCATTCCGGTTTTATCCGGTTTGAACCGGTTCAATCCGGTTTTATCCGGTTTAAGCCGGTTCATTCCGGTTTTATCCGGATTGTACCGGTTCAATCCGGTTTTATCCGGTTTGACCCGGTTCAATCCGGTTTTATCCGGTTTCAACCGTCCAATCCGATATTATCCGGTTTAAACTGGTTCAATCCTTTTCTATCCGGTGAAACCGTTTTGAACTGGTTCAATCCGGTTTTATCCGGTTTAAAACGTTTTAAGCTGGTTCGATCCGGTTTTATCCATTTTAAACCGGTTCTATACGGTTCTATCTGGTTGAAACCGGTTTTAACGGTTCAATCCGGTTTTATCCGGTTTAAACCAGTTCATTCCGGTTTTATCCGGTTTGAACCGTTTCAATCCGGTTTTATCCGGTTTAAACCGTTTCAATCCGGTTTAATCCAGTTTAAACCAGTTCATTCCGGTTTTATCCGGTTTGAACCGATTCAATCCGGTTTTATCCGTTTTAAACCGCTTTGAACCGGATCAATCCGGTTTTATCCGGTTTAAAGCGGTTTAAGCCGGGAAAATCCGGTTTTATCCGGTTTAAACCGTTTCAATCTCGTTTTATCCGGTTGAAACTGGTTTGAACCGGTTCAATCCGATTTTATCCGGTTTAAACTGGTTTAACCCGGTTCAATCTGGTTTTATCCAGTTTAAAACCGGTTCTATCCGGTTGAAACCGGTTTAAACCGGTTCAATCCGGTTTTATCCGGTTTGAACCGGTACAATCCGGTTTTATCCGGTTTGAACCGGTTCATTCCGGTTTTATCCTGTTTGAACCGGTTCAATCCGGTTTTATCCGGTTTGAACCGGTTCAATCCGGTTTTATCCGGTTTGAACCGGTTCAATCCGGTTTTATCCGGTTTGAACCGGTTCAATCCGGTTTTATCCGGTTTGAACCGGTTCAATCCGGTTTTATCCGGTTTGAACCGGTTCAATCCGGTTTTATCCGGTTAGAACCGGTTCAATCCGGTTTTATCCGGTTTAATCCTGTTTGAACAGGTTCAATCCGGTTTTATGCGGTTTAAACCGGTTTAAGCCGGTTCAATCCGGTTTTATCCATTTTAAACCGGTTCTATCCGGTTCTATCCGGTTGAAACCGGTTGAAACCGGTTCAATCCGGTTTAAACCAGTTCATTCCGGTTTTATCCCGTTTGAACCGGTTCAATCCGGTTTTATCCGGTTTGAACCGGTTCAATCCGGTTTTATCCGGTTTAAACCGGTTCATTCCGGTTTTATCCGGTTTGAACCGGTTCAATCCGGTTTTATCCGGTTTGAACCGGTTCAATCCGGTTTTATCTGGTTTGAACCACTTCAATCCGGTTTTATCCGGTTTAAACCAGTTTGAACCCGTTCAATCCGGTTTTATCCGGTTTAAACCGGTTTAAGCCGGTTCAATCCGGTTTTATCCCGTTTGAACCAGTTCAATCCGGTTTTATCCGGTTTAAACCAGTTTGAACCCTTTCAATCCGGTTTTATCCGGTTTAAACCGGTTTAAACTGGTTCAATCCGGTTTTATCCCGTTTGAACCAGTTCAATCCGGTTTTATCCGGTTTAAACCAGTTTGAACCCTTTCAATCCGGTTTTATCCGGTTTAAACCGGTTTAAGCCGGTTCAATCCGGTTTTATACAGTTGAAACTGGTTCTGTCCAGGTCTATCCGGTTGAAGCCGGTTTAAACCGGTTCAATCTGGTTTTATCCGGTTTAAACCGGTTCAATCCTGTTTTATCCGGTTTAAGCTGGTTCATTCCGGTTTTATCCGGTTTGAACCGGTTCAATCCGGTTTTATCCGGTTTGAACCGGTTCAATCCGGTTTTATCCGGTTTGAACCGGTTCATTCCGGTTTTATCCGGTTTGAACCGGTTCAATCCGGTTTTATCCGGTTTGAAACGTTTCAATCCGGTTTTATCCGGTTTGAACCGGTTCAATCCGGTTTTATCCAGTTTAAACCGGTTTAAGCTGGTTAAATCCGTTTTTTCCAGTTTAAACCGGTTCTATCCTGGTCTATCCGGTTGAAACCGGGTTAATCCGGTTAAGTCCCGTTTTATCCGGTTTAAACCAGTTTAAGCCGGTTCAATCCGGTTTTTTCCGGTTTAAACTGGTTCAATCTGGTTTTATCCGGTTTAAACCGGTTTGAACCGGTTTAATCCGGTTATATCCGGTTGAAACCGGTTTAAGCCGGTTCAATCCGGTTTTATCCAGTTTAAACCGGTTCTATCCTGTTCTATCCATTTGAAACTGGTTTAAACCGGTACAATCCGGTTTTATCCGGTTTAAACCGTTTCAATCCGGTTTTATCCAGTTTAAACCAGTTCATTCCGGTTTTATCCGGTTTGAAACGATTCTATCCGGTTTTTTCCGTTTTAAACCGCTTTGAACCGGTTCAATCCGGTTTTATCCGGTTTAAAGCGGTTTAAGCCGGAAAAATCCGGTTTTATCCGGTTTGAACCAGTTCAATCCGGTTTTATCCGGTTTGAACCGGTCCAATCCGGTATTATCCGGTTTAAACTGGTTCAATCCTTTTCTATCCGGTTGAAACCGGTTTAAACTGGTTCAATCCGGTTTTATCCGGTTTAAACCGGTTTAAGACGGTGAAATCCGGTTTTATCCAGTTTAAACCTGTTCTATCCAGTTCTATCCAGTTGAAACCGGTTTACACCGGATCAATCCGGTTTTATCCGGTTTAAAACGGTTCAATCCGGTTTTATCCTGTTTGAACCGGTTCAATCCGGTTTTATCCGGTTTGAACCGCTTCAATCCGCTTTTATGCGGTTTAAACCTGTTTGAACCTGTTCAATCTGGTTTTATCCGGTTTAAACCGGTTCTATCCTGTTCTATCCATTTGAAACTGGTTTAAACCGGTACAATCCGGTTTTATCCGGTTTAAACCGTTTCAATCCGGTTTTATCCATTTTAAACCAGTTCATTCCGGTTTTATCCGGTTTGAACCGATTCTATCCGGTTTTTTCCGTTTTAAACCGCTTTGAACCGGTTCAATCCGGTTTTATCCGGTTTAAAGCGGTTTAAGCCGGGAAAATCCGGTTTTATCCGGTTTGAACCGGTTCAATCCGGTTTTATCTGGTTTGAACCGGTCCAATCCGGTTTTATCCGGTTTAAACTGGTTCAATCCTTTTCTATCCGGTTGAAACCGGTTTAAACTGGTTCAATCCGGTTTTATCCGGTTTAAACCGGTTTAAGCCGGTGAAATCCGATTTTATCCAGTTTAAACCTGTTCTATCCGGTTCTATCCAGTTGAAACCGGTTTACACTGGATCAATCCGGTTTTATCCGGTTTAAAACGGTTCAATCTGGTTTTATCCGGTTTAAACCAGTTTGAACCGGTTCTATCCGTTTTTATCCGGTTTATACCGGTTTAAGCCGGTTCAATCCGGTTTTATCCAGTTGAAACCGGTTCTGTCCGGTTCTATCCGGTTGAAGCCTGTTTAAACCGGTTCAATCCGGTTTTATCCGGTTTAAACCGGTTCAATCCTGTTTTATCTGGTTTAAGCTGGTTCATTCCGGTTTTATCCGGTTTGAACCGGTTCAATCCGGTTTTATCCGGTTTGAACCGTTTCAATCCGGTTTTATCCGGTTTAAACCGGTTCATTCCGGTTTTATCCGGTTTGAACCGGTTCAATCCGGGTTTATCCGGTTTGAACCGTTTCAATCCGGTTTTATCCGGTTTAAACCGGTTTAAGCCGGTAAAATCCGGTTTTATCCAGTTTAAATCGGTTCTATCCGGTTCTATCCAATTGAAACCGGTTTAAAACCAGTTCAATCCGGTTTTATCTGGTTTAAACCGGTTTAAGCCGGTTCAATCCGGTTTTATCCGGTTTAAACCTTTTTGAACCCGTTCAATCCGGTTTTATCCGGTTTAAACCGGTTTAAGCCGGTGAAATCCGGTTTTATCCAGTTTAAATCGGTTCAATCCGGTTCTATCCAATTGAAACCGGTTTAAACCGGTTCAATCCGGTTTTATCCGGTTTAAACCGTTTTAAGCCGGTTCAATCCGGTTTTATCCATTTTAAACCGGTTCTATCCGGTTCTATCCGGTTGAAACCGGTTTAAACCGGTTCAATCCGGTTTTATCCGGTTTAAACAGGTTCATTCCGGTTTTATCCGGTTTGAACCACTTTAATCCGGTTTTATCCGGTTTAAACCGGTCCAATCCGGTTTTATCCGGTTTAATCCGGTTTGAACCGGTCCAATCCGGTTTTATCCAGTTTAAACCGGTTTAAGCTGGTTAAATCCGTTTTATCCAGTTTAAACCGGTTCTATCCGGTTCTATCCGGATGAAACCGGGTTAATTCGGTTCAGTCCGGTTTTATCCGGTTTAAACCGGTTCAATCCGGTTTTATCTGGTTTAAACCTGTTTGAACCCATTCAATCCGGTTTTATCCGGTATAAACCGGTTAAAGCCGGTAAAATCCAGTTTTATCGAGTTTAAACCGGTTCTATCCGGTTCTATCCGATTGAAACCGGTTTAAACCGGTTCAATCCGGTTTTATCCGGTTTTATCCGGTTTAAGCCGGTTCATTCCGGTTTTATCCGGTTTGAACCGGTTCAAACCGGTTTTATCCGGTCTGAACCGGTTCAATCCGGTTTTATCCGGTTTAAACTGGTACAATCCTTTTCTATCCGGTTGAAACCGGTTTAAACTGGTTCAATCCGGTTTTATCCGGTTTAAACCGGTTTAAGCCGGTGAAATCCGGTTTTATCCAGTTTAAAACTGTTCTATCCGGTTCTATCCGGTTGAAACCGGTTTACACCGGTTCAATCGGGTTTTATCCGGTTTAAAACGGTTCAATCTGGTTTTATCCGGTTTAAACCAGTTTGAACCGGTTCTATCCGTTTTTATCCGGTTTAAACCGGTTTAAGCCGGTTCAATCCGGTTTTATCCAGTTGAAACCGGTTCTGTCCGGTTCTATCCGGTTGAAGCCAGTTTAAACCGGTTCAATCTGGTTTTATCCAGTTTGAACCGATTCAATCCGGTTTTATCCGTTTTAAACCGCTTTGAACCGGATCAATCCGGTTTTATCCGGTTTAAAGCGGTTTAAGCCGGGAAAATCCGGTTTTATCCGGTTTAAACCGTTTCAATCTCGTTTTATCCGGTTTAAACTGGTTTGAACCGGTTCAATCCGATTTTATCCGGTTTAAACTGGTTTAACCCGGTTCAATCTGGTTTTATCCAGTTTAAACCGGTTCTATTCGGTTGAAACCGGTTTAAACCGGTTCAATCCGGTTTTATCCGGTTTGAACCGGTACAATCCGGTTTTATCCGGTTTGAACCGGTTCATTCCGGTTTTATCCGGTTTGAACCGGTTCAATCCGGTTTTATCCGGTTTGAACCGGTTCAATCCGGTTTTATCCGGTTTGAACCGGTTCAATCCGGTTTTATCCGGTTTGAACCGGTTCAATCCGGTTTTATCCGGTTTAATCCTGTTTGAACAGGTTCAATCCGGTTTTATGCGGTTTAAACCGGTTTAAGCCGGTTCAATCCGGTTTTATCCATTTTAAACCGGTTCTATCCGGTTCTATCCGGTTGAAACCGGTTGAAACCCGTTCAATCCGGTTTAAACCAGTTCATTCCGGTTTTATCCCGTTATCCGGTTCAAACCGGTTCATTCCGGTTTTATCCGGTTTGAACCGGTTCAATCCGGTTTTATCCGGTTTGAACCGGTTCAATCCGGTTTTATCTGGTTTGAACCTCTTCAATCCGGTTTTATCCGGTTTAAACCAGTTTGAACCCGTTCAATCCGGTTTTATCCGGTTTAAACCAGTTTAAGCCGGTTCAATCCGGTTTAATCCATTTTAAACCGGTTCTATCCGGTTCTATCCGGTTGAAACCGGTTTAAACCGGTTCAATCCGGTTTTATCCGGTTTGAACCAGTTCATTCCGGTTTTATCCGGTTTGAACCAGTTCAATCCGGTTTTATCCGGTTTCAACCGGTTCAATCCGGTTTTATCCGGTTTGAACCGGTTCAATCCGGTTTTATCCGGTTTAAACCTGTTTGAACATGTACAATCCGGTTTTATGCGGTTTAAACCGGTTTAAGCCGGTTCAATCCGGTTTTATCCATTTTAAACCGGTTCTATCCGGTTCTATCCGGTTGAAACCGGTTTAAACCGGTTCAATCCGGTTTTATCCCGTTTGAACCAGTTCAATCCGGTTTTATCCGGTTTAAACCAGTTTGAACCCTTTCAATCCGGTTTTATCCGGTTTAAACCGGTTTAAGCCGGTTCAATCCGGTTTTATCCAGTTGAAACCGGTTCTGTCCGGTTCTATCCGGTTGAAGCCGGTTTAAACCGGTTCAATCTGGTTTTATCCGGTTTAAACCGGTTCAATCCTGTTTTATCCGGTTTAAGCTGGTTCATTCCGGTTTTATCCGGTTTGAACCGGTTCAATCCGGTTTTATCCGGTTTGAACCGGTTCAATCCGGTTTTATCCGGTTTGAACCGGTTCATTCTGGTTTTATCCGGTTTGAACCGGTTCAATCCGGTTTTATCCGGTTTGAACCGGTTCAATCCGGTTTTATCCGGTTTGAACCGTTTCAATCCGGTTTTATCCGGTTTGAACCGGTTCAAACCGGTTTTATCCGGTCTGAACCGGTTCAATCCGGTTTTATCCGGTTTAAGCCGGTTCATTCCGGTTTTATCCGGTTTGAACCGGTTCAATCCGGTTTTTTCCGGTTTAAGCCGGTTCATTCCGGTTTTATCCGGTTTGAACCGGTTCAATCCGGTTTTATCCGGTTTGACCCGGTTCAATCCGGTTTTATCCGGTTTCAACCGGTCCAATCCGATATTATCCGGTTTAAACTGGTTCAATCCTTTTCTATCTGGTTGAAACCGGTTTGAACTGGTTCAATCCGGTTTTATCCATTTTAAACCGTTTTAAGCTGGTTCAATCCGGTTTTATCCATTTTAAACCGGTTCTATACGGTTCTATCTGGTTGAAACCGGTTTAAAACCGGTTCAATCCGGTTTTATCCGGTTTAAACCAGTTCATTCCGGTTTTATCCGGTTTGAACCGTTTCAATCCGGTTTTATCCGGTTTAAACCGTTTCAATCCGGTTTTATCCAGTTTAAACCAGTTCATTCCGGTTTTATCCGGTTTGAACCGATTCAATCCGGTTTTATCCGTTTTAAACCGCTTTGAACCGGATCAATCCGGTTTTATCCGGTTTAAAGCGGTTTAAGCCGGGAAAATCCGGTTTTATCCGGTTTAAACCGTTTCAATCACGTTTTATCTGGTTTAAACTGGTTTGAACCGGTTCAATCCGATTTTATCCGGTTTAAACTGGTTTAACCCGGTTCAATCTGGTTTTATCCAGTTTAAACCGGTTCTATCCGGTTGAAACCGGTTTAAACCGGTTCAATCCGGTTTTATCCGGTTTGAACCGGTACAATCCGGTTTTATCCGGTTTGAACCGGTTCATTCCGGTTTTATCCGATTTTGAACCGGTTCAATCCGGTTTTATCCGGTTTGAACCGGTTCAATCCGGTTTTATCCGGTTTGAACCGGTTCAATCCGGTTTTATCCGGTTTGAACCGGTTCAATCCGGTTTTATCCGGTTTGAACCGGTTCAATCCGGTTTTATCCGGTTAGAACCGGTTCAATCCGGTTTTATCCGGTTTAATCCTGTTTGAACAGGTTCAATCCGGTTTTATGCGGTTTAAACCGGTTTAAGCCGGTTCAATCCGGTTTTATCCATTTTAAACCGGTTCTATCCGGTTCTATCCGGTTGAAACCGGTTGAAACCGGTTCAATCCGGTTTAAACCAGTTCATTCCGGTTTTATCCCGTTTGAACCGGTTCAATCCGGTTTTATCCGGTTTGAACCGGTTCAATCCGGTTTTATCCGGTTTAAACCGGTTCATTCCGGTTTTATCCGGTTTGAACCGGTTCAATCCGGTTTTATCCGGTTTGAACCGGTTCAATCCGGTTTTATCTGGTTTGAACCACTTCAATCCGGTTTTATCCGGTTTAAACCAGTTTGAACCCGTTCAATCCGGTTTTATCCGGTTTTAAACCGGTTTAAGCCGGTTCAATCCGGTTTAATCCATTTTAAACCGGTTCTATCCGGTTCTATCCGGTTGAAACCGGTTTAAACCGGTTCAATCCGGTTTTATCCGGTTTGAACCAGTTCATTCCGGTTTTATCCGGTTTGAACCAGTTCAATCCGGTTTTATCCGGTTTCAACCGATTCAATCCGGTTTTATCCGGTTTGAACCGGTTCAATCCGGTTTTATCCGGTTTAAACCTGTTTGAACATGTACAATCCGGTTTTATGCGGTTTAAACCGGTTTAAGCCGGTTCAATCCGGTTTTATCCATTTTAAACCGGTTCTATCCGGTTCTATCCGGTTGAAACCGGTTTAAACCGGTTCAATCCGGTTTTATCCCGTTTGAACCAGTTCAATCCGGTTTTATCCGGTTTAAACCAGTTTGAACCCTTTCAATCCGGTTTTATCCGGTTTAAACCGGTTTAAGCCGGTTCAATCCGGTTTTATCCAGTTGAAACCGGTTCTGTCCGGTTCTATCCGGTTGAAGCCGGTTTAAACCGGTTCAATCTGGTTTTATCCGGTTTAAACTGGTTCAATCCTGTTTTTATCCGGTTTAAGCTGGTTCATTCCGGTTTTATCCGGTTTGAACCGGTTCAATCCGGTTTTATCCGGTTTGAACCGGTTCAATCCGGTTTTATCCGGTTTGAACCGGTTCATTCCGGTTTTATCCGGTTTGAACCGGTTCAATCCGGTTTTATCCGGTTTGAACCGTTTCAATCCGGTTTTATCCGGTTTGAACCGGTTCAATCCGGTTTTATCCAGTTTAAACCGGTTTAAGCTGGTTAAATCCGTTTTTTCCAGTTTAAACCGGTTCTATCCTGGTCTATCCGGTTGAAACCGGGTTAATCCGGTTAAGTCCCGTTTTATCCGGTTTAAACCAGTTTAAGCCGGTTCAATCCGGTTTTTTCCGGTTTAAACTGGTTCAATCTGGTTTTATCCGGTTTAAACCGGTTTGAACCGGTTTAATCCGGTTATATCCGGTTGAAACCGGTTTAAGCCGGTTCAATCCGGTTTTATCCAGTTTAAACCGGTTCTATCCTGTTCTATCCATTTGAAACTGGTTTAAACCGGTACAATCCGGTTTTATCCGGTTTAAACCGTTTCAATCCGGTTTTATCCAGTTTAAACCAGTTCATTCCGGTTTTATCCGGTTTGAACCGATTCTATCCGGTTTTTTCCGTTTTAAACCGCTTTGAACCGGTTCAATCCGGTTTTATCCGGTTTAAAGCGGTTTAAGCCGGGAAAATCCGGTTTTATCCGGTTTGAACCAGTTCAATCCGGTTTTATCCGGTTTGAACCGGTCCAATCCGGTATTATCCGGTTTAAACTGGTTCAATCCTTTTCTATCCGGTTGAAACCGGTTTAAACTGGTTCAATCCGGTTTTATCCAGTTGAAACCGGTTCTGTCCGGTTCTATCCGGTTGAAGCCGGTTTAAACCGGTTCAATCTGGTTTTATCCGGTTTAAACCAGTTTGAACCGGTTCTATCCGTTTTTATCCGGTTTAAACCGGTTTAAGCCGGTTCAATCCGGTTTTATCCAGTTGAAACCGGTTCTGTCCGGTTCTATCCGGTTGAATCCGGTTTAAACCGGTTCAATCTGGTTTTATCCGGTTTAAACCGGTTCAATCCTGTTTTATCCGGTTTAAGCTCGTTGATTCCGGTTTTATCCGGTTTGAACCGGTTCATTCCGGTTTTATCCGGTTTAAACCGGTTCATTCCGGTTTTATCCGGTTTGAACCGGTTCAATCCGGTTTTATCCGGTTTGAACCGTTTCAATCCGGTTTTATCCGGTTTGAACCGGTTCAAACCGGTTTTATCCGGTCTGAACCGGTTCAATCCGGTTTTATCCGGTTTAAGCCGGTTCATTCCGGTTTTATCCGGTTTGAACCGGTTCAATCCGGTTTTATCCGGTTTAAGCCGGTTCATTCCGGTTTTATCCGGTTTGAACCGGTTCAATCCGGTTTTATCCGGTTTGACCCGGTTCAATCCGGTTTTATCCGGTTTCAACCGGTCCAATCCGATATTATCCGGTTTAAACTGGTTCAATCCTTTTCTATCCGGTTGAAACCGGTTTGAACTGGTTCAATCCGGTTTTATCCGGTTTAAAACGTTTTAAGCTGGTTCGATCCGGTTTTATCCATTTTAAACCGGTTCTATACGGTTCTATCTGGTTGAAACCGGTTTAAACCGGTTCAATCCGGTTTTATCCGGTTTAAACCAGTTCATTCCGGTTTTATCCAGTTTAAACCAGTTCATTCCGGTTTTATCCGGTTTGAACCGATTCAATCCGGTTTTATCCGTTTTAAACCGCTTTGAACCGGATCAATCCGGTTTTATCCGGTTTAAAGCGGTTTAAGCCGGGAAAATCCGGTTTTATCCGGTTTAAACCGTTTCAATCTCGTTTTATCCGGTTTAAACTGGTTTGAACCGGTTCAATCCGATTTTATCCGGTTTTAAACTGGTTTAACCCGGTTCAATCTGGTTTTATCCAGTTTAAACCGGTTCTATCCGGTTGAAACCGGTTTAAACCGGTTCAATCCGGTTTTATCCGGTTTGAACCGGTACAATCCGGTTTTATCCGGTTTGAAACGGTTCATTCCGGTTTTATCCTGTTTGAACCGGTTCAATCCGGTTTTATCCGGTTTGAACCGGTTCAATCCGGTTTTATCCGGTTTGAACCGGTTCAATCCGGTTTTATCCGGTTTGAACCGGTTCAATCCGGTTTTATCCGGTTTGAACCGGTTCAATCCGGTTTTATCCGGTTTGAACCGGTTCAATCCGGTTTTATCCGGTTAGAACCGGTTCAATCCGGTTTTATCCGGTTTAATCCTGTTTGAACAGGTTCAATCCGGTTTTATGCGGTTTAAACCGGTTTAAGCCGGTTCAATCCGGTTTTATCCATTTTAAACCGGTTCTATCCGGTTCTATCCGGTTGAAACCGGTTGAAACCGGTTCAATCCGGTTTTAAACCAGTTCATTCCGGTTTTATCCCGTTTGAACCGGTTCAATCCGGTTTTATCCGGTTTGAACCGGTTCAATCCGGTTTTATCCGGTTTGAACCGGTTCAATCCGGTTTTATCCGGTTTTGAACCGGTTCAATCCGGTTTTATCCGGTTTGAAACCGGTTCAATCCGGTTTTATCCGGTTAGAAACCGGTTCAATCCGGTTTTATCCGGTTTAATCCTGTTTGAACAGGTTCAATCCGGTTTTATGCGGTTTAAACCGGTTTAAGCCGGTTCAATCCGGTTTTATCCATTTTAAACCGGTTCTATCCGGTTCTATCCGGTTGAAACCGGTTGAAACCGGTTTCAATCCGGTTAAACCAGTTCATTCCGGTTTTATCCCCGTTTGAAACCGGTTCAATCCGGTTTTATCCGGTTTGAACCGGTTCAATCCGGTTTTATCCGGTTTTTAAACCGGTTCATTCCGGTTTTATCCGGTTTGAACCGGTTCAATCCGGTTTTTATCCGGTTTGAACCGGTTCAATCCGGTTTTATCTGGTTTGAACCACTTCAATCCGGTTTTATCGCGTTTAAACCAGTTTGAACCCGGTCAATCCGGTTTTATCCGGTTTAAACCGGTTTAAGCCGGTTCAATCCGGTTTAATCCATTTTAAACCGGTTCTATCCGGTTCTATCGGTTGAAACCGGTTTAAACCGGTTCAATCCGGTTTTATCCGGTTTGAACCAGTTCATCCGGTTTTATCCGGTTTGAACCAGTTCAATCCGGTTTTATCCGGTTTCAACCGATTCAATCCGGTTTTATCCGGTTTGAACCGGTTCAATCCGGTTTTATCCGGTTTAAACCTGTTTGAACATGTACAATCCGGTTTTATGCGGTTTAAAACCGGTTTAAGCCGGTTCAATCCGGTTTTATCCATTTTAAACCGGTTCTATCCGGTTCTATCCGGTTGAAACCGGTTTAAAACCGGTTCAATCCGGTTTTATCCCGTTTGAACCAGTTCAATCCGGTTTTATCCGGTTTTAAACCAGTTTGAACCCTTTCAATCCGGTTTTATCCGTTTAAAACCGGTTTAAGCCGGTTCAATCCGGTTTTATCCAGTTGAAACCGGTTCTGTCCGGTTCTATCCGGTTGAAGCCGGTTTAAAACCGGTTCAATCTGGTTTTATCCGGTTTAAACTGGTTCAATCCTGTTTTATCCGGTTTAAGCTGGTTCATTCCGGTTTTATCCGGTTTGAACCGGTTCAATCCGGTTTTATCCGGTTTGAACGGTTTCAATCCGGTTTTATCCGGTTTGAACCGGTTCAATTCCGGTTTTATCCGGTTTGAACCGGTTCAATCCGGTTTTTATCCGGTTTGAACCGTTTCAATTCCGGTTTTATCCGGTTTGAACCGGTTCAATCCGGTTTTATCCAGTTTTAAAACCGGTTTAAGCTGGTTAAATCCGTTTTTTCCAGTTTAAAACCGGTTCTATCCTGGGTCTATCCGGTTGAAACGGGTTAATCCGGTTAAGTCCCGTTTTATCCGGTTTAAACCAGTTTAAGCCGGTTCAATCCGGTTTTTTCCGGTTTAAACTGGTTCAATCTGGTTTTATCCGGTTTAAACCGGTTTGAACCGTTTAATCCGGTTATATCCGGTTGAAAACCGGTTTAAGCCGGTTCAATCCGGTTTTATCCAGTTTAAACCGGTTCTATCCTGTTCTATCCATTTGAAACTGGTTTAAACCGGTACAATCCGGTTTTATCCGGTTTAAACCGTTTCCATCCGGTTTTATCCAGTTTAAACCAGTTCATTCCGGTTTTATCCGGTTTTGAACCGATTCTATCCGGTTTTTTTCCGTTTTAAACCGCTTTGAACCGGTTCAATCCGGTTTTATCCGGTTTAAAGCGGTTTAAGCCGGGAAAATCCGGTTTTATCCGGTTTGAACCAGTTCAATCCGGTTTTATCCGGTTTGAACCGGTCCAATCCGGTATTATCCGGTTTAAACTGGTTCAATCCTTTTCTATCCGGTTGAAACCGGTTTAAACTGGTTCAATCCGGTTTTATCCAGTTGAAACCGGTTCTGTCCGGTTCTATCCGGTTGAAGCCGGTTAAACCGGTTCAATCTGGTTTTATCCGGTTTAAACCAGTTTGAACCGGTTCTATCCGTTTTTATCCGGTTTAAAACCGGTTTAAGCCGGGTTCAATCCGGTTTTATCCAGTTGAAACCGGTTCTGTCCGGTTCTATCCGGTTGAATCCGGTTTAAACCGGTTCAATCTGGTTTTATCCGGTTTAAACCGGTTCAATCCTGTTTTATCCGGTTTTAAGCTCGTTGATTCCGGTTTTATCCGGTTTGAACCGGTTCATTCCGGTTTTATCCGGTTTAAACCGGTTCATTCCGGTTTTATCCGGTTTTGAACCGGTTCAATCCGGTTTTATATCCGGTTTGAACCGTTTCAATCCGGTTTTATCCGGTTTGAACCGGTTCAAACCGGTTTTATCCGGTCTGAACCGGTTCAATCCGGTTTTTATCCGGTTTAAGCCGGTTCATTCCGTTTTATCCGGTTTGAACCGGTTCAATCCGGTTTTATCCGGTTTAAGCCGGTTCATTCCGGTTTTATCCGGTTTGAACCGGTTCAATCCGGTTTTATCCGGTTTGACCCGGTTCAATCGGTTTTATCCGGTTTCAAGGGGTCCAATCCGATATTATCCGGTTTAAACTGGTTCAATCCTTTTCTATCCGGTTGAAACCGGTTTGAACTGGTTCAATCCGGTTTTATCCGGTTTAAAACGTTTTAAGCTGGTTCGATCCGGTTTTATCCATTTTAAACCGGTTCTATACGGTTCTATCTGGTTGAAACCGGTTTAAAACCGGTTCAATCCGGTTTTATCCGGTTTAAAACCAGTTCATTCCGGTTTTATCCGGTTTGAACCGTTTCAATCCGGTTTTAATCCGGTTTAAACCGTTTCAATCCGGTTTTATCCAGTTTAAACCAGTTCATTTCCGGTTTTATCTCGTTTGAACCGATTCAAATCCGGTTTTTATCCGTTTTAAACCGCTTTGAACCGGATCAATCCGGTTTTATCCGGTTTAAAGCGGTTTAAGCCGGGAAAAATCCGGTTTTTATCCGGTTTATAAACCGTTTCAATCTCGTTTTTATCCGGTTTAAACTGTTTGAACCGTTCAATCCGATTTTATCCGGTTTAAACTGGTTTAACCCGGTTCAATCTGGTTTTATCCAGTTTAAAACCGGTTCTATCCGGTTGAAACCGGTTTTAAACCGGTTCAATCCGGTTTTATCCGGTTTGAACCGGTACAATCCGGTTTTATCCGGTTTGAAACGGTTCATTCCGGTTTTATCCTGTTTGAACCGGTTCAATCGGTTTGTATCCGGTTTTATCCGTTGAACCGGTTCAATCCGGTTTTATCCGGTTTGAACCGGTTCAATCCGGTTTTATCCGGTTTGAACCGGTTCAATCCGGTTTTTATCCGGTTTGAACCGGTTCAATCCGGTTTTATCCGGTTTGAACCGGTTCAATCCGGTTTTATCCGGTTAGAACCGGTTCAATCCGGTTTTATCCGGTTTAATCCTGTTTGAACAGGTTCAATCCGGTTTTATGCGGTTTAAACCGGTTTAAGCCGGTTCAATCCGGTTTTATCCATTTTAAACCGGTTCTATCCGGTTCTATCCGGTTGAAACCGGTTGAAACCGGTTCAATCCGGTTTAAACCAGTTCATTCCGGTTTTATCCCGTTTGAACCGGTTCAATCCGGTTTTATCCGGTTTGAACCGGTTCAATCCGGTTTTATCCGGTTTAAACCGGTTCATTCCGGTTTTATCCGGTTTGAACCGGTTCAATCCGGTTTTATCCGGTTTGAACCGGTTCAATCCGGTTTTATCTGGTTTGAACCACTTCAATCCGGTTTTATCCGGTTTAAACCAGTTTGAACCCGTTCAATCCGGTTTTATCCGGTTTAAACCGGTTCAATCCTGTTTTATCCGGTTTAAGCTGGTTCATTCCGGTTTTATCCGGTTTGAACCGGTTCAGTCCGGTTTTATCCGGTTTGAACCGGTTCAATCCGGTTTTATCCGGTTTGAACCGGTTCATTCCGGTTTTATCCGGTTTGAACCGGTTCAATCCGGTTTTATCCGGTTTGAAACGTTTCAATCCGGTTTTATCCGGTTTGAACCGGTTCAATCCGGTTTTATCCAGTTTAAACCGGTTTAAGCTGGTTAAATCCGTTTTTTCCAGTTTAAACCGGTTCTATCCTGGTCTATCCGGTTGAAACCGGGTTAATCCGGTTAAGTCCCGTTTTATCCGGTTTAAACCAGTTTAAGCCGGTTCAATCCGGTTTTTTCCGGTTTAAACTGGTTCAATCTGGTTTTATCCGGTTTAAACCGGTTTGAACCGGTTTAATCCGGTTATATCCGGTTGAAACCGGTTTAAGCCGGTTCAATCCGGTTTTATCCAGTTTAAACCGGTTCTATCCTGTTCTATCCATTTGAAACTGGTTTAAACCGGTACAATCCGGTTTTATCCGGTTTAAACCGTTTCAATCCGGTTTTATCCAGTTTAAACCAGTTCATTCCGGTTTTATCCGGTTTGAACCGATTCTATCCGGTTTTTTCCGTTTTAAACCGCTTTGAACCGGTTCAATCCGGTTTTATCCGGTTTAAAGCGGTTTAAGCCGGAAAAATCCGGTTTTATCCGGTTTGAACCAGTTCAATCCGGTTTTATCCGGTTTGAACCGGTCCAATCCGGTATTATCCGGTTTAAACTGGTTCAATCCTTTTCTATCCGGTTGAAACCGGTTTAAACTGGTTCAATCCGGTTTTATCCGGTTTAAACCGGTTTAAGACGGTGAAATCCGGTTTTATCCAGTTTAAACCTGTTCTATCCAGTTCTATCCAGTTGAAACCGGTTTACACCGGATCAATCCGGTTTTATCCGGTTTAAAACGGTTCAATCTGGTTTTATCTGGTTTAAACCAGTTCATTCCGGTTTTATCCGGTTTGAACCGGTTCAATCCGGTTTTATCCTGTTTGAACCGGTTCAATCCGGTTTTATCCGGTTTGAACCGCTTCAATCCGCTTTTATGCGGTTTAAACCTGTTTGAACCTGTTCAATCTGGTTTTATCCGGTTTAAACCGGTTCTATCCTGTTCTATCCATTTGAAACTGGTTTAAACCGGTACAATCCGGTTTTATCCGGTTTAAACCGTTTCAATCCGGTTTTATCCAGTTTAAACCAGTTCATTCCGGTTTTATCCGGTTTGAACCGATTCTATCCGGTTTTTTCCGTTTTAAACCGCTTTGAACCGGTTCAATCCGGTTTTATCCGGTTTAAAGCGGTTTAAGCCGGGAAAATCCGGTTTTATCCGGTTTGAACCGGTTCAATCCGGTTTTATCTGGTTTGAACCGGTCCAATCCGGTTTTATCCGGTTTAAACTGGTTCAATCCTTTTCTATCCGGTTGAAACCGGTTTAAACTGGTTCAATCCGGTTTTATCCGGTTTAAACCGGTTTAAGCCGGTGAAATCCGGTTTTATCCAGTTTAAACCTGTTCTATCCGGTTCTATCCAGTTGAAACCGGTTTACACCGGATCAATCCGGTTTTATCCGGTTTAAAACGGTTCAATCTGGTTTTATCCGGTTTAAACCAGTTTGAACCGGTTCTATCCGTTTTTATCCGGTTTATACCGGTTTAAGCCGGTTCAATCCGGTTTTATCCCGTTGAAACCGGTTCTGTCCGGTTCTATCCGGTTGAAGCCTGTTTAAACCGGTTCAATCCGGTTTTATCCGGTTTAAACCGGTTCAATCCTGTTTTATCTGGTTTAAGCTGGTTCATTCCGGTTTTATCCGGTTTGAACCGGTTCAATCCGGTTTTATCCGGTTTGAACCGGTTCAATCCGGTTTTATCCGGTTTAAACCGGTTCATTCCGGTTTTATCCGGTTTGAACCGGTTCAATCCGGGTTTATCCGGTTTGAACCGTTTCAATCCGGTTTTATCCGGTTTAAACCGGTTTAAGCCGGTAAAATCCGGTTTTATCCAGTTTAAATCGGTTCTATCCGGTTCTATCCAATTGAAACCGGTTTAAACCAGTTCAATCCGGTTTTATCCGGTTTAAACCGGTTTAAGCCGGTTCAATCCGGTTTTATCCGGTTTAAACCTTTTTGAACCCGTTCAATCCGGTTTTATCCGGTTTAAACCGGTTTAAGCCGGTAAAATCCGGTTTTATCCAGTTTAAATCGGTTCAATCCGGTTCTATCCAATTGAAACCGGTTTAAACCGGTTCAATCCGGTTTTATCCGGTTTAAACCGTTTTAAGCCGGTTCAATCCGGTTTTATCCATTTTAAACCGGTTCTATCCGGTTCTATCCGGTTGAAACCGGTTTAAACCGGTTCAATCCGGTTTTATCCGGTTTAAACAGGTTCATTCCGGTTTTATCCGGTTTGAACCACTTTAATCCGGTTTTATCCGGTTTAAACCGGTCCAATCCGGTTTTATCCGGTTTAATCCGGTTTGAACCGGTCCAATCCGGTTTTATCCAGTTTAAACCGGTTTAAGCTGGTTAAATCCGTTTTTTCCAGTTTAAACCGGTTCTATCCGGTTCTATCCGGATGAAACCGGGTTAATTCGGTTCAGTCCGGTTTTATCCGGTTTAAACCGGTTCAATCCGGTTTTATCTGGTTTAAACCTGTTTGAACCCATTCAATCCGGTTTTATCCGGTATAAACCGGTTAAAGCCGGTAAAATCCAGTTTTATCGAGTTTAAACCGGTTCTATCCGGTTCTATCCGATTGAAACCGGTTTAAACCGGTTCAATCCGGTTTTATCCGGTTTTATCCGGTTTAAGCCGGTTCATTCCGGTTTTATCCGGTTTGAACCGGTTCAAACCGGTTTTATCCGGTCTGAACCGGTTCAATCCGGTTTTATCCGGTTTAAACTGGTACAATCCTTTTCTATCCGGTTGAAACCGGTTTAAACTGGTTCAATCCGGTTTTATCCGGTTTAAACCGGTTTAAGCCGGTGAAATCCGGTTTTATCCAGTTTAAACCTGTTCTATCCGGTTCTATCCGGTTGAAACCGGTTTACACCGGTTCAATCGGGTTTTATCCGGTTTAAAACGGTTCAATCTGGTTTTATCCGGTTTAAACCAGTTTGAACCGGTTCTATCCGTTTTTATCCGATTTAAACCGGTTTAAGCCTGTTCAATCCGGTTTTATCCAGTTGAAACCGGTTCTGTCCGGTTCTATCCGGTTGAAGCCGGTTTAAACCGGTTCAATCTGGTTTTATCCAGTTTGAACCGATTCAATCCGGTTTTATCCGTTTTAAACCGCTTTGAACCGGATCAATCCGGTTTTATCCGGTTTAAAGCGGTTTAAGCCGGGAAAATCCGGTTTTATCCGGTTTAAACCGTTTCAATCTCGTTTTATCCGGTTTAAACTGGTTTGAACCGGTTCAATCCGATTTTATCCGGTTTAAACTGGTTTAACCCGGTTCAATCTGTTTTTATCCAGTTTAAACCGGTTCTATCCGGTTGAAACCGGTTTAAACCGGTTCAATCCGGTTTTATCCGGTTTGAACCGGTACAATCCGGTTTTATCCGGTTTGAACCGGTTCATTCCGGTTTTATCCGGTTTGAACCGGTTCAATCCGGTTTTATCCGGTTTGAACCGGTTCAATCCGGTTTTATCCGGTTTGAACCGGTTCAATCCGGTTTTATCCGGTTTGAACCGGTTCAATCCGGTTTTATCCGGTTTAATCCTGTTTGAACAGGTTCAATCCGGTTTTATGCGGTTTAAACCGGTTTAAGCCGGTTCAATCCGGTTTTATCCATTTTAAACCGGTTCTATCCGGTTCTATCCGGTTGAAACCGGTTGATACCGGTTCAATCCGGTTTAAACCAGTTCATTCCGGTTTTATCCCGTTTGAACCGGTTCAATCTGGTTTTATCCGGTTTGAACCGGTTCAATCCGGTTTTATCCGGTTCAAACCGGTTCATTCCGGTTTAATCCGGTTTGAACCGGTTCAATCCGGTTTTATCCGGTTTGAACCGGTTCAATCCGGTTTTATCTGGTTTGAACCTCTTCAATCCGGTTTTATCCGGTTTAAACCAGTTTGAACCCGTTCAATCCGGTTTTATCCGGTTTAAACCAGTTTAAGCCGGTTCAATCCGGTTTAATCCATTTTAAACCGGTTCTATCCGGTTCTATCCGGTTGAAACCGGTTTAAACCGGTTCAATCCGGTTTTATCCGGTTTGAACCAGTTCATTCCGGTTTTATCCGGTTTGAACCAGTTCAATCCGGTTTTATCCGGTTTCAACCGGTTCAATCCGGTTTTATCCGGTTTGAACCGGTTCAATCCGGTTTTATCCGGTTTAAACCTGTTTGAACATGTACAATCCGGTTTTATGCGGTTTAAACCGGTTTAAGCCGGTTCAATCCGGTTTTATCCATTTTAAACCGGTTCTATCCGGTTCTATCCGGTTGAAACCGGTTTAAACCGGTTCAATCCGGTTTTATCCCGTTTGAACCAGTTCAATCCGGTTTTATCCGGTTTAAACCAGTTTGAACCCTTTCAATCCGGTTTTATCCGGTTTAAACCGGTTTAAGCCGGTTCAATCCGGTTTTATCCAGTTGAAACCGGTTCTGTCCGGTTCTATCCGGTTGAAGCCGGTTTAAACCGGTTCAATCTGGTTTTATCCGGTTTAAACCGGTTCAATCCTGTTTTATCCGGTTTAAGCTGGTTCATTCCGGTTTTATCCGGTTTGAACCGGTTCAATCCGGTTTTATCCGGTTTAAACTGGTACAATCCTTTTCTATCCGGTTGAAACCGGTTTAAACTGGTTCAATCCGGTTTTATCCGGTTTAAACCGGTTTAAGCCGGTGAAATCCGGTTTTATCCAGTTTAAACCTGTTCTATCCGGTTCTATCCGGTTGAAACCGGTTTACACCGGTTCAATCGGGTTTTATCCGGTTTAAAACGGTTCAATCTGGTTTTATCCGGTTTAAACCAGTTTGAACCGGTTCTATCCGTTTTTATCCGGTTTAAACCGGTTTAAGCCGGTTCAATCCGGTTTTATCCAGTTGAAACCGGTTCTGTCCGGTTCTATCCGGTTGAAGCCGGTTTAAACCGGTTCAATCTGGTTTTATCCAGTTTGAACCGATTCAATCCGGTTTTATCCGTTTTAAACCGCTTTGAACCGGATCAATCCGGTTTTATCCGGTTTAAAGCGGTTTAAGCCGGGAAAATCCGGTTTTATCCGGTTTAAACCGTTTCAATCTCGTTTTATCCGGTTTAAACTGGTTTGAACCGGTTCAATCCGATTTTATCCGGTTTAAACTGGTTTAACCCGGTTCAATCTGTTTTTATCCAGTTTAAACCGGTTCTATCCGGTTGAAACCGGTTTTAAACCGGTTCAATCCGGTTTTATCCGGTTTGAACCGGTACAATCCGGTTTTATCCGGTTTGAACCGGTTCATTCCGGTTTTATCCGGTTTGAACCGGTTCAATCCGGTTTTATCCGGTTTGAACCGGTTCAATCCGGTTTTATCCGGTTTGAACCGGTTCAATCCGGTTTTATCCGGTTTGAACCGGTTCAATCCGGTTTTATCCGGTTTAATCCTGTTTGAACAGGTTCAATCCGGTTTTATGCGGTTTAAACCGGTTTAAGCCGGTTCAATCCGGTTTTATCCATTTTAAACCGGTTCTATCCGGTTCTATCCGGTTGAAACCGGTTGATACCGGTTCAATCCGGTTTAAACCAGTTCATTCCGGTTTTATCCCGTTTGAACCGGTTCAATCTGGTTTTATCCGGTTTGAACCGGTTCAATCCGGTTTTATCCGGTTCAAACCGGTTCATTCCGGTTTAATCCGGTTTGAACCGGTTCAATCCGGTTTTATCCGGTTTGAACCGGTTCAATCCGGTTTTATCTGGTTTGAACCTCTTCAATCCGGTTTTATCCGGTTTAAACCAGTTTGAACCCGTTCAATCCGGTTTTATCCGGTTTAAACCAGTTTAAGCCGGTTCAATCCGGTTTAATCCATTTTAAACCGGTTCTATCCGGTTCTATCCGGTTGAAACCGGTTTAAACCGGTTCAATCCGGTTTTATCCGGTTTGAACCAGTTCATTCCGGTTTTATCCGGTTTGAACCAGTTCAATCCGGTTTTATCCGGTTTCAACCGGTTCAATCCGGTTTTATCCGGTTTGAACCGGTTCAATCCGGTTTTATCCGGTTTAAACCTGTTTGAACATGTACAATCCGGTTTTATGCGGTTTAAACCGGTTTAAGCCGGTTCAATCCGGTTTTATCCATTTTAAACCGGTTCTATCCGGTTCTATCCGGTTGAAACCGGTTTAAACCGGTTCAATCCGGTTTTTTCCCGTTTGAACCAGTTCAATCCGGTTTTATCCGGTTTAAACCAGTTTGAACCCTTTCAATCCGGTTTTATCCGGTTTAAACCGGTTTAAGCCGGTTCAATCCGGTTTTATCCAGTTGAAACCGGTTCTGTCCGGTTCTATCCGGTTGAAGCCGGTTTAAACCGGTTCAATCCGGTTTTATCCGGTTTAAACCGGTTCAATCCTGTTTTATCCGGTTTAAGCCGGTTCATTCCGGTTTTATCCGGTTTGAACCGGTTCAATCCGGTTTTATCCGGTTTGAACCGGTTCAATCCGGTTTTATCCGGTTTGAACCGGTTCATTCCGGTTTTATCCGGTTTGAACCGGTTCAATCCGGTTTTATCCGGTTTGAACCGGTTCAATCCGGTTTTATCCGGTTTGAACCGTTTCAATCCGGTTTTATCCGGTTTGAACCGGTTCAAACCGGTTTTATCCGGTCTGAACCGGTTCAATCCGATTTTATCCGGTTTAAGCCGGTTCATTCCGGTTTTATCCGGTTTGAACCGGTTCAATCCGGTTTTTTCCGGTTTAAGCCGGTTCATTCCGGTTTTATCCGGTTTGAACCGGTTCAATCCGGTTTTATCCGGTTTGACCCGGTTCAATCCGGTTTTATCCGGTTTCAACCGGTCCAATCCGATATTATCCGGTTTAAACTGGTTCAATCCTTTTCTATCCGGTTGAAACCGGTTTGAACTGGTTCAATCCGGTTTTATCCATTTTAAACCGTTTTAAGCTGGTTCAATCCGGTTTTATCCATTTTAAACCGGTTCTATACGGTTCTATCTGGTTGAAACCGGTTTAAACCGGTTCAATCCGGTTTTATCCGGTTTAAACCAGTTCATTCCGGTTTTATCCGGTTTGAACCGTTTCAATCCGGTTTTATCCGGTTTAAACCGTTTCAATCCGGTTTTATCCAGTTTAAACCAGTTCATTCCGGTTTTATCCGGTTTGAACCGATTCAATCCGGTTTTATCCGTTTTAAACCGCTTTGAACCGGATCAATCCGGTTTTATCCGGTTTAAAGCGGTTTAAGCCGGGAAAATCCGGTTTAATCCGGTTGAAACCGTTTCAATCACGTTTTATCTGGTTTAAACTGGTTTGAACCGGTTCAATCCGATTTTATCCGGTTTAAACTGGTTTAACCCGGTTCAATCTGGTTTTATCCAGTTTAAACCGGTTCTATCCGGTTGAAACCGGTTTAAACCGGTTCAATCCGGTTTTATCCGGTTTGAACCGGTACAATCCGGTTTTATCCGGTTTGAACCGGTTCATTCCGGTTTTATCCGGTTTGAACCGGTTCAATCCGGTTTTATCCGGTTTGAACCGGTTCAATCCGGTTTTATCCGGTTTGAACCGGTTCAATCCGGTTTTATCCGGTTTGAACCGGTTCAATCCGGTTTTATCCGGTTTGAACCGGTTCAATCCGGTTTTATCCGGTTAGAACCGGTTCAATCCGGTTTTATCCGGTTTAATCCTGTTTGAACAGGTTCAATCCGGTTTTATGCGGTTTAAACCGGTTTAAGCCGGTTCAATCCGGTTTTATCCATTTTAAACCGTTTCTATCCGGTTCTATCCGGTTGAAACCGGTTGAAACCGGTTCAATCCGGTTTAAACCAGTTCATTCCGGTTTTATCCCGTTTGAACCGGTTCAATCCGGTTTTATCCGGTTTGAACCGGTTCAATCCGGTTTTATCCGGTTTAAACCGGTTCATTCCGGTTTTATCCGGTTTGAACCGGTTCAATCCGGTTTTATCCGGTTTGAACCGGTTCAATCCGGTTTTATCTGGTTTGAACCACTTCAATCCGGTTTTATCCGGTTTAAACCAGTTTGAACCCGTTCAATCCGGTTTTATCCGGTTTAAACCGGTTTAAGCCGGTTCAATCCGGTTTAATCCATTTTAAACCGGTTCTATCCGGTTCTATCCGGTTGAAACCGGTTTAAACCGGTTCAATCCGGTTTTATCCGGTTTGAACCAGTTCATTCCGGTTTTATCCAGTTTGAACCAGTTCAATCCGGTTTTATCCGGTTTCAACCGATTCAATCCGGTTTTATCCGGTTTGAACCGGTTCAATCCGGTTTTATCCGGTTTAAACCTGTTTGAACATGTACAATCCGGTTTTATGCGGTTTAAACCGGTTTAAGCCGATTCAATCCGGTTTTATCCATTTTAAACCGGTTCTATCCGGTTTTATCCGGTTTAAACCGGTTTGAACCGGTTTAATCCGGTTATATCCGGTTGAAACCGGTTTAAGCCGGTTCAATCCGGTTTTATCCAGTTTAAACCGGTTCTATCCTGTTCTATCCATTTGAAACTGGTTTAAACCGGTACAATCCGGTTTTATCCGGTTTAAACCGTTTCAATCCGGTTTTATCCAGTTTAAACCAGTTCATTCCGGTTTTATCCGGTTTGAACCGATTCTATCCGGTTTTTTCCGTTTTAAACCGCTTTGAACCGGTTCAATCCGGTTTTATCCGGTTTAAAGCGGTTTAAGCCGGGAAAATCCGGTTTTATCCGGTTTGAACCAGTTCAATCCGGTTTTATCCGGTTTGAACCGGTCCAATCCGGTATTATCCGGTTTAAACTGGTTCAATCCTTTTCTATCCGGTTGAAACCGGTTTAAACTGGTTCAATCCGGTTTTATCCGGTTTAAACCGGTTTAAGCCGGTGAAATCCGGTTTTATCCAGTTTAAACCTGTTCTATCCAGTTCTATCCAGTTGAAACCGGTTTACACCGGATCAATCCGGTTTTATCCGGTTTAAAACGGTTCAATCTGGTTTTATCCGGTTTAAACCAGTTTGAACCGGTTCTATCCGTTTTTATCCGGTTTAAACCGGTTTAAGCCGGTTCAATCCGGTTTTATCCAGTTGAAACCGGTTCTGTCCGGTTCTATCCGGTTGAAGCCTGTTTAAACCGGTTCAATCCGGTTTTATCCGGTTTAAACCGGTTCAATCCTGTTTTATCTGGTTTAAGCTGGTTCATTCCGGTTTTATCCGGTTTGAACCTGTTCAATCCGGTTTTATCCGGTTTGAACCGTTTCAATCCGGTTTTATCCGGTTTAAACCGGTTCATTCCGGTTTTATCCGGTTTGAACCGGTTCAATCCGGTTTTATCCGGTTTGAACCGTTTCAATCCGGTTTTATCCGGTTTAAACCGGTTTAAGCCGGTAAAATCCGGTTTTATCCAGTTTAAATCGGTTCTATCCGGTTCTATCCAATTGAAACCGGTTTAAACCAGTTCAATCCGGTTTTATCCGGTTTAAACCGGTTTAAGACGGTTCAATCCGGTTTTATACGGTTTAAAACGGTTCAATCTGGTTTTATCCGGTTTAAACCGGTTTGAACTGGTTCAATCCAGTTTTATCCGGTTTAAACCGTTTTAAGCTGGTTCAATCCGTTTTTATCCATCTTAAACCGGTTCTATACGGTTCTATCTGGTTGAAACCGGTTTAAACCGGTTCAATCCGGTTTTATCTGGTTTAAACCAGTTCATTCCGGTTTTATCCGGTTTGAACCGGTTCAATCCGGTTTTATCCGGTTTAAACCAGTTCATTCCGGTTTTATCCGGTTTGAACCGCTTCAATCCGGTTTTATCCTGTTTGAACCGGTACAATCCGGTTTTATCCGGTTTGAACCGCTTCAATCCGCTTTTATGCGGTTTAAACCTGTTTGAACCTGTTCAATCTGGTTTTATCCAGTTTAAACCGGTTCTATCCTGTTCTATCCATTTGAAACTGGTTTAATCCGGTACAATCCGGTTTTATCCGGTTTAAACCGTTTCAATCCGGTTTTATCCAGTTTAAACCAGTTCATTCCGGTTTTATCCGGTTTGAACCGATTCTATCCGGTTTTTTCCGTTTTAAACCGCTTTGAACCGGTTCAATCCGGTTTTATCCGGTTTAAAGCGGTTTAAGCCGGGAAAATCCGGTTTTATCCGGTTTGAACCGGTTCAATCCGGTTTTATCCGGTTTGAACCGGTCCAATCCGGTATTATCCGGTTTAAACTGGTTCAATCCTTTTCTATCCGGTTGAAACCGGTTTAAACTGGTTCAATCTGGTTTTATCTGGTTTAAACCGGTTTAAGCCGGTGAAATCCGGTTTTATCCAGTTTAAACCTGTTCTATCCGGTTCTATCCAGTTGAAACCGGTTTACACCGGATCAATCCGGTTTTATCCGGTTTAAAACGGTTCAATCTGGTTTTATCCGGTTTAAACCAGTTTGAACCGGTTCTATCCGTTTTTATCCGGTTTAAACCAGTTTAAGCCGGTTCAATCCGGTTTTATCCAGTTGAAACCGGTTCTGTCCAGTTCTATCCGGTTGAAGCCTGTTTAAACCGGTTCAATCCGGTTTTATCCGGTTTAAACCGGTTCAATCCTGTTTTATCTGGTTTAAGCTGGTTCATTCCGGTTTTATCCGGTTTGAACCTGTTCAATCCGGTTTTATCCGGTTTGAACCGTTTCAATCCGGTTTTATCCGGTTTAAACCGGTTCATTCCGGTTTTATCCGGTTTGAACCGGTTCAATCCGGTTTTATCCGGTTTGAACCGTTTCAATCTGGTTTTATCCGGTTTAAACAGGTTTAAGCCGGTAAAATCCGGTTTTATCCAGTTTAAATCGGTTCTATCCGATTCTATCCAATTGAAACCGGTTTAAACCAGTTCAATCCGGTTTTATCCGGTTTAAACCGGTTTAAGCCGGTTCAATCCGGTTTTATACGGTTTAAAACGGTTCAATCCGGTTTTATCCGGTTTAAACCGGTTCATTCCGGTTTTATCCGGTTTTATCCGGTTTTATCCGGTTTAAAACTGTTTGAACCCATTCAGTCCGGTTATATCCGGTTTAAACCGGTATAAGCCGGTAAAATCCGGTTTTATCCAGTTAAAATCGGTTCTATCCGGTTCTATTCAATTGAAACCGGTTTAAACCGGTTCAATCCGGTTTTATCCGGTTTAAACCAGTTCAATCCGGTTTTATCCGGTTTTAACCGGTTCAATCCGGTTTTATCCGGTTTGAACCGGTTCAATCCGGTTTTATCCAGTTAGAACCGGTTCAATCCGGTTTTATCCAGTTTAATCCTGTTTGAACAGGTTCAATCCGGTTTTATGCGGTTTAAACCGGTTTAAGCCGGTTCAATCCGGTTTTATCCATTTTAAACCGGTTCTATACGGTTCTATCTGGTTGAAACCGGTTTAAACCGGTTCAATCCGGTTTTATCTGGTTGAAACCAGTTCATTCCGGTTTTATCCGGTTTGAACCGGTTCAATCCGGTTTTATCCGGTTTAAACCAGTTCATTCCGGTTTTATCCGATTTGAACCGCTTCAATCCGGTTTTATCCGGTTTGAACCGGTTCAATCCGGTTTTATCCGGTTTGAACCGCTTCAATCCGCTTTTATGCGGTTTAAACCTTTTTGAACCCGTTCAATCTGGTTTTATCCGGTTTAAACCGGTTTAAGCCGGTTCAATCCGGTTTTATCCATTTTAAACCGGTTCTATCCGGTTCTATCCGGTTGAAACCGGTTTAAACCGGTTCAATTCGGTTTTATCCGGTTTAAACCAGTTCATTCCGGTTTTATCCGGTTTGAACCGGTTCAATCCGGTTTTATCCGGTTTGAACCGGTTCAATCCGGTTTTATCCAGTTTAAAGCAGTTCATTCCGGTTTTATCCGGTTTGAACCTGTTCAATCCGGTTTTATCCGGTTTGAACCTGTTCAATCCGGTTTTATCCGGTTTAAACCTCTTTGAACCCCTTCAATCCGGATTTATCCGGTTTAAACCGGTTTAAGCCGGTAAAATCCTGTTTTATCCAGTTTAAACCGGTTCTATCCGGTTCTATCCGATTGATACCGGTTTAAACCGGTTCAATCCGGTTTTATCCGGTTTAAACCGGTTTAAGCCGGTTCAATCCGGTTTTATCCGGTTTAAGCCGGTTCAATCTGGTTTTATCCTGTTTAAGCCGGTTCAATCCGGTTGTATCCGGTTTAAAACGGTTTGAACCGGTTCAATCCGGTTTTATCCGGTTAAAACTTTTGAAGCTGGTAAAATCCGGTTTTATCCAGTTTAAACTGGTTCTATCCGGTTCTATCTGGTTGAAACTGGTTTAAACTGTTTCAATCCGGTTTTATCCGGTAGAAACCGGTTTAAGCCGGTTGAATCCGGTTTTATCCGGTTTAAACCGGTTCAATCTGGTTTTATCCGGTTTAAACCGGTTTGAACCGGTTCAATCCAGTTTTATCCGGTTTAAACGGGTTTAAGGCGCTTCAATCCGGTTTTATCCAGTTTAAACCAGTTCTATCCAGTTTTATCCGGTTGAAACAGGTTTAAACTGGTTCAATCCGGTTTTATCCGGTTTAAACCGGTTCAATCCGGTTTTATCCGGTTTAAACCGGTTCATTCCGGTTTTATCCGATCTGAACCGGTTCAATCCGGTTTTATCCGGTTTGAACCGGTTCAATCCGGTTTTATCCGGATTAAACCGGTTCAATCCGGTTTTATCCGGTTTAAACCGGTTCATTCCGGTTTTATCCGGTTTTATCCGGTTTAAAACTGTTTGAACCCATTCAGTCCAGTTATATCCGGTTTAAACCGGTTTAAGCCGGTAAAATCCGGTTTTATCCAGTTAAAATCGGTTCTATCCGGTTCTATTCACTTGAAACCGGTTTAAACCGGTTCAATCCGGTTTTATCCGGTTTAAACCGGTTTAAGCCGGTTCAATCCGGTTTTATCCGGTTTAAACCGGTTCAATCCGGTTTTATCCGGTTTAAACCAGTTCATTCCGGTTTTATCCGGTTTAAACCGGTTTGAACCGGTTCAATCCGGTTTTATCCGGTTTAAACCTTTTTGAACCCGTTCAATCCGGTTTTATCCGGTTTAAACCGGTTTAAGCCGGTAAAATCCGGTTTTATCCAGTTTAAATCGGTTCAATCCGGTTCTATCCAATTGAAACCGGTTTAAACCGGTTCAATCCGGTTTTATCCGGTTTAAACCGTTTTAAGCCGGTTCAATCCGGTTTTATCCAGTTTAAACCGGTTTAAGCTGGTTAAATCCGTTTTTTCCAGTTTAAACCGGTTCTATCCGGTTCTATCCGGATGAAACCGGGTTAATTCGGTTCAGTCCGGTTTTATCCGGTTTAAACCGGTTCAATCCGGTTTTATCTGGTTTAAACCTGTTTGAACCCATTCAATCCGGTTTTATCCGGTATAAACCGGTTTATGCCGGTAAAATCCAGTTTTATCGAGTTTAAACCGGTTCTATCCGGTTCTATCCGATTGAAACCGGTTTAAACCGGTTCAATCCGGTTTTATCCGGTTTTATCCGGTTTAAGCCGGTTCATTCCGGTTTTATCCGGTTTGAACCGGTTCAAACCGGTTTTATCCGGTCTGAACCGGTTCAATCCGGTTTTATCCGGTTTAAGCCGGTTCATTCCGGTTTTATCCGGTTTGAACCGGTTCAATCCGGTTTTATCCGGTTTCAACCGGTCCAATCCGATATTATCCGGTTTAAACTGGTTCAATCCTTTTCTATCCGGTTGAAACCGGTTTGAACTGGTTCAATCTGGTTTTATCCGGTTTAAAACGTTTTAAGCTGGTTCGATCCGGTTTTATCCATTTTAAACCGGTTCTATACGGTTCTATCTGGTTGAAACCGGTTTAAACCGGTTCAATCCGGTTTTATCCGGTTTAAACCAGTTCATTCCGGTTTTATCCGGTTTGAACCGTTTCAATCCGGTTTTATCCAGTTTAAACCAGTTCATTCCGGTTTTATCCGGTTTGAACCGATTCAATCCGGTTTTATCCGTTTTAAACCGCTTTGAACCGGATCAATCCGGTTTTATCCGGTTTAAAGCGGTTTAAGCCGGGAAAATCCGGTTTTATCCGGTTTAAACCGTTTCAATCTCGTTTTATCCGGTTTAAACTGGTTTGAACCGGTTCAATCCGATTTTATCCGGTTTAAACTGGTTTAACCTGTTTCAATCTGGTTTTATCCAGTTTAAACCGGTTTTATCCGGTTGAAACCGGTTTAAACCGGTTCAATCCGGTTTTATCCGGTTTGAACCGGTACAATCCGGTTTTATCCGGTTTGAACCGGTTCATTCCGGTTTTATCCTGTTTGAACCGGTTCAATCCGGTTTTATCCGGTTTGAACCGGTTCAATCCGGTTTTATCCGGTTTGAACCGGTTCAATCCGGTTTTATCCGGTTTGAACCGGTTCAATCCGGTTTTATCCGGTTTGAACCGGTTCAATCCGGTTTTATCCAGTTAGAACCGGTTCAATCCGGTTTTATCCGGTTTAATCCTGTTTGAACAGGTTCAATCAGGTTTTATGCGGTTTAAACCGGTTTAAGCCGGTTCAATCCGGTTTTATCCATTTTAAACCGGTTCTATCCGGTTCTATCCGGTTGAAACCGGTTGAAACCGGTTCAATCCGGTTTAAACCAGTTCATTCCGGTTTTATCCCGTTTGAACCGGTTCAATCCGGTTTTATCCGGTTTGAACCGGTTCAATCCGGTTTTATCCGGTTTAAACCGGTTCATTCCGGTTTTATCCGGTTTGAACCGGTTCAATCCGGTTTTATCTGGTTTGAACCACTTCAATCCGGTTTTATCCGGTTTAAACCAGTTTGAACCCGTTCAATCCGGTTTTATCCGGTTTAAACCGGTTTAAGCCGGTTCAATCCGGTTTAATCCATTTTAAACCGGTTCTATCCGGTTCTATCCGGTTGAAACCGGTTTAAACCGGTTCAATCCGGTTTTATCCCGTTTGAACCAGTTCAATCCGGTTTTATCCGGTTTAAACCAGTTTGAACCCTTTCAATCCGGTTTTATCCGGTTTAAACCGGTTTAAGCCGGTTCAATCCGGTTTTATCCAGTTGAAACTGGTTCTGTCCAGTTCTATCCGGTTGAAGCCGGTTTAAACCGGTTCAATCTGGTTTTATCCGGTTTAAACCGGTTCAATCCTGTTTTATCCGGTTTAAGCTGGTTCATTCCGGTTTTATCCGGTTTGAACTGGTTCAATCCGGTTTTATCCGGTTTGAACCGGTTCAATCCGGTTTTATCCGGTTTGAACCGGTTCATTCCGGTTTTATCCGGTTTGAACCGGTTCAATCCGGTTTTATCCGGTTTGAAACGTTTCAATCCGGTTTTATCCGGTTTGAACCGGTTCAATCCGGTTTTATCCAGTTTAAACCGGTTTAAGCTGGTTAAATCCGTTTTTTCCAGTTTAAACCGGTTCTATCCTGGTCTATCCGGTTGAAACCGGGTTAATCCGGTTAAGTCCCGTTTTATCCGGTTTAAACCAGTTTAAGCCGGTTCAATCCGGTTTTTTCCGGTTTAAACTGGTTCAATCTGGTTTTATCCGGTTTAAACCGGTTTGAACCGGTTTAATCCGGTTATATCCGGTTGATACCGGTTTAAGCCGGTTCAATCCGGTTTTATCCAGTTTAAACCGGTTCTATCCTGTTCTATCCATTTGAAACTGGTTTAAACCGGTACAATCCGGTTTTATCCGGTTTAAACCGTTTCAATCCGGTTTTATCCAGTTTAAACCAGTTCATTCCGGTTTTATCCGGTTTGAACCGATTCTATCCGGTTTTTTCCGTTTTAAACCGCTTTGAACCGGTTCAATCCGGTTTTATCCGGTTTAAAGCGGTTTAAGCCGGAAAAATCCGGTTTTATCCGGTTTGAACCAGTTCAATCCGGTTTTATCCGGTTTGAACCGGTCCAATCCGGTATTATCCGGTTTAAACTGGTTCAATCCTTTTCTATCCGGTTGAAACCGGTTTAAACTGGTTCAATCCGGTTTTATCCGGTTTAAACCGGTTTAAGCCGGTGAAATCCGGTTTTATCCAGTTTAAACCTGTTCTATCCAGTTCTATCCAGTTGAAACCGGTTTACACCGGATCAATCCGGTTTTATCCGGTTTAAAACGGTTCAATCTGGTTTTATCTGGTTTAAACCAGTTCATTCCGGTTTTATCCGGTTTGAACCGGTTCAATCCGGTTTTATCCTGTTTGAACCGGTTCAATCCGGTTTTATCCGGTTTGAACCGCTTCAATCCGCTTTTATGCGGTTTAAACCTGTTTGAACCTGTTCAATCTGGTTTTATCCGGTTTAAACCGGTTCTATCCTGTTCTATCCATTTGAAACTGGTTTAAACCGGTACAATCCGGTTTTATCCGGTTTAAACCGTTTCAATCCGGTTTTATCCAGTTTAAACCAGTTCATTCCGGTTTTATCCGGTTTGAACCGATTCTATCCGGTTTTTTCCGTTTTAAACCGCTTTGAACCGGTTCAATCCGGTTTTATCTGGTTTAAAGCGGTTTAAGCCGGGAAAATCCGGTTTTATCCGGTTTGAACCGGTTCAATCCGGTTTTATCCGGTTTGAACCGGTCCAATCCGGTTTTATCCGGTTTAAACTGGTTCAATCCTTTTCTATCCGGTTGAAACCGGTTTAAACTGGTTCAATCCGGTTTTATCCGGTTTAAACCGGTTTAAGCCGGTGAAATCCGGTTTTATCCAGTTTAAACCTGTTCTATCCGGTTCTATCCAGTTGAAACCGGTTTACACCGGATCAATCCGGTTTTATCCGGTTTAAAACGGTTCAATCTGGTTTTATCCGGTTTAAACCAGTTTGAACCGGTTCTATCCGTTTTTATCCGGTTTAAACCGGTTTAAGCCGGTTCAATCCGGTTTTATCCAGTTGAAACCGGTTCTGTCCGGTTCTATCCGGTTGAAGCCTGTTTAAACCGGTTCAATCCGGTTTTATCCGGTTTAAACCGGTTCAATCCTGTTTTATCCGGTTTAAGCTGGTTCATTCCGGTTTTATCCGGTTTGAACCGGTTCAATCCGGTTTTATCCGGTTTGAACCGTTTCAATCCGGTTTTATCCGGTTTAAACCGGTTCATTCCGGTTTTATCCGGTTTGAACCGGTTCAATCCGGGTTTATCCGGTTTGAACCGGTTCAATCCGGTTTTATCCGGTTTAAACCGGTTTAAGCCGGTAAAATCCGGTTTTATCCAGTTTAAATCGGTTCTATCCGGTTCTATCCAATTGAAACCGGTTTAAACCAGTTCAATCCGGTTTTATTCGGTTTAAACCGGTTTAACCCGGTTCAATCCGGTTTTATCCGGTTTAAACCTTTTTGAACCCGTTCAATCCGGTTTTATCCGGTTTAAACCGGTTTAAGCCGGTAAAATCCGGTTTTATCCAGTTTAAATCGGTTCAATCCGGTTCTATCCAATTGAAACCGGTTTAAACCGGTTCAATCCGGTTTTATCCGTTTTAAACCGTTTTAAGCCGGTTCAATCCGGTTTTATCCATTTTAAACCGGTTCTATCCGGTTCTATCCGGTTGAAACCGGTTTAAACCGGTTCAATCCGGTTTTATCCGGTTTAAACAGGTTCATTCCGGTTTTATCCGGTTTGAACCGCTTTAATCCGGTTTTATCCGGTTTAAACCGGTCCAATCCGGTTTTATCCGGTTTAATCCGGTTTGAACCGGTCCAATCCGGTTTTATCCAGTTTAAACCGGTTTAAGCTGGTTAAATCCGTTTTTTCCAGTTTAAACCGGTTCTATCCCTTTCTATCCGGATGAAACCGGGTTAATTCGGTTCAGTCCGGTTTTATCCGGTTTAAACCGGTTCAATCCGGTTTTATCTGGTTTAAACCTGTTTGAACCCATTCAATCCGGTTTTATCCGGTATAAACCGGTTAAAGCCGGTAAAATCCAGTTTTATCGAGTTTAAACCGGTTCTATCCGGTTCTATCCGATTGAAACCGGTTTAAACCGGTTCAATCCGGTTTTATCCGGTTTTATCCGGTTTAAGCCGGTTCATTCCGGTTTTATCCGGTCTGAACCGGTTCAAACCGGTTTTATCCGGTCTGAACCGGTTCAATCCGGTTTTATCCGGTTTAAGCCGGTTCATTCCGGTTTTATCCGGTTTGAACCGGTTCAATCCGGTTTTATCCGGTTTGAACCGGTTCAATCCGGTTTTATCCGGTTTCAACCGGTCCAATCCGTTATTATCCGGTTTAAACTGGTACAATCCTTTTCTATCCGGTTGAAACCGGTTTAAACTGGTTCAATCCGGTTTTATCCGGTTTAAACCGGTTTAAGCCGGTGAAATCCGGTTTTATCCAGTTTAAACCTGTTCTATCCGGTTCTATCCGGTTGAAACCGGTTTACACCGGTTCAATCGGGTTTTATCCGGTTTAAAACGGTTCAATCTGGTTTTATCCGGTTTAAACCAGTTTGAACCGGTTCTATCCGTTTTTATCCGGTTTAAACCGGTTTAAGCCGGTTCAATCCGGTTTTATCCAGTTGAAACCGGTTCTGTCCGGTTCTATCCGGTTGAAGCCGGTTTAAACCGGTTCAATCTGGTTTTATCCGGTTTGAACCGATTCAATCCGGTTTTATCCGTTTTAAACCGCTTTGAACCGGATCAATCCGGTTTTATCCGGTTTAAAGCGGTTTAAGCCGGGAAAATCCGGTTTTATCCGGTTTAAACCGTTTCAATCTCGTTTTATCCGGTTTAAACTGGTTTGAACCGGTTCAATCCGATTTTATCCGGTTTAAACTGGTTTAACCCAGTTCAATCTGGTTTTATCCAGTTTAAACCGGTTCTATCCGGTTGAAACCGGTTTAAACCGGTTCAATCCGGTTTTATCCGGTTTGAACCGGTACAATCCGGTTTTATCCGGTTTGAACCGGTTCATTCCGGTTTTATCCGGTTTGAACCGGTTCATTCCGGTTTTATCCGGTTTGAACCGGTTCAATCCGGTTTTATCCGGTTTGAAACGTTTCAATCCGGTTTTATCCGGTTTGAACCGGTTCAATCCGGTTTTATCCAGTTTAAACCGGTTTAAGCTGGTTAAATCCGTTTTTTCCAGTTTAAACCGGTTCTATCCTGGTCTATCCGGTTGAAACCGGGTTAATCCGGTTAAGTCCCGTTTTATCCGGTTTAAACCAGTTTAAGCCGGTTCAATCCGGTTTTTTCCGGTTTAAACTGGTTCAATCTGGTTTTATCCGGTTTAAACCGGTTTGAACCGGTTTAATCCGGTTATATCCGGTTGAAACCGGTTTAAGCCGGTTCAATCCGGTTTTATCCAGTTTAAACCGGTTCTATCCTGTTCTATCCATTTGAAACTGGTTTAAACCGGTACAATCCGGTTTTATCCGGTTTAAACCGTTTCAATCCGGTTTTATCCAGTTTAAACCAGTTCATTCCGGTTTTATCCGGTTTGAACCGATTCTATCCGGTTTTTTCCGTTTTAAACCGCTTTGAACCGGTTCAATCCGGTTTTATCCGGTTTAAAGCGGTTTAAGCCGGAAAAATCCGGTTTTATCCGGTTTGAACCAGTTCAATCCGGTTTTATCCGGTTTGAACCGGTCCAATCCGGTATTATCCGGTTTAAACTGGTTCAATCCTTTTCTATCCGGTTGAAACCGGTTTAAACTGGTTCAATCCGGTTTTATCCGGTTTAAACCGGTTTAAGCCGGTGAAATCCGGTTTTATCCAGTTTAAACCTGTTCTATCCAGTTCTATCCAGTTGAAACCGGTTTACACCGGATCAATCCGGTTTTATCCGGTTTAAAACGGTTCAATCTGGTTTTATCTGGTTTAAACCAGTTCATTCCGGTTTTATCCGGTTTGAACCGGTTCATTCCGGTTTTATCCGGTTTGAACCGGTTCAATCCGGTTTTATCCGGTTTGAACCGTTTCAATCCGGTTTTATCCGGTTTGAACCGGTTCAATCCGGTTTTATCCAGTTTAAACCGGTTTAAGCTGGTTAAATCCGTTTTTTCCAGTTTAAACCGGTTCTATCCTGGTCTATCCGGTTGAAACCGGGTTAATCCGGTTAAGTCCCGTTTTATCCGGTTTAAACCAGTTTAAGCCGGTTCAATCCGGTTTTTTCCGGTTTAAACTGGTTCAATCTGGTTTTATCCGGTTTAAACCGGTTTGAACCGGTTTAATCCGGTTATATCCGGTTGAAACCGGTTTAAGCCGGTTCAATCCGGTTTTATCCAGTTTAAACCGGTTCTATCCTGTTCTATCCATTTGAAACTGGTTTAAACCGGTACAATCCGGTTTTATCCGGTTTAAACCGTTTCAATCCGGTTTTATCCAGTTTAAACCAGTTCATTCCGGTTTTATCCGGTTTGAACCGATTCTATCCGGTTTTTTCCGTTTTAAACCGCTTTGAACCGGTTCAATCCGGTTTTATCCGGTTTAAAGCGGTTTAAGCCGGGAAAATCCGGTTTTATCCGGTTTGAACCAGTTCAATCCGGTTTTATCCGGTTTGAACCGGTCCAATCCGGTATTATCCGGTTTAAACTGGTTCAATCCTTTTCTATCCGGTTGAAACCGGTTTAAACTGGTTCAATCCGGTTTTATCCAGTTGAAACCGGTTCTGTCCGGTTCTATCCGGTTGAAGCCGGTTTAAACCGGTTCAATCTGGTTTTATCCGGTTTAAACCAGTTTGAACCGGTTCTATCCGTTTTTATCCGGTTTAAACCGGTTTAAGCCGGTTCAATCCGGTTTTATCCAGTTGAAACCGGTTCTGTCCGGTTCTATCCGGTTGAAGCCGGTTTAAACCGGTTCAATCTGGTTTTATCCGGTCTGAACCGGTTCAATCCGGTTTTATCCGGTTTAAGCCGGTTCATTCCGGTTTTATCCGGTTTGAACCGGTTCAATCCGGTTTTATCCGGTTTAAGCCGGTTCATTCCGGTTTTATCCGGTTTGAACCGGTTCAATCCGGTTTTATCCGGTTTGACCCGGTTCAATCCGGTTTTATCCGGTTTCAACCGGTCCAATCCGATATTATCCGGTTTAAACTGGTTCAATCCTTTTCTATCCGGTTGAAACCGGTTTAAACTGGTTCAATCCGGTTTTATCCGGTTTAAAACGTTTTAAGCTGGTTCGATCCGGTTTTATCCATTTTAAACCGGTTCTATACGGTTCTATCTGGTTGAAACCGGTTTAAACCGGTTCAATCCGGTTTTATCCGGTTTAAACCAGTTCATTCCGGTTTTATCCGGTTTGAACCGTTTCAATCCGGTTTTATCCGGTTTAAACCGTTTCAATCCGGTTTTATCCAGTTTAAACCAGTTCATTCCGGTTTTATCCGGTTTGAACCGATTCAATCCGGTTTTATCCGTTTTAAACCGCTTTGAACCGGATCAATCCGGTTTTATCCGGTTTAAAGCGGTTTAAGCCGGGAAAATCCGGTTTTATCCGGTTTAAACCGTTTCAATCTCGTTTTATCCGGTTTAAACTGGTTTGAACCGGTTCAATCCGATTTTATCCGGTTTAAACCGGTTTAACCCGGTTCAATCTGGTTTTATCCAGTTTAAACCGGTTCTATCCGGTTGAAACCGGTTTAAACCGGTTCAATCCGGTTTTATCCGGTTTGAACCGGTACAATCCGGTTTTATCCGGTTTGAACCGGTTCATTCCGGTTTTATCCTGTTTGAACCGGTTCAATCCGGTTTTATCCGGTTTGAACCGGTTCAATCCGGTTTTATCCGGTTTGAACCGGTTCAATCCGGTTTTATCCGGTTTGAACCGGTTCAATCCGGTTTTATCCGGTTTGAACCGGTTCAATCCGGTTTTATCCGGTTTGAACCGGTTCAATCCGGTTTTATCCGGTTTAATCCTGTTTGAACAGGTTCAATCCGGTTTTATGCGGTTTAAACCGGTTTAAGCCGGTTCAATCCGGTTTTATCCATTTTAAACCGGTTCTATCCGGTTCTATCCGGTTGAAACCGGTTGAAACCGGTTCAATCCGGTTTAAACCAGTTCATTCCGGTTTTATCCCGTTTGAACCGGTTCAATCCGGTTTTATCCGGTTTGAACCGGTTCAATCCGGTTTTATCCGGTTTAAACCGGTTCATTCCGGTTTTATCCGGTTTGAACCGGTTCAATCCGGTTTTATCCGGTTTGAACCGGTTCAATCCGGTTTTATCTGGTTTGAACCACTTCAATCCGGTTTTATCCGGTTTAAACCAGTTTGAACCCGTTCAATCCGGTTTTATCCGGTTTAAACCGGTTTAAGCCGGTTCAATCCGGTTTAATCCATTTTAAACCGGTTCTATCCGGTTCTATCCGGTTGAAACCGGTTTAAACCGGTTCAATCCGGTTTTATCCCGTTTGAACCAGTTCAATCCGGTTTTATCCGGTTTAAACCAGTTTGAACCCTTTCAATCCGGTTTTATCCGGTTTAAACCGGTTTAAGCCGGTTCAATCCGGTTTTATCCAGTTGAAACTGGTTCTGTCCAGTTCTATCCGGTTGAAGCCGGTTTAAACCGGTTCAATCTGGTTTTATCCGGTTTAAACCGGTTCAATCCTGTTTTATCCGGTTTAAGCTGGTTCATTCCGGTTTTATCCGGTTTGAACCGGTTCAATCCGGTTTTATCCGGTTTGAACCGGTTCAATCCGGTTTTATCCGGTTTGAACCGGTTCATTCCGGTTTTATCCGGTTTGAACCGGTTCAATCCGGTTTTATCCGGTTTGAAACGTTTCAATCCGGTTTTATCCGGTTTGAACCGGTTCAATCCGGTTTTATCCAGTTTAAACCGGTTTAAGCTGGTTAAATCCGTTTTTTCCAGTTTAAACCGGTTCTATCCTGGTCTATCCGGTTGAAACCGGGTTAATCCGGTTAAGTCCCGTTTTATCCGGTTTAAACCAGTTTAAGCCGGTTCAATCCGGTTTTTTCCGGTTTAAACTGGTTCAATCTGGTTTTATCCGGTTTAAACCGGTTTGAACCGGTTTAATCCGGTTATATCCGGTTGAAACCGGTTTAAGCCGGTTCAATCCGGTTTTATCCAGTTTAAACCGGTTCTATCCTGTTCTATCCATTTGAAACTGGTTTAAACCGGTACAATCCGGTTTTATCCGGTTTAAACCGTTTCAATCCGGTTTTATCCAGTTTAAACCAGTTCATTCCGGTTTTATCCGGTTTGAACCGATTCTATCCGGTTTTTTCCGTTTTAAACCGCTTTGAACCGGTTCAATCCGGTTTTATCCGGTTTAAAGCGGTTTAAGCCGGGAAAATCCGGTTTTATCCGGTTTGAACCAGTTCAATCCGGTTTTATCCGGTTTGAACCGGTCCAATCCGGTATTATCCGGTTTAAACTGGTTCAATCCTTTTCTATCCGGTTGAAACCGGTTTAAACTGGTTCAATCCGGTTTTATCCAGTTTAAACCGGTTTAAGACGGTGAAATCCGGTTTTATCCAGTTTAAACCTGTTCTATCCAGTTCTATCCAGTTGAAACCGGTTTACACCGGATCAATCCGGTTTTATCCGGTTTAAAACGGTTCAATCTGGTTTTACCTGGTTTAAACCAGTTCATTCCGGTTTTATCCGGTTTGAACCGGTTCAATCCGGTTTTATCCTGTTTGAACCGGTTCAATCCGGTTTTATCCGGTTTGAACCGCTTCAATCCGCTTTTATGCGGTTTAAACCTGTTTGAACCTGTTCAATCTGGTTTTATCCGGTTTAAACCGGTTCTATCCTGTTCTATCCATTTGAAACTGGTTTAAACCGGTACAATCCGGTTTTATCCGGTTTAAACCGTTTCAATCCGGTTTTATCCATTTTAAACCAGTTCATTCCGGTTTTATCCGGTTTGAACCGATTCTATCCGGTTTTTTCCGTTTTAAACCGCTTTGAACCGGTTCAATCCGGTTTTATCCGGTTTAAACAGGTTCATTCCGGTTTTATCCAGTTTGAACCACTTTAATCCGGTTTTATCCGGTTTAAACCGGTCCAATCCGGTTTTATCCGGTTTAATCCGGTTTGAACCGGTTCAATCCGGTTTTATCCGGTTTGAACCGGTCCAATCCGGTTTTATCCGGTTTAAACTGGTTCAATCCTTTTCTATCCGGTTGAAACCGGTTTAAACTGGTTCAATCCGGTTTTATCCGGTTTAAACCGGTTTAAGCCGGTGAAATCCGGTTTTATCCAGTTTAAACCTGTTCTATCCGGTTCTATCCAGTTGAAACCGGTTTACACCGGATCAATCCGGTTTTATCCGGTTTAAAACGGTTCAATCTGGTTTTATCCGGTTTAAACCAGTTTGAACCGGTTCTATCCGTTTTTATCCGGTTTAAACCGGTTTAAGCCGGTTCAATCCGGTTTTATCCAGTTGAAACCGGTTCTGTCCGGTTCTATCCGGTTGAAGCCTGTTTAAACCGGTTCAATCCGGTTTTATCCGGTTTAAACCGGTTCAATCCTGTTTTATCCGGTTTAAGCTGGTTCATTCCGGTTTTATCCGGTTTGAACCGGTTCAATCCGGTTTTATCCGGTTTGAACCGTTTCAATCCGGTTTTATCCGGTTTAAACCGGTTCATTCCGGTTTTATCCGGTTTGAACCGGTTCAATCCGGGTTTATCCGGTTTGAACCGGTTCAATCCGGTTTTATCCGGTTTAAACCGGTTTAAGCCGGTAAAATCCGGTTTTATCCAGTTTAAATCGGTTCTATCCGGTTCTATCCAATTGAAACCGGTTTAAACCAGTTCAATCCGGTTTTATTCGGTTTAAACCGGTTTAACCCGGTTCAATCCGGTTTTATCCGGTTTAAACCTTTTTGAACCCGTTCAATCCGGTTTTATCCGGTTTAAACCGGTTTAAGCCGGTAAAATCCGGTTTTATCCAGTTTAAATCGGTTCAATCCGGTTCTATCCAATTGAAACCGGTTTAAACCGGTTCAATCCGGTTTTATCCGTTTTAAACCGTTTTAAGCCGGTTCAATCCGGTTTTATCCATTTTAAACCGGTTCTATCCGGTTCTATCCGGTTGAAACCGGTTTAAACCGGTTCAATCCGGTTTTATCCGGTTTAAACAGGTTCATTCCGGTTTTATCCGGTTTGAACCGCTTTAATCCGGTTTTATCCGGTTTAAACCGGTCCAATCCGGTTTTATCCGGTTTAATCCGGTTTGAACCGGTCCAATCCGGTTTTATCCAGTTTAAACCGGTTTAAGCTGGTTAAATCCGTTTTTTCCAGTTTAAACCGGTTCTATCCCTTTCTATCCGGATGAAACCGGGTTAATTCGGTTCAGTCCGGTTTTATCCGGTTTAAACCGGTTCAATCCGGTTTTATCTGGTTTAAACCTGTTTGAACCCATTCAATCCGGTTTTATCCGGTATAAACCGGTTAAAGCCGGTAAAATCCAGTTTTATCGAGTTTAAACCGGTTCTATCCGGTTCTATCCGATTGAAACCGGTTTAAACCGGTTCAATCCGGTTTTATCCGGTTTTATCCGGTTTAAGCCGGTTCATTCCGGTTTTATCCGGTCTGAACCGGTTCAAACCGGTTTTATCCGGTCTGAACCGGTTCAATCCGGTTTTATCCGGTTTAAGCCGGTTCATTCCGGTTTTATCCGGTTTGAACCGGTTCAATCCGGTTTTATCCGGTTTGAACCGGTTCAATCCGGTTTTATCCGGTTTCAACCGGTCCAATCCGTTATTATCCGGTTTAAACTGGTACAATCCTTTTCTATCCGGTTGAAACCGGTTTAAACTGGTTCAATCCGGTTTTATCCGGTTTAAACCGGTTTAAGCCGGTGAAATCCGGTTTTATCCAGTTTAAACCTGTTCTATCCGGTTCTATCCGGTTGAAACCGGTTTACACCGGTTCAATCGGGTTTTATCCGGTTTAAAACGGTTCAATCTGGTTTTATCCGGTTTAAACCAGTTTGAACCGGTTCTATCCGTTTTTATCCGGTTTAAACCGGTTTAAGCCGGTTCAATCCGGTTTTATCCAGTTGAAACCGGTTCTGTCCGGTTCTATCCGGTTGAAGCCGGTTTAAACCGGTTCAATCTGGTTTTATCCGGTTTGAACCGATTCAATCCGGTTTTATCCGTTTTAAACCGCTTTGAACCGGATCAATCCGGTTTTATCCGGTTTAAAGCGGTTTAAGCCGGGAAAATCCGGTTTTATCCGGTTTAAACCGTTTCAATCTCGTTTTATCCGGTTTAAACTGGTTTGAACCGGTTCAATCCGATTTTATCCGGTTTAAACTGGTTTAACCCGGTTCAATCTGGTTTTATCCAGTTTAAACCGGTTCTATCCGGTTGAAACCGGTTTAAACCGGTTCAATCCGGTTTTATCCGGTTTGAACCGGTACAATCCGGTTTTATCCGGTTTGAACCGGTTCATTCCGGTTTTATCCGGTTTGAACCGGTTCATTCCGGTTTTATCCGGTTTGAACCGGTTCAATCCGGTTTTATCCGGTTTGAAACGTTTCAATCCGGTTTTATCCGGTTTGAACCGGTTCAATCCGGTTTTATCCAGTTTAAACCGGTTTAAGCTGGTTAAATCCGTTTTTTCCAGTTTAAACCGGTTCTATCCTGGTCTATCCGGTTGAAACCGGGTTAATCCGGTTAAGTCCCGTTTTATCCGGTTTAAACCAGTTTAAGCCGGTTCAATCCGGTTTTTTCCGGTTTAAACTGGTTCAATCTGGTTTTATCCGGTTTAAACCGGTTTGAACCGGTTTAATCCGGTTATATCCGGTTGAAACCGGTTTAAGCCGGTTCAATCCGGTTTTATCCAGTTTAAACCGGTTCTATCCTGTTCTATCCATTTGAAACTGGTTTAAACCGGTACAATCCGGTTTTATCCGGTTTAAACCGTTTCAATCCGGTTTTATCCAGTTTAAACCAGTTCATTCCGGTTTTATCCGGTTTGAACCGATTCTATCCGGTTTTTTCCGTTTTAAACCGCTTTGAACCGGTTCAATCCGGTTTTATCCGGTTTAAAGCGGTTTAAGCCGGAAAAATCCGGTTTTATCCGGTTTGAACCAGTTCAATCCGGTTTTATCCGGTTTGAACCGGTCCAATCCGGTATTATCCGGTTTAAACTGGTTCAATCCTTTTCTATCCGGTTGAAACCGGTTTAAACTGGTTCAATCCGGTTTTATCCGGTTTAAACCGGTTTAAGCCGGTGAAATCCGGTTTTATCCAGTTTAAACCTGTTCTATCCAGTTCTATCCAGTTGAAACCGGTTTACACCGGATCAATCCGGTTTTATCCGGTTTAAAACGGTTCAATCTGGTTTTATCTGGTTTAAACCAGTTCATTCCGGTTTTATCCGGTTTGAACCGGTTCATTCCGGTTTTATCCGGTTTGAACCGGTTCAATCCGGTTTTATCCGGTTTGAACCGTTTCAATCCGGTTTTATCCGGTTTGAACCGGTTCAATCCGGTTTTATCCAGTTTAAACCGGTTTAAGCTGGTTAAATCCGTTTTTTCCAGTTTAAACCGGTTCTATCCTGGTCTATCCGGTTGAAACCGGGTTAATCCGGTTAAGTCCCGTTTTATCCGGTTTAAACCAGTTTAAGCCGGTTCAATCCGGTTTTTTCCGGTTTAAACTGGTTCAATCTGGTTTTATCCGGTTTAAACCGGTTTGAACCGGTTTAATCCGGTTATATCCGGTTGAAACCGGTTTAAGCCGGTTCAATCCGGTTTTATCCAGTTTAAACCGGTTCTATCCTGTTCTATCCATTTGAAACTGGTTTAAACCGGTACAATCCGGTTTTATCCGGTTTAAACCGTTTCAATCCGGTTTTATCCAGTTTAAACCAGTTCATTCCGGTTTTATCCGGTTTGAACCGATTCTATCCGGTTTTTTCCGTTTTAAACCGCTTTGAACCGGTTCAATCCGGTTTTATCCGGTTTAAAGCGGTTTAAGCCGGGAAAATCCGGTTTTATCCGGTTTGAACCAGTTCAATCCGGTTTTATCCGGTTTGAACCGGTCCAATCCGGTATTATCCGGTTTAAACTGGTTCAATCCTTTTCTATCCGGTTGAAACCGGTTTAAACTGGTTCAATCCGGTTTTATCCAGTTGAAACCGGTTCTGTCCGGTTCTATCCGGTTGAAGCCGGTTTAAACCGGTTCAATCTGGTTTTATCCGGTTTAAACCAGTTTGAACCGGTTCTATCCGTTTTTATCCGGTTTAAACCGGTTTAAGCCGGTTCAATCCGGTTTTATCCAGTTGAAACCGGTTCTGTCCGGTTCTATCCGGTTGAAGCCGGTTTAAACCGGTTCAATCTGGTTTTATCCGGTCTGAACCGGTTCAATCCGGTTTTATCCGGTTTAAGCCGGTTCATTCCGGTTTTATCCGGTTTGAACCGGTTCAATCCGGTTTTATCCGGTTTAAGCCGGTTCATTCCGGTTTTATCCGGTTTGAACCGGTTCAATCCGGTTTTATCCGGTTTGACCCGGTTCAATCCGGTTTTATCCGGTTTCAACCGGTCCAATCCGATATTATCCGGTTTAAACTGGTTCAATCCTTTTCTATCCGGTTGAAACCGGTTTAAACTGGTTCAATCCGGTTTTATCCGGTTTAAAACGTTTTAAGCTGGTTCGATCCGGTTTTATCCATTTTAAACCGGTTCTATACGGTTCTATCTGGTTGAAACCGGTTTAAACCGGTTCAATCCGGTTTTATCCGGTTTAAACCAGTTCATTCCGGTTTTATCCGGTTTGAACCGTTTCAATCCGGTTTTATCCGGTTTAAACCGTTTCAATCCGGTTTTATCCAGTTTAAACCAGTTCATTCCGGTTTTATCCGGTTTGAACCGATTCAATCCGGTTTTATCCGTTTTAAACCGCTTTGAACCGGATCAATCCGGTTTTATCCGGTTTAAAGCGGTTTAAGCCGGGAAAATCCGGTTTTATCCGGTTTAAACCGTTTCAATCTCGTTTTATCCGGTTTAAACTGGTTTGAACCGGTTCAATCCGATTTTATCCGGTTTAAACCGGTTTAACCCGGTTCAATCTGGTTTTATCCAGTTTAAACCGGTTCTATCCGGTTGAAACCGGTTTAAACCGGTTCAATCCGGTTTTATCCGGTTTGAACCGGTACAATCCGGTTTTATCCGGTTTGAACCGGTTCATTCCGGTTTTATCCTGTTTGAACCGGTTCAATCCGGTTTTATCCGGTTTGAACCGGTTCAATCCGGTTTTATCCGGTTTGAACCGGTTCAATCCGGTTTTATCCGGTTTGAACCGGTTCAATCCGGTTTTATCCGGTTTGAACCGGTTCAATCCGGTTTTATCCGGTTTGAACCGGTTCAATCCGGTTTTATCCGGTTAGAACCGGTTCAATCCGGTTTTATCCGGTTTAATCCTGTTTGAACAGGTTCAATCCGGTTTTATGCGGTTTAAACCGGTTTAAGCCGGTTCAATCCGGTTTTATCCATTTTAAACCGGTTCTATCCGGTTCTATCCGGTTGAAACCGGTTGAAACCGGTTCAATCCGGTTTAAACCAGTTCATTCCGGTTTTATCCCGTTTGAACCGGTTCAATCCGGTTTTATCCGGTTTGAACCGGTTCAATCCGGTTTTATCCGGTTTAAACCGGTTCATTCCGGTTTTATCCGGTTTGAACCGGTTCAATCCGGTTTTATCCGGTTTGAACCGGTTCAATCCGGTTTTATCTGGTTTGAACCACTTCAATCCGGTTTTATCCGGTTTAAACCAGTTTGAACCCGTTCAATCCGGTTTTATCCGGTTTAAACCGGTTTAAGCCGGTTCAATCCGGTTTAATCCATTTTAAACCGGTTCTATCCGGTTCTATCCGGTTGAAACCGGTTTAAACCGGTTCAATCCGGTTTTATCCCGTTTGAACCAGTTCAATCCGGTTTTATCCGGTTTAAACCAGTTTGAACCCTTTCAATCCGGTTTTATCCGGTTTAAACCGGTTTAAGCCGGTTCAATCCGGTTTTATCCAGTTGAAACTGGTTCTGTCCAGTTCTATCCGGTTGAAGCCGGTTTAAACCGGTTCAATCTGGTTTTATCCGGTTTAAACCGGTTCAATCCTGTTTTATCCGGTTTAAGCTGGTTCATTCCGGTTTTATCCGGTTTGAACCGGTTCAATCCGGTTTTATCCGGTTTGAACCGGTTCAATCCGGTTTTATCCGGTTTGAACCGGTTCATTCCGGTTTTATCCGGTTTGAACCGGTTCAATCCGGTTTTATCCGGTTTGAAACGTTTCAATCCGGTTTTATCCGGTTTGAACCGGTTCAATCCGGTTTTATCCAGTTTAAACCGGTTTAAGCTGGTTAAATCCGTTTTTTCCAGTTTAAACCGGTTCTATCCTGGTCTATCCGGTTGAAACCGGGTTAATCCGGTTAAGTCCCGTTTTATCCGGTTTAAACCAGTTTAAGCCGGTTCAATCCGGTTTTTTCCGGTTTAAACTGGTTCAATCTGGTTTTATCCGGTTTAAACCGGTTTGAACCGGTTTAATCCGGTTATATCCGGTTGAAACCGGTTTAAGCCGGTTCAATCCGGTTTTATCCAGTTTAAACCGGTTCTATCCTGTTCTATCCATTTGAAACTGGTTTAAACCGGTACAATCCGGTTTTATCCGGTTTAAACCGTTTCAATCCGGTTTTATCCAGTTTAAACCAGTTCATTCCGGTTTTATCCGGTTTGAACCGATTCTATCCGGTTTTTTCCGTTTTAAACCGCTTTGAACCGGTTCAATCCGGTTTTATCCGGTTTAAAGCGGTTTAAGCCGGGAAAATCCGGTTTTATCCGGTTTGAACCAGTTCAATCCGGTTTTATCCGGTTTGAACCGGTCCAATCCGGTATTATCCGGTTTAAACTGGTTCAATCCTTTTCTATCCGGTTGAAACCGGTTTAAACTGGTTCAATCCGGTTTTATCCGGTTTAAACCGGTTTAAGACGGTGAAATCCGGTTTTATCCAGTTTAAACCTGTTCTATCCAGTTCTATCCAGTTGAAACCGGTTTACACCGGATCAATCCGGTTTTATCCGGTTTAAAACGGTTCAATCTGGTTTTACCTGGTTTAAACCAGTTCATTCCGGTTTTATCCGGTTTGAACCGGTTCAATCCGGTTTTATCCTGTTTGAACCGGTTCAATCCGGTTTTATCCGGTTTGAACCGCTTCAATCCGCTTTTATGCGGTTTAAACCTGTTTGAACCTGTTCAATCTGGTTTTATCCGGTTTAAACCGGTTCTATCCTGTTCTATCCATTTGAAACTGGTTTAAACCGGTACAATCCGGTTTTATCCGGTTTAAACCGTTTCAATCCGGTTTTATCCATTTTAAACCAGTTCATTCCGGTTTTATCCGGTTTGAACCGATTCTATCCGGTTTTTTCCGTTTTAAACCGCTTTGAACCGGTTCAATCCGGTTTTATCCGGTTTAAAGCGGTTTAAGCCGGGAAAATCCGGTTTTATCCGGTTTGAACCGGTTCAATCCGGTTTTATCTGGTTTGAACCGGTCCAATCCGGTTTTATCCGGTTTAAACTGGTTCAATCCTTTTCTATCCGGTTGAAACCGGTTTAAACTGGTTCAATCCGGTTTTATCCGGTTTAAACCGGTTTAAGCCGGTGAAATCCGGTTTTATCCAGTTTAAACCTGTTCTATCCGGTTCTATCCAGTTGAAACCGGTTTACACCGGATCAATCCGGTTTTATCCGGTTTAAAACGGTTCAATCTGGTTTTATCCGGTTTAAACCAGTTTGAACCGGTTCTATCCGTTTTTATCCGGTTTATACCGGTTTAAGCCGGTTCAATCCGGTTTTATCCAGTTGAAACCGGTTCTGTCCGGTTCTATCCGGTTGAAGCCTGTTTAAACCGGTTCAATCCGGTTTTATCCGGTTTAAACCGGTTCAATCCTGTTTTATCTGTTTTAAGCTGGTTCATTCCGGTTTTATCCGGTTTGAACCGGTTCAATCCGGTTTTATCCGGTTTGAACCGTTTCAATCCGGTTTTATCCGGTTTAAACCGGTTCATTCCGGTTTTATCCGGTTTGAACCGGTTCAATCCGGGTTTATCCGGTTTGAACCGTTTCAATCCGGTTTTATCCGGTTTAAACCAGTTTAAGCCGGTAAAATCCGGTTTTATCCAGTTTAAATCGGTTCTATCCGGTTCTATCCAATTGAAACCGGTTTAAACCAGTTCAATCCGGTTTTATCCGGTTTAAACCGGTTTAAGCCGGTTCAATCCGGTTTTATCCGGTTTAAACCTTTTTGAACCCGTTCAATCCGGTTTTATCCGGTTTAAACCGGTTTAAGCCGGTAAAATCCGGTTTTATCCAGTTTAAATCGGTTCAATCCGGTTCTATCCAATTGAAACCGGTTTAAACCGGTTCAATCCGGTTTTATCCGGTTTAAACCGTTTTAAGCCGGTTCAATCCGGTTTTATCCATTTTAAACCGGTTCTATCCGGTTCTATCCGGTTGAAACCGGTTTAAACCGGTTCAATCCGGTTTTATCCGGTTTAAACAGGTTCATTCCGGTTTTATCCAGTTTGAACCACTTTAATCCGGTTTTATCCGGTTTAAACCGGTCCAATCCGGTTTTATCCGGTTTAATCCGGTTTGAACCGGTCCAATCCGGTTTTATCCAGTTTAAACCGGTTTAAGCTGGTTAAATCCGTTTTTTCCAGTTTAAACCGGTTCTATACGGTTCTATCCGGATGAAACCGGGTTAATTCGGTTCAGTCCGGTTTTATCCGGTTTAAACCGGTTCAATCCGGTTTTATCTGGTTTAAACCTGTTTGAACCCATTCAATCCGGTTTTATCCGGTATAAACCGGTTAAAGCCGGTAAAATCCAGTTTTATCGAGTTTAAACCGGTTCTATCCGGTTCTATCCGATTGAAACCGGTTTAAACCGGTTCAATCCGGTTTTATCCGGTTTTATCCGGTTTAAGCCGGTTCATTCCGGTTTTATCCGGTTTGAACCGGTTCAAACCGGTTTTATACGGTCTGAACCGGTTCAATCCGGTTTTATCCGGTTTAAACTGGTACAATCCTTTTCTATCCGGTTGAAACCGGTTTAAACTGGTTCAATCCGGTTTTATCCGGTTTAAACCGGTTTAAGCCGGTGAAATCCGGTTTTATCCAGTTTAAACCTGTTCTATCCGGTTCTATCCGGTTGAAACCGGTTTACACCGGTTCAATCGGGTTTTATCCGGTTTAAAACGGTTCAATCTGGTTTTATCCGGTTTAAACCAGTTTGAAACGGTTCTATCCGTTTTTATCCGGTTTAAACCGGTTTAAGCCGGTTCAATCCGGTTTTATCCAGTTGAAACCGGTTCTGTCCGGTTCTATCCGGTTGAAGCCGGTTTAAACCGGTTCAATCTGGTTTTATCCAGTTTGAACCGATTCAATCCGGTTTTATCCGTTTTAAACCGCTTTGAACCGGATCAATCCGGTTTTATCCGGTTTAAAGCGGTTTAAGCCGGGAAAATCCGGTTTTATCCGGTTTAAACCGTTTCAATCTCGTTTTATCCGGTTTAAACTGGTTTGAACCGGTTCAATCCGATTTTATCCGGTTTAAACTGGTTTAACCCGGTTCAATCTGGTTTTATCCAGTTTAAACCGGTTCTATCCGGTTGAAACCGGTTTAAACCGGTTCAATCCGGTTTTATCCGGTTTGAACCGGTACAATCCGGTTTTATCCGGTTTGAACCGGTTCATTCCGGTTTTATCCGGTTTGAACCGGTTCAATCCGGTTTTATCCGGTTTGAACCGGTTCAATCCGGTTTTATCCGGTTTGAACCGGTTCAATCCGGTTTTATCCGGTTTGAACCGGTTCAATCCGGTTTTATCCGGTTTAATCCTGTTTGAACAGGTTCAATCCGGTTTTATGCGGTTTAAACCGGTTTAAGCCGGTTCAATCCGGTTTTATCCATTTTAAACCGGTTCTATCCGGTTCTATCCGGTTGAAACCGGTTGAAACCGGTTCAATCCGGTTTAAACCAGTTCATTCCGGTTTTATCCCGTTTGAACCGGTTCAATCCGGTTTTATCCGGTTCAAACCGGTTCATTCCGGTTTTATCCGGTTTGAACCGGTTCAATCCGGTTTTATCCGGTTTGAACCGGTTCAATCCGGTTTTATCTGGTTTGAACCTCTTCAATCCGGTTTTATCCGGTTTAAACCAGTTTGAACCCGTTCAATCCGGTTTTATCCGGTTTAAACCAGTTTAAGCCGGTTCAATCCGGTTTAATCCATTTTAAACCGGTTCTATCCGGTTCTATCCGGTTGAAACCGGTTTAAACCGGTTCAATCCGGTTTTATCCGGTTTGAACCAGTTCATTCCGGTTTTATCCGGTTTGAACCAGTTCAATCCGGTTTTATCCGGTTTCAACCGGTTCAATCCGGTTTTATCCGGTTTGAACCGATTCAATCCGGTTTTATCCGGTTTAAACCTGTTTGAACATGTACAATCCGGTTTTATGCGGTTTAAACCGGTTTAAGCCGGTTCAATCCGGTTTTATCCATTTTAAACCGGTTCTATCCGGTTCTATCCGGTTGAAACCGGTTTAAACCGGTTCAATCCGGTTTTATCCCGTTTGAACCAGTTCAATCCGGTTTTATCCGGTTTAAACCAGTTTGAACCCTTTCAATCCGGTTTTATCCGGTTTAAACCGGTTTAAGCCGGTTCAATCCGGTTTTATCCAGTTGAAACCGGTTCTGTCCGGTTCTATCCGGTTGAAGCCGGTTTAAACCAGTTCAATCTGGTTTTATCCGGTTTAAACCGGTTCAATCCTGTTTTATCCGGTTTAAGCTGGTTCATTCCGGTTTTATCCGGTTTGAACCGGTTCAATCCGGTTTTATCCGGTTTGAACCGGTTCAATCCGGTTTTATCCGGTTTGAACCGGTTCATTCTGGTTTTATCCGGTTTGAACCGGTTCAATCCGGTTTTATCCGGTTTGAACCGGTTCAATCCGGTTTTATCCGGTTTGAAACGTTTCAATCCGGTTTTATCCGGTTTGAACCGGTTCAATCCGGTTTTATCCAGTTTAAACCGGTTTAAGCTGGTTAAATCCGTTTTTTCCAGTTTAAACCGGTTCTATCCTGGTCTATCCGGTTGAAACCGGGTTAATCCGGTTAAGTCCCGTTTTATCCGGTTTAAACCAGTTTAAGCCGGTTCAATCCGGTTTTTTCCGGTTTAAACTGGTTCAATCTGGTTTTATCCGGTTTAAACCGGTTTGAACCGGTTTAATCCGGTTATATCCGGTTGAAACCGGTTTAAGCCGGTTCAATCCGGTTTTATCCAGTTTAAACCGGTTCTATCCTGTTCTATCCATTTGAAACTGGTTTAAACCGGTACAATCCGGTTTTATCCGGTTTAAACCGTTTCAATCCGGTTTTATCCAGTTTAAACCAGTTCATTCCGGTTTTATCCGGTTTGAACCGATTCTATCCGGTTTTTTCCGTTTTAAACCGCTTTGAACCGGTTCAATCCGGTTTTATCCGGTTTAAAGCGGTTTAAGCCGGAAAAATCCGGTTTTATCCGGTTTGAACCAGTTCAATCCGGTTTTATCCGGTTTGAACCGGTCCAATCCGGTATTATCCGGTTTAAACTGGTTCAATCCTTTTCTATCCGGTTGAAACCGGTTTAAACTGGTTCAATCCGGTTTTATCCGGTTTAAACCGGTTTAAGCCGGTGAAATCCGGTTTTATCCAGTTTAAACCTGTTCTATCCAGTTCTATCCAGTTGAAACCGGTTTACACCGGATCAATCCGGTTTTATCCGGTTTAAAACGGTTCAATCTGGTTTTATCTGGTTTAAACCAGTTCATTCCGGTTTTATCCGGTTTGAACCGGTTCATTCCGGTTTTATCCGGTTTGAACCGGTTCAATCCGGTTTTATCCGGTTTGAACCGTTTCAATCCGGTTTTATCCGGTTTGAACCGGTTCAATCCGGTTTTATCCAGTTTAAACCGGTTTAAGCTGGTTAAATCCGTTTTTTCCAGTTTAAACCGGTTCTATCCTGGTCTATCCGGTTGAAACCGGGTTAATCCGGTTAAGTCCCGTTTTATCCGGTTTAAACCAGTTTAAGCCGGTTCAATCCGGTTTTTTCCGGTTTAAACTGGTTCAATCTGGTTTTATCCGGTTTAAACCGGTTTGAACCGGTTTAATCCGGTTATATCCGGTTGAAACCGGTTTAAGCCGGTTCAATCCGGTTTTATCCAGTTTAAACCGGTTCTATCCTGTTCTATCCATTTGAAACTGGTTTAAACCGGTACAATCCGGTTTTATCCGGTTTAAACCGTTTCAATCCGGTTTTATCCAGTTTAAACCAGTTCATTCCGGTTTTATCCGGTTTGAACCGATTCTATCCGGTTTTTTCCGTTTTAAACCGCTTTGAACCGGTTCAATCCGGTTTTATCCGGTTTAAAGGGGTTTAAGCCGGGAAAATCCGGTTTTATCCGGTTTGAACCAGTTCAATCCGGTTTTATCCGGTTTGAACCGGTCCAATCCGGTATTATCCGGTTTAAACTGGTTCAATCCTTTTCTATCCGGTTGAAACCGGTTTAAACTGGTTCAATCCGGTTTTATCCAGTTGAAACCGGTTCTGTCCGGTTCTATCCGGTTGAAGCCGGTTTAAACCGGTTCAATCTGGTTTTATCCGGTTTAAACCAGTTTGAACCGGTTCTATCCGTTTTTATCCGGTTTAAACCGGTTTAAGCCGGTTCAATCCGGTTTTATCCAGTTGAAACCGGTTCTGTCCGGTTCTATCCGGTTGAAGCCGGTTTAAACCGGTTCAATCTGGTTTTATCCGGTTTAAACCGGTTCAATCCTGTTTTATCCGGTTTAAGCTGGTTGATTCCGGTTTTATCCGGTTTGAACCGGTTCATTCCGGTTTTATCCGGTTTAAACCGGTTCATTCCGGTTTTATCCGGTTTAAACCGGTTCAATCCGGTTTTATCCGGTTTGAACCGTTTCAATCCGGTTTTATCCGGTTTGAACCGGTTCAAACCGGTTTTATCCGGTCTGAACCGGTTCAATCCGGTTTTATCCGGTTTAAGCCGGTTCATTCCGGTTTTATCCGGTTTGAACCGGTTCAATCCGGTTTTATCCGGTTTAAGCCGGTTCATTCCGGTTTTATCCGGTTTGAACCGGTTCAATCCGGTTTTATCCGGTTTGACCCGGTTCAATCCGGTTTTATCCGGTTTCAACCGGTCCAATCCGATATTATCCGGTTTAAACTGGTTCAATCCTTTTCTATCCGGTTGAAACCGGTTTAAACTGGTTCAATCCGGTTTTATCCGGTTTAAAACGTTTTAAGCTGGTTCGATCCGGTTTTATCCATTTTAAACCGGTTCTATACGGTTCTATCTGGTTGAAACCGGTTTAAACCGGTTCAATCCGGTTTTATCCGGTTTAAACCAGTTCATTCCGGTTTTATCCGGTTTGAACCGTTTCAATCCGGTTTTATCCGGTTTAAACCGTTTCAATCCGGTTTTATCCAGTTTAAACCAGTTCATTCCGGTTTTATCCGGTTTGAACCGATTCAATCCGGTTTTATCCGTTTTAAACCGCTTTGAACCGGATCAATCCGGTTTTATCCGGTTTAAAGCGGTTTAAGCCGGGAAAATCCGGTTTTATCCGGTTTAAACCGTTTCAATCTCGTTTTATCCGGTTTAAACTGGTTTGAACCGGTTCAATCCGATTTTATCCGGTTTAAACTGGTTTAACCCGGTTCAATCTGGTTTTATCCAGTTTAAACCGGTTCTATCCGGTTGAAACCGGTTTAAACCGGTTCAATCCGGTTTTATCCGGTTTGAACCGGTACAATCCGGTTTTATCCGGTTTGAACCGGTTCATTCCGGTTTTATCCTGTTTGAACCGGTTCAATCCGGTTTTATCCGGTTTGAACCGGTTCAATCCGGTTTTATCCGGTTTGAACCGGTTCAATCCGGTTTTATCCGGTTTGAACCGGTTCAATCCGGTTTTATCCGGTTTGAACCGGTTCAATCCGGTTTTATCCGGTTTGAACCGGTTCAATCCGGTTTTATCCGGTTAGAACCGGTTCAATCCGGTTTTATCCGGTTTAATCCTGTTTGAACAGGTTCAATCCGGTTTTATGCGGTTTAAACCGGTTTAAGCCGGTTCAATCTGGTTTTATCCATTTTAAACCGGTTCTATCCGGTTCTATCCGGTTGAAACCGGTTGAAACCGGTTCAATCCGGTTTAAACCAGTTCATTCCGGTTTTATCCCGTTTGAACCGGTTCAATCCGGTTTTATCCGGTTTGAACCGGTTCAATCCGGTTTTATCCGGTTTAAACCGGTTCATTCCGGTTTTATCCGGTTTGAACCGGTTCAATCCGGTTTTATCCGGTTTGAACCGGTTCAATCCGGTTTTATCTGGTTTGAACCACTTCAATCCGGTTTTATCCGGTTTAAACCAGTTTGAACCCGTTCAATCCGGTTTTATCCGGTTTAAACCGGTTTAAGCCGGTTCAATCCGGTTTAATCCATTTTAAACCGGTTCTATCCGGTTCTATCCGGTTGAAACCGGTTTAAACCGGTTCAATCCGGTTTTATCCCGTTTGAACCAGTTCAATCCGGTTTTATCCGGTTTAAACCAGTTTGAACCCTTTCAATCCGGTTTTATCCGGTTTAAACCGGTTTAAGCCGGTTCAATCCGGTTTTATCCAGTTGAAACTGGTTCTGTCCAGTTCTATCCGGTTGAAGCCGGTTTAAACCGGTTCAATCTGGTTTTATCCGGTTTAAACCGGTTCAATCCTGTTTTATCCGGTTTAAGCTGGTTCATTCCGGTTTTATCCGGTTTGAACCGGTTCAATCCGGTTTTATCCGGTTTGAACCGGTTCAATCCGGTTTTATCCGGTTTGAACCGGTTCATTCCGGTTTTATCCGGTTTGAACCGGTTCAATCCGGTTTTATCCGGTTTGAAACGTTTCAATCCGGTTTTATCCGGTTTGAACCGGTTCAATCCGGTTTTATCCAGTTTAAACCGGTTTAAGCTGGTTAAATCCGTTTTTTCCAGTTTAAACCGGTTCTATCCTGGTCTATCCGGTTGAAACCGGGTTAATCCGGTTAAGTCCCGTTTTATCCGGTTTAAACCAGTTTAAGCCGGTTCAATCCGGTTTTTTCCGGTTTAAACTGGTTCAATCTGGTTTTATCCGGTTTAAACCGGTTTGAACCGGTTTAATCCGGTTATATCCGGTTGAAACCGGTTTAAGCCGGTTCAATCCGGTTTTATCCAGTTTAAACCGGTTCTATCCTGTTCTATCCTTTTGAAACTGGTTTAAACCGGTACAATCCGGTTTTATCCGGTTTAAACCGTTTCAATCCGGTTTTATCCAGTTTAAACCAGTTCATTCCGGTTTTATCCGGTTTGAACCGATTCTATCCGGTTTTTTCCGTTTTAAACCGCTTTGAACCGGTTCAATCCGGTTTTATCCGGTTTAAAGCGGTTTAAGCCGGGAAAATCCGGTTTTATCCGGTTTGAACCAGTTCAATCCGGTTTTATCCGGTTTGAACCGGTCCAATCCGGTATTATCCGGTTTAAACTGGTTCAATCCTTTTCTATCCGGTTGAAACCGGTTTAAACTGGTTCAATCCGGTTTTATCCGGTTTAAACCGGTTTAAGACGGTGAAATCCGGTTTTATCCAGTTTAAAACTGTTCTATCCAGTTCTATCCAGTTGAAACCGGTTTACACCGGATCAATCCGGTTTTATCCGGTTTAAAACGGTTCAATCTGGTTTTACCTGGTTTAAACCAGTTCATTCCGGTTTTATCCGGTTTGAACCGGTTCAATCCGGTTTTATCCTGTTTGAACCGGTTCAATCCGGTTTTATCCGGTTTGAACCGCTTCAATCCGCTTTTATGCGGTTTAAACCTGTTTGAACCTGTTCAATCTGGTTTTATCCGGTTTAAACCGGTTCTATCCTGTTCTATCCATTTGAAACTGGTTTAAACCGGTACAATCCGGTTTTATCCGGTTTAAACCGTTTCAATCCGGTTTTATCCATTTTAAACCAGTTCATTCCGGTTTTATCCGGTTTGAACCGATTCTATCCGGTTTTTTTCCGTTTTAAACCGCTTTGAACCGGTTCAATCCGGTTTTATCCGGTTTAAAGCGGTTTAAGCCGGGAAAATCCGGTTTTATCCGGTTTGAACCGGTTCAATCCGGTTTTATCTGGTTTGAACCGGTCCAATCCGGTTTTATCCGGTTTAAACTGGTTCAATCCTTTTCTATCCGGTTGAAACCGGTTTAAACTGGTTCAATCCGGTTTTATCCGGTTTAAACCGGTTTAAGCCGGTGAAATCCGGTTTTATCCAGTTTAAACCTGTTCTATCCGGTTCTATCCAGTTGAAACCGGTTTACACCGGATCAATCCGGTTTTATCCGGTTTAAAACGGTTCAATCTGGTTTTATCCGGTTTAAACCAGTTTGAACCGGTTCTATCCGTTTTTATCCGGTTTATACCGGTTTAAGCCGGTTCAATCCGGTTTTATCCAGTTGAAACCGGTTCTGTCCGGTTCTATCCGGTTGAAGCCTGTTTAAACCGGTTCAATCCGGTTTTATCCGGTTTAAACCGGTTTAAGCCGGTAAAATCCGGTTTTATCCAGTTTAAATCGGTTCTATCCGGTTCTATCCAATTGAAACCGGTTTAAACCAGTTCAATCCGGTTTTATCCGGTTTAAACCGGTTTAAGCCGGTTCAATCCGGTTTTATCCGGTTTAAACCTTTTTGAACCCGTTCAATCCGGTTTTATCCGGTTTAAACCGGTTTAAGCCGGTAAAATCCGGTTTTATCCAGTTTAAATCGGTTCAATCCGGTTCTATCCAATTGAAACCGGTTTAAACCGGTTCAATCCGGTTTTATCCGGTTTAAACCGTTTTAAGCCGGTTCAATCCGGTTTTATCCATTTTAAACCGGTTCTATCCGGTTCTATCCGGTTGAAACTGGTTTAAACCGGTTCAATCCGGTTTTATCCGGTTTAAACAGGTTCATTCCGGTTTTATCCGGTTTAATCCGGTTTGAACCGGTCCAATCCGGTTTTATCCAGTTTAAACCGGTTTAAGCTGGTTAAATCCGTTTTTTCCAGTTTAAACCGGTTCTATCCGGTTCTATCCGGATGAAACCGGGTTAATTCGGTTCAGTCCGGTTTTATCCGGTTTAAACCGGTTCAATCCGGTTTTATCTGGTTTAAACCTGTTTGAACCCATTCAATCCGGTTTTATCCGGTATAAACCGGTTAAAGCCGGTAAAATCCAGTTTTATCGAGTTTAAACCGGTTCTATCCGGTTCTATCCGATTGAAACCGGTTTAAACCGGTTCAATCCGGTTTTATCCGGTTTTATCCGGTTTAAGCCGGTTCATTCCGGTTTTATCCGGTTTGAACCGGTTCAAACCGGTTTTATCCGGTCTGAACCGGTTCAATCCGGTTTTATCCGGTTTAAACTGGTACAATCCTTTTCTATCCGGTTGAAACCGGTTTAAACTGGTTCAATCCGGTTTTATCCGGTTTAAACCGGTTTAAGCCGGTGAAATCCGGTTTTATCCAGTTTAAACCTGTTCTATCCGGTTCTATCCGGTTGAAACCGGTTTACACCGGTTCAATCGGGTTTTATCCGGTTTAAAACGGTTCAATCTGGTTTTATCCGGTTTAAACCAGTTTGAACCGGTTCTATCCGTTTTTATCCGGTTTAAACCGGTTTAAGCCGGTTCAATCCGGTTTTATCCAGTTGAAACCGGTTCTGTCCGGTTCTATCCGGTTGAAGCCGGTTTAAACCGGTTCAATCTGGTTTTATCCAGTTTGAACCGATTCAATCCGGTTTTATCCGTTTTAAACCGCTTTGAACCGGATCAATCCGGTTTTATCCGGTTTAAAGCGGTTTAAGCCGGGAAAATCCGGTTTTATCCGGTTTAAACCGTTTCAATCTCGTTTTATCCGGTTTAAACTGGTTTGAACCGGTTCAATCCGATTTTATCCGGTTTAAACTGGTTTAACCCGGTTCAATCTGGTTTTATCCAGTTTAAACCGGTTCAATCCGGTTGAAACCGGTTTAAACCGGTTCAATCCGGTTTTATCCGGTTTGAACCGGTACAATCCGGTTTTATCCGGTTTGAACCGGTTCATTCCGGTTTTATCCGGTTTGAACCGGTTCAATCCGGTTTTATCCGGTTTGAACCGGTTCAATCCGGTTTTATCCGGTTTGAACCGGTTCAATCCGGTTTTATCCGGTTTGAACCGGTTCAATCCGGTTTTATCCGGTTTAATCCTGTTTGAACAGGTTCAATCCGGTTTTATGCGGTTTAAACCGGTTTAAGCCGGTTCAATCCGGTTTTATCCATTTTAAACCGGTTCTATCCGGTTCTATCCGGTTGAAACCGGTTGAAACCGGTTCAATCCGGTTTAAACCAGTTCATTCCGGTTTTATCCCGTTTGAACCGGTTCAATCCGGTTTTATCCGGTTTGAACCGGTTCAATCCGGTTTTATCCGGTTCAAACCGGTTCATTCCGGTTTTATCCGGTTTGAACCGGTTCAATCCGGTTTTATCCGGTTTGAACCGGTTCAATCCGGTTTTATCTGGTTTGAACCTCTTCAATCCGGTTTTATCCGGTTTAAACCAGTTTGAACCCGTTCAATCCGGTTTTATCCGGTTTAAACCAGTTTAAGCCGGTTCAATCCGGTTTAATCCATTTTAAACCGGTTCTATCCGGTTCTATCCGGTTGAAACCGGTTTAAACCGGTTCAATCCGGTTTTATCCGGTTTGAACCAGTTCATTCCGGTTTTATCCGGTTTGAACCAGTTCAATCCGGTTTTATCCGGTTTCAACCGGTTCAATCCGGTTTTATCCGGTTTGAACCGGTTCAATCCGGTTTTATCCGGTTTAAACCTGTCTGAACATGTACAATCCGGTTTTATGCGGTTTAAACCGGTTTAAGCCGGTTCAATCCGGTTTTATCCATTTTAAACCGGTTCTATCCGGTTCTATCCGGTTGAAACCGGTTTAAACCGGTTCAATCCGGTTTTATCCCGTTTGAACCAGTTCAATCCGGTTTTATCCGGTTTAAACCAGTTTGAACCCTTTCAATCCGGTTTTATCCGGTTTAAACCGGTTTAAGCCGGTTCAATCCGGTTTTATCCAGTTGAAACCGGTTCTGTCCGGTTCTATCCGGTTGAAGCCGGTTTAAACCAGTTCAATCTGGTTTTATCCGGTTTAAACCGGTTCAATCCTGTTTTATCCGGTTTAAGCTGGTTCATTCCGGTTTTATCCGGTTTGAACCGGTTCAATCCGGTTTTATCCGGTTTGAACCGGTTCAATCCGGTTTTATCCGGTTTGAACCGGTTCATTCTGGTTTTATCCGGTTTGAACCGGTTCAATCCGGTTTTATCCGGTTTGAACCGGTTCAATCCGGTTTTATCCGGTTTGAACCGTTTCAATCCGGTTTTATCCGGTTTGAACCGGTTCAAACCGGTTTTATCCGGTCTGAACCGGTTCAATCCGGTTTTATCCGGTTTAAGCCGGTTCATTCCGGTTTTATCCGGTTTGAACCGGTTCAATCCGGTTTTTTCCGGTTTAAGCCGGTTCATTCCGGTTTTATCCGGTTTGAACCGGTTCAATCCGGTTTTATCCGGTTTGACCCGGTTCAATCCGGTTTTATCCGGTTTCAACCGGTCCAATCCGATATTATCCGGTTTAAACTGGTTCAATCCTTTTCTATCCGGTTGAAACCGGTTTGAACTGTTTCAATCCGGTTTTATCCATTTTAAACCGTTTTAAGCTGGTTCAATCCGGTTTTATCCATTTTAAACCGGTTCTATACGGTTCTATCTGGTTGAAACCGGTTTAAACCGGTTCAATCCGGTTTTATCCGGTTTAAACCAGTTCATTCCGGTTTTATCCGGTTTGAACCGTTTCAATCCGGTTTTATCCGGTTTCAACCGTTTCAATCCGGTTTTATCCAGTTTAAACCAGTTCATTCCGGTTTTTTCCGGTTTGAACCGATTCAATCCGGTTTTATCCGTTTTAAACCGCTTTGAACCGGATCAATCCGGTTTTATCCGGTTTAAAGCGGTTTAAGCCGGGAAAATCCGGTTTTATCCGGTTTAAACCGTTTCAATCACGTTTTATCTGGTTTAAACTGGTTTGAACCGGTTCAATCCGATTTTATCCGGTTTAAACTGGTTTAACCCGGTTCAATCTGGTTTTATCCAGTTTAAACCGGTTCTATCCGGTTGAAACCGGTTTAAACCGGTTCAATCCGGTTTTATCCGGTTTGAACCGGTACAATCCGGTTTTATCCGGTTTGAACCTGTTCATTCCGGTTTTATCCGGTTTGAACCGGTTCAATCCGGTTTTATCCGGTTTGAACCGGTTCAATCCGGTTTTATCCGGTTTGAACCGGTTCAATCCGGTTTTATCCGGTTTGAACCGGTTCAATCCGGTTTTATCCGGTTTGAACCGGTTCAATCCGGTTTTATCCGGTTAGAACCGGTTCAATCCGGTTTTATCCGGTTTAATCCTGTTTGAACAGGTTCAATCCGGTTTTATGCGGTTTAAACCGGTTTAAGCCGGTTCAATCCGGTTTTATCCATTTTAAACCGGTTCTATCCGGTTCTATCCGGTTGAAACCGGTTGAAACCGGTTCAATCCGGTTTAAACCAGTTCATTCCGGTTTTATCCCGTTTGAACCGGTTCAATCCGGTTTTATCCGGTTTGAACCGGTTCAATCCGGTTTTATCCGGTTTAAACCGGTTCATTCCGGTTTTATCCGGTTTGAACCGGTTCAATCCGGTTTTATCCGGTTTGAACCGGTTCAATCCGGTTTTATCCGGTTTGAACCGGTTCAATCCGGTTTTATCCGGTTTGAACCGGTTCAATCCGGTTTTATCCGGTTTGAACCGGTTCAATCCGGTTTTATCTGGTTTGAACCACTTCAATCCGGTTTTATCCGGTTTAAACCAGTTTGAACCCGTTCAATCCGGTTTTATCCGGTTCAATCCGGTTTAATCCATTTTAAACCGGTTCTATCCGGTTCTATCCGGTTGAAACCGGTTTAAACCGGTTCAATCCGGTTTTATCCGGTTTGAACCAGTTCATTCCGGTTTTATCCGGTTTGAACCAGTTCAATCCGGTTTTATCCGGTTTCAACCGATTCAATCCGGTTTTATCCGGTTTGAACCGGTTCAATCCGGTTTTATCCGGTTTAAACCTGTTTGAACATGTACAATCCGGTTTTATGCGGTTTAAACCGGTTTAAGCCGGTTCAATCCGGTTTTATCCATTTTAAACCGGTTCTATCCGGTTCTATCCGGTTGAAACCGGTTTAAACCGGTTCAATCAGGTTTTATCCCGTTTGAACCAGTTCAATCCGGTTTTATCCGGTTTAAACCAGTTTGAACCCTTTCAATCCGGTTTTATCCGGTTTAATCCGGTTTAAGCCGGTTCAATCCGGTTTTATCCAGTTGAAACCGGTTCTGTCCGGTTCTATCCGGTTGAAGCCGGTTTAAACCGGTTCAATCTGGTTTTATCCGGTTTAAACTGGTTCAATCCTGTTTTATCCGGTTTAAGCCGGTTCATTCCGGTTTTATCCGGTTTGAACCGGTTCAATCCGGTTTTATCCGGTTTGAACCGGTTCAATCCGGTTTTATCCGGTTTGAACCGGTTCATTCCGGTTTTATCCGGTTTGAACCGGTTCAATCCGGTTTTATCCGGTTTGAACCGTTTCAATCCGGTTTTATCCGGTTTGAACCGGTTCAATCCGGTTTTATCCAGTTTAAACCGGTTTAAGCTGGTTAAATCCGTTTTTTCCAGTTTAAACCGGTTCTATCCTGGTCTATCCGGTTGAAACCGGGTTAATCCGGTTAAGTCCCGTTTTATCCGGTTTAAACCAGTTTAAGCCGGTTCAATCCGGTTTTTTCCGGTTTAAACTGGTTCAATCTGGTTTTATCCGGTTTAAACCGGTTTGAACCGGTTTAATCCGGTTATATCCGGTTGAAACCGGTTTAAGCCGGTTCAATCCGGTTTTATCCAGTTTAAACCGGTTCTATCCTGTTCTATCCATTTGAAACTGGTTTAAACCGGTACAATCCGGTTTTATCCGGTTTAAACCGTTTCAATCCGGTTTTATCCAGTTTAAACCAGTTCATTCCGGTTTTATCCGGTTTGAACCGATTCTATCCGGTTTTTTCCGTTTTAAACCGCTTTGAACCGGTTCAATCCGGTTTTATCCGGTTTAAAGCGGTTTAAGCCGGGAAAATCCGGTTTTATCCGGTTTGAACCAGTTCAATCCGGTTTTATCCGGTTTGAACCGGTCCAATCCGGTATTATCCGGTTTAAACTGGTTCAATCCTTTTCTATCCGGTTGAAACCGGTTTAAACTGGTTCAATCCGGTTTTATCCGGTTTAAACCGGTTTAAGCCGGTGAAATCCGGTTTTATCCAGTTTAAACCTGTTCTATCCAGTTCTATCCAGTTGAAACCGGTTTACACCGGATCAATCCGGTTTTATCCGGTTTAAAACGGTTCAATCTGGTTTTATCCGGTTTAAACCAGTTTGAACCGGTTCTATCCGTTTTTATCCGGTTTAAACCGGTTTAAGCCGGTTCAATCCGGTTTAATCCAGTTGAAACCGGTTCTGTCCGGTTCTATCCGGGTGAAGCCTGTTTAAACCGGTTCAATCCGGTTTTATCCGGTTTAAACCGGTTCAATCCTGTTTTATCTGGTTTAAGCTGGTTCATTCCGGTTTTATCCGGTTTGAACCTGTTCAATCCGGTTTTATCCGGTTTGAACCGTTTCAATCCGGTTTTATCCGGTTTAAACCGGTTCATTCCGGTTTTATCCGGTTTGAACCGGTTCAATCCGGTTTTATCCGGTTTGAACCGTTTCAATCCGGTTTTATCCGGTTTAAACCGGTTTAAGCCGGTAAAATCCGGTTTTATCCAGTTTAAATCGGTTCTATCCGGTTCTATCCAATTGAAACCGGTTTAAACCAGTTCAATCCGGTTTTATCCGGTTTAAACCGGTTTAAGCCGGTTCAATCCGGTTTTATACGGTTTAAAACGGTTCAATCTGGTTTTATCCGGTTTAAACCGGATTGAACTGGTTCAATCCAGTTTTATCCGGTTTAAACCGTTTTAAGCTGGTTCAATCCGTTTTTATCCATCTTAAACCGGTTCTATACGGTTCTATCTGGTTGAAACCGGTTTAAACCGGTTCAATCCAGTTTTATCTGGTTTAAACCAGTTCATTCCGGTTTTATCCGGTTTGAACCGGTTCAATCCGGTTTTATCCGGTTTAAACCAGTTCATTCCGGTTTTATCCGGTTTGAACCGCTTCAATCCGGTTTTATCCTGTTTGAACCGGTACAATCCGGTTTTATCCGGTTTGAACCGCTTCAATCCGCTTTTATGCGGTTTAAACCTGTTTGAACCTGTTCAATCTGGTTTTATCCGGTTTAAACCGGTTCTATCCTGTTCTATCCATTTGAAACTGGTTTAATCCGGTACAATCCGGTTTTATCCGGTTTAAACCGTTTCAATCCGGTTTTATCCAGTTTAAACCAGTTCATTCCGGTTTTATCCGGTTTGAACCGATTCTATCCGGTTTTTTCCGTTTTAAACCGCTTTGAACCGGTTCAATCCGGTTTTATCCGGTTTAAAGCGGTTTAAGCCGGGAAAATCCGGTTTTATCCGGTTTGAACCGGTTCAATCCGGTTTTATCCGGTTTGAACCGGTCCAATCTGGTATTATCCGGTTTAAACTGGTTCAATCCTTTTCTATCCGGTTGAAACCGGTTTAAACTGGTTCAATCTGGTTTTATCCGGTTTAAACCGGTTTAAGCCGGTGAAATCCGGTTTTATCCAGTTTAAACCTGTTCTATCCGGTTCTATCCAGTTGAAACCGGTTTACACCAGATCACTCCGGTTTTATCCGGTTTAAAACGGTTCAATCTGGTTTTATCCGGTTTAAACCAGTTTGAACCGGTTCTATCCGTTTTTATCCGGTTTAAACCGGTTTAAGCCGGTTCAATCCGGTTTTATCCAGTTGAAACCGGTTCTGTCCGGTTCTATCCGGTTGAAGCCTGTTTAAACCGGTTCAATCCGGTTTTATCCGGTTTAAACCGGTTCAATCCTGTTTTATCTGGTTTAAGCTGGTTCATTCCGGTTTTATCCGGTTTGAACCTGTTCAATCCGGTTTTATCCGGTTTGAACCGTTTCAATCCGGTTTTATCCGGTTTAAACCGGTTCATTCCGGTTTTATCCGGTTTGAACCGGTTCAATCCGGTTTTATCCGGTTTGAACCGTTTCAATCTGGTTTTATCCGGTTTAAACAGGTTTAAGCCGGTAAAATCCGGTTTTATCCAGTTTAAATCGGTTCTATCCGGTTCTATCCAATTGAAACCGGTTTAAACCAGTTCAATCCGGTTTTATCCGGTTTAAACCGGTTTAAGCCGGTTCAATCCGGTTTTATACGGTTTAAAACGGTTCAATCCGGTTTTATCCGGTTTAAACCGGTTCATTCCGGTTTTATTCGGTTTTATCCGGTTTTATCCGGTTTAAAACTGTTTGAACCCATTCAGTCCGGTTATATCCGGTTTAAACCGGTATAAGCCGGTAAAATCCGGTTTTATCCAGTTAAAATCGGTTCTATCCGGTTCTATTCAATTGAAACCGGTTTAAACCGGTTCAATCCGGTTTTATCCGGTTTAAACCAGTTCAATCCGGTTTTATCCGGTTTGAACCGGTTCAATCCGGTTTTATCCGGTTTGAACCGGTTCAATCCGGTTTTATCCAGTTAGAACCGGTTCAATCCGGTTTTATCCAGTTTAATCCTGTTTGAACAGGTTCAATCCGGTTTTATGCGGTTTAAACCGGTTTAAGCCGGTTCAATCCGGTTTTATCCATTTTAAACCGGTTCTATACGGTTCTATCTGGTTGAAACCGGTTTAAACCGGTTCAATCCGGTTTTATCTGGTTGAAACCAGTTCATTCCGGTTTTATCCGGTTTGAAACGGTTCAATCCGGTTTTATCCGGTTTAAACCAGTTCATTCCGGTTTTATCCGGTTTGAACCGCTTCAATCCGGTTTTATCCGGTTTGAACCGGTTCAATCCGGTTTTATCCGGTTTGAACCGCTTCAATCCGCTTTTATGCGGTTTAAACCTTTTTGAACCCGTTCAATCTGGTTTTATCCGGTTTAAACCGGTTTAAGCCGGTTCAATCCGGTTTTATCCATTTTAAACCGGTTCTATCCGGTTCTATCCGGTTGAAACCGGTTTAAACCGGTTCAATTCGGTTTTATCCGGTTTAAACCAGTTCATTCCGGTTTTATCCGGTTTGAACCGGTTCAATCCGGTTTTATCCGGTTTGAACCGGTTCAATCCGGTTTTATCCAGTTTAAAGCAGTTCATTCCGGTTTTATCCGGTTTGAACCTGTTCAATCCGGTTTTATCCGGTTTGAACCTGTTCAATCCGGTTTTATCCGGTTTAAACCTCTTTGAACCCCTTCAATCCGGATTTATCCGGTTTAAACCGGTTTAAGCCGGTAAAATCCTGTTTTATCCAGTTTAAACCGGTTCTATCCGGTTCTATCCGATTGATACCGGTTTAAACCGGTTCAATCCGGTTTTATCCGGTTTAAACCGGTTTAAGCCGGTTCAATCCGGTTTTATCCGGTTTAAGCCGGTTCAATCTGGTTTTATCCTGTTTAAGCCGGTTCAATCCGGTTGTATCCGGTTTAAAACGGTTTGAACCGGTTCAATCCGGTTTTATCCGGTTAAAACTTTTGAAGCTGGTAAAATCCGGTTTTATCCAGTTTAAACTGGTTCTATCCGGTTCTATCTGGTTGAAACTGGTTTAAACTGTTTCAATCCGGTTTTATCCGGTAGAAACCGGTTTAAGCCGGTTGAATCCGGTTTTATCCGGTTTAAACCGGTTCAATCTGGTTTTATCCGGTTTAAACCGGTTTGAACCGGTTCAATCCAGTTTTATCCGGTTTAAACGGGTTTAAGGCGCTTCAATCCGGTTTTATCCAGTTTAAACCAGTTCTATCCAGTTTTATCCGGTTGAAACAGGTTTAAACTGGTTCAATCCGGTTTTATCCGGTTTAAACCGGTTCAATCCGGTTTTATCCGGTTTAAACCGGTTCATTCCGGTTTTATCCGATCTGAACCGGTTCAATCCGGTTTTATCCGGTTTGAACCGGTTCAATCCGGTTTTATCCGGTTTAAACCGGTTCAATCCGGTTTTATCCGGTTTAAACCGGTTCATTCCGGTTTTATCCGGTTTTATCCGGTTTAAAACTGTTTGAACCCATTCAGTCCGGTTATATCCGGTTTAAACCGGTTTAAGCCGGTAAAATCCGGTTTTATCCAGTTAAAATCGGTTCTATCCGGTTCTATTCACTTGAAACCGGTTTAAACCGGTTCAATCCGGTTTTATCCGGTTTAAACCGGTTTAAGCCGGTTCAATCCGGTTTTATCCGGTTTAAACCGGTTCAATCCGGTTTTATCCGGTTTAAACCAGTTCATTCCGGTTTTATCCGGTTTAAACCGGTTTGAACCGGTTCAATCCGGTTTTATCCGGTTTAAACCTTTTTGAACCCGTTCAATCCGGTTTTATCCGGTTTAAACCGGTTTAAGCCGGTAAAATCCGGTTTTATCCAGTTTAAATCGGTTCAATCCGGTTCTATCCAATTGAAACCGGTTTAAACCGGTTCAATCCGGTTTTATCCGGTTTAAACCGTTTTAAGCCGGTTCAATCCGGTTTTATCCAGTTTAAACCGGTTTAAGCTGGTTAAATCCGTTTTTTCCAGTTTAAACCGGTTCTATCCGGTTCTATCCGGATGAAACCGGGTTAATTCGGTTCAGTCCGGTTTTATCCGGTTTAAACCGGTTCAATCCGGTTTTATCTGGTTTAAACCTGTTTGAACCCATTCAATCCGGTTTTATCCGGTATAAACCGGTTTATCCCGGTAAAATCCAGTTTTATCGAGTTTAAACCGGTTCTATCCGGTTCTATCCGATTGAAACCGGTTTAAACCGGTTCAATCCGGTTTTATCCGGTTTTATCCGGTTTAAGCCGGTTCATTCCGGTTTTATCCGGTTTGAACCGGTTCAAACCGGTTTTATCCGGTCTGAACCGGTTCAATCCGGTTTTATCCGGTTTAAGCCGGTTCATTCCGGTTTTATCCGGTTTGAACCGGTTCAATCCGGTTTTATCCGGTTTCAACCGGTCCAATCCGATATTATCCGGTTTAAACTGGTTCAATCCTTTTCTATCCGGTTGAAACCGGTTTGAACTGGTTCAATCCGGTTTTATCCGGTTTAAAACGTTTTAAGCTGGTTCGATCCGGTTTTATCCATTTTAAACCGGTTCTATACGGTTCTATCTGGTTGAAACCGGTTTAAACCGGTTCAATCCGGTTTTATCCGGTTTAAACCAGTTCATTCCGGTTTTATCCGGTTTGAACCGTTTCAATCCGGTTTTATCCAGTTTAAACCAGTTCATTCCGGTTTTATCCGGTTTGAACCGATTCAATCCGGTTTTATCCGTTTTAAACCGCTTTGAACCGGATCAATCCGGTTTTATCCGGTTTAAAGCGGTTTAAGCCGGGAAAATCCGGTTTTATCCGGTTTAAACCGTTTCAATCTCGTTTTATCCGGTTTAAACTGGTTTGAACCGGTTCAATCCGATTTTATCCGGTTTAAACTGGTTTAACCCGTTTCAATCTGGTTTTATCCAGTTTAAACCGGTTCTATCCGGTTGAAACCGGTTTAAACCGGTTCAATCCTGTTTTATCCGGTTTGAACCGGTTCAATCCGGTTTTATCCGGTTTGAACTGGTTCATTCCGGTTTTATCCGGTTTGAACCGGTTCAATCCGGTTTTATCCGGTTTGAAACGTTTCAATCCGGTTTTATCCGGTTTGAACCGGTTCAATCCGGTTTTATCCAGTTTAAACCGGTTTAAGCTGGTTAAATCCGTTTTTTCCAGTTTAAACCGGTTCTATCCTGGTCTATCCGGTTGAAACCGGGTTAATCCGGTTAAGTCCCGTTTTATCCGGTTTAAACCAGTTTAAGCCGGTTCAATCCGTTTTTTTCCGGTTTAAACTGGTTCAATCTGGTTTTATCCGGTTTAAACCGGTTTGAACCGGTTTAATCCGGTTATATCCGGTTGAAACCGGTTTAAGCCGGTTCAATCCGGTTTTATCCAGTTTAAACCGGTTCTATCCTGTTCTATCCATTTGAAACTGGTTTAAACCGGTACAATCCGGTTTTATCCGGTTTAAACCGTTTCAATCCGGTTTTATCCAGTTTAAACCATTTCATTCCGGTTTTATCCGGTTTGCACCGATTCTATCCGGTTTTTTCCGTTTGAAACCGCTTTGAACCGGTTCAATCCGGTTTTATCCGGTTTAAAGCGGTTTAAGCCGGAAAAATCCGGTTTTATCCGGTTTGAACCAGTTCAATCCGGTTTTATCCGGTTTGAACCGGTCCAATCCGGTATTATCCGGTTTAAACTGGTTCAATCCTTTTCTATCCGGTTGAAACCGGTTTAAACTGGTTCAATCCGGTTTTATCCGGTTTAAACCGGTTTAAGCCGGTGAAATCCGGTTTTATCCAGTTTAAACCTGTTCTATCCAGTTCTATCCAGTTGAAACCGGTTTGCACCGGATCAATCCGGTTTTATCCGGTTTAAAACGGTTCAATCTGGTTTTATCTGGTTTAAACCAGTTCATTCCGGTTTTATCCGGTTTGAACCGGTTCAATCCGGTTTTATCCTGTTTGAACCGGTTCAATCCGGTTTTATCCGGTTTGAACCGCTTCAATCCGCTTTTATGCGGTTTAAACCTGTTTGAACCTGTTCAATCTGGTTTTATCCGGTTTAAACCGGTTCTATCCTGTTCTATCCATTTGAAACTGGTTTAAACCGGTACAATCCGGTTTTATCCGGTTTAAACCGTTTCAATCCGGTTTTATCCAGTTTGAACCAGTTCATTCCGGTTTTATCCGGTTTGAACCGATTCTATCCGGTTTTTTCCGTTTTAAACCGCTTTGAACCGGTTCAATCCGGTTTTATCCGGTTTAAAGCGGTTTAAGCCGGGAAAATCCGGTTTTATCCGGTTTGAACCGGTTCAATCCGGTTTTATCCGGTTTGAACCGGTCCAATCCGGTTTTATCCGGTTTAAACTGGTTCAATCCTTTTCTATCCGGTTGAAACCGGTTTAAACTGGTTCAATCCGGTTTTATCCGGTTTAAACCGGTTTAAGCCGGTGAAATCCGGTTTTATCCAGTTTAAACCTGTTCTATCCGGTTCTGTCCAGTTGAAACCGGTTTACACCGGATCAATCCGGTTTTATCCGGTTTAAAACGGTTCAATCTGGTTTTATCCGGTTTAAACCAGTTTGAACCGGTTCTATCCGTTTTTATCCGGTTTAAACCGGTTTAAGCCGGTTCAATCCGGTTTTATCCAGTTGAAACCGGTTCTGTCCGGTTCTATCCGGTTGAAGCCTGTTTAAACCGGTTCAATCCGGTTTTATCCGGTTTAAACCGGTTCAATCCTGTTTTATCTGGTTTAAGCTGGTTCATTCCGGTTTTATCCGGTTTGAACCGGTTCAATCCGGTTTTATCCGGTTTGAACCGTTTCAATCCGGTTTTATCCGGTTTAAACCGGTTCATTCCGGTTTTATCCGGTTTGAACCGGTTCAATCCGGGTTTATCCGGTTTGAACCGGTTCAATCCGGTTTTATCCGGTTTAAACCGGTTTAAGCCGGTAAAATCCGGTTTTATCCAGTTTAAATCGGTTCTATCCGGTTCTATCCAATTGAAACCGGTTTAAACCAGTTCAATCCGGTTTTATCCGGTTTAAACCGGTTTAAGCCGGTTCAATCCGGTTTTATCCGGTTTAAACCTTTTTGAACCCGTTCAATCCGGTTTTATCCGGTTTAAACCGGTTTAAGCCGGTAAAATCCGGTTTTATCCAGTTTAAATCGGTTCAATCCGGTTCTATCCAATTGAAACCGGTTTAAACCGGTTCAATCCGGTTTTATCCGTTTTAAACCGTTTTAAGCCGGTTCAATCCGGTTTTATCCATTTTAAACCGGTTCTATCCGGTTCTATCCGGTTGAAACCGGTTTAAACCGGTTCAATCCGGTTTTATCCGGTTTAAACAGGTTCATTCCGGTTTTATCCGGTTTGAACCGCTTTAATCCGGTTTTATCCGGTTTAAACCGGTCCAATCCGGTTTTATCCGGTTTAATCCGGTTTGAACCGGTCCAATCCGGTTTTATCCAGTTTAAACCGGTTTAAGCTGGTTAAATCCGTTTTTTCCAGTTTAAACCGGTTCTATCCCTTTCTATCCGGATGAAACCGGGTTAATTCGGTTCAGTCCGGTTTTATCCGGTTTAAACCGGTTCAATCCGGTTTTATCTGGTTTAAACCTGTTTGAACCCATTCAATCCGGTTTTATCCGGTATAAACCGGTTAAAGCCGGTAAAATCCAGTTTTATCGAGTTTAAACCGGTTCTATCCGGTTCTATCCGATTGAAACCGGTTTAAACCGGTTCAATCCGGTTTTATCCGGTTTTATCCGGTTTAAGCCGGTTCATTCCGGTTTTATCCGGTCTGAACCGGTTCAAACCGGTTTTATCCGGTCTGAACCGGTTCAATCCGGTTTTATCCGGTTTAAGCCGGTTCATTCCGGTTTTATCCGGTTTGAACCGGTTCAATCCGGTTTTATCCGGTTTGAACCGGTTCAATCCGGTTTTATCCGGTTTCAACCGGTCCAATCCGTTATTATCCGGTTTAAACTGGTACAATCCTTTTCTATCCGGTTGAAACCGGTTTAAACTGGTTCAATCCGGTTTTATCCGGTTTAAACCGGTTTAAGCCGGTGAAATCCGGTTTTATCCAGTTTAAACCTGTTCTATCCGGTTCTATCCGGTTGAAACCGGTTTACACCGGTTCAATCGGGTTTTATCCGGTTTAAAACGGTTCAATCTGGTTTTATCCGGTTTAAACCAGTTTGAACCGGTTCTATCCGTTTTTATCCGGTTTAAACCGGTTTAAGCCGGTTCAATCCGGTTTTATCCAGTTGAAACCGGTTCTGTCCGGTTCTATCTGGTTGAAGCCGGTTTAAACCGGTTCAATCTGGTTTTATCCGGTTTGAACCGATTCAATCCGGTTTTATCCGTTTTAAACCGCTTTGAACCGGATCAATCCGGTTTTATCCGGTTTAAAGCGGTTTAAGCCGGGAAAATCCGGTTTTATCCGGTTTAAAACGTTTCAATCTCGTTTTATCCGGTTTAAACTGGTTTGAACCGGTTCAATCCGATTTTATCCGGTTTAAACTGGTTTAACCCGGTTCAATCTGGTTTTATCCAGTTTAAACCGGTTCTATCCGGTTGAAACCGGTTTAAACCGGTTCAATCCGGTTTTATCCGGTTTGAACCGGTACAATCCGGTTTTATCCGGTTTGAACCGGTTCATTCCGGTTTTATCCGGTTTGAACCGGTTCATTCCGGTTTTATCCGGTTTGAACCGGTTCAATCCGGTTTTATCCGGTTTGAAACGTTTCAATCCGGTTTTATCCGGTTTGAACCGGTTCAATCCGGTTTTATCCAGTTTAAACCGGTTTAAGCTGGTTAAATCCGTTTTTTCCAGTTTAAACCGGTTCTATCCTGGTCTATCCGGTTGAAAGCGGGTTAATCCGGTTAAGTCCCGTTTTATCCGGTTTAAACCAGTTTAAGCCGGTTCAATCCGGTTTTTTCCGGTTTAAACTGGTTCAATCTGGTTTTATCCGGTTTAAACCGGTTTGAACCGGTTTAATCCGGTTATATCCGGTTGAAACCGGTTTAAGCCGGTACAATCCGGTTTTATCCGGTTTAAACCGTTTCAATCCGGTTTTATCCAGTTTAAACCAGTTCATTCCGGTTTTATCCGGTTTGAACCGATTCTATCCGGTTTTTTCCGTTTTAAACCGCTTTGAACCGGTTCAATCCGGTTTTATCCGGTTTAAAGCGGTTTAAGCCGGAAAAATCCGGTTTTATCCGGTTTGAACCAGTTCAATCCGGTTTTATCCGGTTTGAACCGGTCCAATCCGGTATTATCCGGTTTAAACTGGTTCAATCCTTTTCTATCCGGTTGAAACCGGTTTAAACTGGTTCAATCCGGTTTTATCCGGTTTAAACCGGTTTAAGCCGGTGAAATCCGGTTTTATCCAGTTTAAACCTGTTCTATCCAGTTCTATCCAGTTGAAACCGGTTTACACCGGATCAATCCGGTTTTATCCGGTTTAAAACGGTTCAATCTGGTTTTATCTGGTTTAAACCAGTTCATTCCGGTTTTATCCGGTTTGAACCGGTTCAATCCGGTTTTATCCTGTTTGAACCGGTTCAATCCGGTTTTATCCGGTTTGAAACGCTTCAATCCGCTTTTATGCGGTTTAAACCTGTTTGAACCTGTTCAATCTGGTTTTATCCGGTTTAAACCGGTTCTATCCTGTTCTATCCATTTGAAACTGGTTTAAACCGGTACAATCCGGTTTTATCCGGTTTAAACCGTTTCAATCCGGTTTTATCCAGTTTAAACCAGTTCATTCCGGTTTTATCCGGTTTGAACCGATTCTATCCGGTTTTTTCCGTTTTAAACCGCTTTGAACCGGTTCAATCCGGTTTTATCCGGTTTAAAGCGGTTTAAGCCGGGAAAATCCGGTTTTATCCGGTTTGAACCGGTTCAATCCGGTTTTATCCGGTTTGAACTGGTCCAATCCGGTTTTATCCGGTTTAAACTGGTTCAATCCTTTTCTATCCGGTTGAAACCGGTTTAAACTGGTTCAATCCGGTTTTATCCGGTTTAAACCGGTTTAAGCCGGTGAAATCCGGTTTTATCCAGTTTAAACCTGTTCTTTCCGGTTCTATCCAGTTGAAACCGGTTTACACCGGATCAATCCGGTTTTATCCGGTTTAAAACGGTTCAATCTGGTTTTATCCGGTTTAAACCAGTTTGAACCGGTTCTATCCGTTTTTATCCGGTTTAAACCGGTTTAAGCCGGTTCAATCCGGTTTTATCCAGTTGAAACCGGTTCTGTCCGGTTCTATCCGGTTGAAGCCTGTTTAAACCGGTTCAATCCGGTTTTATCCGGTTTAAACCGGTTCAATCCTGTTTTATCTGGTTTAAGCTGGTTCATTCCGGTTTTATCCGGTTTGAACCGGTTCAATCCGGTTTTATCCGGTTTGAACCGTTTCAATCCGGTTTTATCTGGTTTAAACCGGTTCATTCCGGTTTTATCCGGTTTGAACCGGTTCAATCCGGGTTTATCCGGTTTGAACCGTTTCAATCCGGTTTTATCCGGTTTAAACCGGTTTAAGCCGGTAAAATCCGGTTTTATCCAGTTTAAATCGGTTCTATCCGGTTCTATCCAATTGAAACCGGTTTAAACCAGTTCAATCCGGTTTTATCCGGTTTAAACCGGTTTAAGCCGGTTCAATCCGGTTTTATCCGGTTTAAACCTTTTTGAACCCGTTCAATCCGGTTTTATCCGGTTTAAACCGGTTTAAGCCGGTAAAATCCGGTTTTATCCAGTTTAAATCGGTTCAATCCGGTTCTATCCAATTGAAACCGGTTTAAACCGGTTCAATCCGGTTTTATCCGGTTTAAACCGTTTTAAGCCGGTTCAATCCGGTTTTATCCATTTTAAACCGGTTCTATCCGGTTCTATCCGGTTGAAACCGGTTTAAACCGGTTCAATCCGGTTTTATCCGGTTTAAACAGGTTCATTCCGGTTTTATCCGGTTTGAACCGCTTTAATCCGGTTTTATCCGGTTTAAACCGGTCCAATCCGGTTTTATCCGGTTTAATCCGGTTTGAACCGGTCCAATCCGGTTTTATCCAGTTTAAACCGGTTTAAGCTGGTTAAATCCGTTTTTTCCAGTTTAAACCGGTTCTATCCGGTTCTATCCGGATGAAACCGGGTTAATTCGGTTCAGTCCGGTTTTATCCGGTTTAAACCGGTTCAATCCGGTTTTATCTGGTTTAAACCTGTTTGAACCCATTCAATCCGGTTTTATCCGGTATAAACCGGTTAAAGCCGGTAAAATCCAGTTTTATCGAGTTTAAACCGGTTCTATCCGGTTCTATCCGATTGAAACCGGTTTAAACCGGTTCAATCCGGTTTTATCCGGTTTTATCCGGTTTAAGCCGGTTCATTCCGGTTTTATCCGGTCTGAACCGGTTCAAACCGGTTTTATCCAGTCTGAACCGGTTCAATCCGGTTTTATCCGGTTTAAGCCGGTTCATTCCGGTTTTATCCGGTTTGAACCGGTTCAATCCGGTTTTATCCGGTTTGAACCGGTTCAATCCGGTTTTATCCGGTTTCAACCGGTCCAATCCGGTATTATCCGGTTTAAACTGGTACAATCCTTTTCTATCCGGTTGAATCCGGTTTAAACTGGTTCAATCCGGTTTTATCCGGTTTAAACCGGTTTAAGCCGGTGAAATCCGGTTTTATCCAGTTTAAACCTGTTCTATCCGGTTCTATCCGGTTGAAACCGGTTTACACCGGTTCAATCGGGTTTTATCCGGTTTAAAACGGTTCAATCTGGTTTTATCCGGTTTAAACCAGTTTGAACCGGTTCTATCCGTTTTTATCCGGTTTAAACCGGTTTAAGCCGGTTCAATCCGGTTTTATCCAGTTGAAACCGGTTCTGTCCGGTTCTATCCGGTTGAAGCCGGTTTAAACCGGTTCAATCTGGTTTTATCCGGTTTGAACCGATTCAATCCGGTTTTATCCGTTTTAAACCGCTTTGAACCGGATCAATCCGGTTTTATCCGGTTTAAAGCGGTTTAAGCCGGGAAAATCCGGTTTTATCCGGTTTAAACCGTTTCAATCTCGTTTTATCCGGTTTAAACTGGTTTGAACCGGTTCAATCCGATTTTATCCGGTTTAAACTGGTTTAACCCGGTTCAATCTGGTTTTATCCAGTTTAAACCGGTTCTATCCGGTTGAAACCGGTTTAAACCGGTTCAATCCGGTTTTATCCGTTTTGAACCGGTACAATCCGGTTTTATCCGGTTTGAACCGGTTCATTCCGGTTTTATCCGGTTTGAACCGGTTCAATCCGGTTTTATCCGGTTTGAACCGGTTCAATCCGGTTTTATCCGGTTTGAACCGGTTCAATCCGGTTTTATCCGGTTTGAACCGGTTCAATCCGGTTTTATCCGTTTTAATCCTGTTTGAACAGGTTCAATCCGGTTTTATGCGGTTTAAACCGGTTTAAGCCGGTTCAATCCGGTTTTATCCATTTTAAACCGGTTCTATCCGGTTCTATCCGGTTGAAACCGGTTGAAACCGGTTCAATCCGGTTTAAACCAGTTCATTCCGGTTTTATCCCGTTTGAACCGGTTCAATCCGGTTTTATCCGGTTTGAACCGGTTCAATCCGGTTTTATCCGGTTTAAACCGGTTCATTCCGGTTTTATCCGGTTTGAACCGGTTCAATCCGGTTTTATCTGGTTTGAACCACTTCAATCCGGTTTTATCCGGTTTAAACCAGTTTGAACCCGTTCAATCCGGTTTTATCCGGTTTAAACCAGTTTAAGCCGGTTCAATCCGGTTTAATCCATTTTAAACCGGTTCTATCCGGTTCTATCCGGTTGAAACCGGTTTAAACCGGTTCAATCCGGTTTTATCCGGTTTGAACCAGTTCATTCCGGTTTTATCCGGTTTGAACCAGTTCAATCCGGTTTTATCCGGTTTCAACCGGTTCAATCCGGTTTTATCCGGTTTGAACCGGTTCAATCCGGTTTTATCCGGTTTAAACCTGTTTGAACATGTACAATCCGGTTTTATGCGGTTTAAACCGGTTTAAGCCGGTTCAATCCGGTTTTATCCATTTTAAACCGGTTCTATCCGGTTCTATCCGGTTGAAACCGGTTTAAACCGGTTCAATCCGGTTTTATCCCGTTTGAACCAGTTCAATCCGGTTTTATCCGGTTTAAACCAGTTTGAACCCTTTCAATCTGGTTTTATCCGGTTTAAACCGGTTTGAACCGGTTCAATCCAGTTTTATCCGGTTTAAACGGGTTTAAGGCGCTTCAATCCGGTTTTATCCAGTTTAAACCAGTTCTATCCAGTTTTATCCGGTTGAAACAGGTTTAAACTGGTTCAATCCGGTTTTATCCGGTTTAAACCGGTTCAATCCGGTTTTATCCGGTTTAAACCGGTTCATTCCGGTTTTATCCGATCTGAACCGGTTCAATCCGGTTTTATCCGGTTTGAACCGGTTCAATCCGGTTTTATCCGGTTTAAACCGGTTCAATCCGGTTTTATCCGGTTTAAACCGGTTCATTCCGGTTTTATCCGGTTTTATCCGGTTTAAAACTGTTTGAACCCATTCAGTCCGGTTATATCCGGTTTAAACCGGTTTAAGCCGGTAAAATCCGGTTTTATCCAGTTAAAATCGGTTCTATCCGGTTCTATTCACTTGAAACCGGTTTAAACCGGTTCAATCCGGTTTTATCCGGTTTAAACCGGTTTAAGCCGGTTCAATCCGGTTTTATCCGGTTTAAACCGGTTCAATCCGGTTTTATCCGGTTTAAACCAGTTCATTCCGGTTTTATCCGGTTTAAACCTGTTTGAACCGGTTCAATCCGGTTTTATCCGGTTTTAAACCTTTTTGAACCCGTTCAATCCGGTTTTATCCGGTTTTAAACCGGTTTAAGCCGGTAAAATCCGGTTTTATCCAGTTTAAATCGGTTCAATCCGGTTCTATCCAATTGAAACCGGTTTAAACCGGTTCAATCCGGTTTTATCCGGTTTAAACCGTTTTAAGCCGGTTCAATCCGGTTTTATCCAGTTTAAACCGGTTTAAGCTGGTTAAATCCGTTTTTTCCAGTTTAAACCGGTTCTATCCGGTTCTATCCGGATGAAACCGGGTTAATTCGGTTCAGTCCGGTTTTATCCGGTTTAAACCGGTTCAATCCGGTTTTATCTGGTTTAAACCTGTTTGAACCCATTCAATCCGGTTTTATCCGGTATAAACCGGTTTATCCCGGTAAAATCCAGTTTTATCGAGTTTAAACCGGTTCTATCCGGTTCTATCCGATTGAAACCCGTTTAAACCGGTTCAATCCGGTTTTATCCGGTTTTATCCGGTTTAAGCCGGTTCATTCCGGTTTTATCCGGTTTGAACCGGTTCAAACCGGTTTTATCCGGTCTGAACCGGTTCAATCCGGTTTTATCCGGTTTAAGCCGGTTCATTCCGGTTTTATCCGGTTTGAACCGGTTCAATCCGGTTTTATCCGGTTTCAACCGGTCCAATCCGATATTATCCGGTTTAAACTGGTTCAATCCTTTTCTATCCGGTTGAAACCGGTTTGAACTGGTTCAATCCGGTTTTATCCGGTTTAAAACGTTTTAAGCTGGTTCGATCCGGTTTTATCCATTTTAAACCGGTTCTATACGGTTCTATCTGGTTGAAACCGGTTTAAACCGGTTCAATCCGGTTTTATCCGGTTTAAACCAGTTCATTCCAGTTTTATCCGGTTTGAACCGTTTCAATCCGGTTTTATCCAGTTTAAACCAGTTCATTCCGGTTTTATCCGGTTTGAACCGATTCAATCCGGTTTTATCCGTTTTAAACCGCTTTGAACCGGATCAATCCGGTTTTATCCGGTTTAAAGCGGTTTAAGCCGGGAAAATCCGGTTTTATCCGGTTTAAACCGTTTCAATCTCGTTTTATCCGGTTTAAACTGGTTTGAACCGGTTCAATCCGATTTTATCCGGTTTAAACTGGTTTAACCCGTTTCAATCTGGTTTTATCCAGTTTAAACCGGTTCTATCCGGTTGAAACCGGTTTAAACCGGTTCAATCCGGTTTTATCCGGTTTGAACCGGTACAATCCGGTTTTATCCGGTTTGAACCGGTTCATTCCGGTTTTATCCTGTTTGAACCGGTTCAATCCGGTTTTATCCGGTTTGAACCGGTTCAATCCGGTTTTATCCGGTTTGAACCGGTTCAATCCGGTTTTATCCGGTTTGAACCGGTTCAATCCGGTTTTATCCGGTTTGAACCGGTTCAATCCGGTTTTATCCAGTTAGAACCGGTTCAATCCGGTTTTATCCGGTTTAATCCTGTTTGAACAGGTTCAATCCGGTTTTATGCGGTTTAAACCGGTTTAAGCCGGTTCAATCCGGTTTTATCCATTTTAAACCGGTTCTATCCGGTTCTATCCGGTTGAAACCGGTTGAAACCGGTTCAATCCGGTTTAAACCAGTTCATTCCGGTTTTATCCCGTTTGAACCGGTTCAATCCGGTTTTATCCGGTTTGAACTGGTTCAATCCGGTTTTATCCGGTTTAAACCGGTTCATTCCGGTTTTATCCGGTTTGAACCGGTTCAATCCGGTTTTATCCGGTTTGAACCGGTTCAATCCGGTTTTATCTGGTTTGAACCACTTCAATCCGGTTTTATCCGGTTTAAACCAGTTCATTCCAGTTTTATCCGGTTTGAACCGTTTCAATCCGGTTTTATCCAGTTTAAACCAGTTCATTCCGGTTTTATCCGGTTTGAACCGATTCAATCCGGTTTTATCCGTTTTAAACCGCTTTGAACCGGATCAATCCGGTTTTATCCGGTTTAAAGCGGTTTAAGCCGGGGAAAATCCGGTTTTATCCGGTTTAAACCGTTTCAATCTCGTTTTATCCGGTTTTAAACTGGTTTGAACCGGTTCAATCCGATTTTATCCGGTTTAAACTGGTTTAACCCGTTTCAATCTGGTTTTATCCAGTTTAAACCGGTTCTATCCGGTTGAAACCGGTTTAAACCGGTTCAATCCGGTTTTATCCGGTTTGAACCGGTACAATCCGGTTTTATCCGGTTTGAACCGGTTCATTCCGGTTTTATCCTGTTTGAACCGGTTCAATCCGGTTTTATCCGGTTTGAACCGGTTCAATCCGGTTTTATCCGGTTTGAACCGGTTCAATCCGGTTTTATCCGGTTTGAACCGGTTCAATCCGGTTTTATCCGGTTTGAACCGGTTCAATCCGGTTTTATCCAGTTAGAACCGGTTCAATCCGGTTTTATCCGGTTTAATCCTGTTTGAACAGGTTCAATCCGGTTTTATGCGGTTTAAACCGGTTTAAGCCGGTTCAATCCGGTTTTATCCATTTTAAACCGGTTCTATCCGGTTCTATCCGGTTGAAACCGGTTGAAACCTTGAAACCGGTTCAATCCGGTTTAAACCAGTTCATTCCGGTTTTATCCCGTTTGAACCGGTTCAATCCGGTTTTATCCGGTTTGAACCGGTTCAATCCGGTTTTATCCGGTTTAAACCGGTTCATTCCGGTTTTATCCGGTTTGAACCGGTTCAATCCGGTTTTATCTGGTTTGAACCACTTCAATCCGGTTTTATCCGGTTTAAACCAGTTTGAACCCGTTCAATCCGGTTTTATCCGGTTTAAACCAGTTTAAGCCGGTTCAATCCGGTTTAATCCATTTTAAACCGGTTCTATCCGGTTCTATCCGGTTGAAACCGGTTTAAACCGGTTCAATCCGGTTTTATCCGGTTTGAACCAGTTCATTCCGGTTTTATCCGGTTTGAACCAGTTCAATCCGGTTTTATCCGGTTTCAACCGGTTCAATCCGGTTTTATCCGGTTTGAACCGGTTCAATCGGTTTTATCCGGTTTAAACCTGTTTGAACATGTACAATCCGGTTTTATGCGGTTTTAAACCGGTTTAAGCCGGTTCAATCCGGTTTTATCCATTTTAAACCGGTTCTATCCGGTTCTATCCGGTTGAAACCGGTTTAAACCGGTTCAATCCGGTTTTATCCCGTTTGAACCAGTTCAATCCGGTTTTATCCGGTTTAAACCAGTTTGAACCCTTTCAATCTGGTTTTATCCGGTTTAAACCGGTTTGAACCGGTTCAATCCAGTTTTATCCGGTTTAAACGGGTTTAAGGCGCTTCAATCCGGTTTTATCCAGTTTAAACCAGTTCTATCCAGTTTTATCCGGTTGAAACAGGTTTAAACTGGTTCAATCCGGTTTTATCCGGTTTAAAACCGGTTCAATCCGGTTTTATCCGGTTTAAACCGGTTCATTCCGGTTTTATCCGATCTGAACCGGTTCAATCCGGTTTTATCCGGTTTGAACCGGTTCAATCCGGTTTTATCCGGTTTAAACCGGTTCAATCCGGTTTTATCCGGTTTAAACCGGTTCATTCCGGTTTTATCCGGTTTTATCCGGTTTAAAACTGTTTGAACCCATTCAGTCCGGTTATATCCGGTTTAAACCGGTTTAAGCCGGTAAAATCCGGTTTTATCCAGTTAAAATCGGTTCTATCCGGTTCTATTCACTTGAAACCGGTTTAAACCGGTTCAATCCGGTTTTATCCGGTTTAAACCGGTTTAAGCCGGTTCAATCCGGTTTTATCCGGTTTAAACCGGTTCAATCCGGTTTTATCCGGTTTAAACCAGTCATTCCGGTTTTATCCGGTTTAAACCGGTTTGAACCGGTTCAATCCGGTTTTATCCGGTTTAAACCTTTTTGAACCCGTTCAATCCGGTTTTATCCGGTTTAAACCGGTTTAAGCCGGTAAAATCCGGTTTTATCCAGTTTAAATCGGTTCAATCCGGTTCTATCCAATTGAAACCGGTTTAAACCGGTTCAATCCGGTTTTATCCGGTTTAAACCGTTTTAAGCCGGTTCAATCCGGTTTTATCCAGTTTAAACCGGTTTAAGCTGGTTAAATCCGTTTTTTCCAGTTTAAACCGGTTCTATCCGGTTCTATCCGGATGAAACCGGGTTAATTCGGTTCAGTCCGGTTTTATCCGGTTTAAACCGGTTCAATCCGGTTTTATCTGGTTTAAACCTGTTTGAACCCATTCAATCCGGTTTTATCCGGTATAAACCGGTTTATCCCGGTAAAATCCAGTTTTATCGAGTTTAAACCGGTTCTATCCGGTTCTATCCGATTGAAACCGGTTTAAACCGGTTCAATCCGGTTTTATCCGGTTTTATCCGGTTTAAGCCGGTTCATTCCGGTTTTATCCGGTTTGAACCGGTTCAAACCGGTTTTATCCGGTCTGAACCGGTTCAATCCGGTTTTATCCGGTTTAAGCCGGTTCATTCCGGTTTTATCCGGTTTGAACCGGTTCAATCCGGTTTTATCCGGTTTCAACCGGTCCAATCCGATATTATCCGGTTTAAACTGGTTCAATCCTTTTCTATCCGGTTGAAACCGGTTTGAACTGGTTCAATCCGGTTTTATCCGGTTTAAAACGTTTTAAGCTGGTTCGATCCGGTTTTATCCATTTTAAACCGGTTCTATACGGTTCTATCTGGTTGAAACCGGTTTAAACCGGTTCAATCCGGTTTTATCCGGTTTAAACCAGTTCATTCCAGTTTTATCCGGTTTGAACCGTTTCAATCCGGTTTTATCCAGTTTAAACCAGTTCATTCCGGTTTTATCCGGTTTGAACCGATTCAATCCGGTTTTATCCGTTTTAAACCGCTTTGAACCGGATCAATCCGGTTTTATCCGGTTTAAAGCGGTTTAAGCCGGGAAAATCCGGTTTTATCCGGTTTAAACCGTTTCAATCTCGTTTTATCCGGTTTAAACTGGTTTGAACCGGTTCAATCCGATTTTATCCGGTTTAAACTGGTTTAACCCGTTTCAATCTGGTTTTATCCAGTTTAAACCGGTTCTATCCGGTTGAAACCGGTTTAAACCGGTTCAATCCGGTTTTATCCGGTTTGAACCGGTACAATCCGGTTTTATCCGGTTTGAACCGGTTCATTCCGGTTTTATCCTGTTTGAACCGGTTCAATCCGGTTTTATCCGGTTTGAACCGGTTCAATCCGGTTTTATCCGGTTTGAACCGGTTCAATCCGGTTTTATCCGGTTTGAACCGGTTCAATCCGGTTTTATCCGGTTTGAACCGGTTCAATCCGGTTTTATCCAGTTAGAACCGGTTCAATCCGGTTTTATCCGGTTTAATCCTGTTTGAACAGGTTCAATCCGGTTTTATGCGGTTTAAACCGGTTTAAGCCGGTTCAATCCGGTTTTATCCATTTTAAACCGGTTCTATCCGGTTCTATCCGGTTGAAACCGGTTGAAACCGGTTCAATCCGGTTTAAACCAGTTCATTCCGGTTTTATCCCGTTTGAACCGGTTCAATCCGGTTTTATCCGGTTTGAACCGGTTCAATCCGGTTTTATCCGGTTTAAACCGGTTCATTCCGGTTTTATCCGGTTTGAACCGGTTCAATCCGGTTTTATCCGGTTTGACCCGGTTCAATCCGGTTTTATCTGGTTTGAACCACTTCAATCCGGTTTTATCCGGTTTAAACCAGTTTGAACCCGTTCAATCCGGTTTTATCCGGTTTAAACCGGTTTAAGCCGGTTCAATCCGGTTTAATCCATTTTAAACCGGTTCTATCCGGTTCTATCCGGTTGAAACCGGTTTAAACCGGTTCAATCCGGTTTTATCCCGTTTGAACCAGTTCAATCCGGTTTTATCCGGTTTAAACCAGTTTGAACCCTTTCAATCCGGTTTTATCCGGTTTAAACCGGTTTAAGCCGGTTCAATCCGGTTTTATCCAGTTGAAACTGGTTCTGTCCAGTTCTATCCGGTTGAAGCCGGTTTAAACCGGTTCAATCTGGTTTTATCCGGTTTAAACCGGTTCAATCCTGTTTTATCCGGTTTGAACCGGTTCAATCCGGTTTTATCCGGTTTGAACTGGTTCATTCCGGTTTTATCCGGTTTGAACCGGTTCAATCCGGTTTTATCCGGTTTGAAACGTTTCAATCCGGTTTTATCCGGTTTGAACCGGTTCAATCCGGTTTTATCCAGTTTAAACCGGTTTAAGCTGGTTAAATCCGTTTTTTCCAGTTTAAACCGGTTCTATCCTGGTCTATCCGGTTGAAACCGGGTTAATCCGGTTAAGTCCCGTTTTATCCGGTTTAAACCAGTTTAAGCCGGTTCAATCCGTTTTTTTCCGGTTTAAACTGGTTCAATCTGGTTTTATCCGGTTTAAACCGGTTTGAACCGGTTTAATCCGGTTATATCCGGTTGAAACCGGTTTAAGCCGGTTCAATCCGGTTTTATCCAGTTTAAACCGGTTGTATCCTGTTCTATCCATTTGAAACTGGTTTAAACCGGTACAATCCGGTTTTATCCGGTTTAAACCGTTTCAATCCGGTTTTATCCAGTTTAAACCAGTTCATTCCGGTTTTATCCGGTTTGAACCGATTCTATCCGGTTTTTTCCGTTTTAAACCGCTTTGAACCGGTTCAATCCGGTTTTATCCGGTTTAAAGCGGTTTAAGCCGGAAAAATCCGGTTTTATCCGGTTTGAACCAGTTCAATCCGGTTTTATCCGGTTTGAACCGGTCCAATCCGGTATTATCCGGTTTAAACTGGTTCAATCCTTTTCTATCCGGTTGAAACCGGTTTAAACTGGTTCAATCCGGTTTTATCCGGTTTAAACCGGTTTAAGCCGGTGAAATCCGGTTTTATCCAGTTTAAACCTGTTCTATCCAGTTCTATCCAGTTGAAACCGGTTTGCACCGGATCAATCCGGTTTTATCCGGTTTAAAACGGTTCAATCTGGTTTTATCTGGTTTAAACCAGTTCATTCCGGTTTTATCCGGTTTGAACCGGTTCAATCCGGTTTTATCCTGTTTGAACCGGTTCAATCCGGTTTTATCCGGTTTGAACCGCTTCAATCCGCTTTTATGCGGTTTAAACCTGTTTGAACCTGTTCAATCTGGTTTTATCCGGTTTAAACCGGTTCTATCCTGTTCTATCCATTTGAAACTGGTTTAAACCGGTACAATCCGGTTTTATCCGGTTTAAACCGTTTCAATCCGGTTTTATCCAGTTTGAACCAGTTCATTCCGGTTTTATCCGGTTTGAACCGATTCTATCCGGTTTTTTCCGTTTTAAACCGCTTTGAACCGGTTCAATCCGGTTTTATCCGGTTTAAAGCGGTTTAAGCCGGGAAAATCCGGTTTTATCCGGTTTGAACCGGTTCAATCCGGTTTTATCCGGTTTGAACTGGTCCAATCCGGTTTTATCCGGTTTAAACTGGTTCAATCCTTTTCTATCCGGTTGAAACCGGTTTAAACTGGTTCAATCCGGTTTTATCCGGTTTAAACCGGTTTAAGCCGGTGAAATCCGGTTTTATCCAGTTTAAACCTGTTCTATCCGGTTCTGTCCAGTTGAAACCGGTTTACACCGGATCAATCCGGTTTTATCCGGTTTAAAACGGTTCAATCTGGTTTTATCCGGTTTAAACCAGTTTGAACCGGTTCTATCCGTTTTTATCCGGTTTAAACCGGTTTAAGCCGGTTCAATCCGGTTTTATCCAGTTGAAACCGGTTCTGTCCGGTTCTATCCGGTTGAAGCCTGTTTAAACCGGTTCAATCCGGTTTTATCCGGTTTAAACCGGTTCAATCCTGTTTTATCTGGTTTAAGCTGGTTCATTCCGGTTTTATCCGGTTTGAACCGGTTCAATCCGGTTTTATCCGGTTTGAACCGTTTCAATCCGGTTTTATCCGGTTTAAACCGGTTCATTCCGGTTTTATCCGGTTTGAACCGGTTCAATCCGGGTTTATCCGGTTTGAACCGGTTCAATCCGGTTTTATCCGGTTTAAACCGGTTTAAGCCGGTAAAATCCGGTTTTATCCAGTTTAAATCGGTTCTATCCGGTTCTATCCAATTGAAACCGGTTTAAACCAGTTCAATCCGGTTTTATCCGGTTTAAACCGGTTTAAGCCGGTTCAATCCGGTTTTATCCGGTTTAAACCTTTTTGAACCCGTTCAATCCGGTTTTATCCGGTTTAAACCGGTTTAAGCCGGTAAAATCCGGTTTTATCCAGTTTAAATCGGTTCAATCCGGTTCTATCCAATTGAAACCGGTTTAAACCGGTTCAATCCGGTTTTATCCGTTTTAAACCGTTTTAAGCCGGTTCAATCCGGTTTTATCCATTTTAAACCGGTTCTATCCGGTTCTATCCGGTTGAAACCGGTTTAAACCGGTTCAATCCGGTTTTATCCGGTTTAAACAGGTTCATTCCGGTTTTATCCGGTTTGAACCGCTTTAATCCGGTTTTATCCGGTTTAAACCGGTCCAATCCGGTTTTATCCGGTTTAATCCGGTTTGAACCGGTCCAATCCGGTTTTATCCAGTTTAAACCGGTTTAAGCTGGTTAAATCCGTTTTTTCCAGTTTAAACCGGTTCTATCCCTTTCTATCCGGATGAAACCGGGTTAATTCGGTTCAGTCCGGTTTTATCCGGTTTAAACCGGTTCAATCCGGTTTTATCTGGTTTAAACCTGTTTGAACCCATTCAATCCGGTTTTATCCGGTATAAACCGGTTAAAGCCGGTAAAATCCAGTTTTATCGAGTTTAAACCGGTTCTATCCGGTTCTATCCGATTGAAACCGGTTTAAACCGGTTCAATCCGGTTTTATCCGGTTTTATCCGGTTTAAGCCGGTTCATTCCGGTTTTATCCGGTCTGAACCGGTTCAAACCGGTTTTATCCGGTCTGAACCGGTTCAATCCGGTTTTATCCGGTTTAAGCCGGTTCATTCCGGTTTTATCCGGTTTGAACCGGTTCAATCCGGTTTTATCCAGTTTGAACCGGTTCAATCCGGTTTTATCCGGTTTCAACCGGTCCAATCCGTTATTATCCGGTTTAAACTGGTACAATCCTTTTCTATCCGGTTGAAACCGGTTTAAACTGGTTCAATCCGGTTTTATCCGGTTTAAACCGGTTTAAGCCGGTGAAATCCGGTTTTATCCAGTTTAAACCTGTTCTATCCGGTTCTATCCGGTTGAAACCGGTTTACACCGGTTCAATCGGGTTTTATCCGGTTTAAAACGGTTCAATCTGGTTTTATCCGGTTTAAACCAGTTTGAACCGGTTCTATCCGTTTTTATCCGGTTTAAACCGGTTTAAGCCGGTTCAATCCGGTTTTATCCAGTTGAAACCGGTTCTGTCCGGTTCTATCCGGTTGAAGCCGGTTTAAACCGGTTCAATCTGGTTTTATCCGGTTTGAACCGATTCAATCCGGTTTTATCCGTTTTAAACCGCTTTGAACCGGATCAATCCGGTTTTATCCGGTTTAAAGCGGTTTAAGCCGGGAAAATCCGGTTTTATCCGGTTTAAAACGTTTCAATCTCGTTTTATCCGGTTTAAACTGGTTTGAACCGGTTCAATCCGATTTTATCCGGTTTAAACTGGTTTAACCCGGTTCAATCTGGTTTTATCCAGTTTAAACCGGTTCTATCCGGTTGAAACCGGTTTAAACCGGTTCAATCCGGTTTTATCCGGTTTGAACCGGTACAATCCGGTTTTATCCGGTTTGAACCGGTTCATTCCGGTTTTATCCGGTTTGAACCGGTTCATTCCGGTTTTATCCGGTTTGAACCGGTTCAATCCGGTTTTATCCGGTTTGAAACGTTTCAATCCGGTTTTATCCGGTTTGAACCGGTTCAATCCGGTTTTATCCAGTTTAAACCGGTTTATGCTGGTTAAATCCGTTTTTTCCAGTTTAAACCGGTTCTATCCTGGTCTATCCGGTTGAAACCGGGTTAATCCGGTTAAGTCCCGTTTTATCCGGTTTAAACCAGTTTAAGCCGGTTCAATCCGGTTTTTTCCGGTTTAAACTGGTTCAATCTGGTTTTATCCGGTTTAAACCTGTTTGAACCGGTTTAATCCGGTTATATCCGGTTGAAACCGGTTTAAGCCGGTTCAATCCGGTTTTATCCAGTTTAAACCGGTTCTATCCTGTTCTATCCATTTGAAACTGGTTTAAACCGGTACAATCCGGTTTTATCCGGTTTAAACCGTTTCAATCCGGTTTTATCCAGTTTAAACCAGTTCATTCCGGTTTTATCCGGTTTGAACCGATTCTATCCGGTTTTTTCCGTTTTAAACCGCTTTGAACCGGTTCAATCCGGTTTTATCCGGTTTAAAGCGGTTTAAGCCGGAAAAATCCGGTTTTATCCGGTTTGAACCAGTTCAATCCGGTTTTATCCGGTTTGAACCGGTCCAATCCGGTATTATCCGGTTTAAACTGGTTCAATCCTTTTCTATCCGGTTGAAACCGGTTTAAACTGGTTCAATCCGGTTTTATCCGGTTTAAACCGGTTTAAGCCGGTGAAATCCGGTTTTATCCAGTTTAAACCTGTTCTATCCAGTTCTATCCAGTTGAAACCGGTTTACACCGGATCAATCCGGTTTTATCCGGTTTAAAACGGTTCAATCTGGTTTTATCTGGTTTAAACCAGTTCATTCCGGTTTTATCCGGTTTGAACCGGTTCAATCCGGTTTTATCCTGTTTGAACCGGTTCAATCCGGTTTTATCCGGTTTGAACCGCTTCAATCCGCTTTTATGCGGTTTAAACCTGTTTGAACCTGTTCAATCTGGTTTTATCCGGTTTAAACCGGTTCTATCCTGTTCTATCCATTTGAAACTGGTTTAAACCGGTACAATCCGGTTTTATCCGGTTTAAACCGTTTCAATCCGGTTTTATCCAGTTTAAACCAGTTCATTCCGGTTTTATCCGGTTTGAACCGATTCTATCCGGTTTTTTCCGTTTTAAACCGCTTTGAACCGGTTCAATCCGGTTTTATCCGGTTTAAAGCGGTTTAAGCCGGGAAAATCCGGTTTTATCCGGTTTGAACCGGTTCAATCCGGTTTTATCCGGTTTGAACTGGTCCAATCCGGTTTTATCCGGTTTAAACTGGTTCAATCCTTTTCTATCCGGTTGAAACCGGTTTAAACTGGTTCAATCCGGTTTTATCCGGTTTAAACCGGTTTAAGCCGGTGAAATCCGGTTTTATCCAGTTTAAACCTGTTCTTTCCGGTTCTATCCAGTTGAAACCGGTTTACACCGGATCAATCCGGTTTTATCCGGTTTAAAACGGTTCAATCTGGTTTTATCCGGTTTAAACCAGTTTGAACCGGTTCTATCCGTTTTTATCCGGTTTAAACCGGTTTAAGCCGGTTCAATCCGGTTTTATCCAGTTGAAACCGGTTCTGTCCGGTTCTATCCGGTTGAAGCCTGTTTAAACCGGTTCAATCCGGTTTTATCCGGTTTAAACCGGTTCAATCCTGTTTTATCTGGTTTAAGCTGGTTCATTCCGGTTTTATCCGGTTTGAACCGGTTCAATCCGGTTTTATCCGGTTTGAACCGTTTCAATCCGGTTTTATCTGGTTTAAACCGGTTCATTCCGGTTTTATCCGGTTTGAACCGGTTCAATCCGGGTTTATCCGGTTTGAACCGTTTCAATCCGGTTTTATCCGGTTTAAACCGGTTTAAGCCGGTAAAATCCGGTTTTATCCAGTTTAAATCGGTTCTATCCGGTTCTATCCAATTGAAACCGGTTTAAACCAGTTCAATCCGGTTTTATCCGGTTTAAACCGGTTTAACCCGGTTCAATCCGGTTTTATCCGGTTTAAACCTTTTTGAACCCGTTCAATCCGGTTTTATCCGGTTTAAACCGGTTTAAGCCGGTAAAATCCGGTTTTATCCAGTTTAAATCGGTTCAATCCGGTTCTATCCAATTGAAACCGGTTTAAACCGGTTCAATCCGGTTTTATCCGGTTTAAACCGTTTTAAGCCGGTTCAATCCGGTTTTATCCATTTTAAACCGGTTCTATCCGGTTCTATCCGGTTGAAACCGGTTTAAACCGGTTCAATCCGGTTTTATCCGGTTTAAACAGGTTCATTCCGGTTTTATCCGGTTTGAACCGCTTTAATCCGGTTTTATCCGGTTTAAACCGGTCCAATCCGGTTTTATCCGGTTTAATCCGGTTTGAACCGGTCCAATCCGGTTTTATCCAGTTTAAACCGGTTTAAGCTGGTTAAATCCGTTTTTTCCAGTTTAAACCGGTTCTATCCGGTTCTATCCGGATGAAACCGGGTTAATTCGGTTCAGTCCGGTTTTATCCGGTTTAAACCGGTTCAATCCGGTTTTATCTGGTTTAAACCTGTTTGAACCCATTCAATCCGATTTTATCCGGTATAAACCGGTTAAAGCCGGTAAAATCCAGTTTTATCGAGTTTAAACCGGTTCTATCCGGTTCTATCCGATTGAAACCGGTTTAAACCGGTTCAATCCGGTTTTATCCGGTTTTATCCGGTTTAAGCCGGTTCATTCCGGTTTTATCCGGTCTGAACCGGTTCAAACCGGTTTTATCCAGTCTGAACCGGTTCAATCCGGTTTTATCCGGTTTAAGCCGGTTCATTCCGGTTTTATCCGGTTTGAACCGGTTCAATCCGGTTTTATCCGGTTTGAACCGGTTCAATCCGGTTTTATCCGGTTTCAACCGGTCCAATCCGGTATTATCCGGTTTAAACTGGTACAATCCTTTTCTATCCGGTTGAATCCGGTTTAAACTGGTTCAATCCGGTTTTATCCGGTTTAAACCGGTTTAAGCCGGTGAAATCCGGTTTTATCCAGTTTAAACCTGTTCTATCCGGTTCTATCCGGTTGAAACCGGTTTACACCGGTTCAATCGGGTTTTATCCGGTTTAAAACGGTTCAATCTGGTTTTATCCGGTTTAAACCAGTTTGAACCGGTTCTATCCGTTTTTATCCGGTTTAAACCGGTTTAAGCCGGTTCAATCCGGTTTTATCCAGTTGAAACCGGTTCTGTCCGGTTCTATCCGGTTGAAGCCGGTTTAAACCGGTTCAATCTGGTTTTATCCGGTTTGAACCGATTCAATCCGGTTTTATCCGTTTTAAACCGCTTTGAACCGGATCAATCCGGTTTTATCCGGTTTAAAGCGGTTTAAGCCGGGAAAATCCGGTTTTATCCGGTTTAAACCGTTTCAATCTCGTTTTATCCGGTTTAAACTGGTTTGAACCGGTTCAATCCGATTTTATCCGGTTTAAACTGGTTTAACCCGGTTCAATCTGGTTTTATCCAGTTTAAACCGGTTCTATCCGGTTGAAACCGGTTTAAACCGGTTCAATCCGGTTTTATCCGGTTTGAACCGGTACAATCCGGTTTTATCCGGTTTGAACCGGTTCATTCCGGTTTTATCCGGTTTGAACCGGTTCAATCCGGTTTTATCCGGTTTGAACCGGTTCAATCCGGTTTTATCCGGTTTGAACCGGTTCAATCCGGTTTTATCCGGTTTGAACCGGTTCAATCCGGTTTTATCCGTTTTAATCCTGTTTGAACAGGTTCAATCCGGTTTTATGCGGTTTAAACCGGTTTAAGCCGGTTCAATCCGGTTTTATCCATTTTAAACCGGTTCTATCCGGTTCTATCCGGTTGAAACCGGTTGAAACCGGTTCAATCCGGTTTAAACCAGTTCATTCCGGTTTTATCCCGTTTGAACCGGTTCAATCCGGTTTTATCCGGTTTGAACCGGTTCAATCCGGTTTTATCCGGTTTAAACCGGTTCATTCCGGTTTTATCCGGTTTGAACCGGTTCAATCCGGTTTTATCTGGTTTGAACCACTTCAATCCGGTTTTATCCGGTTTAAACCAGTTTGAACCCGTTCAATCCGGTTTTATCCGGTTTAAACCAGTTTAAGCCGGTTCAATCCGGTTTAATCCATTTTAAACCGGTTCTATCCGGTTCTATCCGGTTGAAACCGGTTTAAACCGGTTCAATCCGGTTTTATCCGGTTTGAACCAGTTCATTCCGGTTTTATCCGGTTTGAACCAGTTCAATCCGGTTTTATCCAGTTTCAACCGGTTCAATCCGGTTTTATCCGGTTTGAACCGGTTCAATCCGGTTTTATCCGGTTTAAACCTGTTTGAACATGTACAATCCGGTTTTATGCGGTTTAAACCGGTTTAAGCCGGTTCAATCCGGTTTTATCCATTTTAAACCGGTTCTATCCGGTTCTATCCGGTTGAAACCGGTTTAAACCGGTTTTATCCCGTTTGAACCAGTTCAATCCGGTTTTATCCGGTTTAAACCAGTTTGAACCCTTTCAATCTGGTTTTATCCGGTTTAAACCGGTTTGAACCGGTTCAATCCAGTTTTATCCGGTTTAAACGGGTTTAAGGCGCTTCAATCCGGTTTTATCCAGTTTAAACCAGTTCTATCCAGTTTTATCCGGTTGAAACAGGTTTAAACTGGTTCAATCCGGTTTTATCCGGTTTAAACCGGTTCAATCCGGTTTTATCCGGTTTAAACCGGTTCATTCCGGTTTTATCCGATCTGAACCGGTTCAATCCGGTTTTATCCGGTTTGAACCGGTTCAATCCGGTTTTATCCGGTTTAAACCGGTTCAATCCGGTTTTATCCGGTTTAAACCGGTTCATTCCGGTTTTATCCGGTTTTATCCGGTTTAAAACTGTTTGAACCCATTCAGTCCGGTTATATCCGGTTTAAACCGGTTTAAGCCGGTAAAATCCGGTTTTATCCAGTTAAAATCGGTTCTATCCGGTTCTATTCACTTGAAACCGGTTTAAACCGGTTCAATCCGGTTTTATCCGGTTTAAACCGGTTTAAGCCGGTTCAATCCGGTTTTATCCGGTTTAAACCGGTTCAATCCGGTTTTATCCGGTTTAAACCGGTTCAATCCGGTTTTATCCGGTTTAAACCAGTTCATTCCGGTTTTATCCGGTTTAAACCGGTTTGAACCGGTTCAATCCGGTTTTATCCGGTTTAAACCTTTTTGAACCCGTTCAATGCGGTTTTATCCGGTTTAAACCGGTTTAAGCCGGTAAAATCCGGTTTTATCCAGTTTAAATCGGTTCAATCCGGTTCTATCCAATTGAAACCGGTTTAAACCGGTTCAATCCGGTTTTATCCGGTTTAAACCGTTTTAAGCCGGTTCAATCCGGTTTTATCCAGTTTAAACCGGTTTAAGCTGGTTAAATCCGTTTTTTCCAGTTTAAACCGGTTCTATCCGGTTCTATCCGGATGAAACCGGGTTAATTCGGTTCAGTCCGGTTTTATCCGGTTTAAACCGGTTCAATCCGGTTTTATCTGGTTTAAACCTGTTTGAACCCATTCAATCCGGTTTTATCCGGTATAAACCGGTTTATGCCGGTAAAATCCAGTTTTATCGAGTTTAAACCGGTTCTATCCGGTTCTATCCGATTGAAACCGGTTTAAACCGGTTCAATCCGGTTTTATCCGGTTTTATCCGGTTTAAGCCGGTTCATTCCGGTTTTATCCGGTTTGAACCGGTTCAAACCGGTTTTATCCGGTCTGAACCGGTTCAATCCGGTTTTATCCGGTTTAAGCCGGTTCATTCCGGTTTTATCCGGTTTGAACCGGTTCAATCCGGTTTTATCCGGTTTGAACCGGTTCAATCCGGTTTTATCCGGTTTCAACCGGTCCAATCCGGTATTATCCGGTTTAAACTGGTACAATCCTTTTCTATCCGGTTGAAACTGGTTTAAACTGGTTCAATCCGGTTTTATCCGGTTTAAACCGGTTTAAGCCGGTGAAATCCGGTTTTATCCAGTTTAAACCTGTTCTATCCGGTTCTATCCGGTTGAAACCGGTTTACACCGGTTCAATCGGGTTTTATCCGGTTTAAAACGGTTCAATCTGGTTTTATCCGGTTTAAACCAGTTTGAACCGGTTCTATCCGTTTTTATCCGGTTTAAACCGGTTTAAGCCGGTTCAATCCGGTTTTATCCAGTTGAAACCGGTTCTGTCCGGTTCTATCCGGGTGAAGCCGGTTTAAACCGGTTCAATCTGGTTTTATCCGGTTTAAACTGGTTCAATCCTGTTTTATCCGGTTTAAGCTGGTTCATTCCGGTTTTATCCGGTTTGAACCGGTTCATTCCGGTTTTATCCGGTTTAAACCGGTTCAATCCGGTTTTATCCGGTTTGAACCGTTTCAATCCGGTTTTATCCGGTTTGAACCGGTTCAAACCGGTTTTATCCGGTCTGAACCGGTTCAATCCGGTTTTATCCGGTTTAAGCCGGTTCATTCCGGTTTTATCCGGTTTGAACCGGTTCAATCCGGTTTTATCCGGTTTAAGCCGGTTCATTCCGGTTTTATCCGGTTTGAACCGGTTCAATCCGGTTTTATCCGGTTTGACCCGGTTCAATCCGGTTTTATCCGGTTTCAACCGGTCCAATCCGATATTATCCGGTTTAAACTGGTTCAATCCTTTTCTATCCGGTTGAAACCGGTTTGAACTGGTTCAATCCGGTTTTATCCGGTTTAAACCAGTTCATTCCGGTTTTATCCGGTTTGAACCGTTTCAATCCGGTTTTATCCGGTTTAAACCGTTTCAATCCGGTTTTATCCAGTTTAAACCAGTTCATTCCGGTTTTATCCGGTTTGAACCGATTCAATCCGGTTTTATCCGTTTTAAACCGCTTTGAACCGGATCAATCCGGTTTTATCCGGTTTAAACCGTTTCAATCTCGTTTTATCCGGTTTAAACTGGTTTGAACCGGTTCAATCCGATTTTATCCGGTTTAAACTGGTTTAACCCGGTTCAATCTGGTTTTATCCAGTTTAAACCGGTTCTATCCGGTTGAAACCGGTTTAAACCGGTTCAATCCGGTTTTATCCGGTTTGAACCGGTACAATCCGGTTTTATCCGGTTTGAACCGGTTCATTCCGGTTTTATCCTGTTTGAACCGGTTCAATCCGGTTTTATCCGGTTTGAACCGGTTCAATCCGGTTTTATCCGGTTTGAACCGGTTCAATCCGGTTTTATCCGGTTTGAACCGGTTCAATCCGGTTTTATCCGGTTAGAACCGGTTCAATCCGGTTTTATCCGGTTTAATCCTGTTTGAACAGGTTCAATCCGGTTTTATGCGGTTTAAACCGGTTTAAGCCGGTTCAATCCGGTTTAATCCATTTTAAACCGGTTCTATCCGGTTCTATCCGGTTGAAACCGGTTTAAACCGGTTCAATCCGGTTTTATCCCGTTTGAACCAGTTCAATCCGGTTTTATCCGGTTTAAACCAGTTTGAACCCTTTCAATCCGGTTTTATCCGGTTTAAACCGGTTTAAGCCGGTTCAATCCGGTTTTATCCAGTTGAAACTGGTTCTGTCCAGTTCTATCCGGTTGAAGCCGGTTTAAACCGGTTCAATCTGGTTTTATCCGGTTTAAACCGGTTCAATCCTGTTTTATCCGGTTTAAGCTGGTTCATTCCGGTTTTATCCGGTTTGAACCGGTTCAATCCGGTTTTATCCGGTTTGAACCGGTTCAATCCGGTTTTATCCGGTTTGAACCGGTTCATTCCGGTTTTATCCGGTTTGAACCGGTTCAATCCGGTTTTATCCGGTTTGAAACGTTTCAATCCGGTTTTATCCGGTTTGAACCGGTTCAATCCGGTTTTATCCAGTTTAAACCGGTTTAAGCTGGTTAAATCCGTTTTTTCCAGTTTAAACCGGTTCTATCCTGGTCTATCCGGTTGAAACCGGGTTAATCCGGTTAAGTCCCGTTTTATCCGGTTTAAACCAGTTTAAGCCGGTTCAATCCGGTTTTTTCCGGTTTAAACTGGTTCAATCTGGTTTTATCCGGTTTAAACCGGTTTGAACCGTTTAATCCGGTTATATCCGGTTGAAACCGGTTTAAGCCGGTTCAATCCGGTTTTATCCAGTTTAAACCGGTTCTATCCTGTTCTATCCATTTGAAACTGGTTTAAACCGGTACAATCCGGTTTTATCCGGTTTAAACCGTTTCAATCCGGTTTTATCCAGTTTAAACCAGTTCATTCCGGTTTTATCCGGTTTGAACCGATTCTATCCGGTTTTTTCCGTTTTAAACCGCTTTGAACCGGTTCAATCCGGTTTTATCCGGTTTAAAGCGGTTTAAGCCGGAAAAATCCGGTTTTATCCGGTTTGAACCAGTTCAATCCGGTTTTATCCGGTTTGAACCGGTCCAATCCGGTATTATCCGGTTTAAACTGGTTCAATCCTTTTCTATCCGGTTGAAACCGGTTTAAACTGGTTCAATCCGGTTTTATCCGGTTTAAACCGGTTTAAGCCGGTGAAATCCGGTTTTATCCAGTTTAAACCTGTTCTATCCAGTTCTATCCAGTTGAAACCGGTTTACACCGGATCAATCCGGTTTTATCCGGTTTAAAACGGTTCAATCTGGTTTTATCTGGTTTAAACCAGTTCATTCCGGTTTTATCCGGTTTGAACCGGTTCAATCCGGTTTTATCCTGTTTGAACCGGTTCAATCCGGTTTTATCCGGTTTGAACCGCTTCAATCCGCTTTTATGCGGTTTAAACCTGTTTGAACCTGTTCAATCTGGTTTTATCCGGTTTAAACCGGTTCTATCCTGTTCTATCCATTTGAAACTGGTTTAAACCGGTACAATCCGGTTTTATCCGGTTTAAACCGTTTCAATCCGGTTTTATCCAGTTTAAACCAGTTCATTCCGGTTTTATCCGGTTTGAACCGATTCTATCCGGTTTTTTCCGTTTTAAACCGCTTTGAACCGGTTCAATCCGGTTTTATCCGGTTTAAAGCGGTTTAAGCCGGGAAAATCCGGTTTTATCCGGTTTGAACCGGTTCAATCCGGTTTTATCCGGTTTGAACCGGTCCAATCCGGTTTTATCCGGTTTAAACTGGTTCAATCCTTTTCTATCCGGTTGAAACCGGTTTAAACTGGTTCAATCCGGTTTTATCCGGTTTAAACCGGTTTAAGCCGGTGAAATCCGGTTTTATCCAGTTTAAACCTGTTCTATCCGGTTCTATCCAGTTGAAACCGGTTTACACCGGATCAATCCGGTTTTATCCGGTTTAAAACGGTTCAATCTGGTTTTATCCGGTTTAAACCAGTTTGAACCGGTTCTATCCGTTTTTATCCGGTTTAAACCGGTTTAAGCCGGTTCAATCCGGTTTTATCCAGTTGAAACCGGTTCTGTCCGGTTCTATCCGGTTGAAGCCTGTTTAAACCGGTTCAATCCGGTTTTATCCGGTTTAAACCGGTTCAATCCTGTTTTATCTGGTTTAAGCTGGTTCATTCCGGTTTTATCCGGTTTGAACTGGTTCAATCCGGTTTTATCCGGTTTGAACCGTTTCAATCCGGTTTTATCCGGTTTAAACCGGTTCATTCCGGTTTTATCCGGTTTGAACCGGTTCAATCCGGGTTTATCCGGTTTGAACCGTTTCAATCCGGTTTTATCCGGTTTAAACCGGTTTAAGCCGGTAAAATCCGGTTTTATCCAGTTTAAATCGGTTCTATCCGGTTCTATCCAATTGAAACCGGTTTAAACCAGTTCAATCCGGTTTTATCCGGTTTAAACCGGTTTAAGCCGGTTCAATCCGGTTTTATCCGGTTTAAACCTTTTTGAACCCGTTCAATCCGGTTTTATCCGGTTTAAACCGGTTTAAGCCGGTAAAATCCGGTTTTATCCAGTTTAAATCGGTTCAATCCGGTTCTATCCAATTGAAACCGGTTTAAACCGGTTCAATCCGGTTTTATCCATTTTAAACCGGTTCTATCCGGTTCTATCCGGTTGAAACCGGTTTAAACCGGTTCAATCCGGTTTTATCCGGTTTAAACAGGTTCATTCCGGTTTTATCCGGTTTGAACCGCTTTAATCCGGTTTTATCCGGTTTAAACCGGTCCAATCCGGTTTTATCCGGTTTAATCCGGTTTGAACCGGTCCAATCCGGTTTTATCCAGTTTAAACCGGTTTAAGCTGGTTAAATCCGTTTTTTCCAGTTTAAACCGGTTCTATCCGGTTCTATCCGGATGAAACCGGGTTAATTCGGTTCAGTCCGGTTTTATCCGGTTTAAACCGGTTCAATCCGGTTTTATCTGGTTTAAACCTGTTTGAACCCATTCAATCCGGTTTTATCCGGTATAAACCGGTTAAAGCCGGTAAAATCCAGTTTTATCGAGTTTAAACCGGTTCTATCCGGTTCTATCCGATTGAAACCAGTTTAAACCGGTTCAATCCGGTTTTATCCGGTTTTATCCGGTTTAAGCCGGTTCATTCCGGTTTTATCCGGTCTGAACCGGTTCAAACCGGTTTTATCCGGTCTGAACCGGTTCAATCCGGTTTTATCCGGTTTAAGCCGGTTCATTCCGGTTTTATCCGGTTTGAACCGGTTCAATCCGGTTTTATCCGGTTTGAACCGGTTCAATCCGGTTTTATCCGGTTTCAACCGGTCCAATCCGGTATTATCCGGTTTAAACTGGTACAATCCTTTTCTATCCGGTTGAAACCGGATGAAACTGGTTCAATCCGGTTTTATCCGGTTTAAACCGGTTTAAGCCGGTGAAATCCGGTTTTATCCAGTTTAAACCTGTTCTATCCGGTTCTATCCGGTTGAAACCGGTTTACACCGGTTCAATCGGGTTTTATCCGGTTTAAACCGGTTCAATCCGGTTTTATCCGGTTTTATCCGGTTTAAGCCGGTTCATTCCGGTTTTATCCGGTTTGAACCGGTTCAAACCGGTTTTATCCGGTCTGAACCGGTTCAATCCGGTTTTATCCGGTTTAAGCCGGTTCATTCCGGTTTTATCCGGTTTGAACCGGTTCAATCCGGTTTTATCCGGTTTGAACCGGTTCAATCCGGTTTTATCCGGTTTCAACCGGTCCAATCCGGTATTATCCGGTTTAAACTGGTACAATCCTTTTCTATCCGGTTGAAACTGGTTTAAACTGGTTCAATCCGGTTTTATCCGGTTTAAACCGGTTTAAGCCGGTGAAATCCGGTTTTATCCAGTTTAAACCTGTTCTATCCGGTTCTATCCGGTTGAAACCGGTTTACACCGGTTCAATCGGGTTTTATCCGGTTTAAAACGGTTCAATCTGGTTTTATCCGGTTTAAACCAGTTTGAACCGGTTCTATCCGTTTTTATCCGGTTTAAACCGGTTTAAGCCGGTTCAATCCGGTTTTATCCAGTTGAAACCGGTTCTGTCCGGTTCTATCCGGTTGAAGCCGGTTTAAACCGGTTCAATCTGGTTTTATCCGGTTTAAACTGGTTCAATCCTGTTTTATCCGGTTTAAGCTGGTTCATTCCGGTTTTATCCGGTTTGAACCGGTTCATTCCGGTTTTATCCGGTTTAAACCGGTTCAATCCGGTTTTATCCGGTTTGAACCGTTTCAATCCGGTTTTATCCGGTTTGAACCGGTTCAAACCGGTTTTATCCGGTCTGAACCGGTTCAATCCGGTTTTATCCGGTTTAAGCCGGTTCATTCCGGTTTTATCCGGTTTGAACCGGTTCAATCCGGTTTTATCCGGTTTAAGCCGGTTCATTCCGGTTTTATCCGGTTTGAACCGGTTCAATCCGGTTTTATCCGGTTTGACCCGGTTCAATCCGGTTTTATCCGGTTTCAACCGGTCCAATCCGATATTATCCGGTTTAAACTGGTTCAATCCTTTTCTATCCGGTTGAAACCGGTTTGAACTGGTTCAATCCGGTTTTATCCGGTTTAAAACGTTTTAAGCTGGTTCGATCCGGTTTTATCCATTTTAAACCGGTTCTATACGGTTCTATCTGGTTGAAACCGGTTTAAACCGGTTCAATCCGGTTTTATCCGGTTTAAACCAGTTCATTCCGGTTTTATCCGGTTTGAACCGTTTCAATCCGGTTTTATCCGGTTTAAACCGTTTCAATCCGGTTTTATCCAGTTTAAACCAGTTCATTCCGGTTTTATCCGGTTTGAACCGATTCAATCCGGTTTTATCCGTTTTAAACCGCTTTGAACCGGATCAATCCGGTTTTATCCGGTTTAAACCGTTTCAATCTCGTTTTATCCGGTTTAAACTGGTTTGAACCGGTTCAATCCGATTTTATCCGGTTTAAACTGGTTTAACCCGGTTCAATCTGGTTTTATCCAGTTTAAACCGGTTCTATCCGGTTGAAACCGGTTTAAACCGGTTCAATCCGGTTTTATCCGGTTTGAACCGGTACAATCCGGTTTTATCCGGTTTGAACCGGTTCATTCCGGTTTTATCCTGTTTGAACCGGTTCAATCCGGTTTTATCCGGTTTGAACCGGTTCAATCCGGTTTTATCCGGTTTGAACCGGTTCAATCCGGTTTTATCCGGTTTGAACCGGTTCAATCCGGTTTTATCCGGTTAGAACCGGTTCAATCCGGTTTTATCCGGTTTAATCCTGTTTGAACAGGTTCAATCCGGTTTTATGTGGTTTAAACCGGTTTAAGCCGGTTCAATCCGGTTTAATCCATTTTAAACCGGTTCTATCCGGTTCTATCCGGTTGAAACCGGTTTAAACCGGTTCAATCCGGTTTTATCCCGTTTGAACCAGTTCAATCCGGTTTTATCCGGTTTAAACCAGTTTGAACCCTTTCAATCCGGTTTTATCCGGTTTAAACCGGTTTAAGCCGGTTCAATCCGGTTTTATCCAGTTGAAACTGGTTCTGTCCAGTTCTATCCGGTTGAAGCCGGTTTAAACCGGTTCAATCTGGTTTTATCCGGTTTAAACCGGTTCAATCCTGTTTTATCCGGTTTAAGCTGGTTCATTCCGGTTTTATCCGGTTTGAACCGGTTCAATCCGGTTTTATCCGGTTTGAACCGGTTCAATCCGGTTTTATCCGGTTTGAACCGGTTCATTCCGGTTTTATCCGGTTTGAACCGGTTCAATCCGGTTTTATCCGGTTTGAAACGTTTCAATCCGGTTTTATCCGGTTTGAACCGGTTCAATCCGGTTTTATCCAGTTTAAACCGGTTTAAGCTGGTTAAATCCGTTTTTTCCAGTTTAAACCGGTTCTATCCTGGTCTATCCGGTTGAAACCGGGTTAATCCGGTTAAGTCCCGTTTTATCCGGTTTAAACCAGTTTAAGCCGGTTCAATCCGGTTTTTTCCGGTTTAAACTGGTTCAATCTGGTTTTATCCGGTTTAAACCGGTTTGAACCGTTTAATCCGGTTATATCCGGTTGAAACCGGTTTAAGCCGGTTCAATCCGGTTTTATCCAGTTTAAACCGGTTCTATCCTGTTCTATCCATTTGAAACTGGTTTAAACCGGTACAATCCGGTTTTATACGGTTTAAACCGTTTCAATCCGGTTTTATCCAGTTTAAACCAGTTCATTCCGGTTTTATCCGGTTTGAACCGATTCTATCCGGTTTTTTCCGTTTTAAACCGCTTTGAACCGGTTCAATCCGGTTTTATCCGGTTTAAAGCGGTTTAAGCCGGAAAAATCCGGTTTTATCCGGTTTGAACCAGTTCAATCCGGTTTTATCCGGTTTGAACCGGTCCAATCCGGTATTATCCGGTTTAAACTGGTTCAATCCTTTTCTATCCGGTTGAAACCGGTTTAAACTGGTTCAATCCGGTTTTATCCGGTTTAAACCGGTTTAAGCCGGTGAAATCCGGTTTTATCCAGTTTAAACCTGTTCTATCCAGTTCTATCCAGTTGAAACCGGTTTACACCGGATCAATCCGGTTTTATCCGGTTTAAAACGGTTCAATCTGGTTTTATCTGGTTTAAACCAGTTCATTCCGGTTTTATCCGGTTTGAACCGGTTCAATCCGGTTTTATCCTGTTTGAACCGGTTCAATCCGGTTTTATCCGGTTTGAACCGCTTCAATCCGCTTTTATGCGGTTTAAACCTGTTTGAACCTGTTCAATCTGGTTTTATCCGGTTTAAACCGGTTCTATCCTGTTCTATCCATTTGAAACTGGTTTAAACCGGTACAATCCGGTTTTATCCGGTTTAAACCGTTTCAATCCGGTTTTATCCAGTTTAAACCAGTTCATTCCGGTTTTATCCGGTTTGAACCGATTCTATCCGGTTTTTTCCGTTTTAAACCGCTTTGAACCGGTTCAATCCGGTTTTATCCGGTTTAAAGCGGTTTAAGCCGGGAAAATCCGGTTTTATCCGGTTTGAACCGGTTCAATCCGGTTTTATCCGGTTTGAACCGGTCCAATCCGGTTTTATCCGGTTTAAACTGGTTCAATCCTTTTCTATCCGGTTAAAACCGGTTTAAACTGGTTCAATCCGGTTTTATCCGGTTTAAAACGTTTTAAGCCGGTGAAATCCGGTTTTATCCAGTTTAAACCTGTTCTATCCGGTTCTATCCAGTTGAAACCGGTTTACACCGGATCAATCCGGTTTTATCCGGTTTAAAACGGTTCAATCTGGTTTTATCCGGTTTAAACCAGTTTGAACCGGTTCTATCCGTTTTTATCCGGTTTAAACCGGTTTAAGCCGGTTCAATCCGGTTTTATCCAGTTGAAACCGGTTCTGTCCGGTTCTATCCGGTTGAAGCCTGTTTAAACCGGTTCAATCCGGTTTTATCCGGTTTAAACCGGTTCAATCCTGTTTTATCTGGTTTAAGCTGGTTCATTCCGGTTTTATCCGGTTTGAACTGGTTCAATCCGGTTTTATCCGGTTTGAACCGTTTCAATCCGGTTTTATCCGGTTTAAACCGGTTCATTCCGGTTTTATCCGGTTTGAACCGGTTCAATCCGGGTTTATCCGGTTTGAACCGTTTCAATCCGGTTTTATCCGGTTTAAACCGGTTTAAGCCGGTAAAATCCGGTTTTATCCAGTTTAAATCGGTTCTATCCGGTTCTATCCAATTGAAACCGGTTTAAACCAGTTCAATCCGGTTTTATCCGGTTTAAACCGGTTTAAGCCGGTTCAATCCGGTTTTATCCGGTTTAAACCTTTTTGAACCCGTTCAATCCGGTTTTATCCGGTTTAAACCGGTTTAAGCCGGTAAAATCCGGTTTTATCCAGTTTAAATCGGTTCAATCCGGTTCTATCCAATTGAAACCGGTTTAAACCGGTTCAATCCGGTTTTATCCATTTTAAACCGGTTCTATCCGGTTCTATCCGGTTGAAACCGGTTTAAACCGGTTCAATCCGGTTTTATCCGGTTTAAACAGGTTCATTCCGGTTTTATCCGGTTTGAACCGCTTTAATCCGGTTTTATCCGGTTTAAACCGGTCCAATCCGGTTTTATCCGGTTTAATCCGGTTTGAACCGGTCCAATCCGGTTTTATCCAGTTTAAACCGGTTTAAGCTGGTTAAATCCGTTTTTTCCAGTTTAAACCGGTTCTATCCGGTTCTATCCGGATGAAACCGGGTTAATTCGGTTCAGTCCGGTTTTATCCGGTTTAAACCGGTTCAATCCGGTTTTATCTGGTTTAAACCTGTTTGAACCCATTCAATCCGGTTTTATCCGGTATAAACCGGTTAAAGCCGGTAAAATCCAGTTTTATCGAGTTTAAACCGGTTCTATCCGGTTCTATCCGATTGAAACCAGTTTAAACCGGTTCAATCCGGTTTTATCCGGTTTTATCCGGTTTAAGCCGGTTCATTCCGGTTTTATCCGGTCTGAACCGGTTCAAACCGGTTTTATCCGGTCTGAACCGGTTCAATCCGGTTTTATCCGGTTTGAACCGGTTCAATCCGGTTTTATCCGGTTTGAACCGGTTCAATCCGGTTTTATCCGGTTTCAACCGGTCCAATCCGGTATTATCCGGTTTAAACTGGTACAATCCTTTTCTATCCGGTTGAAACCGGATGAAACTGGTTCAATCCGGTTTTATCCGGTTTAAACCGGTTTAAGCCGGTGAAATCCGGTTTTATCCAGTTTAAACCTGTTCTATCCGGTTCTATCCGGTTGAAACCGGTTTACACCGGTTCAATCGGGTTTTATCCGGTTTAAACCGGTTCAATCCGGTTTTATCCGGTTTTATCCGGTTTAAGCCGGTTCATTCCGGTTTTATCCGGTTTGAACCGGTTCAAACCGGTTTTATCCGGTCTGAACCGGTTCAATCCGGTTTTATCCGGTTTAAGCCGGTTCATTCCGGTTTTATCCGGTTTGAACCGGTTCAATCCGGTTTTATCCGGTTTGAACCGGTTCAATCCGGTTTTATCCGGTTTCAACCGGTCCAATCCGGTATTATCCGGTTTAAACTGGTACAATCCTTTTCTATCCGGTTGAAACTGGTTTAAACTGGTTCAATCCGGTTTTATCCGGTTTAAACCGGTTTAAGCCGGTGAAATCCGGTTTTATCCAGTTTAAACCTGTTCTATCCGGTTCTATCCGGTTGAAACCGGTTTACACCGGTTCAATCGGGTTTTATCCGGTTTAAAACGGTTCAATCTGGTTTTATCCGGTTTAAACCAGTTTGAACCGGTTCTATCCGTTTTTATCCGGTTTAAACCGGTTTAAGCCGGTTCAATCCGGTTATATCCAGTTGAAACCGGTTCTGTCCGGTTCTATCCGGTTGAAGCCGGTTTAAACCGGTTCAATCTGGTTTTATCCGGTTTAAACCGGTTCAATCCTGTTTTATCCGGTTTAAGCTGGTTCATTCCGGTTTTATCCGGTTTGAACCGGTTCATTCCGGTTTTATCCGGTTTAAACCGGTTCAATCCGGTTTTATCCGGTTTGAACCGTTTCAATCCGGTTTTATCCGGTTTGAACCGGTTCAAACCGGTTTTATCCGGTCTGAACCGGTTCAATCCGGTTTTATCCGGTTTAAGCCGGTTCATTCCGGTTTTATCCGGTTTGAACCGGTTCAATCCGGTTTTATCCGGTTTAAGCCGGTTCATTCCGGTTTTATCCGGTTTGAACCGGTTCAATCCGGTTTTATCCGGTTTGACCCGGTTCAATCCGGTTTTATCCGGTTTCAACCGGTCCAATCCGATATTATCCGGTTTAAACTGGTTCAATCCTTTTCTATCCGGTTGAAACCGGTTTGAACTGGTTCAATCCGGTTTTATCCGGTTTAAAACGTTTTAAGCTGGTTCGATCCGGTTTTATCCATTTTAAACCGGTTCTATACGGTTCTATCTGGTTGAAACCGGTTTAAACCGGTTCAATCCGGTTTTATCCGGTTTAAACCAGTTCATTCCGGTTTTATCCGGTTTGAACCGTTTCAATCCGGTTTTATCCGGTTTAAACCGTTTCAATCCGGTTTTATCCAGTTTAAACCAGTTCATTCCGGTTTTATCCGGTTTGAACCGATTCAATCCGGTTTTATCCGTTTTAAACCGCTTTGAACCGGATCAATCCGGTTTTATCCGGTTTAAAGCGGTTTAAGCCGGGAAAATCCGGTTTTATCCGGTTTAAACCGTTTCAATCTCGTTTTATCCGGTTTAAACTGGTTTGAACCGGTTCAATCCGATTTTATCTGGTTTAAACTGGTTTAACCCGGTTCAATCTGGTTTTATCCAGTTTAAACCGGTTCTATCCGGTTGAAACCGGTTTAAACCGGTTCAATCCGGTTTTATCCGGTTTGAACCGGTACAATCCGGTTTTATCCGGTTTGAACCGGTTCATTCCGGTTTTATCCTGTTTGAACCGGTTCAATCCGGTTTTATCCGGTTTGAACCGGTTCAATCCGGTTTTATCCTGTTTGAACCGGTTCAATCCGGTTTTATCTGGTTTGAACCGGTTCAATCCGGTTTTATCCGGTTTGAACCGGTTCAATCCGGTTTTATCCAGTTAGAACCGGTTCAATCCGGTTTTATCCGGTTTAATCCTGTTTGAACAGGTTCAATCCGGTTTTATGCGGTTTAAACCGGTTTAAGCCGGTTCAATCCGGTTTAATCCATTTTAAACCGGTTCTATCCGGTTCTATCCGGTTGAAACCGGTTTAAACCGGTTCAATCCGGTTTTATCCCGTTTGAACCAGTTCAATCCGGTTTTATCCGGTTTAAACCAGTTTGAACCCTTTCAATCCGGTTTTATCCGGTTTAAACCGGTTTAAGCCGGTTCAATCCGGTTTTATCCAGTTGAAACTGGTTCTGTCCAGTTCTATCCGGTTGAAGCCGGTTTAAACCGGTTCAATCTGGTTTTATCCGGTTTAAACCGGTTCAATCCTGTTTTATCCGGTTTAAGCTGGTTCATTCCGGTTTTATCCGGTTTGAACCGGTTCAATCCGGTTTTATCCGGTTTGAACCGGTTCAATCCGGTTTTATCCGGTTTGAACCGGTTCATTCCGGTTTTATCCGGTTTGAACCGGTTCAATCCGGTTTTATCCGGTTTGAAACGTTTCAATCCGGTTTTATCCGGTTTGAACCGGTTCAATCCGGTTTTATCCAGTTTAAACCGGTTTAAGCTGGTTAAATCCGTTTTTTCCAGTTTAAACCGGTTCTATCCTGGTCTATCCGGTTGAAACCGGGTTAATCCGGTTAAGTCCCGTTTTATCCGGTTTAAACCAGTTTAAGCCGGTTCAATCCGGTTTTTTCCGGTTTAAACTGGTTCAATCTGGTTTTATCCGGTTTAAACCGGTTTGAACCGTTTAATCCGGTTATATCCGGTTGAAACCGGTTTAAGCCGGTTCAATCCGGTTTTATCCAGTTTAAACCGGTTCTATCCTGTTCTATCCATTTGAAACTGGTTTAAACCGGTACAATCCGGTTTTATACGGTTTAAACCGTTTCAATCCGGTTTTATCCAGTTTAAACCAGTTCATTCCGGTTTTATCCGGTTTGAACCGATTCTATCCGGTTTTTTCCGTTTTAAACCGCTTTGAACCGGTTCAATCCGGTTTTATCCGGTTTAAAGCGGTTTAAGCCGGAAAAATCCGGTTTTATCCGGTTTGAACCAGTTCAATCCGGTTTTATCCGGTTTGAACCGGTCCAATCCGGTATTATCCGGTTTAAACTGGTTCAATCCTTTTCTATCCGGTTGAAACCGGTTTAAACTGGTTCAATCCGGTTTTATCCGGTTTAAACCGGTTTAAGCCGGTGAAATCCGGTTTTATCCAGTTTAAACCTGTTCTATCCAGTTCTATCCAGTTGAAACCGGTTTACACCGGATCAATCCGGTTTTATCCGGTTTAAAACGGTTCAATCTGGTTTTATCTGGTTTAAACCAGTTCATTCCGGTTTTATCCGGTTTGAACCGGTTCAATCCGGTTTTATCCTGTTTGAACCGGTTCAATCCGGTTTTATCCGGTTTGAACCGCTTCAATCCGCTTTTATGCGGTTTAAACCTGTTTGAACCTGTTCAATCTGGTTTTATCCGGTTTAAACCGGTTCTATCCTGTTCTATCCATTTGAAACTGGTTTAAACCGGTACAATCCGGTTTTATCCGGTTTAAACCGTTTCAATCCGGTTTTATCCAGTTTAAACCAGTTCATTCCGGTTTTATCCGGTTTGAACCGATTCTATCCGGTTTTTTCCGTTTTAAACCGCTTTGAACCGGTTCAATCCGGTTTTATCCGGTTTAAAGCGGTTTAAGCCGGGAAAATCCGGTTTTATCCGGTTTGAACCGGTTCAATCCGGTTTTATCCGGTTTGAACCGGTCCAATCCGGTTTTATCCGGTTTAAACTGGTTCAATCCTTTTCTATCCGGTTAAAACCGGTTTAAACTGGTTCAATCCGGTTTTATCCGGTTTAAAACGTTTTAAGCCGGTGAAATCCGGTTTTATCCAGTTTAAACCTGTTCTATCCGGTTCTATCCAGTTGAAACCGGTTTACACCGGATCAATCCGGTTTTATCCGGTTTAAAACGGTTCAATCTGGTTTTATCCGGTTTAAACCAGTTTGAACCGGTTCTATCCGTTTTTATCCGGTTTAAACCGGTTTAAGCCGGTTCAATCCGGTTTTATCCAGTTGAAACCGGTTCTGTCCGGTTCTATCCGGTTGAAGCCTGTTTAAACCGGTTCAATCCGGTTTTATCCGGTTTAAACCGGTTCAATCCTGTTTTATCTGGTTTAAGCTGGTTCATTCCGGTTTTATCCGGTTTGAACCGGTTCAATCCGGTTTTATCCGGTTTGAACCGTTTCAATCCGGTTTTATCCGGTTTAAACCGGTTCATTCCGGTTTTATCCGGTTTGAACCGGTTCAATCCGGGTTTATCCGGTTTGAACCGTTTCAATCCGGTTTTATCCGGTTTAAACCGGTTTAAGCCGGTAAAATCCGGTTTTATCCAGTTTAAATCGGTTCTATCCGGTTCTATCCAATTGAAACCGGTTTAAACCAGTTCAATCCGGTTTTATCCGGTTTAAACCGGTTTAAGCCGGTTCAATCCGGTTTTATCCGGTTTAAACCTTTTTGAACCCGTTCAATCCGGTTTTATCCGGTTTAAACCGGTTTAAGCCGGTAAAATCCGGTTTTATCCAGTTTAAATCGGTTCAATCCGGTTCTATCCAATTGAAACCGGTTTAAACCGGTTCAATCCGGTTTTATCCATTTTAAACCGGTTCTATCCGGTTCTATCCGGTTGAAACCGGTTTAAACCGGTTCAATCCGGTTTTATCCGGTTTAAACAGGTTCATTCCGGTTTTATCCGGTTTGAACCGCTTTAATCCGGTTTTATCCGGTTTAAACCGGTCCAATCCGGTTTTATCCGGTTTAATCCGGTTTGAACCGGTCCAATCCGGTTTTATCCAGTTTAAACCGGTTTAAGCTGGTTAAATCCGTTTTTTCCAGTTTAAACCGGTTCTATCCGGTTCTATCCGGATGAAACCGGGTTAATTCGGTTCAGTCCGGTTTTATCCGGTTTAAACCGGTTCAATCCGGTTTTATCTGGTTTAAACCTGTTTGAACCCATTCAATCCGGTTTTATCCGGTATAAACCGGTTAAAGCCGGTAAAATCCAGTTTTATCGAGTTTAAACCGGTTCTATCCGGTTCTATCCGATTGAAACCAGTTTAAACCGGTTCAATCCGGTTTTATCCGGTTTTATCCGGTTTAAGCCGGTTCATTCCGGTTTTATCCGGTCTGAACCGGTTCAAACCGGTTTTATCCGGTCTGAACCGGTTCAATCCGGTTTTATCCGGTTTAAGCCGGTTCATTCCGGTTTTATCCGGTTTGAACCGGTTCAATCCGGTTTTATCCGGTTTGAACCGGTTCAATCCGGTTTTATCCGGTTTCAACCGGTCCAATCCGGTATTATCCGGTTTAAACTGGTACAATCCTTTTCTATCCGGTTGAAACCGGATGAAACTGGTTCAATCCGGTTTTATCCGGTTTAAACCGGTTTAAGCCGGTGAAATCCGGTTTTATCCAGTTTAAACCTGTTCTATCCGGTTCTATCCGGTGGAAACCGGTTTACACCGGTTCAATCGGGTTTTATCCGGTTTAAAACGGTTCAATCTGGTTTTATCCGGTTTAAACCAGTTTGAACCGGTTCTATCCGTTTTTATCCGGTTTAAACCGGTTTAAGCCGGTTCAATGCGGTTTTATCCAGTTGAAACCGGTTCTGTCCGGTTCTATCCAGTTGAAGCCGGTTTAAACCGGTTCAATCTGGTTTTATCCGGTTTGAACCGATTCAATCCGGTTTTATCCGTTTTAAACCGCTTTGAACCGGATCAATCCGGTTTTATCCGGTTTAAAGCGGTTTAAGCCGGGAAAATCCGGTTTTATCCGGTTTAAACCGTTTCAATCTCGTTTTATCCGGTTTAAACTGGTTTGAACCGGTTCAATCCGATTTTATCCGGTTTAAACTGGTTTAACCCGGTTCAATCTGGTTTTATCCAGTTTAAACCGGTTCTATCCGGTTGAAACCGGTTTAAACCGGTTCAATCCGGTTTTATCCGGTTTGAACCGGTACAATCCGGTTTTATCCGGTTTGAACCGGTTCATTCCGGTTTTATCCGGTTTGAACCGGTTCATTCCGGTTTTATCCGGTTTGAACCGGTTCAATCCGGTTTTATCCGGTTTGAAACGTTTCAATCCGGTTTTATCCGGTTTGAACCGGTTTAATCCGGTTTTATCCAGTTTAAACCGGTTTAAGCTGGTTAAATCCGTTTTTTCCAGTTTAAACCGGTTCTATCCTGGTCTATCCGGTTGAAACCGGGTTAATCCGGTTAAGTCCCGTTTTATCCGGTTTAAACCAGTTTAAGCCGGTTCAATCCGGTTTTTTCCGGTTTAAACTGGTTCAATCTGGTTTTATCCGGTTTAAACCGGTTTGAACCGGTTTAATCCGGTTATATCCGGTTGAAACCGGTTTAAGCCGGTTCAATCCGGTTTTATCCAGTTTAAACCGGTTCTATCCTGTTCTATCCATTTGAAACTGGTTTAAACCGGTACAATCCGGTTTTATCCGGTTTAAACCGTTTCAATCCGGTTTTATCCAGTTTAAACCAGTTCATTCCGGTTTTATCCGGTTTGAACCGGTTCAATCCGGTTTTATCCGGTTTGAACCGGTTCAATCCGGTTTTATCCGGTTTCAACCGGTCCAATCCGGTATTATCCGGTTTAAACTGGTACAATCCTTTTCTATCCGGTTGAAACCGGTTTAAACTTGTTCAATCCGGTTTTATCCGGTTTAAACCGGTTTAAGCCGGTGAAATCCGGTTTTATCCAGTTTAAACCTGTTCTATCCGGTTCTATCCGGTTGAAACCGGTTTACACCGGTTCAATCGGGTTTTATCCGGTTTAAAACGGTTCAATCTGGTTTTATCCGGTTTAAACCAGTTTGAACCGGTTCTATCCGTTTTTATCCGGTTTAAACCGGTTTAAGCCGGTTCAATCCGGTTTTATCCAGTTGAAACCGGTTCTGTCCGGTTCTATCCGGTTGAAGCCGGTTTAAACCGGTTCAATCTGGTTTTATCCGGTTTAAACCGGTTCAATCCTGTTTTATCCGGTTTAAGCCGGTTCATTCCGGTTTTATCCGGTTTGAACCGGTTCAATCCGGTTTTATCCGGTTTAAACCGGTTCATTCCGGTTTTATCCGGTTTGAACCGGTTCAATCCGGTTTTATCCGGTTTGAACCGTTTCAATCCGGTTTTATCCGGTTTGAACCGGTTCAAACCGGTTTTATCCGGTTTGAACCGGTTCAATCCGGTTTTATCCGGTTTAAGCCGGTTCATTCCGGTTTTATCCGGTTTGAACCGGTTCAATCCGGTTTTATCCGGTTTGACCCGGTTCAATCCGGTTTTATCCGGTTTCAACCGGTCCAATCCGATATTATCCGGTTTAAACTGGTTCAATCCTTTTCTATCCGGTTGAAACCGGTTTGAACTGGTTCAATCCGGTTTTATCCGGTTTGAACCGGTTCAATCCGGTTTTATCCGGTTTCAACCGGTCCAATCCGATATTATCCAGTTTAAACTGGTTCAATCCTTTTCTATCCGGTTGAAACCGGTTTGAACTGGTTCAATCCGGTTTTATCCGGTTTAAACCGTTTCAATCCGGTTTTATCCTGTTTAAACCAGTTCATTCCGGTTTTACCCGGTATGAACCGATTCAATCCGGTTTTATCCGTTTTAAACCGCTTTGAACCGGATCAATCCGGTTTTATCCGGTTTAAAGCGGTTTAAGCCGGGAAAATCCGGTTTTATCCGGTTTAAACCATTTCAATCTCGTTTTATCCGGTTTAAACTGGTTTGAACCGGTTCAATCCGATTTTATCCGGTTTAAACTGGTTTAACCCGTTTCAATCTGGTTTTATCCAGTTTAAACCGGTTCTATCCGGTTGAAACCGGTTTAAACCGGTTCAATCCGGTTTTATCCGGTTTGAACCGGTACAATCCGGTTTTATCCGGTTTGAACCGGTTCATTCCGGTTTTATCCTGTTTGAACCGGTTCAATCCGGTTTTATCCGGTTTGAACCGGTTCAATCCGGTTTTATCCGGTTTGAACCGGTTCAATCCGGTTTTATCCGGTTTGAACCGGTTCAATCCGGTTTTATCCGGTTTGAACCGGTTCAATCCGGTTTTATCCAGTTAGAACCGGTTCAATCCGGTTTTATCCGGTTTAATCCTGTTTGAACAGGTTCAATCCGGTTTTATGCGGTTTAAACCGGTTTAAGCCGGTTCAATCCGGTTTTATCCATTTTAAACCGGTTCTATCCGGTTCTATCCGGTTGAAACCGGTTGAAACCGGTTCAATCCGGTTTAAACCAGTTCATTCCGGTTTTATCCCGTTTGAACCGGTTCAATCCGGTTTTATCCGGTTTGAACCGGTTCAATCCGGTTTTATCCGGTTTAAACCGGTTCATTCCGGTTTTATCCGGTTTGAACCGGTTCAATCCGGTTTTATCCGGTTTGAACCGGTTCAATCCGGTTTTATCTGGTTTGAACCACTTCAATCCGGTTTTATCCGGTTTAAACCAGTTTGAACCCGTTCAATCCGGTTTTATCCGGTTTAAACCGGTTTAAGCCGGTTCAATCCGGTTTAATCCATTTTAAACCGGTTCTATCCGGTTCTATCCGGTTGAAACCGGTTTAAACCGGTTCAATCCGGTTTTATCCCGTTTGAACCAGTTCAATCCGGTTTTATCCGGTTTAAACCAGTTTGAACCCTTTCAATCCGGTTTTATCCGGTTTAAACCGGTTTAAGCCGGTTCAATCCGGTTTTATCCAGTTGAAACTGGTTCTGTCCAGTTCTATCCGGTTGAAGCCGGTTTAAACCGGTTCAATCTGGTTTTATCCGGTTTAAACCGGTTCAATCCTGTTTTATCCGGTTTAAGCTGGTTCATTCCGGTTTTATCCGGTTTGAACCGGTTCAATCCGGTTTTATCCGGTTTGAACCGGTCCAATCCGGTTTTATCCGGTTTAAACTGGTTCAATCCTTTTCTATCCGGTTGAAACCGGTTTAAACTGGTTCAATCCGGTTTTATCCGGTTTAAACCGGTTTAAGCCGGTGAAATCCGGTTTTATCCAGTTTAAACCTGTTCTATCCGGTTCTATCCAGTTGAAACCGGTTTACACCGGATCAATCCGGTTTTATCCGGTTTAAAACGGTTCAATCTGGTTTTATCCGGTTTAAACCAGTTTGAACCGGTTCTATCCGTTTTTATCCGGTTTAAACCGGTTTAAGCTGGTTCAATCCGGTTTTATCCAGTTGAAACCGGTTCTGTCCGGTTCTATCCGGTTGAAGCCTGTTTAAACCGGTTCAATCCGGTTTTATCCGGTTTAAACCGGCTCAATCCTGTTTTATCTGGTTTAAGCTGGTTCATTCCGGTTTTATCCGGTTTGAACCGGTTCAATCCGGTTTTATCCGGTTTGAACCGTTTCAATCCGGTTTTATCCGGTTTAAACCGGTTCATTCCGGTTTTATCCGGTTTGAACCGGTTCAATCCGGGTTTATCCGGTTTGAACCGTTTCAATCCGGTTTTATCCGGTTTAAACCGGTTTAAGCCGGTAAAATCCGGTTTTATCCAGTTTAAATCGGTTCTATCCGGTTCTATCCAATTGAAACCGGTTTAAACCAGTTCAATCCGGTTTTATCCGGTTTAAACCGGTTTAAGCCGGTTCAATCCGGTTTTATCCGGTTTAAACCTTTTTGAACCCGTTCAATCCGGTTTTATCCGGTTTAAACCGGTTTAAGCCGGTAAAATCGGGTTTTATCCAGTTTAAATCGGTTCAATCCGGTTCTATCCAATTGAAACCGGTTTAAACCGGTTCAATCCGGTTTTATCCGGTTTAAACCGTTTTAAGCCGGTTCAATCCGGTTTTATCCATTTTAAACCGGTTCTATCCGGTTCTATCCGGTTGAAACCGGTTTAAACCGGTTCAATCCCGTTTTATCCGGTTTAAACAGGTTCATTCCGGTTTTATCCGGTTTGAACCGCTTTAATCCGGTTTTATCCGGTTTAAACCGGTCCAATCCGGTTTTATCCGGTTTAATCCGGTTTGAACCGGTCCAATCCGGTTTTATCCAGTTTAAACCGGTTTAAGCTGGTTAAATCCGTTTTTTCCAGTTTAAACCGGTTCTATCCGGTTCTATCCGGATGAAACCGGGTTAATTCGGTTCAGTCCGGTTTTATCCGGTTTAAACCGGTTCAATCCGGTTTTATCTGGTTTAAACATGTTTGAACCCATTCAATCCGGTTTTATCCGGTATAAACCGGTTAAAGCCGGTAAAATCCAGTTTTATGGAGTTTAAACCGGTTCTATCCGGTTCTATCCGATTGAAACCGGTTTAAACCGGTTCAATCCGGTTTTATCCGGTTTTATCCGGTTTAAGCCGGTTCATTCCGGTTTTATCCGGTTTGAACCGGTTCAAACCGGTTTTATCCGGTCTGAACCGGTTCAATCCGGTTTTATCCGGTTTAAGCCGGTTCATTCCGGTTTTATCCGGTTTGAACCGGTTCAATCCGGTTTTATCCGGTTTGAACCGGTTCAATCCGGTTTTATCCGGTTTCAACTGGTCCAATCCGGTATTATCCGGTTTAAACTGGTACAATCCTTTTCTATCCGGTTGAAACCGGTTTAAACTGGTTCAATCCGGTTTTATCCGGTTTAAACCGGTTTAAGCCGGTGAAATCCGGTTTTATCCAGTTTAAACCTGTTCTATCCGGTTCTATCCGGTTGAAACCGGATTACACCGGTTCAATCGGGTTTTATCCGGTTTAAAACGGTTCAATCTGGTTTTATCCGGTTTAAACCAGTTTGAACCGATTCTATCCGTTTTTATCCAGTTTAAACCGGTTTAAGCCGGTTCAATCCGGTTTTATCCAGTTGAAACCGGTTCTGTCCGGTTCTATCCGGTTGAAGCCGGTTTAAACCGGTTCAATCTGGTTTTATCCGGTTTGAACCGATTCAATCCGGTTTTATCCGTTTTAAACCGCTTTGAACCGGATCAATCCGGTTTTATCCGGTTTAAAGCGGTTTAAGCCGGGAAAATCCGGTTTTATCCGGTTTAAACCGTTTCAATCTCGTTTTATCCGGTTTAAACTGGTTTGAACCGGTTCAATCCGATTTTATCCGGTTTAAACTGGTTTAACCCGGTTCAATCTGGTTTTATCCAGTTTAAACCGGTTCTATCCGGTTGAAACCGGTTTAAACCGGTTCAATCCGGTTTTATCCGGTTTGAACCGGTACAATCCGGTTTTATCCGGTTTGAACCGGTTCATTCCGGTTTTATCCGGTTTGAACCGGTTCAATCCGGTTTTATCCGGTTTGAACCGGTTCAATCCGGTTTTATCCGGTTTGAACCGGTTCAATCCGGTTTTATCCGGTTTGAACCGGTTCAATCCGGTTTTATCCGGTTTAATCCTGTTTGAACAGGTTCAATCCGGTTTTATGCGGTTTAAACCGGTTTAAGCCGGTTCAATCCGGTTTTATCCATTTTAAACCGGTTCTATCCGGTTCTATCCGGTTGAAACCCGTTGAAACCGGTTCAATCCGGTTTAAACCAGTTCATTCCGGTTTTATCCCGTTTGAACCGGTTCAATCCGGTTTTATCCGGTTTGAACCGGTTCAATCCGGTTTTATCCGGTTTAAACCAGTTCATTCCGGTTTTATCCGGTTTGAACCGGTTCAATCCGGTTTTATCCGGTTTGAACCGGTTCAATCCGGTTTTATCTGGTTTGAACCACTTCAATCCGGTTTTATCCGGTTTAAACCAGTTTGAACCCGTTCAATCTGGTTTTATCCGGTTTAAACCGGTTTAAGCCGGTTCAATCCGGTTTAATCCATTTTAAACCGGTTCTATCCGGTTCTATCCGGTTGTAACCGGTTTAAACCGGTTCAATCCGGTTTTATCCGGTTTGAACCAGTTCATTCCGGTTTTATCCGGTTTGAACCAGTTCAATCCGGTTTTATCCGGTTTCAACCGGTTCAATCCGGTTTTATCCGGTTTGAACCGGTTCAATCCGGTTTTATCCGGTTTAAACCTGTTTGAACATGTACAATCCGGTTTTATGCGGTTTAAACCGGTTTAAGCCGGTTCAATCCGGTTTTATCCATTTTAAACCGGTTCTATCCGGTTCTATCCGGTTGAAACCGGTTTAAACCGGTTCAATCCGGTTTTATCCCGTTTGAACCAGTTCAATCCGGTTTTATCCGGTTTAAACCAGTTTGAACCCTTTCAATCCGGTTTTATCCGGTTTAAACCGGTTTAAGCCGGTTCAATCCGGTTTTATCCAGTTGAAACCGGTTCTGTCCGGTTCTATCCGGTTGAAGCCGGTTTAAACCGGTTCAATCTGGTTTTATCCGGTTTAAACCGGTTCAATCCTGTTTTATCCGGTTTAAGCTGGTTCATTCCGGTTTTATCCGGTTTGAACCGGTTCAATCCGGTTTTATCCGGTTTGAACCGGTTCAATCCGGTTTTATCCGGTTTGAACCGGTTCATTCCGGTTTTATCCGGTTTGAACCGGTTCAATCCGGTTTTATCCGGTTTGAACCGGTTCAATCCGGTTTTATCCGGTTTGAACCGTTTCAATCCGGTTTTATCCGGTTTGAACCGGTTCAAACCGGTTTTATCCGGTCTGAACCGGTTCAATCCGGTTTTATCCGGTTTAAGCCGGTTCATTCCGGTTTTATCCGGTTTGAACCGGTTCAATCCGGTTTTATCCGGTTTAAGCCGGTTCATTCCGGTTTTATCCGGTTTGAACCGGTTCAATCCGGTTTTATCCGGTTTGACCCGGTTCAATCCGGTTTTATCCGGTTTCAACCGGTCCAATCCGATATTATCCGGTTTAAACTGGTTCAATCCTTTTCTATCCGGTTGAAACCGGTTTGAACTGGTTCAATCCGGTTTTATCCATTTTAAACCGTTTTAAGCTGGTTCAATCCGGTTTTATCCATTTTAAACCGGTTCTATACGGTTCTATCTGGTTGAAACCGGTTTAAACAGGTTCAATCCGGTTTTATCCGGTTTAAACCAGTTCATTCCGGTTTTATCCGGTTTGAACCGTTTCAATCCGGTTTTATCCGGTTTAAACCGTTTCAATCCGGTTTTATCCAGTTTAAACCAGTTCATTCCGGTTTTATCCGGTTTGAACCGATTCAATCCGGTTTTATCCGTTTTAAACCGCTTTGAACCGGATCAATCCGGTTTTATCCGGTTTAAAGCGGTTTAAGCCGGGAAAATCCGGTTTTATCCGGTTTAAACCGTTTCAATCTCGTTTTATCCGGTTTAAACTGGTTTGAACCGGTTCAATCCGATTTTATCCGGTTTAAACTGGTTTAACCCGGTTCAATCTGGTTTTATCCAGTTTAAACCGGTTCTATCCGGTTGAAACCGGTTTAAACCGGTTCAATCCGGTTTTATCCGGTTTGAACCGGTACAATCCGGTTTTATCCGGTTTGAACCGGTTCATTCCGGTTTTATCCGGTTTGAACCGGTTCAATCCGGTTTTATCCGGTTTGAACCGGTTCAATCCGGTTTTATCCAGTTAGAACCGGTTCAATCCGGTTTTATCCGGTTTAATCCTGTTTGAACAGGTTCAATCCGGTTTTATGCGGTTTAAACCGGTTTAAGCCGGTTCAATCCGGTTTTATCCATTTTAAACCGGTTCTATCCGGTTCTATCCGGTTGAAACCGGTTGAAACCGGTTCAATCCGGTTTAAACCAGTTCATTCCGGTTTTATCCCGTTTGAACCGGTTCAATCCGGTTTTATCCGGTTTGAACCGGTTCAATCCGGTTTTATCCGGTTTAAACCGGTTTAAGCCGGTTCAATCCGGTTTAATCCATTTTAAACCGGTTCTATCCGGTTCTATCCGGTTGAAACCGGTTTAAACCGGTTCAATCCGGTTTTATCCGGTTTGAACCAGTTCATTCCGGTTTTATCCGGTTTGAACCAGTTCAATCCGGTTTTATCCGGTTTCAACCGATTCAATCCGGTTTTATCCGGTTTGAACCGGTTCAATCCGGTTTTATCCGGTTTAAACCTGTTTGAACATGTACAATCCGGTTTTATGCGGTTTAAACCGGTTTAAGCCGGTTCAATCCGGTTTTATCCATTTTAAACCGGTTCTATCCGGTTCTATCCGGTTGAAACCGGTTTAAACCGGTTCAATCCGGTTTTATCCCGTTTGAACCTGTTCAATCCGGTTTTATCCGGTTTAAACCAGTTTGAACCCTTTCAATCCGGTTTTATCCGGTTTAAACCGGTTTAAGCCGGTTCAATCCGGTTTTATCCAGTTGAAACCGGTTCTGTCCGGTTCTATCCGGTTGAAGCCGGTTTAAACCGGTTCAATCTGGTTTTATCCGGTTTAAACCGGTTCAATCCTGTTTTATCCGGTTTAAGCTGGTTCATTCCGGTTTTATCCGGTTTGAACCGGTTCAATCCGGTTTTATCCGGTTTGAACCGGTTCAATCCGGTTTTATCCGGTTTGAACCGGTTCATTCCGGTTTTATCCGGTTTGAACCGGTTCAATCCGGTTTTATCCGGTTTGAACCGTTTCAATCCGGTTTTATCCGGTTTGAACCGGTTCAATCCGGTTTTATCCAGTTTAAACCGGTTTAAGCTGGTTAAATCCGTTTTTTCCAGTTTAAACCGGTTCTATCCTGGTCTATCCGGTTGAAACCGGGTTAATCCGGTTAAGTCCCGTTTTATCCGGTTTAAACCAGTTTAAGCCGGTTCAATCCGGTTTTTTCCGGTTTAAACTGGTTCAATCTGGTTTTATCCGGTTTAAACCGGTTTGAACCGGTTTAATCCGGTTATATCCGGTTGAAACCGGTTTAAGCCGGTTCAATCCGGTTTTATCCAGTTTAAACCGGTTCAATCCTGTTTTATCCGGTTTAAGCTGGTTCATTCCGGTTTTATCCGGTTTGAACCTGTTCAATCCGGTTTTATCCGGTTTGAACCGTTTCAATCCGGTTTTATCCGGTTTAAACCGGTTCATTCCGGTTTTATCCGGTTTGAACCGGTTCAATCCGGTTTTATCCGGTTTGAACCGTTTCAATCCGGTTTTATCCGGTTTAAACCGGTTTAAGCCGGTAAAATCCGGTTTTATCCAGTTTAAATCGGTTCTATCCGGTTCTATCCAATTGAAACCGGTTTAAACCAGTTCAATCCGGTTTTATCCGGTTTAAACCGGTTTAAGCCGGTTCAATCCGGTTTTATACGGTTTAAAACGGTTCAATCTGGTTTTATCCGGTTTAAACCGGTTTGAACTGGTTCAATCCAGTTTTATCCGGTTTAAACCGTTTTAAGCTGGTTCAATCCGTTTTTATCCATCTTAAACCGGTTCTATACGGTTCTATCTGGTTGAAACCGGTTTAAACCGGTTCAATCCGGTTTTATCTGTTTTAAACCAGTTCATTCCGGTTTTATCCGGTTTGAACCGGTTCAATCCGGTTTTATCCGGTTTAAACCAGTTCATTCCGGTTTTATCCGGTTTGAACCGCTTCAATCCGGTTTTATCCTGTTTGAACAGGTACAATCCGGTTTTATCCGGTTTGAACCGCTTCAATCCGCTTTTATGCGGTTTAAACCTGTTTGAACCTGTTCAATCTGGTTTTATCCGGTTTAAACCGGTTCTATCCTGTTCTATCCATTTGAAACTGGTTTAAACCGGTACAATCCGGTTTTATCCGGTTTAAACCGTTTCAATCCGGTTTTATCCAGTTTAAACCAGTTCATTCCGGTTTTATCCGGTTTGAACCGATTCTATCCGGTTTTTTCCGTTTTAAACCGCTTTGAACCGGTTCAATCCGGTTTTATCCGGTTTAAAGCGGTTTAAGCCGGGAAAATCCGGTTTTATCCGGTTTGAACCGGTTCAATCCGGTTTTATCCGGTTTGAACCGGTCCAATCCGGTATTATCCGGTTTAAACTGGTTCAATCCTTTTCTATCCGGTTGAAACCGGTTTAAACTGGTTCAATCTGGTTTTATCCGGTTTAAACCGGTTTAAGCCGGTGAAATCCGGTTTTATCCAGTTTAAACCTGTTCTATCCGGTTCTATCCAGTTGAAACCGGTTTACACCGGATCAATCCGGTTTTATCCGGTTTAAAACGGTTCAATCTGGTTTTATCCGGTTTAAACCAGTTTGAACCGGTTCTATCCGTTTTTATCCGGTTTAAACCGGTTTAAGCCGGTTCAATCCGGTTTTATCCAGTTGAAACCGGTTCTGTCCGGTTCTATCCGGTTGAAGCCTGTTTAAACCGGTTCAATCCGTTTTTATCCGGTTTAAACCGGTTCAATCCTCTTTTATCTGGTTTAAGCTGGTTCATTCCGGTTTTATCCGGTTTGAACCTGTTCAATCCGGTTTTATCCGGTTTGAACCGTTTCAATCCGGTTTTATCCGGTTTAAACCGGTTCATTCCTGTTTTATCCGGTTTGAACCGGTTCAATCCGGTTTTATCCGGTTTGAACCGTTTCAATCCGGTTTTATCCGGTTTAAACCGGTTTAAGCCGGTAAAATCCGGTTTTATCCAGTTTAAATCGGTTCTATCCGGTTCTATCCAATTGAAACCGGTTTAAACCAGTTCAATCCGGTTTTATCCGGTTTAAACCGGTTTAAGCCGGTTCAATCCGGTTTTATACGGTTTAAAACGGTTCAATCTGGTTTTATCCGGTTTAAACCGGTTTGAACTGGTTCAATCCAGTTTTATCCGGTTTAAACCGTTTTAAGCTGGTTCAATCCGTTTTTATCCATCTTAAACCGGTTCTATACGGTTCTATCTGGTTGAAACCGGTTTAAACCGGTTCAATCCGGTTTTATCTGTTTTAAACCAGTTCATTCCGGTTTTATCCGGTTTGAACCGGTTCAATCCGGTTTTATCCGGTTTAAACCAGTTCATTCCGGTTTTATCCGGTTTGAACCGCTTCAATCCGGTTTTATCCTGTTTGAACCGGTACAATCCGGTTTTATCCGGTTTGAACCGCTTCAATCCGCTTTTATGCGGTTTAAACCTGTTTGAACCTGTTCAATCTGGTTTTATCCGGTTTAAACCGGTTCTATCCTGTTCTATCCATTTGAAACTGGTTTAAACCGGTACAATCCGGTTTTATCCGGTTTAAACCGTTTCAATCCGGTTTTATCCAGTTTAAACCAGTTCATTCCGGTTTTATCCGGTTTGAACCGATTCTATCCGGTTTTTTCCGTTTTAAACCGCTTTGAACCGGTTCAATCCGGTTTTATCCGGTTTAAAGCGGTTTAAGCTGGGAAAATCCGGTTTTATCCGGTTTGAACCGGTTCAATCCGGTTTTATCCGGTTTGAACCGGTCCAATCCGGTATTATCCGGTTTAAACTGGTTCAATCCTTTTCTATCCGGTTGAAACCGGTTTAAACTGGTTCAATCTGGTTTTATCCGGTTTAAACCGGTTTAAGCCGGTGAAATCCGGTTTTATCCAGTTTAAACCTGTTCTATCCGGTTCTATCCAGTTGAAACCGGTTTACACCGGATCAATCCAGTTTTATCCGGTTTAAAACGGTTCAATCTGGTTTTATCCGGTTTAAACCAGTTTGAACCGGTTCTAACCGTTTTTATCCGGTTTAAACCGGTTTAAGCCGGTTCAATCCGGTTTTATCCAGTTGAAACCGGTTCTGTCCGGTTCTATCCGGTTGAAGCCTGTTTAAACCGGTTCAATCCGGTTTTATCCGGTTTAAACCGGTTCAATCCTCTTTTATCTGGTTTAAGCTGGTTCATTCCGGTTTTATCCGGTTTGAACCTGTTCAATCCGGTTTTATCCGGTTTGAACCGTTTCAATCCGGTTTTATCCGGTTTAAACCGGTTCATTCCTGTTTTATCCGGTTTGAACCGGTTCAATCCGGTTTTATCCGGTTTGAACCGTTTCAATCCGGTTTTATCCGGTTTAAACCGGTTTAAGCCGGTAAAATCCGGTTTTATCCAGTTTAAATCGGTTCTATCCGGTTCTATCCAATTGAAACCGGTTTAAACCAGTTCAATCCGGTTTTATCCGGTTTAAACCGGTTTAAGCCGGTTCAATCCGGTTTTATACGGTTTAAAACGGTTCAATCTGGTTTTATCCGGTTTAAACCGGTTTGAACTGGTTCAATCCAGTTTTATCCGGTTTAAACCGTTTTAAGCTGGTTCAATCCGTTTTTATCCATCTTAAACCGGTTCTATACGGTTCTATCTGGTTGAAACCGGTTTAAACCGGTTCAATCCGGTTTTATCTGTTTTAAACCAGTTCATTCCGGTTTTATCCGGTTTGAACCGGTTCAATCCGGTTTTATCCGGTTTAAACCAGTTCATTCCGGTTTTATCCGGTTTGAACCGCTTCAATCCGGTTTTATCCTGTTTGAACCGGTACAATCCGGTTTTATCCGGTTTGAACCGCTTCAATCCGCTTTTATGCGGTTTAAACCTGTTTGAACCTGTTCAATCTGGTTTTATCCGGTTTAAACCGGTTCTATCCTGTTCTATCCATTTGAAACTGGTTTAAACCGGTACAATCCGGTTTTATCCGGTTTAAACCGTTTCAATCCGGTTTTATCCAGTTTAAACCAGTTCATTCCGGTTTTATCCGGTTTGAACCGATTCTATCCGGTTTTTTCCGTTTTAAACCGCTTTGAACCGGTTCAATCCGGTTTTATCCGGTTTAAAGCGGTTTAAGCTGGGAAAATCCGGTTTTATCCGGTTTGAACCGGTTCAATCCGGTTTTATCCGGTTTGAACCGGTCCAATCCGGTATTATCCGGTTTAAACTGGTTCAATCCTTTTCTATCCGGTTGAAACCGGTTTAAACTGGTTCAATCTGGTTTTATCCGGTTTAAACCGGTTTAAGCCGGTGAAATCCGGTTTTATCCAGTTTAAACCTGTTCTATCCGGTTCTATCCAGTTGAAACCGGTTTACACCGGATCAATCCAGTTTTATCCGGTTTAAAACGGTTCAATCTGGTTTTATCCGGTTTAAACCAGTTTGAACCGGTTCTAACCGTTTTTATCCGGTTTAAACCGGTTTAAGCCGGTTCAATCCGGTTTTATCCAGTTGAAACCGGTTCTGTCCGGTTCTATCCGGTTGAAGCCTGTTTAAACCGGTTCAATCCGGTTTTATCCGGTTTAAACCGGTTCAATCCTCTTTTATCTGGTTTAAGCTGGTTCATTCCGGTTTTATCCGGTTTGAACCTGTTCAATCCGGTTTTATCCGGTTTGAACCGTTTCAATCCGGTTTTATCCGGTTTAAACCGGTTCATTCCTGTTTTATCCGGTTTGAACCGGTTCAATCCGGTTTTATCCGGTTTGAACCGTTTCAATCTGGTTTTATCCGGTTTAAACCGGTTTAAGCCGGTAAAATCCGGTTTTATCCAGTTTAAATCGGTTCTATCCGGTTCTATCCAATTGAAACCGGTTTAAACCAGTTCAATCCGGTTTTATCCGGTTTAAACCGGTTTAAGCCGGTTCAATCCGGTTTTATACGGTTTAAAACGGTTCAATCTGGTTTTATCCGGTTTAAACCGGTTTGAACTGGTTCAATCCAGTTTTATCCGATTTAAACCGTTTTAAGCTGGTTCAATCCGGTTTTATCCATTTTAAACCGGTTCTATACGGTTCTATCTGGTTGAAACCGGTTTAAACCGGTTCAATCCGGTTTTATCTGGTTTAAACCAGTTCATTCCGGTTTTATCCGGTTTGAACCGGTTCAATCCGGTTTTATCCGGTTTAAACCAGTTCATTCCGGTTTTATCCGGTTTGAACCGCTTCAATCCGGTTTTATCCTGTTTGAACCGGTTCAATCCGGTTTTATCCGGTTTGAACCGCTTCATCCGCTTTTATCCGGTTTAAACCTGTTTGAACCCGTTCAATCTGGTTTTATCCGGTTTAAACCGGTTTAAGCCGGTTCAAGCCGGTTTTATCCATTTTAAGCCGGTTCTATCTGGTTCTATCCGGTTGAAACCGGTTTAAACCGGTTCAATTCGGTTTTATCCGGTTTAAACCAGTTCATTCCGGTTTTATCCGGTTTGAACCGGTTCAATCCGGTTTTATCCGGTTTGAACCGGTTCAATCCGGTTTTATCCAGTTTAAAGCAGTTCATTCCGGTTTTATCCGGTTTGAACCTGTTCAATCCGTTTTTATCCGGTTTGAACAGGTTCAATCCGGTTTTATCCGGTTTGAACAGGTTCAATCCGGTTTTATCCGGTTTGAAGCGCTTCAATCCGGTTTTATCCGGTTTAAACCTGTTTGAACCCGTTCAATCCGGTTTTATCCATTTTAAACCGGTTCTATCCGGTTCTATCCGGTTGAAACCGGTTTAAACCGGTTCAATCCGGTTTTATCCGGTTTAAACCGGTTCATTCCGGTTTTATCCGGTTTGAACCGGTTCAATCCGGTTTTATCCGGTTTGAACCGGTTCAATCCGGTATTATCCGGTTTAAAGCAGTTCATTCCGGTTTTATCCGGTTTGAACCGGTTCAATCCGGTTTTATCCGGTTTAAACCTGTTTGAACCCATTCAATCCGGTTTTATCCGGTTTAAACCGGTTTAAGCCGGTAAAATCCGGTTTTATCCAGTTTAAACCGGTTCTATCCGGTTCTATCCGATTGATACCGGTTTAAACCGGTTCAATCCGGTTTTATCCGGTTTAAACCGGTTTAAGCCGGTTCAATCCGGTTTTATCCGGTTTAAACCGGTTCAATCTGGTTTTATCTGGTTTGAACCGATTCAATCCGGTTTTATCCGGTGTGAACAGTTTCAATCCGGTTTTATCCGGTTTAAACCTTTTGAAGCCAGTAAAATCCGGTTTTATCCAGTTTAAACTGGTTCTATCCGGTTCTATCTGGTTGAAACTGGTTTAAACCGTTTCAATCCGGTTTTATCCGGTAGAAACCGGTTTAAGCCGGTTGAATCCGGTTTTATCCGGTTTAAACCGGTTCAATCTGGTTTTATCCGGTTTAAACCGGTTTGAACCGGTTCAATCCAGTTTTATCCGGTTTAAACGGGTTTAAGGCGCTTCATCCGGTTTTATCCAGTTTGAACCAGTTCTATCCAGGTTTATCCGGTTGAAACAGGTTTAAACTGGTTCAATCCGGTTTTATCCGGTTTAAACCGGTTCATTCCGTTTTTATCCGATTTGAACCGGTTCAATCCGGTTTTATCCGGTTTGAACCGGTTCAATCCGGTTTTATCCGGTTTAAACCGGTTCAATCCCGTTTTATCCGGTTTAAACCGGTTCATTCCGGTTTTATTCCTTTAAACCGGTTTAAACCGGTTCAATCCGGTTTTATCCGGTTTAAACCGGTTTAAGCCGGTTCAATCCGGTTTTATCCGGTTTAAACCGGTTCAATCTGGTTTTATCCGGTTTAAACCGGTTTGAACTGGTTCAATCCGGTTTTATCCGGTTTAAACCGTTTTAAGCCGGTTCAATCCGGTTTTATCCGGTTTAAACCGGTTCAATCCGGTTTTATCCGGTTTGAAAAGGTTCATTCCGTTTTTATCCGGTTTGAACCGGTTCCATCCGGTTTTATCCGGTTTGATCCGGTTCAATACGGTTTTATCCGGTTTGAACCGGTTCAATCCGGTTTTATCCGGTTTGAACCGGTTCAATACGGTTTTATCCGGTTTGAACCGGTTCAATCCGGTTTTATCCGGTTTAAACCTGTTTGAACACGTTCAATCCGGTTTTATGCGGTTTAAACCGGTTTAAGCCGGTTCAATCCGGTATTATCCGGTTTAAACTGGTTCAATCCTTTTCTATCCGGTTGAAACCGGTTTAAACTGGTTCAATCCGGTTTTATCCGGTTTAAACCGGTTTAAGCCGGTGAAATCCGGTTTTATCCAGTTTAAACCTGTTCTATCCGGTTCTATCCAGTTGAAACCGGTTTACACCGGATCAATCCGGTTTTATCCGGTTTAAAACGGTTCAATCTGGTTTTATCCGGTTTAAACCAGTTTGAACCGGTTCTATCCGTTTTTATCCCGTTTAAACCGGTTTAAGCCGGTTCAATCCGGTTTTATCCAGTTGAAACCGGTTCTGTCCAGTTCTATCCGGTTGAAGCCTGTTTAAACCGGTTCAATCCGGTTTTATCCGGTTTAAACCGGTTCAATCCTGTTTTATCTGGTTTAAGCTGGTTCATTCCGGTTTTATCCGGTTTGAACCGGTTCAATCCGGTTTTATCCGGTTTGAACCGTTTCAATCCGGTTTTATCCGGTTTAAACCGGTTCATTCCGGTTTTATCCGGTTTGAACCGGTTCAATCCAGTTTTATCCGGTTTGAACCGTTTCAATCCGGTTTTATCCGGTTTAAACCGGTTTAAGCCGGTAAAATCCGGTTTTATCCAGTTTAAATCGGTTCTATCCGGTTCTATCCAATTGAAACCGGTTTAAACCAGTTCAATCCGGTTTTATCCGGTTTAAACCGGTTTAAGCCAGTTCAATCCGGTTTTATACGGTTTAAAACGGTTCAATCTGGTTTTATCCGGTTTAAACCGGTTTGAACTGGTTCAATCCGGTTTTATCCGGTTTAAACCGTTTTAAGCTGGTTCAATCCAGTTTTATCCATTTTAAACCGGTTCAATACGGTTCTATCTGGTTGAAACCGGTTTAAACCGGTTCAATCCGGTTTTATCTGGTTTGAACCGGTTCAATCCGGTTTTATCCGGTTTAAACCAGTTCATTCCGGTTTTATCCGGTTTGAACCGCTTCAATCCGGTTTTATCCGGTTTGAACCGGTTCAATCCGGTTTTATCCGGTTTGAACCGCTTCATCCGCTTTAATCCGGTTTAAACCTGTTTGAACCCGTTCAATCTGGTTTTATCCGGTTTAAACCGGTTTAAGCCGGTTCAATCCGGTTTTATCCATTTTAAACCGGTTCTATCTGGTTCTATCCGGTTGAAATCGGTTTAAACCGGTTCAATTCGGTTTTATCCGGTTTAAACCAGTTCATTCCGGTTTTATCCGGTTTGAACCGGTTCAATCCGGTTTTATCCGGTTTGAACCGGTTCAATCCGGTTTTATCCAGTTTAAAGCAGTTCATTCCGGTTTTATCCGGTTTGAACCTGTTCAATCCGGTTTTATCCGGTTTGAACCTGTTCAATCCGGTTTTATCCGGTTTAAACCTGTTTGAACCCATTCAATCCGGATTTATCCGGTTTAAACCGGTTTAAGCCGGTAAAATCCTGTTTTATCCAGTTTAAACCGGTTCTATCCGGTTCTATCCGATTGATACCGGTTTAAACCGGTTCAATCCGGTTTTATCCGGTTTAAACCGGTTTAAGCCGGTTCAATCCGGTTTTATCCGGTTTAAGCCGGATCAATCTGGTTTTATCTGGTTTGAACCGATTCAATCCGGTTTCATCCAGTGTGAACCGGTCCAATCCTGTATTATCCGGTTTAAACCGGTTCAATCCAGTTTTATCCTGTTTAAGCCGGTTCAATCCGGTTGTATCCGGTTTAAAACGGTTTGAACCGGTTCAATCCGGTTTTATCCGGTTAAAACTTTTGAAGCCGGTAAAATCCGGTTTTATCCAGTTAAAACTGGTTCTATCCGGTTCTATCTGGTTGAAACTGGTTTAAACCGTTTCAATCCAGTTTTATCTGGTTTAAACCGGTTTAAGCCGGTGAAATCCGGTTTTATCTAGTTTAAACCTGTTCTATCCAGTTCTATCCAGTTGAAACCGGTTTACACCGGATCAATCCGGTTTTATCCGGTTTAAAACGGTTCAATCTGGTTTTATCCGGTTTAAACCAGTTTGAACCGGTTCTATCCGTTTTTATCCGGTTTAAACCGGTTTAAGCCGGTTCAATCCGGTTTTATCCAGTTGAAACCGGTTCTTTCCGGTTCTATCCGGTTGAAGCCTGTTTAAACCGGTTCAATCCGGTTTTATCCGGTTTAAACCGGTTCAATCCTGTTTTATCCGGTTTAAGCTGGTTCATTCCGGTTTTATCCGGTTTGAACCGGTTCAATCCGGTTTTATCCGGTTTGAACCGTTTCAATCCGGTTTTATCCGGTTTGAACCAGTTCATTCCGGTTTTATCCGGTTTGAACCGGTTCAATCCGGTTTTATCCGGTTTGAACCGTTTCAATCCGGTTTTATCCGGTTTAAACCGGTTTAAGCCGGTAAAATCCGGTTTTATCCAGTTTAAATCGGTTCTATCCGGTTCTATCCAATTGAAACCGGTTTAAACCAGTTCAATCCGGTTTTATCCGGTTTAAACCGGTTTAAGCCGGTTCAATCCGGTTTTATACGGTTTAAAACGGTTCAATCTGCTTTTATCCGGTTTAAACCGGTTTGAACTGGTTCAATCCGGTTTTATTCGGTTTAAACCGTTTTAAGCTGGTTCAATCCGGTTTTATCCATTTTAAACCGGTTCTATACGGTTCTATCTGGTTGAAACCGGTTTAAACCGGTTCAATCCGGTTTTATCTGGTTTAAACCAGTTCATTCCGGTTTTATCCGGTTTGAACTGGTTCAATCAGGTTTTATCCGGTTTAAACCAGTTCATTCCGGTTTTATCCGGTTTGAACCGCTTCAATCCGGTTTTATCCGGTTTGAACCGCTTCAATCCGCTTTAATCCGGTTTAAACCTGTTTGAACCCGTTCAATCTGGTTTTATCCGGTTTAAACCGGTTTAAGCCCGTTCAATCCGGTTTTATCCATTTTAAACCGGTTCTATCCGGTTCTATCCGGTTGAAACCGGTTTAAACCGGTTCAATTCGGTTTTATCCGGTTTAAACCAGTTCATTCCGGTTTTATCCGGTTTGAACCGGTTCAATCCGGTTTTATCCAGTTTGAACCGGTTCAATCCGGTTTTATCCAGTTTAAAGCAGTTCATTCCGGTTTTATCCGGTTTGAACCTGTTCAATCCGGTTTTATCCGGTTTGAACCTGTTCAATCCGGTTTTATCCGGTTTAAACCTGTTTGAACCTATTCAATCCGGATTTATCCGGTTTAAACCGGTTTAAGCCGGTAAAATCCTGTTTTATCCATTTTAAACCGGTTCTATCCGGTTCTGTTCGATTGATACCGGTTTAAACCGGTTCAATCCGGTTTTATCCGGTTTAAGCCGGTTCAATCTGGTTTTATCTGGTTTGAACCGATTCAATCCGGTTTTATCCAGTGTGAACCGGTCCAATCCTGTATTATCCGGTTTAAACCGGTTCAATCCGGTTTTGTCCTGTTTTAGCCGGTTCAATCCGGTTGTATCCGGTTTAAAACGGTTTGAACCGGTTCAATCCGGTTTTATCCGGTTAAAACCTTTTGAAGCCGGTAAAATCCGGTTTTATCCAGTTTAAACTGGTTCTATCCGGTTCTATCTGGTTGAAACTGGTTTAAACCGTTTCATTCCGGTTTTATCCGGTAGAAACCGGTTTAAGCCGGTTGAATCCGGTTTTATCCGGTTTAAACCGGTTCAATCTGGTTTTATCCGGTTTAAACCGGTTTGAACCGGTTCAATCCAGTTTTATCCGGTTTAAACGGGTTTAAGGCGCTTCAATCCAGTTTTATCCAGTTTAAACCAGTTCTATCCAGTTTTATCCGGTTGAAACAGGTTTAAACTGGTTCAATCCGGTTTTATCCGGTTTAAACCGGTTCAATCCGGTTTTATCCGGTTTAAACCGGTTCATTCCGGTTTTATCCTTTTTTACCCGGTTTAAAACTGTTTGAACCCATTCAGTCCGGTTATATCCGGTTTAAACCGGTATAAGCCGGTAAAATCCGGTTTTATCCAGTTAAAATCGGTTCTATCTGGTTCTATTCAATTGAAACCGGTTTAAACCGGTTCAATCCGGTTTTATCCGGTTTAAACCAGTTCAATCCGGTTTTATCCGGTTTGAACCGGTTCAATCCGGTTTTATCCGGTTTGAACCGGTTCAATCCGGTTTTATCCGGTTAGAACCGGTTCAATCCGGTTTTATCCGGTTTAATCCTGTTTGAACAGGTTCAATCCGGTTTTATGCGGTTTAAACCGGTTTAAGCCGGTTCAATCCGGTTTTATCCATTTTAAACCGGTTCTATACGGTTCTATCTGGTTGAAACCGGTTTAAACCGGTTCAATCCGGTTTTATCTGGTTGAAACCAGTTCATTCGGGTTTTATCCGGTTTGAACCGGTTCAATCCGGTTTTATCCGGTTTAAACCAGTTCATTCCGGTTTTATCCGGTTTGAACCGCTTCAATCCGGTTTTATCCGGTTTGAACCGGTTCAATCCGGTTTTATCCGGTTTGAACCGCTTCAATCCGCTTTTATGCGGTTTAAACCTTTTTGAACCCGTTCAATCTGGTTTTATCCGGTTTAAACCGGTTTAAGCCGGTTCAATCCGGTTTTATCCATTTTAAACCGGTTCTATCCGGTTCTATCCGGTTGAAACCGGTTTAAACCGGTTCAATTCGGTTTTATCCGGTTTAAACCAGTTCATTCCGGTTTTATCCGGTTTGAACCGGTTCAATCCGGTTTTATCCGGTTTGAACCGGTTCAATCCGGTTTTATCCAGTTAGAACCGGTTCAATCCGGTTTTATCCGGTTTAATCCTGTTTGAACAGGTTCAATCCGGTTTTATGCGGTTTAAACCGGTTTAAGCCGGTTCAATCCGGTTTTATCCATTTTAAACCGGTTCTATCCGGTTCTATCCGGTTGAAACCGGTTGAAACCGGTTCAATCCGGTTTAAACCAGTTCATTCCGGTTTTATCCCGTTTGAACCGGTTCAATCCGGTTTTATCCGGTTTGAACCGGTTCAATCCGGTTTTATCCGGTTTAAACCGGTTCATTCCGGTTTTATCCGGTTTGAACCGGTTCAATCCGGTTTTATCCGGTTTGAACCGGTTCAATCCGGTTTTATCTGGTTTGAACCACTTCAATCCGGTTTTATCCGGTTTAAACCAGTTTGAACCCGTTCAATCCGGTTTTATCCGGTTTAAACCGGTTTAAGCCGGTTCAATCCGGTTTAATCCATTTTAAACCGGTTCTATCCGGTTCTATCCGGTTGAAACCGGTTTAAACCGGTTCAATCCGGTTTTATCCGGTTTGAACCAGTTCATTCCGGTTTTATCCGGTTTGAACCAGTTCAATCCGGTTTTATCCGGTTTCAACCGATTCAATCCGGTTTTATCCGGTTTGAACCGGTTCAATCCGGTTTTATCCGGTTTAAACCTGTTTGAACATGTACAATCCGGTTTTATGCGGTTTAAACCGGTTTAAGCCGGTTCAATCCGGTTTTATCCATTTTAAACCGGTTCTATCCGGTTCTATCCGGTTGAAACCGGTTTAAACCGGTTCAATCCGGTTTTATCCCGTTTGAACCAGTTCAATCCGGTTTTATCCGGTTTAAACCAGTTTGAACCCTTTCAATCCGGTTTTATCCGGTTTAAACCGGTTTAAGCCGGTTCAATCCGGTTTTATCCAGTTGAAACCGGTTCTGTCCGGTTCTATCCGGTTGAAGCCGGTTTAAACCGGTTCAATCTGGTTTTATCCGGTTTAAACCGGTTCAATCCTGTTTTATCCGGTTTAAGCTGGTTCATTCCGGTTTTATCCGGTTTGAACCGGTTCAATCCGGTTTTATCCGGTTTGAACCGGTTCAATCCGGTTTTATCCGGTTTGAACCGGTTCATTCCGGTTTTATCCGGTTTGAACCGGTTCAATCCGGTTTTATCCGGTTTGAACCGTTTCAATCCGGTTTTATCCGGTTTGAACCGGTTCAATCCAGTTTTATCCAGTTTAAACCGGTTTAAGCTGGTTAAATCCGTTTTTTCCAGTTTAAACCGGTTCTATCCTGGTCTATCCGGTTGAAACCGGGTTAATCCGGTTAAGTCCCGTTTTATCCGGTTTAAACCAGTTTAAGCCGGTTCAATCCGGTTTTTTCCGGTTTAAACTGGTTCAATCTGGTTTTATCCGGTTTAAACCGGTTTGAACCGGTTTAATCCGGTTATATCCGGTTGAAACCGGTTTAAGCCGGTTCAATCCGGTTTTATCCAGTTTAAACCGGTTCAATCCTGTTTTATCTGGTTTAAGCTGGTTCATTCCGGTTTTATCCGGTTTGAACCTGTTCAATCCGGTTTTATCCGGTTTGAACCGTTTCAATCCGGTTTTATCCGGTTTAAACCGGTTCATTCCGGTTTTATCCGGTTTGAACCGGTTCAATCCGGTTTTATCCGGTTTGAACCGTTTCAATCCGGTTTTATCCGGTTTAAACCGGTTTAAGCCGGTAAAATCCGGTTTTATCCAGTTTAAATCGGTTCTATCCGGTTCTATCCAATTGAAACCGGTTTAAACCAGTTCAATCCGGTTTTATCCGGTTTAAACCGGTTTAAGCCGGTTCAATCCGGTTTTATACGGTTTAAAACGGTTCAATCTGGTTTTATCCGGTTTAAACCGGTTTGAACTGGTTCAATCCAGTTTTATCCGGTTTAAACCGTTTTAAGCTGGTTCAATCCGTTTTTATCCATCTTAAACCGGTTCTATACGGTTCTATCTGGTTGAAACCGGTTTAAACCGGTTCAATCCGGTTTTATCTGTTTTAAACCAGTTCATTCCGGTTTTATCCGGTTTGAACCGGTTCAATCCGGTTTTATCCGGTTTAAACCAGTTCATTCCGGTTTTATCCGGTTTGAACCGCTTCAATCCGGTTTTATCCTGTTTGAACAGGTACAATCCGGTTTTATCCGGTTTGAACCGCTTCAATCCGCTTTTATGCGGTTTAAACCTGTTTGAACCTGTTCAATCTGGTTTTATCCGGTTTAAACCGGTTCTATCCTGTTCTATCCATTTGAAACTGGTTTAAACCGGTACAATCCGGTTTTATCCGGTTTAAACCGTTTCAATCCGGTTTTATCCAGTTTAAACCAGTTCATTCCGGTTTTATCCGGTTTGAACCGATTCTATCCGGTTTTTTCCGTTTTAAACCGCTTTGAACCGGTTCAATCCGGTTTTATCCGGTTTAAAGCGGTTTAAGCTGGGAAAATCCGGTTTTATCCGGTTTGAACCGGTTCAATCCGGTTTTATCCGGTTTGAACCGGTCCAATCCGGTATTATCCGGTTTAAACTGGTTCAATCCTTTTCTATCCGGTTGAAACCGGTTTAAACTGGTTCAATCTGGTTTTATCCGGTTTAAACCGGTTTAAGCCGGTGAAATCCGGTTTTATCCAGTTTAAACCTGTTCTATCCGGTTCTATCCAGTTGAAACCGGTTTACACCGGATCAATCCGGTTTTATCCGGTTTAAAACGGTTCAATCTGGTTTTATCCGGTTTAAACCAGTTTGAACCGGTTCTATCCGTTTTTATCCGGTTTAAACCGGTTTAAGCCGGTTCAATCCGGTTTTATCCAGTTGAAACCGGTTCTGTCCGGTTCTATCCGGTTGAAGCCTGTTTAAACCGGTTCAATCCGTTTTTATCCGGTTTAAACCGGTTCAATCCTCTTTTATCTGGTTTAAGCTGGTTCATTCCGGTTTTATCCGGTTTGAACCTGTTCAATCCGGTTTTATCCGGTTTGAACCGTTTCAATCCGGTTTTATCCGGTTTAAACCGGTTCATTCCTGTTTTATCCGGTTTGAACCGGTTCAATCCGGTTTTATCCGGTTTGAACCGTTTCAATCCGGTTTTATCCGGTTTAAACCGGTTTAAGCCGGTAAAATCCGGTTTTATCCAGTTTAAATCGGTTCTATCCGGTTCTATCCAATTGAAACCGGTTTAAACCAGTTCAATCCGGTTTTATCCGGTTTAAACCGGTTTAAGCCGGTTCAATCCGGTTTTATACGGTTTAAAACGGTTCAATCTGGTTTTATCCGGTTTAAACCGGTTTGAACTGGTTCAATCCAGTTTTATCCGGTTTAAACCGTTTTAAGCTGGTTCAATCCGTTTTTATCCATCTTAAACCGGTTCTATACGGTTCTATCTGGTTGAAACCGGTTTAAACCGGTTCAATCCGGTTTTATCTGTTTTAAACCAGTTCATTCCGGTTTTATCCGGTTTGAACCGGTTCAATCCGGTTTTATCCTGTTTGAACCGGTACAATCCGGTTTTATCCGGTTTGAACCGCTTCAATCCGCTTTTATGCGGTTTAAACCTGTTTGAACCTGTTCAATCTGGTTTTATCCGGTTTAAACCGGTTCTATCCTGTTCTATCCATTTGAAACTGGTTTAAACCGGTACAATCCGGTTTTATCCGGTTTAAACCGTTTCAATCCGGTTTTATCCAGTTTAAACCAGTTCATTCCGGTTTTATCCGGTTTGAACCGATTCTATCCGGTTTTTTCCGTTTTAAACCGCTTTGAACCGGTTCAATCCGGTTTTATCCGGTTTAAAGCGGTTTAAGCTGGGAAAATCCGGTTTTATCCGGTTTGAACCGGTTCAATCCGGTATTATCCGGTTTAAACTGGTTCAATCCTTTTCTATCCGGTTGAAACCGGTTTAAACTGGTTCAATCTGGTTTTATCCGGTTTAAACCGGTTTAAGCCGGTGAAATCCGGTTTTATCCAGTTTAAACCTGTTCTATCCGGTTCTATCCAGTTGAAACCGGTTTACACCGGATCAATCCAGTTTTATCCGGTTTAAAACGGTTCAATCTGGTTTTATCCGGTTTAAACCAGTTTGAACCGGTTCTAACCGTTTTTATCCGGTTTAAACCGGTTTAAGCCGGTTCAATCCGGTTTTATCCAGTTGAAACCGGTTCTGTCCGGTTCTATCCGGTTGAAGCCTGTTTAAACCGGTTCAATCCGGTTTTATCCGGTTTAAACCGGTTCAATCCTCTTTTATCTGGTTTAAGCTGGTTCATTCCGGTTTTATCCGGTTTGAACCTGTTCAATCCGGTTTTATCCGGTTTGAACCGTTTCAATCCGGTTTTATCCGGTTTAAACCGGTTCATTCCTGTTTTATCCGGTTTGAACCGGTTCAATCCGGTTTTATCCGGTTTGAACCGTTTCAATCTGGTTTTATCCGGTTTAAACCGGTTTAAGCCGGTAAAATCCGGTTTTATCCAGTTTAAATCGGTTCTATCCGGTTCTATCCAATTGAAACCGGTTTAAACCAGTTCAATCCGGTTTTATCCGGTTTAAACCGGTTTAAGCCGGTTCAATCCGGTTTTATACGGTTTAAAACGGTTCAATCTGGTTTTATCCGGTTTAAACCGGTTTGAACTGGTTCAATCCAGTTTTATCCGATTTAAACCGTTTTAAGCTGGTTCAATCCGGTTTTATCCATTTTAAACCGGTTCTATACGGTTCTATCTGGTTGAAACCGGTTTAAACCGGTTCAATCCGGTTTTATCTGGTTTAAACCAGTTCATTCCGGTTTTATCCGGTTTGAACCGGTTCAATCCGGTTTTATCCGGTTTAAACCAGTTCATTCCGGTTTTATCCGGTTTGAACCGCTTCAATCCGGTTTTATCCTGTTTGAACCGGTTCAATCCGGTTTTATCCGGTTTGAACCGCTTCATCCGCTTTTATCCGGTTTAAACCTGTTTGAACCCGTTCAATCTGGTTTTATCCGGTTTAAACCGGTTTAAGCCGGTTCAAGCCGGTTTTATCCATTTTAAGCCGGTTCTATCTGGTTCTATCCGGTTGAAACCGGTTTAAACCGGTTCAATTCGGTTTTATCCGGTTTAAACCAGTTCATTCCGGTTTTATCCGGTTTGAACCGGTTCAATCCGGTTTTATCCGGTTTGAACCGGTTCAATCCGGTTTTATCCAGTTTAAAGCAGTTCATTCCGGTTTTATCCGGTTTGAACCTGTTCAATCCGTTTTTATCCGGTTTGAACAGGTTCAATCCGGTTTTATCCGGTTTGAACAGGTTCAATCCGGTTTTATCCGGTTTGAAGCGCTTCAATCCGGTTTTATCCGGTTTAAACCTGTTTGAACCCGTTCAATCCGGTTTTATCCATTTTAAACCGGTTCTATCCGGTTCTATCCGGTTGAAACCGGTTTAAACCGGTTCAATCCGGTTTTATCCGGTTTAAACCGGTTCATTCCGGTTTTATCCGGTTTGAACCGGTTCAATCCGGTTTTATCCGGTTTGAACCGGTTCAATCCGGTATTATCCGGTTTAAAGCAGTTCATTCCGGTTTTATCCGGTTTGAACCGGTTCAATCCGGTTTTATCCGGTTTAAACCTGTTTGAACCCATTCAATCCGGTTTTATCCGGTTTAAACCGGTTTAAGCCGGTAAAATCCGGTTTTATCCAGTTTAAACCGGTTCTATCCGGTTCTATCCGATTGATACCGGTTTAAACCGGTTCAATCCGGTTTTATCCGGTTTAAACCGGTTTAAGCCGGTTCAATCCGGTTTTATCCGGTTTAAACCGGTTCAATCTGGTTTTATCTGGTTTGAACCGATTCAATCCGGTTTTATCCGGTGTGAACCGTTTCAATCCGGTTTTATCCGGTTTAAACCTTTTGAAGCCAGTAAAATCCGGTTTTATCCAGTTTAAACTGGTTCTATCCGGTTCTATCTGGTTGAAACTGGTTTAAACCGTTTCAATCCGGTTTTATCCGGTAGAAACCGGTTTAAGCCGGTTGAATCCGGTTTTATCCGGTTTAAACCGGTTCAATCTGGTTTTATCCGGTTTAAACCGGTTTGAACCGGTTCAATCCAGTTTTATCCGGTTTAAACGGGTTTAAGGCGCTTCATCCGGTTTTATCCAGTTTGAACCAGTTCTATCCAGGTTTATCCGGTTGAAACAGGTTTAAACTGGTTCAATCCGGTTTTATCCGGTTTAAACCGGTTCATTCCGTTTTTATCCGATTTGAACCGGTTCAATCCGGTTTTATCCGGTTTGAACCGGTTCAATCCGGTTTTATCCGGTTTAAACCGGTTCAATCCCGTTTTATCCGGTTTAAACCGGTTCATTCCGGTTTTATTCCTTTAAACCGGTTTAAACCGGTTCAATCCGGTTTTATCCGGTTTAAACCGGTTTAAGCCGGTTCAATCCGGTTTTATCCGGTTTAAACCGGTTCAATCTGGTTTTATCCGGTTTAAACCGGTTTGAACTGGTTCAATCCGGTTTTATCCGGTTTAAACCGTTTTAAGCCGGTTCAATCCGGTTTTATCCGGTTTAAACCGGTTCAATCCGGTTTTATCCGGTTTGAAAAGGTTCATTCCGTTTTTATCCGGTTTGAACCGGTTCAATCCGGTTTTATCCGGTTTGATCCGGTTCAATACGGTTTTATCCGGTTTGAACCGGTTCAATCCGGTTTTATCCGGTTTGAACCGGTTCAATACGGTTTTATCCGGTTTGAACCGGTTCAATCCGGTTTTATCCGGTTTAAACCTGTTTGAACACGTTCAATCCGGTTTTATGCGGTTTAAACCGGTTTAAGCCGGTTCAATCCGGTATTATCCGGTTTAAACTGGTTCAATCCTTTTCTATCCGGTTGAAACCGGTTTAAACTGGTTCAATCCGGTTTTATCCGGTTTAAACCGGTTTAAGCCGGTGAAATCCGGTTTTATCCAGTTTAAACCTGTTCTATCCGGTTCTATCCAGTTGAAACCGGTTTACACCGGATCAATCCGGTTTTATCCGGTTTAAAACGGTTCAATCTGGTTTTATCCGGTTTAAACCAGTTTGAACCGGTTCTATCCGTTTTTATCCCGTTTAAACCGGTTTAAGCCGGTTCAATCCGGTTTTATCCAGTTGAAACCGGTTCTGTCCAGTTCTATCCGGTTGAAGCCTGTTTAAACCGGTTCAATCCGGTTTTATCCGGTTTAAACCGGTTCAATCCTGTTTTATCCGGTTTAAGCTGGTTCATTCCGGTTTTATCCGGTTTGAACCGGTTCAATCCGGTTTTATCCGGTTTGAACCGTTTCAATCCGGTTTTATCCGGTTTAAACCGGTTCATTCCGGTTTTATCCGGTTTGAACCGGTTCAATCCAGTTTTATCCGGTTTGAACCGTTTCAATCCGGTTTTATCCGGTTTAAACCGGTTTAATCCGGTAAAATCCGGTTTTATCCAGTTTAAATCGGTTCTATCCGGTTCTATCCAATTGAAACCGGTTTAAACCAGTTCAATCCGGTTTTATCCGGTTTAAACCGGTTTAAGCCAGTTCAATCCGGTTTTATACGGTTTAAAACGGTTCAATCTGGTTTTATCCGGTTTAAACCGGTTTGAACTGGTTCAATCCGGTTTTATCCGGTTTAAACCGTTTTAAGCTGGTTCAATCCAGTTTTATCCATTTTAAACCGGTTCAATACGGTTCTATCTGGTTGAAACCGGTTTAAACCGGTTCAATCCGGTTTTATCTGGTTTGAACCGGTTCAATCCGGTTTTATCCGGTTTAAACCAGTTCATTCCGGTTTTATCCGGTTTGAACCGCTTCAATCCGGTTTTATCCGGTTTGAACCGGTTCAATCCGGTTTTATCCGGTTTGAACCGCTTCATCCGCTTTAATCCGGTTTAAACCTGTTTGAACCCGTTCAATCTGGTTTTATCCGGTTTAAACCGGTTTAAGCCGGTTCAATCCGGTTTTATCCATTTTAAACCGGTTCTATCTGGTTCTATCCGGTTGAAATCGGTTTAAACCGGTTCAATTCGGTTTTATCCGGTTTAAACCAGTTCATTCCGGTTTTATCCGGTTTGAACCGGTTCAATCCGGTTTTATCCGGTTTGAACCGGTTCAATCCGGTTTTATCCAGTTTAAAGCAGTTCATTCCGGTTTTATCCGGTTTGAACCTGTTCAATCCGGTTTTATCCGGTTTGAACCTGTTCAATCCGGTTTTATCCGGTTTAAACCTGTTTGAACCCATTCAATCCGGATTTATCCGGTTTAAACCGGTTTAAGCCGGTAAAATCCTGTTTTATCCAGTTTAAACCGGTTCTATCCGGTTCTATCCGATTGATACCGGTTTAAACCGGTTCAATCCGGTTTTATCCGGTTTAAACCGGTTTAAGCCGGTTCAATCCGGTTTTATCCGGTTTAAGCCGGATCAATCTGGTTTTATCTGGTTTGAACCGATTCAATCCGGTTTCATCCAGTGTGAACCGGTCCAATCCTGTATTATCCGGTTTAAACCGGTTCAATCCAGTTTTATCCTGTTTAAGCCGGTTCAATCCGGTTGTATCCGGTTTAAAACGGTTTGAACCGGTTCAATCCGGTTTTATCCGGTTAAAACTTTTGAAGCCGGTAAAATCCGGTTTTATCCAGTTAAAACTGGTTCTATCCGGTTCTATCTGGTTGAAACTGGTTTAAACCGTTTCAATCCAGTTTTATCTGGTTTAAACCGGTTTAAGCCGGTGAAATCCGGTTTTATCTAGTTTAAACCTGTTCTATCCAGTTCTATCCAGTTGAAACCGGTTTACACCGGATCAATCCGGTTTTATCCGGTTTAAAACGGTTCAATCTGGTTTTATCCGGTTTAAACCAGTTTGAACCGGTTCTATCCGTTTTTATCCGGTTTAAACCGGTTTAAGCCGGTTCAATCCGGTTTTATCCAGTTGAAACCGGTTCTGTCCGGTTCTATCCGGTTGAAGCCTGTTTAAACCGGTTCAATCCGGTTTTATCCGGTTTAAACCGGTTCAATCCTGTTTTATCCGGTTTAAGCTGGTTCATTCCGGTTTTATCCGGTTTGAACCGGTTCAATCCGGTTTTATCCGGTTTGAACCGTTTCAATCCGGTTTTATCCGGTTTGAACCAGTTCATTCCGGTTTTATCCGGTTTGAACCGGTTCAATCCGGTTTTATCCGGTTTGAACCGTTTCAATCCGGTTTTATCCGGTTTAAACCGGTTTAAGCCGGTAAAATCCGGTTTTATCCAGTTTAAATCGGTTCTATCCGGTTCTATCCAATTGAAACCGGTTTAAACCAGTTCAATCCGGTTTTATCCGGTTTAAACCGGTTTAAGCCGGTTCAATCCGGTTTTATACGGTTTAAAACGGTTCAATCTGCTTTTATCCGGTTTAAACCGGTTTGAACTGGTTCAATCCGGTTTTATTCGGTTTAAACCGTTTTAAGCTGGTTCAATCCGGTTTTATCCATTTTAAACCGGTTCTATACGGTTCTATCTGGTTGAAACCGGTTTAAACCGGTTCAATCCGGTTTTATCTGGTTTAAACCAGTTCATTCCGGTTTTATCCGGTTTGAACTGGTTCAATCAGGTTTTATCCGGTTTAAACCAGTTCATTCCGGTTTTATCCGGTTTGAACCGCTTCAATCCGGTTTTATCCGGTTTGAACCGCTTCAATCCGCTTTAATCCGGTTTAAACCTGTTTGAACCCGTTCAATCTGGTTTTATCCGGTTTAAACCGGTTTAAGCCCGTTCAATCCGGTTTTATCCATTTTAAACCGGTTCTATCCGGTTCTATCCGGTTGAAACCGGTTTAAACCGGTTCAATTCGGTTTTATCCGGTTTAAACCAGTTCATTCCGGTTTTATCCGGTTTGAACCGGTTCAATCCGGTTTTATCCAGTTTGAACCGGTTCAATCCGGTTTTATCCAGTTTAAAGCAGTTCATTCCGGTTTTATCCGGTTTGAACCTGTTCAATCCGGTTTTATCCGGTTTGAACCTGTTCAATCCGGTTTTATCCGGTTTAAACCTGTTTGAACCTATTCAATCCGGATTTATCCGGTTTAAACCGGTTTAAGCCGGTAAAATCCTGTTTTATCCATTTTAAACCGGTTCTATCCGGTTCTGTTCGATTGATACCGGTTTAAACCGGTTCAATCCGGTTTTATCCGGTTTAAGCCGGTTCAATCTGGTTTTATCTGGTTTAAACCAGTTCATTCCGGTTTTATCCGGTTTGAACTGGTTCAATCAGGTTTTATCCGGTTTAAACCAGTTCATTCCGGTTTTATCCGGTTTGAACTGGTTCAATCAGGTTTTATCCGGTTTAAACCAGTTCATTCCGGTTTTATCCGGTTTGAACCGCTTCAATCCGGTTTTATCCGGTTTGAACCGCTTCAATCCGCTTTAATCCGGTTTTAACCTGTTTGAACCCGTTCAATCTGGTTTTATCCGGTTTAAACCGGTTTAAGCCCGTTCAATCAGGTTTTATCCATTTTAAACCGGTTCTATCCGGTTCTATCCGGTTGAAACCGGTTTAAACCGGTTCAATTCGGTTTTATCCGGTTTAAACCAGTTCATTCCGGTTTTATCCGGTTTGAACCGGTTCAATCCGGTTTTATCCAGTTTGAACCGGTTCAATCCGGTTTTATCCAGTTTAAAGCAGTTCATTCCGGTTTTATCCGGTTTGAACCTGTTCAATCCGGTTTTATCCGGTTTGAACCTGTTCAATCCGGTTTTATCCGGTTTAAACCTGTTTGAACCTATTCAATCCGGATTTATCCGGTTTAAACCGGTTTAAGCCGGTAAAATCCTGTTTTATCCATTTTAAACCGGTTCTATCCGGTTCTGTTCGATTGATACCGGTTTAAACCGGTTCAATCCGGTTTTATCCGGTTTAAGCCGGTTCAATCTGGTTTTATCTGGTTTGAACCGATTCAATCCGGTTTTATCCAGTGTGAACCGGTCCAATCCTGTATTATCCGGTTTAAACCGGTTCAATCCGGTTTTATCCTGTTTTAGCCGGTTCAATCCGGTTGTATCCGGTTTAAAACGGTTTGAACCGGTTCAATCCGGTTTTATCCGGTTAAAACCTTTTGAAGCCGGTAAAATCCGGTTTTATCCAGTTTAAACTGGTTCTATCCGGTTCTATCTGGTTGAAACTGGTTTAAACCGTTTCATTCCGGTTTTATCCGGTAGAAACCGGTTTAAGCCGGTTGAATCCGGTTTTATCCGGTTTAAACCGGTTCAATCTGGTTTTATCCGGTTTAAACCGGTTTGAACCGGTTCAATCCAGTTTTATCCGGTTTAAACGGGTTTAAGGCGCTTCAATCCAGTTTTATCCAGTTTAAACCAGTTCTATCCAGTTTTATCCGGTTGAAACAGGTTTAAACTGGTTCAATCCGGTTTTATCCGGTTTAAACCGGTTCAATCCGGTTTTATCCGGTTTAAACCGGTTCATTCCGGTTTTATCCTTTTTTATCCGGTTTAAAACTGTTTGAACCCATTCAGTCCGGTTATATCCGGTTTAAACCGGTATAAGCCGGTAAAATCCGGTTTTATCCAGTTAAAATCGGTTCTATCTGGTTCTATTCAATTGAAACCGGTTTAAACCGGTTCAATCCGGTTTTATCCGGTTTAAACCAGTTCAATCCGGTTTTATCCGGTTTGAACCGGTTCAATCCGGTTTTATCCGGTTTGAACCGGTTCAATCCGGTTTTATCCGGTTAGAACCGGTTCAATCCGGTTTTATCCGGTTTAATCCTGTTTGAACAGGTTCAATCCGGTTTTATGCGGTTTAAACCGGTTTAAGCCGGTTCAATCCGGTTTTATCCATTTTAAACCGGTTCTATACGGTTCTATCTGGTTGAAACCGGTTTAAACCGGTTCAATCCGGTTTTATCTGGTTGAAACCAGTTCATTCCGGTTTTATCCGGTTTGAACCGGTTCAATCCGGTTTTATCCGGTTTAAACCAGTTCATTCCGGTTTTATCCGGTTTGAACCGCTTCAATCCGGTTTTATCCGGTTTGAACCGGTTCAATCCGGTTTTATCCGGTTTGAACCGCTTCAATCCGCTTTTATGCGGTTTAAACCTTTTTGAACCCGTTCAATCTGGTTTTATCCGGTTTAAACCGGTTTAAGCCGGTTCAATCCGGTTTTATCCATTTTAAACCGGTTCTATCCGGTTCTATCCGGTTGAAACCGGTTTAAACCGGTTCAATTCGGTTTTATCCGGTTTAAACCAGTTCATTCCGGTTTTATCCGGTTTGAACCGGTTCAATCCGGTTTTATCCGGTTTGAACCGGTTCAATCCGGTTTTATCCAGTTTAAAGCAGTTCATTCCGGTTTTATCCGGTTTGAACCTGTTCAATCCGTTTTTATCCGGTTTGAACCTGTTCAATCCGGTTTTATCCGGTTTAAACCTGTTTGAACCCCTTCAATCCGGATTTATCCGGTTTAAACCGGTTTAAGCCGGTAAAATCCTGTTTTATCCAGTTTAAACCGGTTCTATCCGGTTCTATCCGATTGATACCGGTTTAAACCGGTTCAATCCGGTTTTATCCGGTTTAAACCGGTTTAAGCCGGTTCAATCCGGTTTTATCCGGTTTAAGCCGGTTCAATCTGGTTTTATCTGGTTTGAACCGATTCAATCCGGTTTTATCCAGTGTGAACCGGTCCAATCCTGTATTATCCGGTTTAAACCGGTTAAATCCGGTTTTATCCTGTTTAAGCCGGTTCAATCCGGTTGTATCCGGTTTCAAACGGTTTGAACCGGTTCAATCCGGTTTTATCCGGTTAAAACTTTTGAAGCTGGTAAAATCCGGTTTTATCCAGTTTAAACTGGTTCTATCCGGTTCTATCTGGTTGAAACTGGTTTAAACTGTTTCAATCCGGTTTTATCCGGTAGAAACCGGTTTAAGCCGGTTGAATCCGGTTTTATCCGGTTTAAACCGGTTCAATCTGGTTTTATCCGGTTTAAACCGGTTTGAACCGGTTCAATCCAGTTTTATCCGGTTTAAACGGGTTTAAGGCGCTTCAATCCGGTTTTATCCAGTTTAAACCAGTTCTATCCAGTTTTATCCGGTTGAAACAGGTTTAAACTGGTTCAATCCGGTTTTATCCGGTTTAAACCGGTTCAATCCGGTTTTATCCGGTTTAAACCGGTTCATTCCGGTTTTATCCGATCTGAACCGGTTCAATCCGGTTTTATCCGGTTTGAACCGGTTCAATCCGGTTTTATCCGGTTTAAACCGGTTCAATCCGGTTTTATCCGGTTTAAACTGGTTCATTCCGATTTTATCCGGTTTTATCCGGTTTAAAACTGTTTGAACCCATTCAGTCCGGTTATATCCGGTTTAAACCGGTTTAAGCCGGTAAAATCCGGTTTTATCCAGTTAAAATCGGTTCTATCCGGTTCTATTCACTTGAAACCGGTTTAAACCGGTTCAATCCGGTTTTATCCGGTTTAAACCGGTTTAAGCCGGTTCAATCCGGTTTTATCCGGTTTAAACCGGTTCAATCCGGTTTTATCCGGTTTAAACCAGTTCATTCCGGTTTTATCCGGTTTAAACCGGTTTGAACCGGTTCAATCCGGTTTTATCCGGTTTAAACCTTTTTGAACCCGTTCAATCCGGTTTTATCCGGTTTAAACCGGTTTAAGCTGGTAAAATCCGGTTTTATCCAGTTTAAATCGGTTCAATCCGGTTCTATCCAATTGAAACCGGTTTAAACCGGTTCAATCCGGTTTTATCCGGTTTAAACCGTTTTAAGCCGGTTCAATCCGGTTTTATCCAGTTTAAACCGGTTTAAGCTGGTTAAATCCGTTTTTTCCAGTTTAAACCGGTTCTATCCGGTTCTATCCGGATGAAACCGGGTTAATTCGGTTCAGTCCGGTTTTATCCGGTTTAAACCGGTTCAATCCGGTTTTATCTGGTTTAAACCTGTTTGAACCCATTCAATCTGGTTTTATCCGGTATAAACCGGTTTATGCCGGTAAAATCCAGTTTTATCGAGTTTAAACCGGTTCTATCCGGTTCTATCCGATTGAAACCGGTTTAAACCGGTTCAATCCGGTTTTATCCGGTTTTATCCGGTTTAAGCCGGTTCATTTCGGTTTTATCCGGTTTGAACCGGTTCAAACCGGTTTTATCCGGTCTGAACCGGTTCAATCCGGTTTTATACGGTTTAAGCCGGTTCATTCCGGTTTTATCCGGTTTGAACCGGTTCAATCCGGTTTTATCTGGTTTGAACCGGTTCAATCCGGTTTTATCCGGTTTCAACCGGTCCAATCCGGTATTATCCGGTTTAAACTGGTACAATCCTTTTCTATCCGGTTGAAACCGGTTTAAACTGGTTCAATCCGGTTTTATCCGGTTTAAAACGGTTCAATCTGGTTTTATCCGGTTTAAACCAGTTTGAACCGGTTCTATCCGTTTTTATCCGGTTTAAACCGGTTTAAGCCGGTTCAATCCGGTTTTATCCAGTTGAAACCGGTTCTGTCCGGTTCTATCCGGTTGAAGCCGGTTTAAACCGGTTCAATCTGGTTTTATCCGGTTTAAACCGGTTCAATCCTGTTTTATCCGGTTTAAGCTGGTTCATTCCGGTTTTATCCGGTTTGAACCGGTTCATTCCGGTTTTATCCGGTTTAAACCGGTTCATTCCGGTTTTATCCGGTTTGAACCGGTTCAATCCGGTTTTATCCGGTTTGAACCGGTTCAATCCGGTTTTATCCGGTTTAAGCCGGTTCATTCCGGTTTTATCCGGTTTGAACCGGTTCAATCCGGTTTTATCCGGTTTGACCCGGTTCAATCCGGTTTTATCCGGTTTCAACCGGTCCAATCCGATATTATCCGGTTTCAACTGGTTCAATCCTTTTCTATCCGGTTGAAACCGGTTTGAACTGGTTCAATCCGGTTTTATCCGGTTTAAAACGTTTTAAGCTGGTTCGATCCGGTTTTATCCATTTTAAACCGGTTCTATACGGTTCTATCTGGTTGAAACCGGTTTAAACCGGTTCAATCCGGTTTTATCCGGTTTAAACCAGTTCATTCCGGTTTTATCCGGTTTGAACCGTTTCAATCCGGTTTTATCCAGTTTAAACCAGTTCATTCCGGTTTTATCCGGTTTGAACCGATTCAATCCGGTTTTATCCGTTTTAAACCGCTTTGAACCGGATCAATCCGGTTTTATCCGGTTTAAAGCGGTTTAAGCCGGGAAAATCCGGTTTTATCCGGTTTAAACTGTTTCAATCTCGTTTTATCCGGTTTAAACTGGTTTGAACCGGTTCAATCCGATTTTATCCGGTTTAAACTGGTTTAACCCGGTTCAATCTGGTTTTATCCAGTTTAAACCGGTTCTATCCGGTTGAAACCGGTTTAAACCGGTTCAATCCGGTTTTATCCGGTTTGAACCGGTACAATCCGGTTTTATCCGGTTTGAACCGGTTCATTCCGGTTTTATCCGGTTTGAACCGGTTCAATCCGGTTTTATCCGGTTTGAACCGGTTCAATCCGGTTTTATCCGGTTTGAACCGGTTCAATCCGGTTTTATCCGGTTAGAACCGGTTCAATCTGGTTTTATCCGGTTTAATCCTGTTTGAACAGGTTCAATCCGGTTTTATGCGGTTTAAACCGGTTTAAGCCGGTTCAATCCGGTTTTATCCATTTTAAACCGGTTCTATCCGGTTCTATCCGGTTGAAACCGGTTGAAACCGGTTCAATCCGGTTTAAACCAGTTCATTCCGGTTTTATCCCGTTTGAACCGGTTCAATCCGGTTTTATCCGGTTTGAACCGGTTCAATCCGGTTTTATCCGGTTTGAACCGGTTCATTCCGGTTTTATCCGGTTTGAACCGGTTCAATCCGGTTTTATCCGGTTTGAACCGGTTCAATCCGGTTTTATCTGGTTTGAACCACTTCAATCCGGTTTTATCCGGTTTAAACCAGTTTGAACCCGTTCAATCCGGTTTTATCCGGTTTAAACCGGTTTAAGTCGGTTCAATCCGGTTTAATCCATTTTAAACCGGTTCTATCCGGTTCTATCCGGTTGAAACCGGTTTAAACCGGTTCAATCCGGTTTTATCCCGTTTGAACCAGTTCAATCCGGTTTTATCCGGTTTAAACCAGTTTGAACCCTTTCAATCCGGTTTTATCCGGTTTAAACCGGTTTAAGCCGGTTCAATCCGGTTTTATCCAGTTGAAACTGGTTCTGTCCAGTTCTATCCGGTTGAAGCCGGTTTAAACCGGTTCAATCTGGTTTTATCCGGTTTAAACCGGTTCAATCCTGTTTTATCCGGTTTAAGCTGGTTCATTCCGGTTTTATCCGGTTTGAACCGGTTCAATCCGGTTTTATCCGGTTTGAACCGGTTCAATCCGGTTTTATCCGGTTTGAACCGGTTCATTCCGGTTTTATCCGGTTTGAACCGGTTCAATCCGGTTTTATCCGGTTTGAAACGTTTCAATCCGGTTTTATCCGGTTTGAACCGGTTCAATCCGGTTTTATCCAGTTTAAACCGGTTTAAGCTGGTTAAATCCGTTTTTTCCAGTTTAAACCGGTTCTATCCTGGTCTATCCGGTTGAAACCGGGTTAATCCGGTTAAGTCCCGTTTTATCCGGTTTAAACCAGTTTAAGCCGGTTCAATCCGGTTTTTTCCGGTTTAAACTGGTTCAATCTGGTTTTATCCGGTTTAAACCGGTTTGAACCGGTTTAATCCGGTTATATCCGGTTGAAACCGGTTTAAGCCGGTTCAATCCGGTTTTATCCAGTTTAAACCGGTTCTATCCTGTTCTATCCATTTGAAACTGGTTTAAACCGGTACAATCCGGTTTTATCCGGTTTAAACCGTTTCAATCCGGTTTTATCCAGTTTAAACCAGTTCATTCCGGTTTTATCCGGTTTGAACCGATTCTATCCGGTTTTTTCCGTTTTAAACCGCTTTGAACCGGTTCAATCCGGTTTTATCCGGTTTAAAGCGGTTTAAGCCGGAAAAATCCGGTTTTATCCGGTTTGAACCAGTTCAATCCGGTTTTATCCGGTTTGAACCGGTCCAATCCGGTATTATCCGGTTTAAACTGGTTCAATCCTTTTCTATCCGGTTGAAACCGGTTTAAACTGGTTCAATCCGGTTTTATCCGGTTTAAACCGGTTTAAGCCGGTGAAATCCGGTTTTATCCAGTTTAAACCTGTTCTATCCAGTTCTATCCAGTTGAAACCGGTTTACACCGGATCAATCCGGTTTTATCCGGTTTAAAACGGTTCAATCTGGTTTTATCTGGTTTAAACCAGTTCATTCCGGTTTTATCCGGTTTGAACCGGTTCAATCCGGTTTTATCCTGTTTGAACCGGTTCAATCCGGTTTTATCCGGTTTGAACCGCTTCAATCCGCTTTTATGCGGTTTAAACCTGTTTGAACCTGTTCAATCTGGTTTTATCCGGTTTAAACCGGTTCTATCCTGTTCTATCCATTTGAAACTGGTTTAAACCGGTACAATCCGGTTTTATCCGGTTTAAACCGTTTCAATCCGGTTTTATCCAGTTTAAACCAGTTCATTCCGGTTTTATCCGGTTTTATCCGGTTTAAAACTGTTTGAACCCATTCAGTCCGGTTATATCCGGTTTAAACCGGTATAAGCCGGTAAAATCCGGTTTTATCCAGTTAAAATCGGTTCTATCCGGTTCTATTCAATTGAAACCGGTTTAAACCGGATCAATCCGGTTTTATCCGGTTTAAACCAGTTCAATCCGGTTTTATCCGGTTTGAACCGGTTCAATCCGGTTTTATCCGGTTTGAACCGGTTCAATCCGGTTTTATCCAGTTAGAACCGGTTCAATCCGGTTTTATCCGGTTTAATCCTGTTTGAACAGGTTCAATCCGGTTTTATGCGGTTTAAACCGGTTTAAGCCGGTTCAATCCGGTTTTATCCATTTTAAACCGGTTCTATACGGTTCTATCTGGTTGAAACCGGTTTAAACCGGTTCAATCCGGTTTTATCTGGTTGAAACCAGTTCATTCCGGTTTTATCCGGTTTGAACCGGTTCAATCCGGTTTTATCCGGTTTAAACCAGTTCATTCCGGTTTTATCCGGTTTGAACCGCTTCAATCCGGTTTTATCCGGTTTGAACCGGTTCAATCCGGTTTTATCCGGTTTGAACCGCTTCAATCCGCTTTTATGCGGTTTAAACCTTTTTGAACCCGTTCAATCTGGTTTTATCCGGTTTAAACCGGTTTAAGCCGGTTCAATCCGGTTTTATCCGGTTTGAACCGGTTCAATCCGGTTTTATCCGGTTTGAACCGGTTCAATCCGGTTTTATCCGGTTTGAACCGGTTCAATCCGGTTTTATCCGGTTTGAACCGGTTCAATCCGGTTTTATCCGGTTTGAACCGGTTCAATCCGGTTTTATCCGGTTAGAACCGGTTCAATCCGGTTTTATCCGGTTTAATCCTGTTTGAACAGGTTCAATCCGGTTTTATGCGGTTTAAACCGGTTTAAGCCGGTTCAATCCGGTTTTATCCATTTTAAACCGGTTCTATCCGGTTCTATCCGGTTGAAACCGGTTGAAACCGGTTCAATCCGGTTTAAACCAGTTCATTCCGGTTTTATCCCGTTTGAACCGGTTCAATCCGGTTTTATGCGGTTTGAACCGGTTCAATCTGGTTTTATCCGGTTTAAACCGGTTCATTCCGGTTTTATCCGGTTTGAACCGGTTCAATCCGGTTTTATCCGGTTTGAACCGGTTCAATCCGGTTTTATCTGGTTTGAACCACTTCAATCCGGTTTTATCCGGTTTAAACCAGTTTGAACCCGTTCAATCCGGTTTTATCCGGTTTAAACCGGTTTAAGCCGGTTCAATCCGGTTTAATCCATTTTAAACCGGTTCTATCCGGTTCTATCCGGTTGAAACCGGTTTAAACCGGTTCAATCCGGTTTTATCCCGTTTGAACCAGTTCAATCCGGTTTTATCCGGTTTAAACCAGTTTGAACCCTTTCAATCCGGTTTTATCCGGTTTAAACCGGTTTAAGCCGGTTCAATCCGGTTTTATCCAGTTGAAACTGGTTCTGTCCAGTTCTATCCGGTTGAAGCCGGTTTAAACCGGTTCAATCTGGTTTTATCCGGTTTAAACCGGTTCAATCCTGTTTTATCCGGTTTAAGCTGGTTCATTCCGGTTTTATCCGGTTTGAACCGGTTCAATCCGGTTTTATCCGGTTTGAACCGGTTCAATCCGGTTTTATCCGGTTTGAACCGGTTCAATCCGGTTTTATCCGGTTTGAAACGTTTCAATCCGGTTTTATCCGGTTTGAACCGGTTCAATCCGGTTTTATCCAGTTTAAACCGGTTTAAGCTGGTTAAATCCATTTTTTCCAGTTTAAACCGGTTCTATCCTGGTCTATCCGGTTGAAACCGGGTTAATCCGGTTAAGTCCCGTTTTATCCGGTTTAAACCAGTTTAAGCCGGTTCAATCCGGTTTTTTCCGGTTTAAACTGGTTCAATCTGGTTTTATCCGGTTTAAACCGGTTTGAACCGGTTTAATCCGGTTATATCCGGTTGAAACCGGTTTAAGCCGGTTCAATCCGGTTTTATCCAGTTTAAACCGGTTCTATCCTGTTCTATCCATTTGAAACTGGTTTAAACCGGTACAATCCGGTTTTATCCGGTTTAAACCGTTTCAATCCGGTTTTATCCAATTTAAACCAGTTCATTCCGGTTTTATCCGGTTTGAACCGATTCTATCCGGTTTTTTCCGTTTTAAACCGCTTTGAACCGGTTCAATCCGGTTTTATCCGGTTTAAAGCGATTAAGCCGGAAAAATCCGGTTTTATCCGGTTTGAACCAGTTCAATCCAGTTTTATCCGGTTTGAACCGGTCCAATCCGGTATTATCCGGTTTAAACTGGTTCAATCCTTTTCTATCCGGTTGAAACCGGTTTAAACTGGTTCAATCCGGTTTTATCCGGTTTAAACCGGTTTAAGCCGGTGAAATCCGGTTTTATCCAGTTTAAACCTGTTCTATCCAGTTCTATCCAGTTGAAACCGGTTTACACCGGATCAATCCGGTTTTATCCGGTTTAAAACGGTTCAATCTGGTTTTATCTGGTTTAAACCAGTTCATTCCGGTTTTATCCGGTTTGAACCGGTTCAATCCGGTTTTATCCTGTTTGAACCGGTTCAATCCGGTTTTATCCGGTTTGAACCGCTTCAATCCGCTTTTATGCGGTTTAAACCTGTTTGAACCTGTTCAATCTGGTTTTATCCGGTTTAAACCGGTTCTATCCTGTTCTATCCATTTGAAACTGGTTTAAACCGGTACAATCCGGTTTTATCCGGTTTAAACCGTTTCAATCCGGTTTTATCCAGTTTAAACCAGTTCATTCCGGTTTTATCCGGTTTGAACCGATTCTATCCGGTTTTTTCCGTTTTAAACCGCTTTGAACCGGTTCAATCCGGTTTTATCCGGTTTAAAGCGGTTTAAGCCGGGAAAATCCGGTTTTATCCGGTTTGAACCGGTTCAATCCGGTTTTATCTGGTTTGAACCGGTCCAATCCGGTTTTATCCGGTTTAAACTGGTTCAATCCTTTTCTATCCGGTTGAAACCGGTTTAAACTGGTTCAATCCGGTTTTATCCGGTTTAAACCGGTTTAAGCCGGTGAAATCCGGTTTTATCCAGTTTAAACCTGTTCTATCCGGTTCTATCCAGTTGAAACCGGTTTACACCGGATCAATCCGGTTTTATCCGGTTTAAAACGGTTCAATCTGGTTTTATCCGGTTTAAACCAGTTTGAACCGGTTCTATCCGTTTTTATCCGGTTTAAACCGGTTTAAGCCGGTTCAATCCGGTTTTATCCAGTTGAAACCGGTTCTGTCCGGTTCTATCCGGTTGAAGCCTGTTTAAACCGGTTCAATCCGGTTTTATCCGGTTTAAACCGGTTCAATCCTGTTTTATCTGGTTTAAGCTGGTTCATTCCGGTTTTATCCGGTTTGAACCTGTTCAATCCGGTTTTATCCGGTTTGAACCGTTTCAATCCGGTTTTATCCAGTTTAAACCGGTTCATTCCGGTTTTATCCGGTTTGAACCGGTTCAATCCGGGTTTATCCGGTTTGAACCGTTTCAATCCGGTTTTATCCGGTTTAAACCGGTTTAAGCCGGTAAAATCCGGTTTTATCCAGTTTAAATCGGTTCTATCCGGTTCTATCCAATTGAAACCGGTTTAAACCAGTTCAATCCGGTTTTATCCGGTTTAAACCGGTTTAAGCCGGTTCAATCCGGTTTTATCCGGTTTAAACCTTTTTGAACCCGTTCAATCCGGTTTTATCCGGTTTAAACCGGTTTAAGCCGGTAAAATCCGGTTTTATCCAGTTTAAATCGGTTCAATCCGGTTCTATCCAATTGAAACCGGTTTAAACCGGTTCAATCCGGTTTTATCCGGTTTAAACCGTTTTAAGCCGGTTCAATCCGGTTTTATCCATTTTAAACCGGTTCTATCCGGTTCTATCCGGTTGAAACCGGTTTAAACCGGTTCAATCCGGTTTTATCCGGTTTAAACAGGTTCATTCCGGTTTTATCCGGTTTGAACCGCTTTAATCCGGTTTTATCCGGTTTAAACCGGTCCAATCCGGTTTTATCCGGTTTAATCCGGTTTGAACCGGTCCAATCCGGTTTTATCCAGTTTAAACCGGTTTAAGCTGGTTAAATCCGTTTTTTCCAGTTTAAACCGGTTCTATCCGGTTCTATCCGGATGAAACCGGGTTAATTCGGTTCAGTCCGGTTTTATCCGGTTTAAACCGGTTCAATCCGGTTTTATCTGGTTTAAACCTGTTTGAACCCATTCAATCCGGTTTTATCCGGTATAAACCGGTTAAAGCCGGTAAAATCCAGTTTTATCGAGTTTAAACCGGTTCTATCCGGTTCTATCCGATTGAAACCGGTTTAAACCGGTTCAATCCGCTTTTATCCGGTTTAAGCCGGTTCATTCCGGTTTTATCCGGTTTGAACCGGTTCAAACCGGTTTTATCCGGTCTGAACCGGTTCAATCCGGTTTTATCCGGTTTAAGCCGGTTCATTCCGGTTTTATCCGGTTTGAACCGGTTCAATCCGGTTTTATCCGGTTTGAACCGGTTCAATCCGGTTTTATCCGGTTTCAACCGGTCCAATCCGGTATTATCCGGTTTAAACTGGTACAATCCTTTTCTATCCGGTTGAAACCGGTTTAAACTGGTTCAATCCGGTTTTATCCGGTTTAAACCGGTTTAAGCCGGTGAAATCCGGTTTTATCCAGTTTAAACCTGTTCTATCCGGTTCTATCCGGTTGAAACCTGTTTACACCGGTTCAATCGGGTTTTATCCGGTTTAAAACGGTTCAATCTGGTTTTATCCGGTTTAAACCAGTTTGAACCGGTTCTATCCGTTTTTATCCGGTTTAAACCGGTTTAAGCCGGTTCAATCCGGTTTTATCCAGTTGAAACCGGTTCTGTCCGGTTCTATCCGGTTGAAGCCGGTTTAAACCGGTTCAATCTGGTTTTATCCAGTTTGAACCGATTCAATCCGGTTTTATCCGTTTTAAACCGCTTTGAACCGGATCAATCCGGTTTTATCCGGTTTAAAGCGGTTTAAGCCGGGAAAATCCGGTTTTATCCGGTTTAAACCGTTTCAATCTCGTTTTATCCGGTTTAAACCGGTTTGAACCGGTTCAATCCGATTTTATCCGGTTTAAACTGGTTTAACCCGGTTCAATCTGGTTTTATCCAGTTTAAACCGGTTCTATCCGGTTGAAACCGGTTTAAACCGGTTCAATCCGGTTTTATCCGGTTTGAACCGGTACAATCCGGTTTTATCCGGTTTGAACCGGTTCATTCCGGTTTTATCCGGTTTGAACCGGTTCAATCCGGTTTTATCCGGTTTGAACCGGTTCAATCCGGTTTTATCCGGTTTGAACCGGTTCAATCCGGTTTTATCCGGTTTAATCCTGTTTGAACAGGTTCAATCCGGTTTTATGCGGTTTAAACCGGTTTAAGCCGGTTCAATCCGGTTTTATCCATTTTAAACCGGTTCTATCCGGTTCTATCCGGTTGAAACCGGTTGAAACCGGTTCAATCCGGTTTAACCCAGTTCATTCCGGTTTTATCCCGTTTGAACCGGTTCAATCCGGTTTTATCCGGTTTGAACCGGTTCAATCCGGTTTTATCCGGTTTAAACCAGTTCATTCCGGTTTTATCCGGTTTGAACCGGTTCAATCCGGTTTTATCCGGTTTGAACCGGTTCAATCCGGTTTTATCTGGTTTGAACCACTTCAATCCGGTTTTATCCGGTTTAAACCAGTTTGAACCCGTTCAATCCGGTTTTATCCGGTTTAAACCAGTTTAAGCCGGTTCAATCCGGTTTAATCCATTTTAAACCGGTTCTATCCGGTTCTATCCGGTTGAAACCGGTTTAAACCGGTTCAATCCGGTTTTATCTGGTTTGAACCAGTTCATTCCGGTTTTATCCGGTTTGAACCAGTTCAATCCGGTTTTATCCGGTTTCAACCGGTTCAATCCGGTTTTATCCGGTTTGAACCGGTTCAATCCGGTTTTATCCGGTTTAAACCTGTTTGAACATGTACAATCCGGTTTTATGCGGTTTAAACCGGTTTAAGCCGGTTCAATCCGGTTTTATCCATTTTAAACCGGTTCTATCCGGTTCTATCCGGTTGAAACCGGTTTAAACCGGTTCAATCCGGTTTTATCCCGTTTGAACCAGTTCAATCCGGTTTTATCCGGTTTAAACCAGTTTGAACCCTTTCAATCCGGTTTTATCCGGTTTAAACCGGTTTAAGCCGGTTCATTCCGGTTTTATCCGGTTTGAACCGGTTCAATCCGGTTTTATCCATTTTAAAACCGTTTTAAGCTGGTTCAATCCGGTTTTATCCATTTTAAACCGGTTCTATACGGTTCTATCTGGTTGAAACCGGTTTTAAACCGGTTCAATCCGGTTTTATCCGGTTTAAACCAGTTCATTCCGGTTTTATCCGGTTTGAACCGTTTCAATCCGGTTTTATCCTGTTTAAACCGTTTCAATCCGGTTTTATCCAGTTTAAACCAGTTCATTCCGGTTTTATCCGGTTTGAACCGATTCAATCCGGTTTTATCCGTTTTAAACCGCTTTGAACCGGATCAATCCGGTTTTATCCGGTTTAAAGCGGTTTAAGCCGGGAAAATCCGGTTTTATCCGGTTTAAACCGTTTCAATCACGTTTTATCTGGTTTAAACTGGTTTGAACCGGTTCAATCCGATTTTATCCGGTTTAAACTGGTTTAACCCGGTTCAATCTGGTTTTATCCAGTTTAAACCGGTTCAATCCGGTTTTATCCGGTTTGAACCGTTTCAATCCGGTTTTATCCGGTTTGAACCGGTTCAATCCGGTTTTATCCAGTTTAAACCGGTTTAAGCTGGTTAAATCCGTTTTTTCCAGTTTAAACCGGTTCTATCCTGGTCTATCCGGTTGAAACCGGGTTAATCCGGTTAAGTCCCGTTTTATCCGGTTTAAACCAGTTTAAGCCGGTTCAATCCGGTTTTTTCCGGTTTAAACTGGTTCAATCTGGTTTTATCCGGTTTAAACCGGTTTGAACCGGTTTAATCCGGTTATATCCGGTTGAAACCGGTTTAAGCCGGTTCAATCCGGTTTTATCCAGTTTAAACCGGTTCTATCCTGTTCTATCCATTTTAAACTGGTTTAAACCGGTACAATCCGGTTTTATCCGGTTTAAACCGTTTCAATCCGGTTTTATCCAGTTTAAACCAGTTCATTCCGGTTTTATCCGGTTTGAACCGATTCTATCCGGTTTTTTCCGTTTTAAACCGCTTTGAACCGGTTCAATCCGGTTTTATCTGGTTTAAAGCGGTTTAAGCCGGGAAAATCCGGTTTTATCCGGTTTGAACCAGTTCAATCCGGTTTTATCCGGTTTGAACCGGTCCAATCCGGTATTATCCGGTTTAAACTGGTTCAATCCTTTTCTATCCGGTTGAAACCGGTTTAAACTGGTTCAATCCGGTTTTATCCGGTTTAAACCGGTTTAAGCCGGTGAAATCCAGTTTTATCCAGTTTAAACCTGTTCTATCCAGTTCTATCCAGTTGAAACCGGTTTACACCGGATCAATCCGGTTTTATCCGGTTTAAAACGGTTCAATCTGGTTTTATCCGGTTTAAACCAGTTTGAACCGGTTCTATCCGTTTTTATCCGGTTTAAACCGGTTTAAGCCGGTTCAATCCGGTTTTATCCAGTTGAAACCGGTTCTGTACGGTTCTATCCGGTTGAAGCCTGTTTAAACCGGTTCAATCCGGTTTTATCCGGTTTAAACCGGTTCAATCCTGTTTTATCTGGTTTAAGCTGGTTCATTCCGGTTTTATCCGGTTTGAACCTGTTCAATCCGGTTTTATCCGGTTTGAACCGTTTCAATCCGGTTTTATCCGGTTTGAACCGGTTCATTCCGGTTTTATCCGGTTTGAACCGGTTCAATCCGGTTTTATCCGGTTTGAACCGTTTCAATCCGGTTTTATCCGGTTTAAACCGGTTTAAGCCGGTAAAATCCGGTTTTATCCAGTTTAAATTGGTTCTATCCGGTTCTATCCAATTGAAACCGGTTTAAACCAGTTCAATCCGGTTTTATCCGGTTTAAACCGGTTTAAGCCGGTTCAATCCGGTTTTATACGGTTTAAAACGATTCAATCTGGTTTTATCTGGTTTAAACCGGTTTGAACTGGTTCAATCCAGTTTTATCCGGTTTAAACCGTTTTAAGCTGGTTCAATCCGTTTTTATCCATCTTAAACCGGTTCTATACGGTTCTATCTGGTTGAAACCGGTTTAAACCGGTTCAATCCGGTTTTATCTGGTTTAAACCAGTTCATTCCGGTTTTATCCGGTTTGAACCGGTTCAATCCGGTTTTATCCGGTTTAAACCAGTTCATTCCGGTTTTATCCGGTTTGAACCGCTTCAATCCGGTTTTATCCTGTTTGAACCGGTACAATCCGGTTTTATCCGGTTTGAACCGCTTCAATCCGCTTTTATGCGGTTTAAACCTGTTTGAACCTGTTCAATCTGGTTTTATCCGGTTTAAACCGGTTCTATCCTGTTCTATCCATTTGAAACTGGTTTAATCCAGTACAATCCGGTTTTATCCGGTTTAAACCGTTTCAATCCGGTTTTATCCAGTTTAAACCAGTTCATTCCGGTTTTATCCGGTTTGAACCGATTCTATCCGGTTTTTTCCGTTTTAAACCGCTTTGAACCGGTTCAATCCGGTTTTATCCGGTTTAAAGCGGTTTAAGCCGGGAAAATCCGGTTTTATCCGGTTTGAACCGGTTCAATCCGGTTTTATCCGGTTTGAACCGGTCCAATCCGGTATTATCCGGTTTAAACTGGTTCAATCCTTTTCTATCCGGTTGAAACCGGTTTAAACTGGTTCAATCTGGTTTTATCCGGTTTAAACCGGTTTAAGCCAGTGAAATCCGGTTTTATCCAGTTTAAACCTGTTCTATCCGGTTCTATCCAGTTGAAACCGGTTTACACCGGATCAATCCGGTTTTATCCGGTTTAAAACGGTTCAATCTGGTTTTATCCGGTTTAAACCAGTTTAAGCCGGTTCAATCCGGTTTTATCCAGTTGAAACCGGTTCTGTCCGGTTCTATCCGGTTGAAGCCTGTTTAAACCGGTTCAATCCGGTTTTATCCGGTTTAAACCGGTTCAATCCTGTTTTATCTGGTTTAAGCTGGTTCATTCCGGTTTTATCCGGTTTGAACCTCTTCAATCCGGTTTTATCCGGTTTGAACCGTTTCAATCCGGTTTTATCCGGTTTAAACCGGTTCATTCCGGTTTTATCCGGTTTGAACCGGTTCAATCCGGTTTTATCCGGTTTGAACCGTTTCAATCTGGTTTTATCCGGTTTAAACAGGTTTAAGCCGGTAAAATCCGGTTTTATCCAGTTTAAATCGGTTCTATCCGGTTCTATCCAATTGAAACCGGTTTAAACCAGTTCAATCCGGTTTTATCCGGTTTAAACCGGTTTAAGCCGGTTCAATCCGGTTTTATACGGTTTAAAACGGTTCAATCCGGTTTTATCCGGTTTAAACCGGTTTAAGCCGGTTCAATCCGGTTTTATCCGGTTTAAACCGGTTCAATCCGGTTTTATCCGGTTTAAACCAGTTCATTCCGGTTTTATCCGGTTTAAACCGGTTTGAACCGGTTCAATCCGGTTTTATCCGGTTTAAACCTTTTTGAACCCGTTCAATCCGGTTTTATCCGGTTTAAACCGGTTTAAGCCGGTAAAATCCGGTTTTATCCAGTTTAAATCGGTTCAATCCGGTTCTATCCAATTGAAACCGGTTTAAACCGGTTCAATCCGGTTTTATCCGGTTTAAACCGTTTTAAGCCGGTTCAATCCGGTTTTATCCAGTTTAAACCGGTTTAAGCTGGTTAAATCCGTTTTTTCCAGTTTAAACCGGTTCTATCCGGTTCTATCCGGATGAAACCGGGTTAATTCGGTTCAGTCCGGTTTTATCCGGTTTAAACCGGTTCAATCCGGTTTTATCTGGTTTAAACCTGTTTGAACCCATTCAATCCGGTTTTATCCGGTATAAACCGGTTTATGCCGGTAAAATCCAGTTTTATCGAGTTTAAACCGGTTCTATCCGGTTCTATCCGATTGAAACCGGTTTAAACCGGTTCAATCCGGTTTAAGCCGGTTTTATCCGGTTTAAGCCGGTTCATTCCGGTTTTATCCGGTTTGAACCGGTTCAAACCGGTTTTATCCGGTCTGAACCGGTTCAATCCGGTTTTATCCGGTTTAAGCCGGTTCATTCCGGTTTTATCCGGTTTGAACCGGTTCAATCCGGTTTTATCCGGTTTGACCCGGTTCAATCCGGTTTTATCCGGTTTCAACCGGTCCAATCCGATATTATCCGGTTTAAACTGGTTCAATCCTTTTCTATCCGGTTGAAACCGGTTTGAACTGGTTCAATCCGGTTTTATCCGGTTTAAAACGTTTTAAGCTGGTTCGATCCGGTTTTATCCATTTTAAACCGGTTCTATACGGTTCTATCTGGTTGAAACCGGTTTAAACCGGTTCAATCCGGTTTTATCCGGTTTAAACCAGTTCATTCCGGTTTTATCCGGTTTGAACCGTTTCAATCCGGTTTTATCCGGTTTAAACCGTTTCAATCCGGTTTTATCCAGTTTAAACCAGTTCATTCCGGTTTTATCCGGTTTGAACCGATTCAATCCGGTTTTATCCGTTTTAAACCGCTTTGAACCGGATCAATCCGGTTTTATCCGGTTTAAAGCGGTTTAAGCCGGGAAAATCCGGTTTTATCCGGTTTAAACCGTTTCAATCTCGTTTTATCCGGTTTAAACTGGTTTGAACCGGTTCAATCCGATTTTATCCGGTTTAAACTGGTTTAACCCGGTTCAATCTGGTTTTATCCAGTTTAAACCTGTTCTATCCGGTTGAAACCGGTTTAAACCGGTTCAATCCGGTTTTATCCGGTTTGAACCGGTACAATCCGGTTTTATCCGGTTTGAACCGGTTCATTCCGGTTTTATCCTGTTTGAACCGGTTCAATCCGGTTTTATCCGGTTTGAACCGGTTCAATCCGGTTTTATCCGGTTTGAACCGGTTCAATCCGGTTTTATCCGGTTAGAACCGGTTCAATCCGGTTTTATCCGGTTTAATCCGGTTTGAACAGGTTCAATCCGGTTTTATGCGGTTTAAACCGGTTTAAGCCGGTTCAATCCGGTTTTATCCATTTTAAACCGGTTCAATCCGGTTTTATCCGGTTTGAACCGTTTCAATCCGGTTTTATCCGGTTTAAACCGGTTTAAGCCGGTAAAATCTGGTTTTATCCAGTTTAAATTGGTTCTATCCGGTTCTATCCAATTGAAACCGGTTTAAACCAGTTCAATCCGGTTTTATCCGGTTTAAACCGGTTTAAGCCGGTTCAATCCGGTTTTATACGGTTTAAAACGATTCAATCTGGTTTTATCTGGTTTAAACCGGTTTGAACTGGTTCAATCCAGTTTTATCCGGTTTAAACCGTTTTAAGCTGGTTCAATCCGTTTTTATCCATCTTAAACCGGTTCTATACGGTTCTATCTGGTTGAAACCGGTTTAAACCGGTTCAATCCGGTTTTATCTGGTTTAAACCAGTTCATTCCGGTTTTATCCGGTTTGAACCGGTTCAATCCGGTTTTATCCGGTTTAAACCAGTTCATTCCGGTTTTATCCGGTTTGAACCGCTTCAATCCGGTTTTATCCTGTTTGAACCGGTACAATCCGGTTTTATCCGGTTTGAACCGCTTCAATCCGCTTTTATGCGGTTTAAACCTGTTTGAACCTGTTCAATCTGGTTTTATCCGGTTTAAACCGGTTCTATCCTGTTCTATCCATTTGAAACTGGTTTAATCCAGTACAATCCGGTTTTATCCGGTTTAAACCGTTTCAATCCGGTTTTATCCAGTTTAAACCAGTTCATTCCGGTTTTATCCGGTTTGAACCGATTCTATCCGGTTTTTTCCGTTTTAAACCGCTTTGAACCGGTTCAATCCGGTTTTATCCGGTTTAAAGCGGTTTAAGCCGGGAAAATCCGGTTTTATCCGGTTTGAACCGGTTCAATCCGGTTTTATCCGGTTTGAACCGGTCCAATCCGGTATTATCCGGTTTAAACTGGTTCAATCCTTTTCTATCCGGTTGAAACCGGTTTAAACTGGTTCAATCTGGTTTTATCCGGTTTAAACCGGTTTAAGCCGGTGAAATCCGGTTTTATCCAGTTTAAACCTGTTCTATCCGGTTCTATCCAGTTGAAACCGGTTTACACCGGATCAATCCGGTTTTATCCGGTTTAAAACGGTTCAATCTGGTTTTATCCGGTTTAAACCAGTTTGAACCGGTTCTATCCGTTTTTATCTGGTTTAAACCAGTTTAAGCCGGTTCAATCCGGTTTTATCCAGTTGAAACCGGTTCTGTCCGGTTCTATCCGGTTGAAGCCTGTTTAAACCGGTTCAATCCGGTTTTATCCGGTTTAAACCGGTTCAATCCTGTTTTATCTGGTTTAAGCTGGTTCATTCCGGTTTTATCCGGTTTGAACCTGTTCAATCCGGTTTTATCCGGTTTGAACCGTTTCAATCCGGTTTTATCCGGTTTAAACCGGTTCATTCCGGTTTTATCCGGTTTGAACCGGTTCAATCCGGTTTTATCCGGTTTGAACCGTTTCAATCTGGTTTTATCCGGTTTAAACAGGTTTAAGCCGGTAAAATCCGGTTTTATCCAGTTTAAATCGGTTCTATCCGGTTCTATCCAATTGAAACCGGTTTAAACCAGTTCAATCCGGTTTTATCCGGTTTAAACCGGTTTAAGCCGGTTCAATCCGGTTTTATACGGTTTAAAACGGTTCAATCCGGTTTTATCCGGTTTAAACCGGTTTAAGCCGGTTCAATCCGGTTTTATCCGGTTTAAACCGGTTCAATCCGGTTTTATCCGGTTTAAACCAGTTCATTCCGGTTTTATCCGGTTTAAACCGGTTTGAACCGGTTCAATCCGGTTTTATCCGGTTTAAACCTTTTTGAACCCGTTCAATCCGGTTTTATCCGGTTTAAACCGGTTTAAGCCGGTAAAATCCGGTTTTATCCAGTTTAAATCGGTTCAATCCGGTTCTATCCAATTGAAACCGGTTTAAACTGGTTCAATCCGGTTTTATCCGGTTTAAACCGTTTTAAGCCGGTTCAATCCGGTTTTATCCAGTTTAAACCGGTTTAAGCTGGTTAAATCCGTTTTTTCCAGTTTAAACCGGTTCTATCCGGTTCTATCCGGATGAAACCGGGTTAATTCGGTTCAGTCCGGTTTTATCCGGTTTAAACCGGTTCAATCCGGTTTTATCTGGTTTAAACCTGTTTGAACCCATTCAATCCGGTTTTATCCGGTATAAACCGGTTTATGCCGGTAAAATCCAGTTTTATCGAGTTTAAACCGGTTCTATCCGGTTCTATCCGATTGAAACCGGTTTAAACCGGTTCAATCCGGTTTTATCCGGTTTTATCCGGTTTAAGCCGGTTCATTCCGGTTTTATCCGGTTTGAACCGGTTCAAACCGGTTTTATCCGGTCTGAACCGGTTCAATCCGGTTTTATCCGGTTTAAGCCGGTTCATTCCGGTTTTATCCGGTTTGAACCGGTTCAATCCGGTTTTATCCGGTTTGACCCGGTTCAATCCGGTTTTATCCGGTTTCAACCGGTCCAATCCGATATTATCCGGTTTAAACTGGTTCAATCCTTTTCTATCCGGTTGAAACCGGTTTGAACTGGTTCAATCCGGTTTTATCCGGTTTAAAACGTTTTAAGCTGGTTCGATCCGGTTTTATCCATTTTAAACCGGTTCTATACGGTTCTATCTGGTTGAAACCGGTTTAAACCGGTTCAATCCGGTTTTATCCGGTTTAAACCAGTTCATTCCGGTTTTATCCGGTTTGAACCGTTTCAATCCGGTTTTATCCGGTTTAAACCGTTTCAATCCGGTTTTATCCAGTTTAAACCAGTTCATTCCGGTTTTATCCGGTTTGAACCGATTCAATCCGGTTTTATCCGTTTTAAACCGCTTTGAACCGGATCAATCCGGTTTTATCCGGTTTAAAGCGGTTTAAGCCGGGAAAATCCGGTTTTATCCGGTTTAAACCGTTTCAATCTCGTTTTATCCGGTTTAAACTGGTTTGAACCGGTTCAATCCGATTTTATCCGGTTTAAACTGGTTTAACCCGGTTCAATCTGGTTTTATCCAGTTTAAACCGGTTCTATCCGGTTGAAACCGGTTTAAACCGGTTCAATCCGGTTTTATCCGGTTTGAACCGGTACAATCCGGTTTTATCCGGTTTGAACCGGTTCATTCCGGTTTTATCCTGTTTGAACCGGTTCAATCCGGTTTTATCCGGTTTGAACCGGTTCAATCCGGTTTTATCCGGTTTGAACCGGTTCAATCCGGTTTTATCCAGTTAGAACCGGTTCAATCCGGTTTTATCCGGTTTAATCCTGTTTGAACAGGTTCAATCCGGTTTTATGCGGTTTAAACCGGTTTAAGCCGGTTCAATCCGGTTTTATCCATTTTAAACCGGTTCTATCCGGTTCTATCCGGTTGAAACCGGTTGAAACCGGTTCAATCCGGTTTAAACCAGTTCATTCCGGTTTTATCCCGTTTGAACCGGTTCAATCCGGTTTTATCCGGTTTGAACCGGTTCAATCCGGTTTTATCCGGTTTAAACCGGTTCATTCCTGTTTTATCCGGTTTGAACCGGTTCAATCCGGTTTTATCCGGTTTGAACCGGTTCAATCCGGTTTTATCTGGTTTGAACCACTTCAATCCGGTTTTATCCGGTTTAAACCAGTTTGAACCCGTTCAATCCGCTTTTATCCGGTTTAAACCGGTTTAAGCCGGTTCAATCCGGTTTAATCCATTTTAAACCGGTTCTATCCGGTTCTATCCGGTTGAAACCGGTTTAAACCGGTTCAATCCGGTTTTATCCCGTTTGAACCAGTTCAATCCGGTTTTATCCGGTTTAAACCAGTTTGAACCCTTTCAATCCGGTTTTATCCGGTTTAAACCGGTTTAAGCCGGTTCAATCCGGTTTTATCCAGTTGAAACTGGTTCTGTCCAGTTCTATCCGGTTGAAGCCGGTTTAAACCGGTTCAATCTGGTTTTATCCGGTTTAAACCGGTTCAATCCTGTTTTATCCGGTTTAAGCTGGTTCATTCCGGTTTTATCCGGTTTGAACCGGTTCAATCCGGTTTTATCCGGTTTGAACCGGTTCAATCCGGTTTTATCCGGTTTGAACCGGTTCATTCCGGTTTTATCCGGTTTGAACCGGTTCAATCCGGTTTTATCCGGTTTGAAACGTTTCAATCCGGTTTTATCCGGTTTGAACCGGTTCAATCCGGTTTTATCCAGTTTAAACCGGTTTAAGCTGGTTAAATCCGTTTTTTCCAGTTTAAACCGGTTCTATCCTGGTCTATCCGGTTGAAACCAGGTTAATCCGGTTAAGTCCCGTTTTATCCGGTTTAAACCAGTTTAAGCCGGTTCAATCCGGTTTTTTCCGGTTTAAACTGGTTCAATCTGGTTTTATCCGGTTTAAACCGGTTTGAACCGGTTTAATCCGGTTATATCCGTTTGAAACCGGTTTAAGCCGGTTCAATCCGGTTTTATCCAGTTTAAACCGGTTCTATCCTGTTCTATCCATTTGAAACTGGTTTAAACCGGTACAATCCGGTTTTATCCGGTTTAAACCGTTTCAATCCGGTTTTATCCAGTTTAAACCAGTTCATTCCGGTTTTATCCGGTTTGAACCGATTCTATCCGGTTTTTTCCGTTTTAAACCGCTTTGAACCGGTTCAATCCGGTTTTATCCGGTTTAAAGCGGTTTAAGCCGGAAAAATCCGGTTTTATCCGGTTTGAACCAGTTCAATCCGGTTTTATCCGGTTTGAACCGGTCCAATCCGGTTTTATCCGGTTTAAACTGGTTCAATCCTTTTCTATCCGGTTGAAACCGGTTTAAACTGGTTCAATCCGGTTTTATCCGGTTTAAACCGGTTTAAGCCGGTGAAATCCTGTTTTATCCAGTTTAAACCTGTTCTATCCGGTTCTATCCAGTTGAAACCGGTTTACACCGGATCAATCCGGTTTTATCCGGTTTAAAACGGTTCAATCTGTTTTTATCCGGTTTAAACCAGTTTGAACCGGTTCTATCCGTTTTTATCCGGTTTAAACCGGTTTAAGCCGGTTCAATCCGGTTTTATCCAGTTGAAACCGGTTCTGTCCGGTTCTATCCGGTTGAAGCCTGTTTAAACCGGTTCAATCCGGTTTTATCCGGTTTAAACCGGTTCAATCCTGTTTTATCTGGTTTAAGCTGGTTCATTCCGGTTTTATCCGGTTTGAACCGGTTCAATCCGGTTTTATCCGGTTTGAACCGTTTCAATCCGGTTTTATCCGGTTTAAACCGGTTCATTCCGGTTTTATCCGGTTTGAACCGGTTCAATCCGGGTTTATCCGGTTTGAACCGGTTCAATCCGGTTTTATCCGGTTTAAACCGGTTTAAGCCGGTAAAATCCGGTTTTATCCAGTTTAAATCGGTTCTATCCGGTTCTATCCAATTGAAACCGGTTTAAACCAGTTCAATCCGGTTTTATCCGGTTTAAACCGGTTTAAGCCGGTTCAATCCGGTTTTATCCGGTTTAAACCTTTTTGAACCCGTTCAATCCGGTTTTATCCGGTTTAAGCCGGTTTAAGCCGGTAAAATCCGGTTTTATCCAGTTTAAATCGGTTCAATCCGGTTCTATCCAATTGAAACCGGTTTAAACCGGTTCAATCCGGTTTTATCCGGTTTAAACCGTTTTAAGCCGGTTCAATCCGGTTTTATCCATTTTAAACCGGTTCTATCCGGTTCTATCCGGTTGAAACCGGTTTAAACCGGTTCAATCCGGTTTTATCCGGTTTAAACAGGTTCATTCCGGTTTTATCCGGTTTGAACCGCTTTAATCCGGTTTTATCCGGTTTAAACCGGTCCAATCCGGTTTTATCCGGTTTAATCCGGTTTGAACCGGTCCAATCCGGTTTTATCCAGTTTAAACCGGTTTAAGCTGGTTAAATCCGTTTTTTCCAGTTTAAACCGGTTCTATCCGGTTCTATCCGGATGAAACCGGGTTAATTCGGTTCAGTCCGGTTTTATCCGGTTTAAACCGGTTCAATCCGGTTTTATCTGGTTTAAACCTGTTTGAACCCATTCAATCCGGTTTTATCCGGTATAAACCGGTTAAAGCCGGTAAAATCCAGTTATATCGAGTTTAAACCGGTTCTATCCGGTTCTATCCGATTGAAACCGGTTTAAACCGGTTCAATCCGGTTTTATCCGGTTTTATCCGGTTTAAGCCGGTTCATTCCGGTTTTATCCGGTCTGAACCGGTTCAAACCGGTTTTATCCGGTCTGAACCGGTTCAATCCGGTTTTATCCGGTTTAAGCCGGTTCATTCCGGTTTTATCCGGTTTGAACCGGTTCAATCCGGTTTTATCCGGTTTGAACCGGTTCAATCCGGTTTTATCCGGTTTCAACCGGTCCAATCCGGTATTATCCGGTTTAAACTGGTACAATCCTTTTCTATCCGGTTGAAACCGGTTTAAACTGGTTCAATCCGGTTTTATCCGGTTTAAACCGGTTTAAGCCGGTGAAATCCGGTTTTATCCAGTTTAAACCTGTTCTATCCGGTTCTATCCGGTTGAAACCGGTTTACACCGGTTCAATCGGGTTTTATCCGGTTTAAAACGGTTCAATCTGGTTTTATCCGGTTTAAACCAGTTTGAACCGGTTCTATCCGTTTTTATCCGGTTTAAACCGGTTTAAGCCGGTTCAATCCGGTTTTATCCAGTTGAAACCGGTTCTGTCCGGTTCTATCCGGTTGAAGCCGGTTTAAACCGGTTCAATCTGGTTTTATCCGGTTTGAACCGATTCAATCCGGTTTTATCCGTTTTAAACCGCTTTGAACCGGATCAATCCGGTTTTATCCGGTTTAAAGCGGTTTAAGCCGGGAAAATCCGGTTTTATCCGGTTTAAACCGTTTCAATCTCGTTTTATCCGGTTTAAACTGGTTTGAACCGGTTCAATCCGATTTTATCCGGTTTAAACTGGTTTAACCCGGTTCAATCTGGTTTTATCCAGTTTAAACCGGTTCTATCCGGTTGAAACCGGTTTAAACCGGTTCAATCCGGTTTTATCCGGTTTGAACCGGTACAATCCGGTTTTATCCGGTTTGAACCGGTTCATTCCGGTTTTATCCGGTTTGAACCGGTTCATTCCGGTTTTATCCGGTTTGAACCGGTTCAATCCGGTTTTATCCGGTTTGAAACGTTTCAATCCGGTTTTATCCGGTTTGAACCGGTTCAATCCGGTTTTATCCAGTTTAAACCGGTTTAAGCTGGTTAAATCCGTTTTTTCCAGTTTAAACCGGTTCTATCCTGGTCTATCCGGTTGAAACCGGGTTAATCCGGTTAAGTCCCGTTTTATCCGGTTTAAACCAGTTTAAGCCGGTTCAATCCGGTTTTTTCCGGTTTAAACTGGTTCAATCTGGTTTTATCCGGTTTAAACCGGTTTGAACCGGTTTAATCCGGTTATATCCGGTTGAAACCGGTTTAAGCCGGTTCAATCCGGTTTTATCCAGTTTAAACCGGTTCTATCCTGTTCTATCCATTTGAAACTGGTTTAAACCGGTACAATCCGGTTTTATCCGGTTTAAACCGTTTCAATCCGGTTTTATCCAGTTTAAACCAGTTCATTCCGGTTTTATCCGGTTTGAACCGATTCTATCCGGTTTTTTCCGTTTTAAACCGCTTTGAACCGGTTCAATCCGGTTTTATCCGGTTTAAAGCGGTTTAAGCCGGAAAAATCCGGTTTTATCCGGTTTGAACCAGTTCAATCCGGTTTTATCCGGTTTGAACCGGTCCAATCCGGTATTATCCGGTTTAAACTGGTTCAATCCTTTTCTATCCGGTTGAAACTGGTTTAAACTGGTTCAATCCGGTTTTATCCGGTTTAAACCGGTTTAAGCCGGTGAAATCCGGTTTTATCCAGTTTAAACCTGTTCTATCCAGTTCTATCCAGTTGAAACCGGTTTACACCGGATCAATCCGGTTTTATCCGGTTTAAAACGGTTCAATCTGGTTTTATCTGGTTTAAACCAGTTCATTCCGGTTTTATCCGGTTTGAACCGGTTCAATCCGGTTTTATCCTGTTTGAACCGGTTCAATCCGGTTTTATCCGGTTTGAACCGCTTCAATCCGCTTTTATGCGGTTTAAACCTGTTTGAACCTGTTCAATCTGGTTTTATCCGGTTTAAACCGGTTCTATCCTGTTCTATCCATTTGAAACTGGTTTAAACCGGTACAATCCGGTTTTATCCGGTTTAAACCGTTTCAATCCGGTTTTATCCAGTTTAAACCAGTTCATTCCGGTTTTATCCGGTTTGAACCGATTCTATCCGGTTTTTTCCGTTTTAAACCGCTTTGAACCGGTTCAATCCGGTTTTATCCGGTTTAAAGCGGTTTAAGCCGGGAAAATCCGGTTTTACCTGGTTTGAACCGGTTCAATCCGGTTTTATCCGGTTTGAACCGGTCCAATCCGGTTTTATCCGGTTTAAACTGGTTCAATCCTTTTCTATCCGGTTGAAACCGGTTTAAACTGGTTCAATCCGGTTTTATCCGGTTTAAACCGGTTTAAGCCGGTGAAATCCGGTTTTATCCAGTTTAAACCTGTTCTATCCGGTTCTATCCAGTTGAAACCGGTTTACACCGGATCAATCCGGTTTTATCCGGTTTAAAACGGTTCAATCTGGTTTTATCCGGTTTAAACCAGTTTGAACCGGTTCTATCCGTTTTTATCCGGTTTAAACCGGTTTAAGCCGGTTCAATCCGGTTTTATCCAGTTGAAACCGGTTCTGTCCGGTTCTATCCGGTTGAAGCCTGTTTAAACCGGTTCAATCCGGTTTTATCCGGTTTAAACCGGTTCAATCCTGTTTTATCTGGTTTAAGCTGGTTCATTCCGGTTTTATCCGGTTTGAACCGGTTCAATCCGGTTTTATCCGGTTTGAACCGTTTCAATCCGGTTTTATCCGGTTTAAACCGGTTCATTCCGGTTTTATCCGGTTTGAACCGGTTCAATCCGGGTTTATCCGGTTTGAACCGTTTCAATCCGGTTTTATCCGGTTTAAACCGGTTTAAGCCGGTAAAATCCGGTTTTATCCAGTTTAAATCGGTTCTATCCGGTTCTATCCAATTGAAACCGGTTTAAACCAGTTCAATCCGGTTTTATCCGGTTTAAACCGGTTTAAGCCGGTTCAATCCGGTTTTATCCGGTTTAAACCTTTTTGAAACCGTTCAATCCGGTTTTATCCGGTTTAAACCGGTTTAAGCCGGTAAAATCCGGTTTTATCCAGTTTAAATCGGTTCAATCCGGTTCTATCCAATTGAAACCGGTTTAAACCGGTTCAATCCGGTTTTATCCATTTTAAACCGGTTCTATCCGGTTCTATCCGGTTGAAACCGGTTTAAACCGGTTCAATCCGGTTTTATCCGGTTTAAACAGGTTCATTCCGGTTTTATCCGGTTTGAACCGCTTTAATCCGGTTTTATCCGTTTTAAACCGGTCCAATCCGGTTTTATCCGGTTTAATCCGGTTTGAACCGGTCCAATCCGGTTTTATCCAGTTTAAACCGGTTTAAGCTGGTTAAATCCGTTTTTTCCAGTTTAAACCGGTTCTATCCGGTTCTATCCGGATGAAACCGGGTTAATTCGGTTCAGTCCGGTTTTATCCGGTTTAAACCGGTTCAATCCGGTTTTATCTGGTTTAAACCTGTTTGAACCCATTCAATCCGGTTTTATCCGGTATAAACCGGTTAAAGCCGGTAAAATCCAGTTTTATCGAGTTTAAACCGGTTCTATCCGGTTCTATCCGATTGAAACCAGTTTAAACCGGTTCAATCCGGTTTTATCCGGTTTTATCCGGTTTAAGCCGGTTCATTCCGGTTTTATCCGGTCTGAACCGGTTCAAACCGGTTTTATCCGGTCTGAACCGGTTCAATCCGGTTTTATCCGGTTTAAGCCGGTTCATTCCGGTTTTATCCGGTCTGAACCGGTTCAAACCGGTTTTATCCGGTTTCAACCGGTCCAATCCGGTATTATCCGGTTTAAACTGGTACAATCCTTTTCTATCCGGTTGAAACCGGTTTAAACTGGTTCAATCCGGTTTTATCCGGTTTAAACCGGTTTAAGCCGGTAAAATCCGGTTTTATCCAGTTTAAACCTGTTCTATCCGGTTCTATCCGGTTGAAACCGGTTTACACCGGTTCAATCGGGTTTTATCCGGTTTAAAACGGTTCAATCTGGTTTTATCCGGTTTAAACCAGTTTGAACCGGTTCTATCCGTTTTTATCCGGTTTAAACCGGTTTAAGCCGGTTCAATCCGGTTTTATCCAGTTGAAACCGGTTCTGTCCGGTTCTATCCGGTTGAAGCCGGTTTAAACCGGTTCAATCTGGTTTTATCCGGTTTGAACCGATTCAATCCGGTTTTATCCGTTTTAAACCGCTTTGAACCAGATCAATCCGGTTTTATCCGGTTTAAAGCGGTTTAAGCCGGGAAAATCCGGTTTTATCCGGTTTAAACCGTTTCAATCTCGTTTTATCCGGTTTAAACTGGTTTGAACCGGTTCAATCCGATTTTATCCGGTTTAAACTGGTTTAACCCGGTTCAATCTGGTTTTATCCAGTTTAAACCGGTTCTATCCGGTTGAAACCGGTTTAAACCGGTTCAATCCGGTTTTATCCGGTTTGAACCGGTACAATCCGGTTTTATCCGGTTTGAACCGGTTCATTCCGGTTTTATCCGGTTTGAACCGGTTCATTCCGGTTTTATCCGGTTTGAACCGGTTCAATCCGGTTTTATCCGGTTTGAAACGTTTCAATCCGGTTTTATCCGGTTTGAACCGGTTCAATCCGGTTTTATCCAGTTTAAACCGGTTTAAGCTGGTTAAATCCGTTTTTTCCAGTTTAAACCGGTTCTATCCTGGTCTATCCGGTTGAAACCGGGTTAATCCGGTTAAGTCCCGTTTTATCCGGTTTAAACCAGTTTAAGCCGGTTCAATCCGGTTTTTTCCGGTTTAAACTGGTTCAATCTGGTTTTATCCGGTTTAAACCGGTTTGAACCGGTTTAATCCGGTTATATCCGGTTGAAACCGGTTTAAGCCGGTTCAATCCGGTTTTATCCAGTTTAAACCGGTTCTATCCTGTTCTATCCATTTGAAACTGGTTTAAACCGGTACAATCCGGTTTTATCCGGTTTAAACCGTTTCAATGCGGTTTTATCCAGTTTAAACCAGTTCATTCCGGTTTTATCCGGTTTGAACCGATTCTATCCGGTTTTTTCCGTTTTAAACCGCTTTGAACCGGTTCAATCCGGTTTTATCCGGTTTAAAGCGGTTTAAGCCGGAAAAATCCGGTTTTATCCGGTTTGAACCAGTTCAATCCGGTTTTATCCGGTTTGAACCGGTCCAATCCGGTATTATCCGGTTTAAACTGGTTCAATCCTTTTCTATCCGGTTGAAACCGGTTTAAACTGGTTCAATCCGGTTTTATCCGGTTTAAACCGGTTTAAGCCAGTGAAATCCGGTTTTATCCAGTTTAAACCTGTTCTATCCAGTTCTATCCAGTTGAAACCGGTTTACACCGGATCAATCCGGTTTTATCCGGTTTAAAACGGTTCAATCTGGTTTTATCTGGTTTAAACCAGTTCATTCCGGTTTTATCCGGTTTGAACCGGTTCAATCCGGTTTTATCCTGTTTGAACCGGTTCAATCCGGTTTTATCCGGTTTGAACCGCTTCAATCCGCTTTTATGCGGTTTAAACCTGTTTGAACCTGTTCAATCTGGTTTTATCCGGTTTAAACCGGTTCTATCCTGTTCTATCCATTTGAAACTGGTTTAAACCGGTACAATCCGGTTTTATCCGGTTTAAACCGTTTCAATCCGGTTTTATCCAGTTTAAACCAGTTCATTCCGGTTTTATCCGGTTTGAACCGATTCTATCCGGTTTTTTCCGTTTTAAACCGCTTTGAACCGGTTCAATCCGGTTTTATCCGGTTTAAAGCGGTTTAAGCCGGGAAAATCCGGTTTTATCCGGTTTGAACCGGTTCAATCCGGTTTTATCCGGTTTGAACCGGTCCAATCCGGTTTTATCCGGTTTAAACTGGTTCAATCCTTTTCTATCCGGTTGAAACCGGTTTAAACTGGTTCAATCCGGTTTTATCCGGTTTAAACCGGTTTAAGCCGGTGAAATCCGGTTTTATCCAGTTTAAACCTGTTCTATCCGGTTCTATCCAGTTGAAACCGGTTTACACCGGATCAATCCGGTTTTATCCGGTTTAAAACGGTTCAATCTGGTTTTATCCGGTTTAAACCAGTTTGAACCGGTTCTATCCGTTTTTATCCGGTTTAAACCGGTTTAAGCCGGTTCAATCCGGTTTTATCCAGTTGAAACCGGTTCTGTCCGGTTCTATCCGGTTGAAGCCTGTTTAAACCGGTTCAATCCGGTTTTATCCGGTTTAAACCGGTTCAATCCTGTTTTATCTGGTTTAAGCTGGTTCATTCCGGTTTTATCCGGTTTGAACCGGTTCAATCCGGTTTTATCCGGTTTGAACCGTTTCAATCCGGTTTTATCCGGTTTAAACCGGTTCATTCCGGTTTTATCCGGTTTGAACCGGTTCAAGCCGGGTTTATCCGGTTTGAACCGTTTCAATCCGGTTTTATCCGGTTTAAACCGGTTTAAGCCGGTAAAATCCGGTTTTATCCAGTTTAAATCGGTTCTATCCGGTTCTATCCAATTGAAACCGGTTTAAACCAGTTCAATCCGGTTTTATCCGGTTTAAACCGGTTTAAGCCGGTTCAATCCGGTTTTATCCGGTTTAAACCTTTTTGAACCCGTTCAATCCGGTTTTATCCGGTTTAAAACCGGTTTAAGCCGGTAAAATCCGGTTTTATCCAGTTTAAATCGGTTCAATCCGGTTCTATCCAATTGAAACCGGTTTAAACCGGTTCAATCCGGTTTTATCCGGTTTAAACCGTTTTAAGCCGGTTCAATCCGGTTTTATCCATTTTAAACCGGTTCTATCCGGTTCTATCCGGTTGAAACCGGTTTAAACCGGTTCAATCCGGTTTTATCCGGTTTAAACAGGTTCATTCCGGTTTTATCCGGTTTGAACCGTTTTAATCCGGTTTTATCCGGTTTAAACCGGTCCAATCCGGTTTTATCCGGTTTAATCCGGTTTGAACTGGTCCAATCCGGTTTTATCCAGTTTAAACCGGTTTAAGCTGGTTAAATCCGTTTTTTCCAGTTTAAACCGGTTCTATCCGGTTCTATCCGGATGAAACCGGGTTAATTCGGTTCAGTCCGGTTTTATACGGTTTAAACCGGTTCAATCCGGTTTTATCTGGTTTAAACCTGTTTGAACCCATTCAATCCGGTTTTATCCGGTATAAACCGGTTAAAGCCGGTAAAATCCAGTTTTATCGAGTTTAAACCGGTTCTATCCGGTTCTATCCGATTGAAACCGGTTTAAACCGGTTCAATCCGGTTTTATCCGGTTTTATCCCGTTTAAGCCGGTTCATTCCGGTTTTATCCTGTCTGAACCGGTTCAAACCGGTTTTATCCAGTCTGAACCGGTTCAATCCGGTTTTATCCGGTTTAAGCCGGTTCATTCCGGTTTTATCCGGTTTGAACCGGTTCAATCCGGTTTTATCCGGTTTGAACCGGTTCAATCCGGTTTTATCCGGTTTCAACCGGTCCAATCCGGTATTATCCGGTTTAAACTGGTACAATCCTTTTCTATCCGGTTGAAACCGGTTTAAACTGGTTCAATCCGGTTTTATCCGGTTTAAACCGGTTTAAGCCGGTGAAATCCGGTTTTATCCAGTTTAAACCTGTTCTATCCGGTTCTATCCGGTTGAAACCGGTTTACACCGGGTCAATCGGGTTTTATCCGGTTTAAAACGGTTCAATCTGGTTTTATCCGGTTTAAACCAGTTTGAACCGGTTCTATCCGTTTTTATCCAGTTTAAACCGGTTTAAGCCGGTTCAATCCGGTTTTATCCAGTTGAAACCGGTTCTGTCCGGTTCTATCCGGTTGAAGCCGGTTTAAACCGGTTCAATCTGGTTTTATCCGGTTTGAACCGATTCAATCCGGTTTTATCCGTTTTAAACCGCTTTGAACCGGATCAATCCGGTTTTATCCGGTTTAAAGCGGTTTAAGCCGGGAAAATCCGGTTTTATCCGGTTTAAACCGTTTCAATCTCGTTTTATCCGGTTTAAACTGGTTTGAACCGGTTCAATCCGATTTTATCCGGTTTAAACTGGTTTAACCCGGTTCAATCTGGTTTTATCCAGTTTAAACCGGTTCTATCCGGTTGAAACCGGTTTAAACCGGTTCAATCCGGTTTTATCTGGTTTGAACCGGTACAATCCGGTTTTATCCGGTTTGAACCGGTTCATTCCGGTTTTATCCGGTTTGAACCGGTTCAATCCGGTTTTATCCGGTTTGAACCGGTTCAATCCGGTTTTATCCGGTTTGAACCGGTTCAATCCGGTTTTATCCGGTTTGAACCGGTTCAATCCGGTTTTATCCGTTTTAATCCTGTTTGAACAGGTTCAATCCGGTTTTATGCGGTTTAAACCGGTTTAAGCCGGTTCAATCCGGTTTTATCCATTTTAAACCGGTTCTATCCGGTTCTATCCGGTTGAAACCGGTTGAAACCGGTTCAATCCGGTTTAAACCAGTTCATTCCGGTTTTATCCCGTTTGAACCGGTTCAATCTGGTTTTATCCGGTTTAAACCGGTTCAATCCTGTTTTATCCGGTTTAAGCTGGTTCATTCCGGTTTTATCCGGTTTGAACCGGTTCAATCCGGTTTTATCCGGTTTGAACCGGTTCAATCCGGTTTTATCCGGTTTGAACCGGTTCATTCCGGTTTTATCCGGTTTGAACCGGTTCAATCCGGTTTTATCCGGTTTGAACCGGTTCAATCCGGTTTTATCCGGTTTGAACCGTTTCAATCCGGTTTTATCCGGTTTGAACCGGTTCAAACCGGTTTTATCCGGTCTGAACCGGTTCAATCCGGTTTTATCCGGTTTAAGCCGGTTCATTCCGGTTTTATCCGGTTTGAACCGGTTCAATCCGGTTTTATCCGGTTTGACCCGGTTCAATCCGGTTTTATCCGGTTTCAACCGGTCCAATCCGATATTATCCGGTTTAAACTGGTTCAATCCTTTTCTATCCGGTTGAAACCGGTTTGAACTGGTTCAATCCGGTTTTATCCATTTTAAACCGTTTTAAGCTGGTTCAATCCGGTTTTATCCATTTTAAACCGGTTCTATACGGTTCTATCTGGTTGAAACCGGTTTAAACCGGTTCAATCCTGTTTTATCCGGTTTAAACCAGTTCATTCCGGTTTTATCCGGTTTGAACCGTTTCAATCCGGTTTTATCCGGTTTAAACCGTTTCAATCCGGTTTTATCCAGTTTAAACCAGTTCATTCCGGTTTTATCCGGTTTGAACCGATTCAATCCGGTTTTATCCGTTTTAAACCGCTTTGAACCGGATCAATCCGGTTTTATCCGGTTTAAAGCGGTTTAAGCCGGGAAAATCCGGTTTTATCCGGTTTAAACCGTTTCAATCTCGTTTTATCCGGTTTAAACTGGTTTGAACCGGTTCAATCCGATTTTATCCGGTTTAAACTGGTTTAACCCGGTTCAATCTGGTTTTATCCAGTTTAAACCGGTTCTATCCGGTTGAAACCGGTTTAAACCGGTTCAATCCGGTTTTATCTGGTTTGAACCGGTACAATCCGGTTTTATCCGGTTTGAACCGGTTCATTCCGGTTTTATCCGGTTTGAACCGGTTCAATCCGGTTTTATCCGGTTTGAACCGGTTCAATCCGGTTTTATCCGGTTTGAACCGGTTCAATCCGGTTTTATCCGGTTTGAACCGGTTCAATCCGGTTTTATCCAGTTTGAACCGGTTCAATCCGGTTTTATCCAGTTAGAACCGGTTCAATCCGGTTTTATCCGGTTTAATCCTGTTTGAACAGGTTCAATCCGGTTTTATGCGGTTTAAACCGGTTTAAGCCGGTTCAATCCGGTTTTATCCATTTTAAACCGGTTCTATCCGGTTCTATCCGGTTGAAACCGGTTGAAACCGGTTCAATCCGGTTTAAACCAGTTCATTCCGGTTTTATCCCGTTTGAACCGGTTCAATCCGGTTTTATCCGGTTTGAACCGGTTCAATCCGGTTTTATCCGGTTTAAACCGGTTCATTCCGGTTTTATCCGGTTTGAACCGGTTCAATCCGGTTTTATCCGGTTTGAACCGGTTCAATCCGGTTTTATCTGGTTTGAACCACTTCAATCCGGTTTTATCCGGTTTAAACCAGTTTGAACCCGTTCAATCCGGTTTTATCCGGTTTAAACCGGTTTAAGCCGGTTCAATCCGGTTTAATCCATTTTAAACCGGTTCTATCCGGTTCTATCCGGTTGAAACCGGTTTAAACCGGTTCAATCCGGTTTTATCCGGTTTGAACCAGTTCATTCCGGTTTTATCCGGTTTGAACCAGTTCAATCCGGTTTTATCCGGTTTCAACCGATTCAATCCGGTTTTATCCGGTTTGAACCGGTTCAATCCGGTTTTATCCGGTTTAAACCTGTTTGAACATGTACAATCCGGTTTTATGCGGTTTAAACCGGTTTAAGCCGGTTCAATCCGGTTTTATCCATTTTAAACCGGTTCTATCCGGTTCTATCCGGTTGAAACCGGTTTAAACCGGTTCAATCCGGTTTTATCCCGTTTGAACCAGTTCAATCCGGTTTTATCCGGTTTAAACCAGTTTGAACCCTTTCAATCCGGTTTTATCCGGTTTAAACCGGTTTAAGCCGGTTCAATCCGGTTTTATCCAGTTGAAACCGGTTCTGTCCGGTTCTATCCGGTTGAAGCCGGTTTAAACCGGTTCAATCTGGTTTTATCCGGTTTAAACCGGTTCAATCCTGTTTTATCCGGTTTAAGCCGGTTCATTCCGGTTTTATCCGGTTTGAGCCGGTTCAATCCGGTTTTATCCGGTTTGAACCGGTTCAATCCGGTTTTATCCGGTTTGAACCGGTTCATTCCGGTTTTATCCGGTTTGAACCGGTTCAATCCGGTTTTATCCGGTTTGAACCGTTTCAATCCGGTTTTATCCGGTTTGAACCGGTTCAATCCGGTTTTATCCAGTTTAAACCGGTTTAAGCTGGTTAAATCCGTTTTTTCCAGTTTAAACCGGTTCTATCCTGGTCTATCCGGTTGAAACCGGGTTAATCCGGTTAAGTCCCGTTTTATCCGGTTTAAACCAGTTTAAGCCGGTTCAATCCGGTTTTTTCCGGTTTAAACTGGTTCAATCTGGTTTTATCCGGTTTAAACCGGTTTGAACCGGTTTAATCCGGTTATATCCGGTTGAAACCGGTTTAAGCCGGTTCAATCCGGTTTTATCCAGTTTAAACCGGTTCTATCCTGTTCTATCAATTTGAAACTGGTTTAAACCGGTACAATCCGGTTTTATCCGGTTTAAACCGTTTCAATCCGGTTTTATCCAGTTTAAACCAGTTCATTCCGGTTTTATCCGGTTTGAACCGATTCTATCCGGTTTTTTCCGTTTTAAACCGCTTTGAACCGGTTCAATCCGGTTTTATCCGGTTTAAAGCGGTTTAAGCCGGGAAAATCCGGTTTTATCCGGTTTGAACCAGTTCAATCCGGTTTTATCCGGTTTGAACCGGTCCAATCCGGTATTATCCGGTTTAAACTGGTTCAATACTTTTCTATCCGGTTGAAACCGGTTTAAACTGGTTCAATCCGGTTTTATCCGGTTTAAACCGGTTTAAGCCGGTGAAATCCGGTTTTATCCAGTTTAAACCTGTTCTATCCAGTTCTATCCAGTTGAAACCGGTTTACACCGGATCAATCCGGTTTTATCCGGTTTAAAACGGTTCAATCTGGTTTTATCCGGTTTAAACCAGTTTGAACCGGTTCTATCCGTTTTTATCCAGTTTAAACCGGTTTAGGCCGGTTCAATCCGGTTTTATCCAGTTGAAACCAGTTCTGTCCGGTTCTATCCGGTTGAAGCCTGTTTAAACCGGTTCAATCCGGTTTTATCCGGTTTAAACCGGTTCAATCCTGTTTTATCTGGTTTAAGCTGGTTCATTCCGGTTTTATCCGGTTTGAACCTGTTCAATCCGGTTTTATCCGGTTTGAACCGTTTCAATCCGGTTTTATCCGGTTTAAACCGGTTCATTCCGGTTTTATCCGGTTTGAACCGGTTCAATCCGGTTATATCCGGTTTGAACCGTTTCAATCCGGTTTTATCCGGTTTAAACCGGTTTAAGCCGGTAAAATCCGGTTTTATCCAGTTTAAATCGGTTCTATCCGGTTCTATCCAATTGAAACCGGTTTAAACCAGTTCAATCCGGTTTTATCCGGTTTAAACCGGTTTAAGCCGGTTCAATCCGGTTTTATACGGTTTAAAACGGTTCAATCTGGTTTTATCCGGTTTAAACCGGTTTGAACTGGTTCAATCCAGTTTTATCCGGTTTAAACCGTTTTAAGCTGGTTCAATCCGTTTTTATCCATCTTAAACCGGTTCTATACGGTTCTATCTGGTTGAAACCGGTTTAAACCGGTTCAATCCGGTTTTATCTGGTTTAAACCAGTTCATTCCGGTTTTATCCGGTTTGAACCGGTTCAATCCGGTTTTATCCGGTTTAAACCAGTTCATTCCGGTTTTATCCGGTTTGAACCGCTTCAATCCGGTTTTATCCTGTTTGAACCGGTACAATCCGGTTTTATCCGGTTTGAACCGCTTCAATCCGCTTTTATCCGGTTTAAACCTGTTTGAACCCGTTCAATCTGGTTTTATCCGGTTTAAACCGGTTTAAGCCGGTTCAATCCGGTTTTATCCATTTTAAGCCGGTTCTATCCGGTTCTATCCGGTTGAAACCGGTTTAAACCGGTTCAATTCGGTTTTATCCGGTTTAAACCAGTTCATTCCGGTTTTATCCGGTTTGAACCGGTTCAATCCGGTTTTATCCGGTTTGAACCGGTTCAATCCGGTTTTATCCAGTTTAAAGCAGTTCATTCCGGTTTTTTCCGGTTTGAACCTGTTCAATCCGGTTTTATCCGGTTTGAACCTGTTCAATCCGGTTTTATCCGGTTTAAACCTGTTTGAACCCCTTCAATCCGGATTTATCCGGTTTAAACCGGTTTAAGCCGGTAAAATCCTGTTTTATCCAGTTTAAACCGGTTCTATCCGGTTCTATCCGATTGATACCGGTTTAAACCGGTTCAATCCGGTTTTATCCGGTTTAAACCGGTTTAAGCCGGTTCAATCCGGTTTTATCCGGTTTAAGCCGGTTCAATCTAGTTTTATCTGGTTTGAACCGATTCAATCCGGTTTTATCCAGTGTGAACCGGTCCAATCCTGTATTATCCGGTTTAAACCGGTTCAATCCGGTTTTATCCTGTTTAAGCCGGTTCAATCCGGTTGTATCCGGTTTAAAATGGTTTGAACCGGTTCAATCCGGTTTTATCCGGTTAAAACTTTTGAAGCCGGTAAAATCCGGTTTTATCCAGTTTAAACTGGTTCTATCCGGTTCTATCTGGTTGAAACTGGTTTAAACCGTTTCAATCCGGTTTTATCCGGTAGAAACCGGTTTAAGCCGGTTGAATCCGGTTTTATCCGGTTTAAACCGGTTCAATCTGGTTTTATCCGGTTTAAACTGGTTTGAACCGGTTCAATCCAGTTTTATCCGGTTTAAACGGGTTTAAGGCGCTTCAATCCGGTTTTATCCAGTTTAAACCAGTTCTATCCCGTTTTATCCGGTTGAAACAGGTTTAAACTGGTTCAATCCGGTTTTATCCGGTTTAAACCGGTTCAATCCGGTTTTATCCGTTTTAAACCGGTTCATTCCGGTTTTATCCGATTTGAACCGGTTCAATCCGGTTTTATCCGGTTTGAACCGGTTCAATCCGGTTTTATCCGGTTTAAACCGGTTCAATCCGGTTTTATCCGGTTTAAACTGGTTCATTCCGGTTTTATCCGGTTTTAAAACTGTTTGAACCCGTTCAGTCCGGTTATATCCGGTTTAAACTGGTTTAAGCCGGTTAAATCCGGTTTTATCCAGTTAAAATCGTTTCTATCCGGTTCTATTCATTTGAAACCGGTTTAAACCGGTTCAATCCGGTTTTATCCGGTTTAAACCGGTTTAAGCCGGTTCAATCCGGTTTTATCCGGTTTAAACCGGTTCAATCTGGTTTTATCCGGTTTAAACCGGTTTGAACTGGTTCAATCCGATTTTATCCGGTTTAAACCGTATTAAGCCGGTTCAATCCGGTTTTATCCATTTTAAACCGGTTCTATCCGGTTCAATCCGGTTTTATCCGGTTTAAAACCGGTTCAATCCGGTTTTATCCGGTTTGAAACGTTTCATTCCGGTTTTATCCGGTTTGAACCGGTTCAATCCGGTTTTATCCGGTTTGAACTGGTTCAATCCGGTTTTATCCGGTTTAAACCAGTTCATTCCGGTTTTATCCGGTTTGAACCGGTTCAATCCGGTTTTATCCGGTTTAAACCAGTTCATTCCGGTTTTATCCGGTTTGAACCGCTTCAATCCGGTTTTATCCGGTTTGAACAGGTTCAATCCGGTTTTATCCGGTTTGAACCGCTTCAATCCGGTTTTATCCGGTTTAAACCTGTTTGAACCCATTCAATCTGGTTTTATCCATTTTAAACCGGTTCTATCCGGTTCTATCCGGTTGAAACCGGTTTAAACCGGTTCAATCCGGTTTTATCCGGTTTAAACCAGTTCATTCCTGTTTTATCCGTTTTGAACCGGTTCAATCCGGTTTTATCCGGTTTGAACTGGTTCAATCCGGTTTTATCCGGTTTAAAGCAGTTCATTCCGGTTTTATCCGGTTTGAACCTGTTCAATCCGGTTTTATCCGGTTTGAACCGGTTCAATCCGGTTTTATCCAGTTTAAACCTGTTTGAACCCATTCAATCCGGTTTTATCCGGTTTAAACCGGTTTAAGCCGGTAAAATCCGGTTTTATCCAGTTTAAACCGGTTCTATCCGGTTCTATCCGATTGATACCGGTTTAAACCGGTTCAATCCGGTTTTATCCGGTTTAAACCGGTTTAAGCCGGTTCAATCCGGTTTTATCCTGTTTGAACCGGTACAATCCGGTTTTATCCGGTTTGAACCGCTTCAATCCGCTTTTATCCGGTTTAAACCTGTTTGAACCCGTTCAATCTGGTTTTATCCGGTTTAAACCGGTTTAAGCCGGTTCAATCCGGTTTTATCCATTTTAAGCCGGTTCTATCCGGTTCTATCCGGTTGAAACCGGTTTACACCGGATCAATCCGGTTTTATCCGGTTTAAAACGGTTCAATCTGGTTTTATCCGGTTTAAACCAGTTTGAACCGGTTCTATCCGTTTTTATCCGGTTTAAACCGGTTTAAGCCAGTTCAATCCGGTTTTATCCAGTTGAAACCGGTTCTGTCCGGTTCTATCCGGTTGAAGCCTGTTTAAACCGGTTCAATCCGGTTTTATCCGGTTTGAACCTGTTCAATCCGGTTTTATCCGGTTTGAACCGTTTCAATCCGGTTTTATCCGGTTTAAACCGGTTCATTCCGGTTTTATCCGGTTTGAACCGGTTCAATCCGGTTTTATCCGGTTTGAACCGTTTCAATCCGGTTTTATCCGGTTTAAACCGGTTTAAGCCGGTAAAATCCGGTTTTATCCAGTTTAAATCGGTTCTATCCGGTTCTATCCAATTGAAACCGGTTTAAACCAGTTCAATCCGGTTTTATCCGGTTTAAACCGGTTTAAGCCGGTTCAATCCGGTTTTATACGGTTTAAAACGGTTCAATCTGGTTTTATCCGGTTTAAACCGTTTTGAACTGGTTCAATCCAGTTTTATCTGATTTAAACCGTTTTAAGCTGGTTCAATCCGGTTTTATCCATTTTAAACCGGTTCTATAAGGTTCTATCTGGTTGAAACCGGTTTAAACCGGTTCAATCCGGTTTTATCTGGTTTAAACCAGTTCATTCCGGTTTTATCCGGTTTGAACCGGTTCAATCCGGTTTTATCCGGTTTAAACCAGTTCATTCCGGTTTTATCCGGTTTGAACCGCTTCAATCCGGTTTTATCCTGTTTGAACCGGTTCAATCCGGTTTTATCCGGTTTGAACCGCTTCAATCCGCTTTTATGCGGTTTAAACCTGTTTGAATCCGTTCAATCTGGTTTTATCCGGTTTAAACCGGTTTAAGCCGGTTCAATCCGGTTTTATCCATTTTAAGCCGGTTCTATCCGGTTCTATCCGGTTGAAACCGGTTTAAACCGGTTCAATTCGGTTTTATCCGGTTTAAACCAGTTCATTCCGGTTTTATCCGGTTTGAACCGGTTCAATCCGGTTTTATCCGGTTTGAACCGGTTCAATCCGGTTTTATCCAGTTTAAAGCAGTTCATTCCGGTTTTTTCCGGTTTGAACCTGTTCAATCCGGTTTTATCCGGTTTGAACCTGTTCAATCCGGTTTTATCCGGTTTAAACCTGTTTGAACCCCTTCAATCCGGATTTATCCGGTTTAAACCGGTTTAAGCCGGTAAAATCCTGTTTTATCCAGTTTAAACCGGTTCTATCCGGTTCTATCCGATTGATACCGGTTTAAACCGGTTCAATCCGGTTTTATCCGGTTTAAACCGGTTTAAGCCGGTTCAATCCGGTTTTATCCGGTTTAAGCCGGTTCAATCTAGTTTTATCTGGTTTGAACCGATTCAATCCGGTTTTATCCAGTGTGAACCGGTCCAATCCTGTATTATCCGGTTTAAACCGGTTCAATCCGGTTTTATCCTGTTTAAGCCGGTTCAATCCGGTTGTATCCGGTTTAAAATGGTTTGAACCGGTTCAATCCGGTTTTATCCGGTTAAAACTTTTGAAGCCGGTAAAATCCGGTTTTATCCAGTTTAAACTGGTTCTATCCGGTTCTATCTGGTTGAAACTGGTTTAAACCGTTTCAATCCGGTTTTATCCGGTAGAAACCGGTTTAAGCCGGTTGAATCCGGTTTTATCCGGTTTAAACCGGTTCAATCTGGTTTTATCCGGTTTAAACCGGTTTGAACCGGTTCAATCCAGTTTTATCCGGTTTAAACGGGTTTAAGGCGCTTCAATCCGGTTTTATCCAGTTTAAACCAGTTCTATCCCGTTTTATCCGGTTGAAACAGGTTTAAACTGGTTCAATCCGGTTTTATCCGGTTTAAACCGGTTCAATCCGGTTTTATCCGTTTTAAACCGGTTCATTCCGGTTTTATCCGATTTGAACCGGTTCAATCCGGTTTTATCCGGTTTGAACCGGTTCAATCCGGTTTTATCCGGTTTAAACCGGTTCAATCCGGTTTTATCCGGTTTAAACCGGTTCATTCCGGTTTTATCCGGTTTTATCCGGTTTAAAACTGTTTGAACCCGTTCAGTCCGGTTATATCCGGTTTAAACTGGTTTAAGCCGGTTAAATCCGGTTTTATCCAGTTAAAATCGTTTCTATCCGGTTCTATTCATTTGAAACCGGTTTAAACCGGTTCAATCCGGTTTTATCCGGTTTAAACCGGTTTAAGCCGGTTCAATCCGGTTTTATCCGGTTTAAACCGGTTCAATCTGGTTTTATCCGGTTTAAACCGGTTTGAACTGGTTCAATCCGATTTTATCCGGTTTAAACCGTATTAAGCCGGTTCAATCCGGTTTTATCCATTTTAAACCGGTTCTATCCGGTTCAATCCGGTTTTATCCGGTTTAAACCGGTTCAATCCGGTTTTATCCGGTTTGAAACGTTTCATTCCGGTTTTATCCGGTTTGAACCGGTTCAATCCGGTTTTATCCGGTTTGAACCGGTTCAATCCGGTTTTATCCGGTTTGAACCAGTTCATTCCGGTTTTATCCGGTTTGAACCGGTTCAATCCGGTTTTATCCGGTTTAAACCAGTTCATTCCGGTTTTATCCGGTTTGAACCGCTTCAATCCGGTTTTATCCGGTTTGAACAGGTTCAATCCGGTTTTATCCGGTTTGAACCGCTTCAATCCGGTTTTATCCGGTTTAAACCTGTTTGAACCCATTCAATCTGGTTTTATCCATTTTAAACCGGTTCTATCCGGTTCTATCCGGTTGAAACCGGTTTAAACCGGTTCAATCCGGTTTTATCCGGTTTAAACCAGTTCATTCCTGTTTTATCCGTTTTGAACCGGTTCAATACGGTTTTATCCGGTTTGAACTGGTTCAATCCGGTTTTATCCGGTTTAAAGCAGTTCATTCCGGTTTTATCCGGTTTGAACCTGTTCAATCCGGTTTTATCCGGTTTGAACCGGTTCAATCCGGTTTTATCCGGTTTAAACCTGTTTGAACCCATTCAATCCGATTTTATTCGGTTTAAACCGGTTTAAGCCGGTAAAATCCGGTTTTATCCAGTTTAAACCGGTTCTATCCGGTTCTATCCGATTGATACCGGTTTAAACCGGTTCAATCCGGTTTTATCCGGTTTAAACCGGTTTAAGCCGGTTCAATCCGGTTTTATCCGGTTTAAACCGGTTCAATCTGGTTTTATCTGGTTTGAACCGATTCAATCCGGTTTTATCCGGTGTGAACCGTTTCAATCCGGTTTTATCCGGTTTAAACCTTTTGAAGCCGGTAAAATCCAGTTTTATCCAGTTTAAACTGGTTCTATCCGGTTCTATCTGGTTGAAACTGGTTTAAACCGTTTCAATCCGGTTTTATCCGGTAGAAACCGGTTTAAGCCGGTTGAATCCGGTTTTATCCGGTTTAAACCGGTTCAATCTGGTTTTATCCGGTTTAAACTGGTTTGAACCGGTTCAATCCAGTTTTATCCGGTTTAAACGGGTTTAAGGCGCTTCAATCCGGTTTTATCCGGTTTAAACCAGTTCTATCCAGTTTTATCCGGTTGAAACAGGTTTAAACCGGTTCAATCCAGTTTTTTCCGGTTTAAACCAGTTCATTCCGGTTTTATCCGGTTTGTACCGCTTCAATCCGGTTTTATCCGGTTTGAACCGGTTCAATCCGGTTTTATCCGGTTTGAACCGCTTCAATCCGCTTTTATCCGGTTTAAACCTGTTTGAACCCGTTCAATCTGGTTTTATCCGGTTTAAACCGGTTTAAGCCGGTTCAATCCGGTTTTATCCATTTTAAACCGGTTCTATCCGGTTCTATCCGGTTGAAACCGGTTTAAACCGGTTCAATTCGGTTTTATCCGGTTTAAACCAGTTCATTCCGGTTTTATCCGGTTTGAACCGGTTCAATCCGGTTTTATCCGGTTTGAACCGGTTCAATCCGGTTTTATCCAGTTTAAAGCAGTTCATTCCGGTTTTATCCGGTTTGAACCTGTTCAATCCGGTTTTATCCGGTTTGAACCTGTTCAATCCGGTTTTATCCGGTTTAAACCTGTTTGAACCCATTCAATCCGGATTTATCCGGTTTAAACCGGTATAAGCCGGTAAAATCCTGTTTTATCCAGTTTAAACCGGTTCTATCTGGTTCTATCCGATTGATACCGGTTTAAACCGGTTCAATCCGGTTTTATCCGGTTTTAAACCGGTTTAAGCCGGTTCAATCCGGTTTTATCCGGTTTAAGCCAGATCAATCTGGTTTTATCTGGTTTGAACCGATTCAATCCGGTTTTATCCAGTGTGAACCGGTCCAATCCTGTATTATCCGGTTTAAACCGGTTCAATCCGGTTTTATCCTGTTTAAGCCAGTTCAATCCGGTTGTATCCGGTTTAAAATGGTTTGACCCGGTTCAATCCGGTTTTATCCGGTGAAAACTTTTGAAGCCGGTAAAATCCGGTTTTATCCAGTTAAAACTGGTTCTATCCGGTTCTATCTGGTTGAAACTGGTTTAAACCGTTTCAATCCGGTTTTATCTGGTTTAAACCGGTTTAAGCCGGTGAAATCCAGTTTTATCCAGTTTAAACCTGTTCTATCCGGTTCTATCCAGTTGAAACCGGTTTACACCGGATCAATCCGGTTTTATCCGGTTTAAAACGGTTCAATCTGGTTTTATCCGGTTTAAACCAGTTTGAACCGGTTCTATCCGTTTTTATCCGGTTTAAACCGGTTTAAGCCGGTTCAATCCGGTTTTATCCTGTTTAAGCCGGTTCAATCCGGTTGTATCCGGTTTAAAATGGTTTGAACCGGTTCAATCCGGTTTTATCCGGTTAAAACTTTTGAAGCCGGTAAAATCCGGTTTTATCCAGTTTAAACTGGTTCTATCCGGTTCTATCTGGTTGAAACTGGTTTAAACCGTTTCAATCCGGTTTTATCCGGTAGAAACCGGTTTAAGCCGGTTGAATCCGGTTTTATCCGGTTTAAACCGGTTCAATCCGGTTTTATCCGTTTTAAACCGGTTCATTCCGGTTTTATCCGATTTGAACCGGTTCAATCCGGTTTTATCCGGTTTGAACCGGTTCAATCCGGTTTTATCCGGTTTAAACCGGTTCAATCCGGTTTTATCCGGTTTAAACCGGTTCATTCCGGTTTTATCCGGTTTTATCCGGTTTAAAACTGTTTGAACCCGTTCAGTCCGGTTATATCCGGTTTAAACTGGTTTAAGCCGGTTAAATCCGGTTTTATCCAGTTAAAATCGTTTCTATCCGGTTCTATTCATTTGAAACCGGTTTAAAACCGGTTCAATCCGGTTTTATCCGGTTTAAACCGGTTTAAGCCGGTTCAATCCGGTTTTATCCGGTTTAAACCGGTTCAATCTGGTTTTATCCGGTTTAAACCGGTTTGAACTGGTTCAATCCGATTTTATCCGGTTTAAACCGTATTAAGCCGGTTCAATCCGGTTTTATCCATTTTAAACCGGTTCTATCCGGTTCAATCCGGTTTTATCCGGTTTAAACCGGTTCAATCCGGTTTTATCCGGTTTGAAACGTTTCATTCCGGTTTTATCCGGTTTGAACCGGTTCAATCCGGTTTTATCCGGTTTGAACCGGTTCAATCCGGTTTTATCCGGTTTGAACCAGTTCATTCCGGTTTTATCCGGTTTGAACCGGTTCAATCCGGTTTTATCCGGTTTAAACCAGTTCATTCCGGTTTTATCCGGTTTGAACCGCTTCAATCCGGTTTTATCCGGTTTGAACAGGTTCAATCCGGTTTTATCCGGTTTGAACCGCTTCAATCCGGTTTTATCCGGTTTAAACCTGTTTGAACCCATTCAATCTGGTTTTATCCATTTTAAACCGGTTCTATCCGGTTCTATCCGGTTGAAACCGGTTTAAACCGGTTCAATCCGGTTTTATCCGGTTTAAACCAGTTCATTCCTGTTTTATCCGTTTTGAACCGGTTCAATACGGTTTTATCCGGTTTGAACTGGTTCAATCCGGTTTTATCCGGTTTAAAGCAGTTCATTCCGGTTTTATCCGGTTTGAACCTGTTCAATCCGGTTTTATCCGGTTTGAACCGGTTCAATCCGGTTTTATCCGGTTTAAACCTGTTTGAACCCATTCAATCCGGTTTTATCCGGTTTAAACCGGTTTAAGCCGGTAAAATCCGGTTTTATCCAGTTTTAAACCGGTTCTATCCGGTTCTATCCGATTGATACCGGTTTAAACCGGTTCAATCCGGTTTTATCCGGTTTAAACCGGTTTAAGCCGGTTCAATCCGGTTTTATCCGGTTTAAACCGGTTCAATCTGGTTTTATCTGGTTTGAACCGATTCAATCCGGTTTTATCCGGTGTGAACCGTTTCAATCCGGTTTTATCCGGTTTAAACCTTTTGAAGCCGGTAAAATCCAGTTTTATCCAGTTTAAACTGGTTCTATCCGGTTCTATCTGGTTGAAACTGGTTTAAACCGTTTCAATCCGGTTTTATCCGGTAGAAACCGGTTTAAGCCGGTTGAATCCGGTTTTATCCGGTTTAAACCGGTTCAATCTGGTTTTATCCGGTTTAAACTGGTTTGAACCGGTTCAATCCAGTTTTATCCGGTTTAAACGGGTTTAAGGCGCTTCAATCCGGTTTTATCCGGTTTAAACCAGTTCTATCCAGTTTTATCCGGTTGAAACAGGTTTAAACCGGTTCAATCCAGTTTTTTCCGGTTTAAACCAGTTCATTCCGGTTTTATCCGGTTTGTACCGCTTCAATCCGGTTTTATCCGGTTTGAACCGGTTCAATCCGGTTTTATCCGGTTTGAACCGCTTCAATCCGCTTTTATCCGGTTTAAACCTGTTTGAACCCGTTCAATCTGGTTTTATCCGGTTTAAACCGGTTTAAGCCGGTTCAATCCGGTTTTATCCATTTTAAACCGGTTCTATCCGGTTCTATCCGGTTGAAACCGGTTTAAACCGGTTCAATTCGGTTTTATCCGGTTTAAACCAGTTCATTCCGGTTTTATCCGGTTTGAACCGGTTCAATCCGGTTTTATCCGGTTTGAACCGGTTCAATCCGGTTTTATCCAGTTTAAAGCAGTTCATTCCGGTTTTATCCGGTTTGAACCTGTTCAATCCGGTTTTATCCGGTTTGAACCTGTTCAATCCGGTTTTATCCGGTTTAAACCTGTTTGAACCCATTCAATCCGGATTTATCCGGTTTAAACCGGTATAAGCCGGTAAAATCCTGTTTTATCCAGTTTAAACCGGTTCTATCCGGTTCTATCCGATTGATACCGGTTTAAACCGGTTCAATCCGGTTTTATCCGGTTTAAACCGGTTTAAGCCGGTTCAATCCGGTTTTATCCGGTTTAAGCCAGATCAATCTGGTTTTATCTGGTTTGAACCGATTCAATCCGGTTTTATCCAGTGTGAACCGGTCCAATCCTGTATTATCCGGTTTAAACCAGTTCAATCCGGTTTTATCCTGTTTAAGCCAGTTCAATCCGGTTGTATCCGGTTTAAAATGGTTTGACCCGGTTCAATCCGGTTTTATCCGGTGAAAACTTTTGAAGCCGGTAAAATCCGGTTTTATCCAGTTAAAACTGGTTCTATCCGGTTCTATCTGGTTGAAACTGGTTTAAACCGTTTCAATCCGGTTTTATCTGGTTTAAACCGGTTTAAGCCGGTGAAATCCAGTTTTATCCAGTTTAAACCTGTTCTATCCGGTTCTATCCAGTTGAAACCGGTTTACACCGGATCAATCCGGTTTTATGCGGTTTAAAACGGTTCAATCTGGTTTTATCCGGTTTAAACCAGTTTGAACCGGTTCTATCCGTTTTTATCCGGTTTAAACCGGTTTAAGCCGGTTCAATCCGGTTTTATCCAGTTGAAACCGGTTCTGTCCGGTTCTATCCGGTTGAAGCCTGTTTAAACCGGTTCAATCCGGTTTTATCCGGTTTAAACCGGTTCAATCCTGTTTTATCCGGTTTAAGCTGGTTCATTCCGGTTTTATCCGGTTTGAACCGGTTCAATCCGGTTTTATCCGGTTTGAACCGTTTCAATCCGGTTTTATCCGGTTTAAACCGGTTCATTCCGGTTTTATCCGGTTTGAACCGGTTCAATCCGGTTTTATCCGGTTTGAACCGTTTCAATCCGGTTTTATCCGGTTTAAACCGGTTTAAGCCGGTAAAATCCGGTTTTATCCAGTTTAAATCGGTTCTATCCGGTTCTATCCAATTGAAACCGGTTTAAACCAGTTCAATCCGGTTCTATCCGGTTGAAGCCTGTTTAAACCGGTTCAATCCTGTTTTATCCGGTTTAAGCTGGTTCATTCCGGTTTTACCCGGTTTGAACCGGTTCAATCCGGTTTTATCCGGTTTGAACCGTTTCAATCCGGTTTTATCCGGTTTAAACCGGTTCATTCCGGTTTTATCCGGTTTGAACCGGTTCAATCCGGTTTTATCCGGTTTGAACCGTTTCAATCCGGTTTTATCCGGTTTAAACCGGTTTAAGGTGGTTCAATCCGGTTTTATCCATTTTACACCGGTTCTATATGGTTCTATCTGGTTGAAACCTGTTTAAACCGGTTCATTCCGGTTTTATCTGGTTTAAACCAGTTCATTCCGGTTTTATCCGGTTTGAACTGGTTCAATCCGGTTTTATCCGGTTTAAACCAGTTCATTCCGGTTTTATCCGGTTTGAACCGCTTCAATCCTGTTTTACCCGGTTTGAACCGCTTCAATCCGCTTTTATCCGGTTTAAACCTGTTTGAACCCGTTCAATCCGGTTTTATACGGTTTAAAACGGTTCAATCTGCTTTTATCCGGTTTAAACCGGTTTGAACTGGTTCAATCCGGTTTTATCCGGTTTAAACCGTTTTAAGCTGGTTCAATCCGGTTTTATCCATTTTAAACCGGTTCTATACGGTTCTATCTGGTTGAAACCGGTTTAAACAGGTTCAATCCGGTTTTATCTGGTTTAAACCAGTTCATTCCGGTTTTATCCGGTTTGAACCGGTTCAATCCGGTTTTATCCGGTTTGAACCGGTTCAATCCGGTTTTATCCAGTTTAAAGCAGTTCATTCCGGTTTTATCCGGTTTGAACCTGTTCAATCCGTTTTTATCCGGTTTGAACCTGTTCAATCCGGTTTTATCCGGTTTAAACCTGTTTGAACCCATTCAATCCGGATTTATCCGGTTTAAACCGGTTTAAGCCGGTAAAATCCTGTTTTATCCAGTTTAAACCGGTTCTATCCGGTTCTATTCGATTGATACCGGTTTAAACCGGTTCAATCCGGTTTAAACCGGTTTAAGCCGGTTCAATCCGGTTTTATCCGGTTTAAGCCGGTTCAATCTGGTTTTATCTGGTTTGAACCGATTCAATCCGGTTTTATCCAGTGTGAACCGGTCCAATCCTGTATTATCCGGTTTAAACCGGTTCAATCCGGTTTTATCCTGTTTAAGCCGGTTCAATCCGGTTGTATCCGGTTTAAAACGGTTTAAGCCGGTTCAATCCGGTTTAATCCATTTTAAACCGGTTCTATCCGGTTCTATCCGGTTGAAACCGGTTTAAACCGGTTCAATCCGGTTTTATCCCGTTTGAACCAGTTCAATCCGGTTTTATCCGGTTTAAACCAGTTTGAACCCTTTCAATCCGGTTTTATCCGGTTTAAACCGGTTTAAGCCGGTTCAATCCGGTTTTATCCAGTTGAAACTGGTTCTGTCCAGTTCTATCCGGTTGAAGCCGGTTTAAACCGGTTCAATCTGGTTTTATCCGGTTTAAACCGGTTCAATCCTGTTTTATCCGGTTTAAGCTGGTTCATTCCGGTTTTATCCGGTTTGAACTGGTTCAATCCGGTTTTATCCGGTTTGAACCGGTTCAATCCGGTTTTATCCGGTTTGAACCGGTTCATTCCGGTTTTATCCGGTTTGAACCGGTTCAATCCGGTTTTATCCGGTTTGAAACGTTTCAATCCGGTTTTATCCGGTTTGAACCGGTTCAATCCGGTTTTATCCAGTTTAAACCGGTTTAAGCTGGTTAAATCCGTTTTTTCCAGTTTAAACCGGTTCTATCCTGGTCTATCCGGTTGAAACCGGGTTAATCCGGTTAAGTCCCGTTTTATCCGGTTTAAACCAGTTTAAGCCGGTTCAATCCGGTTTTTTCCGGTTTAAACTGGTTCAATCTGGTTTTATCCGGTTTAAACCGGTTTGAACCGGTTTAATCCGGTTATATCCGGTTGATACCGGTTTAAGCCGGTTCAATCCGGTTTTATCCAGTTTAAACCGGTTCTATCCTGTTCTATCCATTTGAAACTGTTTAAACCGGTACAATCCGGTTTTATCCGGTTTAAACCGTTTCAATCCGGTTTTATCCAGTTTAAACCAGTTCATTCCGGTTTTATCCGGTTTGAACCGATTCTATCCGGTTTTTTCCGTTTTAAACCGCTTTGAACCGGTTCAATCCGGTTTTATCCGGTTTAAAGCGGTTTAAGCCGGAAAAATCCGGTTTTATCCGGTTTGAACCAGTTCAATCCGGTTTTATCCGGTTTGAACCGGTCCAATCCGGTATTATCCGGTTTAAACTGGTTCAATCCTTTTCTATCCGGTTGAAACCGGTTTAAACTGGTTCAATCCGGTTTTATCCGGTTTAAACCGGTTTAAGCCGGTGAAATCCGGTTTTATCCAGTTTAAACCTGTTCTATCCAGTTCTATCCAGTTGAAACCGGTTTACACCGGATCAATCCGGTTTTATCCGGTTTAAAACGGTTCAATCTGGTTTTATCTGGTTTAAACCAGTTCATTCCGGTTTTATCCGGTTTGAACCGGTTCAATCCGGTTTTATCCTGTTTGAACCGGTTCAATCCGGTTTTATCCGGTTTGAACCGCTTCAATCCGCTTTTATGCGGTTTAAACCTGTTTGAACCTGTTCAATCTGGTTTTATCCGGTTTAAACCGGTTCTATCCTGTTCTATCCATTTGAAACTGGTTTAAACCGGTACAATCCGGTTTTATCCGGTTTAAACCGTTTCAATCCGGTTTTATCCAGTTTAAACCAGTTCATTCCGGTTTTATCCGGTTTGAACCGATTCTATCCGGTTTTTTCCGTTTTAAACCGCTTTGAACCGGTTCAATCCGGTTTTATCTGGTTTAAAGCGGTTTAAGCCGGGAAAATCCGGTTTTATCCGGTTTGAACCGGTTCAATCCGGTTTTATCCGGTTTGAACCGGTCCAATCCGGTTTTATCCGGTTTAAACTGGTTCAATCCTTTTCTATCCGGTTGAAACCGGTTTAAACTGGTTCAATCCGGTTTTATCCGGTTTAAACCGGTTTAAGCCGGTGAAATCCGGTTTTATCCAGTTTAAACCTGTTCTATCCGGTTCTATCCAGTTGAAACCGGTTTACACCGGATCAATCCGGTTTTATCCGGTTTAAAACGGTTCAATCTGGTTTTATCCGGTTTAAACCAGTTTGAACCGGTTCTATCCGTTTTTATCCGGTTTAAACCGGTTTAAGCCGGTTCAATCCGGTTTTATCCAGTTGAAACCGGTTCTGTCCGGTTCTATCCGGTTGAAGCCTGTTTAAACCGGTTCAATCCGGTTTTATCCGGTTTAAACCGGTTCAATCCTGTTTTATCCGGTTTAAGCTGGTTCATTCCGGTTTTATCCGGTTTGAACCGGTTCAATCCGGTTTTATCCGGTTTGAACCGTTTCAATCCGGTTTTATCCGGTTTAAACCGGTTCATTCCGGTTTTATCCGGTTTGAACCGGTTCAATCCGGGTTTATCCGGTTTGAACCGGTTCAATCCGGTTTTATCCGGTTTAAACCGGTTTAAGCCGGTAAAATCCGGTTTTATCCAGTTTAAATCGGTTCTATCCGGTTCTATCCAATTGAAACCGGTTTAAACCAGTTCAATCCGGTTTTATTCGGTTTAAACCGGTTTAACCCGGTTCAATCCGGTTTTATCCGGTTTAAACCTTTTTGAACCCGTTCAATCCGGTTTTATCCGGTTTAAACCGGTTTAAGCCGGTAAAATCCGGTTTTATCCAGTTTAAATCGGTTCAATCCGGTTCTATCCAATTGAAACCGGTTTAAACCGGTTCAATCCGGTTTTATCCGTTTTAAACCGTTTTAAGCCGGTTCAATCCGGTTTTATCCATTTTAAACCGGTTCTATCCGGTTCTATCCGGTTGAAACCGGTTTAAACCGGTTCAATCCGGTTTTATCCGGTTTAAACAGGTTCATTCCGGTTTTATCCGGTTTGAACCGCTTTAATCCGGTTTTATCCGGTTTAAACCGGTCCAATCCGGTTTTATCCGGTTTAATCCGGTTTGAACCGGTCCAATCCGGTTTTATCCAGTTTAAACCGGTTTAAGCTGGTTAAATCCGTTTTTTCCAGTTTAAACCGGTTCTATCCCTTTCTATCCGGATGAAACCGGGTTAATTCGGTTCAGTCCGGTTTTATCCGGTTTAAACCGGTTCAATCCGGTTTTATCTGGTTTAAACCTGTTTGAACCCATTCAATCCGGTTTTATCCGGTATAAACCGGTTAAAGCCGGTAAAATCCAGTTTTATCGAGTTTAAACCGGTTCTATCCGGTTCTATCCGATTGAAACCGGTTTAAACCGGTTCAATCCGGTTTTATCCGGTTTTATCCGGTTTAAGCCGGTTCATTCCGGTTTTATCCGGTCTGAACCGGTTCAAACCGGTTTTATCCGGTCTGAACCGGTTCAATCCGGTTTTATCCGGTTTAAGCCGGTTCATTCCGGTTTTATCCGGTTTGAACCGGTTCAATCCGGTTTTATCCGGTTTGAACCGGTTCAATCCGGTTTTATCCGGTTTCAACCGGTCCAATCCGTTATTATCCGGTTTAAACTGGTACAATCCTTTTCTATCCGGTTGAAACCGGTTTAAACTGGTTCAATCCGGTTTTATCCGGTTTAAACCGGTTTAAGCCGGTGAAATCCGGTTTTATCCAGTTTAAACCTGTTCTATCCGGTTCTATCCGGTTGAAACCGGTTTACACCGGTTCAATCGGGTTTTATCCGGTTTAAAACGGTTCAATCTGGTTTTATCCGGTTTAAACCAGTTTGAACCGGTTCTATCCGTTTTTATCCGGTTTAAACCGGTTTAAGCCGGTTCAATCCGGTTTTATCCAGTTGAAACCGGTTCTGTCCGGTTCTATCCGGTTGAAGCCGGTTTAAACCGGTTCAATCTGGTTTTATCCGGTTTGAACCGATTCAATCCGGTTTTATCCGTTTTAAACCGCTTTGAACCGGATCAATCCGGTTTTATCCGGTTTAAAGCGGTTTAAGCCGGGAAAATCCGGTTTTATCCGGTTTAAACCGTTTCAATCTCGTTTTATCCGGTTTAAACTGGTTTGAACCGGTTCAATCCGATTTTATCCGGTTTAAACTGGTTTAACCCGGTTCAATCTGGTTTTATCCAGTTTAAACCGGTTCTATCCGGTTGAAACCGGTTTAAACCGGTTCAATCCGGTTTTATCCGGTTTGAACCGGTACAATCCGGTTTTATCCGGTTTGAACCGGTTCATTCCGGTTTTATCCGGTTTGAACCGGTTCATTCCGGTTTTATCCGGTTTGAACCGGTTCAATCCGGTTTTATCCGGTTTGAAACGTTTCAATCCGGTTTTATCCGGTTTGAACCGGTTCAATCCGGTTTTATCCAGTTTAAACCGGTTTAAGCTGGTTAAATCCGTTTTTTCCAGTTTAAACCGGTTCTATCCTGGTCTATCCGGTTGAAACCGGGTTAATCCGGTTAAGTCCCGTTTTATCCGGTTTAAACCAGTTTAAGCCGGTTCAATCCGGTTTTTTCCGGTTTAAACTGGTTCAATCTGGTTTTATCCGGTTTAAACCGGTTTGAACCGGTTTAATCCGGTTATATCCGGTTGAAACCGGTTTAAGCCGGTTCAATCCGGTTTTATCCAGTTTAAACCGGTTCTATCCTGTTCTATCCATTTGAAACTGGTTTAAACCGGTACAATCCGGTTTTATCCGGTTTAAACCGTTTCAATCCGGTTTTATCCAGTTTAAACCAGTTCATTCCGGTTTTATCCGGTTTGAACCGATTCTATCCGGTTTTTTCCGTTTTAAACCGCTTTGAACCGGTTCAATCCGGTTTTATCCGGTTTAAAGCGGTTTAAGCCGGAAAAATCCGGTTTTATCCGGTTTGAACCAGTTCAATCCGGTTTTATCCGGTTTGAACCGGTCCAATCCGGTATTATCCGGTTTAAACTGGTTCAATCCTTTTCTATCCGGTTGAAACCGGTTTAAACTGGTTCAATCCGGTTTTATCCGGTTTAAACCGGTTTAAGCCGGTGAAATCCGGTTTTATCCAGTTTAAACCTGTTCTATCCAGTTCTATCCAGTTGAAACCGGTTTACACCGGATCAATCCGGTTTTATCCGGTTTAAAACGGTTCAATCTGGTTTTATCTGGTTTAAACCAGTTCATTCCGGTTTTATCCGGTTTGAACCGGTTCATTCCGGTTTTATCCGGTTTGAACCGGTTCAATCCGGTTTTATCCGGTTTGAACCGTTTCAATCCGGTTTTATCCGGTTTGAACCGGTTCAATCCGGTTTTATCCAGTTTAAACCGGTTTAAGCTGGTTAAATCCGTTTTTTCCAGTTTAAACCGGTTCTATCCTGGTCTATCCGGTTGAAACCGGGTTAATCCGGTTAAGTCCCGTTTTATCCGGTTTAAACCAGTTTAAGCCGGTTCAATCCGGTTTTTTCCGGTTTAAACTGGTTCAATCTGGTTTTATCCGGTTTAAACCGGTTTGAACCGGTTTAATCCGGTTATATCCGGTTGAAACCGGTTTAAGCCGGTTCAATCCGGTTTTATCCAGTTTAAACCGGTTCTATCCTGTTCTATCCATTTGAAACTGGTTTAAACCGGTACAATCCGGTTTTATCCGGTTTAAACCGTTTCAATCCGGTTTTATCCAGTTTAAACCAGTTCATTCCGGTTTTATCCGGTTTGAACCGATTCTATCCGGTTTTTTCCGTTTTAAAACCGCTTTGAACCGGTTCAATCCGGTTTTATCCGGTTTAAAGCGGTTTAAGCCGGGAAAATCCGGTTTTATCCGGTTTGAACCAGTTCAATCCGGTTTTATCCGGTTTGAACCGGTCCAATCCGGTATTATCCGGTTTAAACTGGTTCAATCCTTTTCTATCCGGTTGAAACCGGTTTAAACTGGTTCAATCCGGTTTTATCCAGTTGAAACCGGTTCTGTCCGGTTCTATCCGGTTGAAGCCGGTTTAAACCGGTTCAATCTGGTTTTATCCGGTTTAAACCAGTTTGAACCGGTTCTATCCGTTTTTATCCGGTTTAAACCGGTTTAAGCCGGTTCAATCCGGTTTTATCCAGTTGAAACCGGTTCTGTCCGGTTCTATCCGGTTGAAGCTGGTTTAAACCGGTTCAATCTGGTTTTATCCGGTCTGAACCGGTTCAATCCGGTTTTATCCGGTTTAAGCCGGTTCATTCCGGTTTTATCCGGTTTGAACCGGTTCAATCCGGTTTTATCCGGTTTAAGCCGGTTCATTCCGGTTTTATCCGGTTTGAACCGGTTCAATCCGGTTTTATCCGGTTTGACCCGGTTCAATCCGGTTTTATCCGGTTTCAACCGGTCCAATCCGATATTATCCGGTTTAAACTGGTTCAATCCTTTTCTATCCGGTTGAAACCGGTTTAAACTGGTTCAATCCGGTTTTATCCGGTTTAAAACGTTTTAAGCTGGTTCGATCCGGTTTTATCCATTTTAAACCGGTTCTATACGGTTCTATCTGGTTGAAACCGGTTTAAACCGGTTCAATCCGGTTTTATCCGGTTTAAACCAGTTCATTCCGGTTTTATCCGGTTTGAACCGTTTCAATCCGGTTTTATCCGGTTTAAACCGTTTCAATCCGGTTTTATCCAGTTTAAACCAGTTCATTCCGGTTTTATCCGGTTTGAACCGATTCAATCCGGTTTTATCCGTTTTAAACCGCTTTGAACCGGATCAATCCGGTTTTATCCGGTTTAAAGCGGTTTAAGCCGGGAAAATCCGGTTTTATCCGGTTTAAACCGTTTCAATCTCGTTTTATCCGGTTTAAACTGGTTTGAACCGGTTCAATCCGATTTTATCCGGTTTAAACCGGTTTAACCCGGTTCAATCTGGTTTTATCCAGTTTAAACCGGTTCTATCCGGTTGAAACCGGTTTAAACCGGTTCAATCCGGTTTTATCCGGTTTGAACCGGTACAATCCGGTTTTATCCGGTTTGAACCGGTTCATTCCGGTTTTATCCTGTTTGAACCGGTTCAATCCGGTTTTATCCGGTTTGAACCGGTTCAATCCGGTTTTATCCGGTTTGAACCGGTTCAATCCGGTTTTATCCGGTTTGAACCGGTTCAATCCGGTTTTATCCGGTTTGAACCGGTTCAATCCGGTTTTATCCGGTTTGAACCGGTTCAATCCGGTTTTATCCGGTTTAATCCTGTTTGAACAGGTTCAATCCGGTTTTATGCGGTTTAAACCGGTTTAAGCCGGTTCAATCCGGTTTTATCCATTTTAAACCGGTTCTATCCGGTTCTATCCGGTTGAAACCGGTTGAAACCGGTTCAATCCGGTTTAAACCAGTTCATTCCGGTTTTATCCCGTTTGAACCGGTTCAATCCGGTTTTATCCGGTTTGAACCGGTTCAATCCGGTTTTATCCGGTTTAAACCGGTTCATTCCGGTTTTATCCGGTTTGAACCGGTTCAATCCGGTTTTATCCGGTTTGAACCGGTTCAATCCGGTTTTATCTGGTTTGAACCACTTCAATCCGGTTTTATCCGGTTTAAACCAGTTTGAACCCGTTCAATCCGGTTTTATCCGGTTTAAACCGGTTTAAGCCGGTTCAATCCGGTTTAATCCATTTTAAACCGGTTCTATCCGGTTCTATCCGGTTGAAACCGGTTTAAACCGGTTCAATCCGGTTTTATCCCGTTTGAACCAGTTCAATCCGGTTTTATCCGGTTTAAACCAGTTTGAACCCTTTCAATCCGGTTTTATCCGGTTTAAACCGGTTTAAGCCGGTTCAATCCGGTTTTATCCAGTTGAAACTGGTTCTGTCCAGTTCTATCCGGTTGAAGCCGGTTTAAACCGGTTCAATCTGGTTTTATCCGGTTTAAACCGGTTCAATCCTGTTTTATCCGGTTTAAGCTGGTTCATTCCGGTTTTATCCGGTTTGAACCGGTTCAATCCGGTTTTATCCGGTTTGAACCGGTTCAATCCGGTTTTATCCGGTTTGAACCGGTTCATTCCGGTTTTATCCGGTTTGAACCGGTTCAATCCGGTTTTATCCGGTTTGAAACGTTTCAATCCGGTTTTATCCGGTTTGAACCGGTTCAATCCGGTTTTATCCAGTTTAAACCGGTTTAAGCTGGTTAAATCCGTTTTTTCCAGTTTAAACCGGTTCTATCCTGGTCTATCCGGTTGAAACCGGGTTAATCCGGTTAAGTCCCGTTTTATCCGGTTTAAACCAGTTTAAGCCGGTTCAATCCGGTTTTTTCCGGTTTAAACTGGTTCAATCTGGTTTTATCCGGTTTAAACCGGTTTGAACCGGTTTAATCCGGTTATATCCGGTTGAAACCGGTTTAAGCCGGTTCAATCCGGTTTTATCCAGTTTAAACCGGTTCTATCCTGTTCTATCCATTTGAAACTGGTTTAAACCGGTACAATCCGGTTTTATCCGGTTTAAACCGTTTCAATCCGGTTTTATCCAGTTTAAACCAGTTCATTCCGGTTTTATCCGGTTTGAACCGATTCTATCCGGTTTTTTCCGTTTTAAACCGCTTTGAACCGGTTCAATCCGGTTTTATCCGGTTTAAAGCGGTTTAAGCCGGGAAAATCCGGTTTTATCCGGTTTGAACCAGTTCAATCCGGTTTTATCCGGTTTGAACCGGTCCAATCCGGTATTATCCGGTTTAAACTGGTTCAATCCTTTTCTATCCGGTTGAAACCGGTTTAAACTGGTTCAATCCGGTTTTATCCGGTTTAAACCGGTTTAAGACGGTGAAATCCGGTTTTATCCAGTTTAAACCTGTTCTATCCAGTTCTATCCAGTTGAAACCGGTTTACACCGGATCAATCCGGTTTTATCCGGTTTAAAACGGTTCAATCTGGTTTTACCTGGTTTAAACCAGTTCATTCCGGTTTTATCCGGTTTGAACCGGTTCAATCCGGTTTTATCCTGTTTGAACCGGTTCAATCCGGTTTTATCCGGTTTGAACCGCTTCAATCCGCTTTTATGCGGTTTAAACCTGTTTGAACCTGTTCAATCTGGTTTTATCCGGTTTAAACCGGTTCTATCCTGTTCTATCCATTTGAAACTGGTTTAAACCGGTACAATCCGGTTTTATCCGGTTTAAACCGTTTCAATCCGGTTTTATCCATTTTAAACCAGTTCATTCCGGTTTTATCCGGTTTGAACCGATTCTATCCGGTTTTTTCCGTTTTAAACCGCTTTGAACCGGTTCAATCCGGTTTTATCCGGTTTAAACAGGTTCATTCCGGTTTTATCCAGTTTGAACCACTTTAATCCGGTTTTATCCGGTTTAAACCGGTCCAATCCGGTTTTATCCGGTTTAATCCGGTTTGAACCGGTTCAATCCGGTTTTATCCGGTTTGAACCGGTCCAATCCGGTTTTATCCGGTTTAAACTGGTTCAATCCTTTTCTATCCGGTTGAAACCGGTTTAAACTGGTTCAATCCGGTTTTATCCGGTTTAAACCGGTTTAAGCCGGTGAAATCCGGTTTTATCCAGTTTAAACCTGTTCTATCCGGTTCTATCCAGTTGAAACCGGTTTACACCGGATCAATCCGGTTTTATCCGGTTTAAAACGGTTCAATCTGGTTTTATCCGGTTTAAACCAGTTTGAACCGGTTCTATCCGTTTTTATCCGGTTTAAACCGGTTTAAGCCGGTTCAATCCGGTTTTATCCAGTTGAAACCGGTTCTGTCCGGTTCTATCCGGTTGAAGCCTGTTTAAACCGGTTCAATCCGGTTTTATCCGGTTTAAACCGGTTCAATCCTGTTTTATCCGGTTTAAGCTGGTTCATTCCGGTTTTATCCGGTTTGAACCGGTTCAATCCGGTTTTATCCGGTTTGAACCGTTTCAATCCGGTTTTATCCGGTTTAAACCGGTTCATTCCGGTTTTATCCGGTTTGAACCGGTTCAATCCGGGTTTATCCGGTTTGAACCGGTTCAATCCGGTTTTATCCGGTTTAAACCGGTTTAAGCCGGTAAAATCCGGTTTTATCCAGTTTAAATCGGTTCTATCCGGTTCTATCCAATTGAAACCGGTTTAAACCAGTTCAATCCGGTTTTATTCGGTTTAAACCGGTTTAACCCGGTTCAATCCGGTTTTATCCGGTTTAAACCTTTTTGAACCCGTTCAATCCGGTTTTATCCGGTTTAAACCGGTTTAAGCCGGTAAAATCCGGTTTTATCCAGTTTAAATCGGTTCAATCCGGTTCTATCCAATTGAAACCGGTTTAAACCGGTTCAATCCGGTTTTATCCGTTTTAAACCGTTTTAAGCCGGTTCAATCCGGTTTTATCCATTTTAAACCGGTTCTATCCGGTTCTATCCGGTTGAAACCGGTTTAAACCGGTTCAATCCGGTTTTATCCGGTTTAAACAGGTTCATTCCGGTTTTATCCGGTTTGAACCGCTTTAATCCGGTTTTATCCGGTTTAAACCGGTCCAATCCGGTTTTATCCGGTTTAATCCGGTTTGAACCGGTCCAATCCGGTTTTATCCAGTTTAAACCGGTTTAAGCTGGTTAAATCCGTTTTTTCCAGTTTAAACCGGTTCTATCCCTTTCTATCCGGATGAAACCGGGTTAATTCGGTTCAGTCCGGTTTTATCCGGTTTAAACCGGTTCAATCCGGTTTTATCTGGTTTAAACCTGTTTGAACCCATTCAATCCGGTTTTATCCGGTATAAACCGGTTAAAGCCGGTAAAATCCAGTTTTATCGAGTTTAAACCGGTTCTATCCGGTTCTATCCGATTGAAACCGGTTTAAACCGGTTCAATCCGGTTTTATCCGGTTTTATCCGGTTTAAGCCGGTTCATTCCGGTTTTATCCGGTCTGAACCGGTTCAAACCGGTTTTATCCGGTCTGAACCGGTTCAATCCGGTTTTATCCGGTTTAAGCCGGTTCATTCCGGTTTTATCCGGTTTGAACCGGTTCAATCCGGTTTTATCCGGTTTGAACCGGTTCAATCCGGTTTTATCCGGTTTCAACCGGTCCAATCCGTTATTATCCGGTTTAAACTGGTACAATCCTTTTCTATCCGGTTGAAACCGGTTTAAACTGGTTCAATCCGGTTTTATCCGGTTTAAACCGGTTTAAGCCGGTGAAATCCGGTTTTATCCAGTTTAAACCTGTTCTATCCGGTTCTATCCGGTTGAAACCGGTTTACACCGGTTCAATCGGGTTTTATCCGGTTTAAAACGGTTCAATCTGGTTTTATCCGGTTTAAACCAGTTTGAACCGGTTCTATCCGTTTTTATCCGGTTTAAACCGGTTTAAGCCGGTTCAATCCGGTTTTATCCAGTTGAAACCGGTTCTGTCCGGTTCTATCCGGTTGAAGCCGGTTTAAACCGGTTCAATCTGGTTTTATCCGGTTTGAACCGATTCAATCCGGTTTTATCCGTTTTAAACCGCTTTGAACCGGATCAATCCGGTTTTATCCGGTTTAAAGCGGTTTAAGCCGGGAAAATCCGGTTTTATCCGGTTTAAACCGTTTCAATCTCGTTTTATCCGGTTTAAACTGGTTTGAACCGGTTCAATCCGATTTTATCCGGTTTAAACTGGTTTAACCCGGTTCAATCTGGTTTTATCCAGTTTAAACCGGTTCTATCCGGTTGAAACCGGTTTAAACCGGTTCAATCCGGTTTTATCCGGTTTGAACCGGTACAATCCGGTTTTATCCGGTTTGAACCGGTTCATTCCGGTTTTATCCGGTTTGAACCGGTTCATTCCGGTTTTATCCGGTTTGAACCGGTTCAATCCGGTTTTATCCGGTTTGAAACGTTTCAATCCGGTTTTATCCGGTTTGAACCGGTTCAATCCGGTTTTATCCAGTTTAAACCGGTTTAAGCTGGTTAAATCCGTTTTTTCCAGTTTAAACCGGTTCTATCCTGGTCTATCCGGTTGAAACCGGGTTAATCCGGTTAAGTCCCGTTTTATCCGGTTTAAACCAGTTTAAGCCGGTTCAATCCGGTTTTTTCCGGTTTAAACTGGTTCAATCTGGTTTTATCCGGTTTAAACCGGTTTGAACCGGTTTAATCCGGTTATATCCGGTTGAAACCGGTTTAAGCCGGTTCAATCCGGTTTTATCCAGTTTAAACCGGTTCTATCCTGTTCTATCCATTTGAAACTGGTTTAAACCGGTACAATCCGGTTTTATCCGGTTTAAACCGTTTCAATCCGGTTTTATCCAGTTTAAACCAGTTCATTCCGGTTTTATCCGGTTTGAACCGATTCTATCCGGTTTTTTCCGTTTTAAACCGCTTTGAACCGGTTCAATCCGGTTTTATCCGGTTTAAAGCGGTTTAAGCCGGAAAAATCCGGTTTTATCCGGTTTGAACCAGTTCAATCCGGTTTTATCCGGTTTGAACCGGTCCAATCCGGTATTATCCGGTTTAAACTGGTTCAATCCTTTTCTATCCGGTTGAAACCGGTTTAAACTGGTTCAATCCGGTTTTATCCGGTTTAAACCGGTTTAAGCCGGTGAAATCCGGTTTTATCCAGTTTAAACCTGTTCTATCCAGTTCTATCCAGTTGAAACCGGTTTACACCGGATCAATCCGGTTTTATCCGGTTTAAAACGGTTCAATCTGGTTTTATCTGGTTTAAACCAGTTCATTCCGGTTTTATCCGGTTTGAACCGGTTCATTCCGGTTTTATCCGGTTTGAACCGGTTCAATCCGGTTTTATCCGGTTTGAACCGTTTCAATCCGGTTTTATCCGGTTTGAACCGGTTCAATCCGGTTTTATCCAGTTTAAACCGGTTTAAGCTGGTTAAATCCGTTTTTTCCAGTTTAAACCGGTTCTATCCTGGTCTATCCGGTTGAAACCGGGTTAATCCGGTTAAGTCCCGTTTTATCCGGTTTAAACCAGTTTAAGCCGGTTCAATCCGGTTTTTTCCGGTTTAAACTGGTTCAATCTGGTTTTATCCGGTTTAAACCGGTTTGAACCGGTTTAATCCGGTTATATCCGGTTGAAACCGGTTTAAGCCGGTTCAATCCGGTTTTATCCAGTTTAAACCGGTTCTATCCTGTTCTATCCATTTGAAACTGGTTTAAACCGGTACAATCCGGTTTTATCCGGTTTAAACCGTTTCAATCCGGTTTTATCCAGTTTAAACCAGTTCATTCCGGTTTTATCCGGTTTGAACCGATTCTATCCGGTTTTTTCCGTTTTAAACCGCTTTGAACCGGTTCAATCCGGTTTTATCCGGTTTAAAGCGGTTTAAGCCGGGAAAATCCGGTTTTATCCGGTTTGAACCAGTTCAATCCGGTTTTATCCGGTTTGAACCGGTCCAATCCGGTATTATCCGGTTTAAACTGGTTCAATCCTTTTCTATCCGGTTGAAACCGGTTTAAACTGGTTCAATCCGGTTTTATCCAGTTGAAACCGGTTCTGTCCGGTTCTATCCGGTTGAAGCCGGTTTAAACCGGTTCAATCTGGTTTTATCCGGTTTAAACCAGTTTGAACCGGTTCTATCCGTTTTTATCCGGTTTAAACCGGTTTAAGCCGGTTCAATCCGGTTTTATCCAGTTGAAACCGGTTCTGTCCGGTTCTATCCGGTTGAAGCCGGTTTAAACCGGTTCAATCTGGTTTTATCCGGTCTGAACCGGTTCAATCCGGTTTTATCCGGTTTAAGCCGGTTCATTCCGGTTTTATCCGGTTTGAACCGGTTCAATCCGGTTTTATCCGGTTTAAGCCGGTTCATTCCGGTTTTATCCGGTTTGAACCGGTTCAATCCGGTTTTATCCGGTTTGACCCGGTTCAATCCGGTTTTATCCGGTTTCAACCGGTCCAATCCGATATTATCCGGTTTAAACTGGTTCAATCCTTTTCTATCCGGTTGAAACCGGTTTAAACTGGTTCAATCCGGTTTTATCCGGTTTAAAACGTTTTAAGCTGGTTCGATCCGGTTTTATCCATTTTAAACCGGTTCTATACGGTTCTATCTGGTTGAAACCGGTTTAAACCGGTTCAATCCGGTTTTATCCGGTTTAAACCAGTTCATTCCGGTTTTATCCGGTTTGAACCGTTTCAATCCGGTTTTATCCGGTTTAAACCGTTTCAATCCGGTTTTATCCAGTTTAAACCAGTTCATTCCGGTTTTATCCGGTTTGAACCGATTCAATCCGGTTTTATCCGTTTTAAACCGCTTTGAACCGGATCAATCCGGTTTTATCCGGTTTAAAGCGGTTTAAGCCGGGAAAATCCGGTTTTATCCGGTTTAAACCGTTTCAATCTCGTTTTATCCGGTTTAAACTGGTTTGAACCGGTTCAATCCGATTTTATCCGGTTTAAACCGGTTTAACCCGGTTCAATCTGGTTTTATCCAGTTTAAACCGGTTCTATCCGGTTGAAACCGGTTTAAACCGGTTCAATCCGGTTTTATCCGGTTTGAACCGGTACAATCCGGTTTTATCCGGTTTGAACCGGTTCATTCCGGTTTTATCCTGTTTGAACCGGTTCAATCCGGTTTTATCCGGTTTGAACCGGTTCAATCCGGTTTTATCCGGTTTGAACCGGTTCAATCCGGTTTTATCCGGTTTGAACCGGTTCAATCCGGTTTTATCCGGTTTGAACCGGTTCAATCCGGTTTTATCCGGTTTGAACCGGTTCAATCCGGTTTTATCCGGTTAGAACCGGTTCAATCCGGTTTTATCCGGTTTAATCCTGTTTGAACAGGTTCAATCCGGTTTTATGCGGTTTAAACCGGTTTAAGCCGGTTCAATCCGGTTTTATCCATTTTAAACCGGTTCTATCCGGTTCTATCCGGTTGAAACCGGTTGAAACCGGTTCAATCCGGTTTAAACCAGTTCATTCCGGTTTTATCCCGTTTGAACCGGTTCAATCCGGTTTTATCCGGTTTGAACCGGTTCAATCCGGTTTTATCCGGTTTAAACCGGTTCATTCCGGTTTTATCCGGTTTGAACCGGTTCAATCCGGTTTTATCCGGTTTGAACCGGTTCAATCCGGTTTTATCTGGTTTGAACCACTTCAATCCGGTTTTATCCGGTTTAAACCAGTTTGAACCCGTTCAATCCGGTTTTATCCGGTTTAAACCGGTTTAAGCCGGTTCAATCCGGTTTAATCCATTTTAAACCGGTTCTATCCGGTTCTATCCGGTTGAAACCGGTTTAAACCGGTTCAATCCGGTTTTATCCCGTTTGAACCAGTTCAATCCGGTTTTATCCGGTTTAAACCAGTTTGAACCCTTTCAATCCGGTTTTATCCGGTTTAAACCGGTTTAAGCCGGTTCAATCCGGTTTTATCCAGTTGAAACTGGTTCTGTCCAGTTCTATCCGGTTGAAGCCGGTTTAAACCGGTTCAATCTGGTTTTATCCGGTTTAAACCGGTTCAATCCTGTTTTATCCGGTTTAAGCTGGTTCATTCCGGTTTTATCCGGTTTGAACCGGTTCAATCCGGTTTTATCCGGTTTGAACCGGTTCAATCCGGTTTTATCCGGTTTGAACCGGTTCATTCCGGTTTTATCCGGTTTGAACCGGTTCAATCCGGTTTTATCCGGTTTGAAACGTTTCAATCCGGTTTTATCCGGTTTGAACCGGTTCAATCCGGTTTTATCCAGTTTAAACCGGTTTAAGCTGGTTAAATCCGTTTTTTCCAGTTTAAACCGTTCTATCCTGGTCTATCCGGTTGAAACCGGGTTAATCCGGTTAAGTCCCGTTTTATCCGGTTTAAACCAGTTTAAGCCGGTTCAATCCGGTTTTTTCCGGTTTAAACTGGTTCAATCTGGTTTTATCCGGTTTAAACCGGTTTGAACCGGTTTAATCCGGTTATATCCGGTTGAAACCGGTTTAAGCCGGTTCAATCCGGTTTTATCCAGTTTAAACCGGTTCTATCCTGTTCTATCCATTTGAAACTGGTTTAAACCGGTACAATCCGGTTTTATCCGGTTTAAACCGTTTCAATCCGGTTTTATCCAGTTTAAACCAGTTCATTCCGGTTTTATCCGGTTTGAACCGATTCTATCCGGTTTTTTCCGTTTTAAACCGCTTTGAACCGGTTCAATCCGGTTTTATCCGGTTTAAAGCGGTTTAAGCCGGGAAAATCCGGTTTTATCCGGTTTGAACCAGTTCAATCCGGTTTTATCCGGTTTGAACCGGTCCAATCCGGTATTATCCGGTTTAAACTGGTTCAATACTTTTCTATCCGGTTGAAACCGGTTTAAACTGGTTCAATCCGGTTTTATCCGGTTTAAACCGGTTTAAGACGGTGAAATCCGGTTTTATCCAGTTTAAACCTGTTCTATCCAGTTCTATCCAGTTGAAACCGGTTTACACCGGATCAATCCGGTTTTATCCGGTTTAAAACGGTTCAATCTGGTTTTACCTGGTTTAAACCAGTTCATTCCGGTTTTATCCGGTTTGAACCGGTTCAATCCGGTTTTATCCTGTTTGAACCGGTTCAATCCGGTTTTATCCGGTTTGAACCGCTTCAATCCGCTTTTATGCGGTTTAAACCTGTTTGAACCTGTTCAATCTGGTTTTATCCGGTTTAAACCGGTTCTATCCTGTTCTATCCATTTGAAACTGGTTTAAACCGGTACAATCCGGTTTTATCCGGTTTAAACCGTTTCAATCCGGTTTTATCCATTTTAAACCAGTTCATTCCGGTTTTATCCGGTTTGAACCGATTCTATCCGGTTTTTTCCGTTTTAAACCGCTTTGAACCGGTTCAATCCGGTTTTATCCGGTTTAAAGCGGTTTAAGCCGGGAAAATCCGGTTTTATCCGGTTTGAACCGGTTCAATCCGGTTTTATCTGGTTTGAACCGGTCCAATCCGGTTTTATCCGGTTTAAACTGGTTCAATCCTTTTCTATCCGGTTGAAACCGGTTTAAACTGGTTCAATCCGGTTTTATCCGGTTTAAACCGGTTTAAGCCGGTGAAATCCGGTTTTATCCAGTTTAAACCTGTTCTATCCGGTTCTATCCAGTTGAAACCGGTTTACACCGGATCAATCCGGTTTTATCCGGTTTAAAACGGTTCAATCTGGTTTTATCCGGTTTAAACCAGTTTGAACCGGTTCTATCCGTTTTTATCCGGTTTATACCGGTTTAAGCCGGTTCAATCCGGTTTTATCCAGTTGAAACCGGTTCTGTCCGGTTCTATCCGGTTGAAGCCTGTTTAAACCGGTTCAATCCGGTTTTATCCGGTTTAAACCGGTTCAATCCTGTTTTATCTGGTTTAAGCTGGTTCATTCCGGTTTTATCCGGTTTGAACCGGTTCAATCCGGTTTTATCCGGTTTGAACCGTTTCAATCCGGTTTTATCCGGTTTAAACCGGTTCATTCCGGTTTTATCCGGTTTGAACCGGTTCAATCCGGGTTTATCCGGTTTGAACCGTTTCAATCCGGTTTTATCCGGTTTAAACCAGTTTAAGCCGGTAAAATCCGGTTTTATCCAGTTTAAATCGGTTCTATCCGGTTCTATCCAATTGAAACCGGTTTAAACCAGTTCAATCCGGTTTTATCCGGTTTAAACCGGTTTAAGCCGGTTCAATCCGGTTTTATCCGGTTTAAACCTTTTTGAACCCGTTCAATCCGGTTTTATCCGGTTTAAAACCGGTTTAAGCCGGTAAAATCCGGTTTTATCCAGTTTAAATCGGTTCAATCCGGTTCTATCCAATTGAAACCGGTTTAAACCGGTTCAATCCGGTTTTATCCGGTTTAAACCGTTTTAAGCCGGTTCAATCCGGTTTTATCCATTTTAAACCGGTTCTATCCGGTTCTATCCGGTTGAAACCGGTTTAAACCGGTTCAATCCGGTTTTATCCGGTTTAAACAGGTTCATTCCGGTTTTATCCAGTTTGAACCACTTTAATCCGGTTTTATCCGGTTTAAACCGGTCCAATCCGGTTTTATCCGGTTTAATCCGGTTTGAACCGGTCCAATCCGGTTTTATCCAGTTTAAACCGGTTTAAGCTGGTTAAATCCGTTTTTTCCAGTTTAAACCGGTTCTATACGGTTCTATCCGGATGAAACCGGGTTAATTCGGTTCAGTCCGGTTTTATCCGGTTTAAACCGGTTCAATCCGGTTTTATCTGGTTTAAACCTGTTTGAACCCATTCAATCCGGTTTTATCCGGTATAAACCGGTTAAAGCCGGTAAAATCCAGTTTTATCGAGTTTAAACCGGTTCTATCCGGTTCTATCCGATTGAAACCGGTTTAAACCGGTTCAATCCGGTTTTATCCGGTTTTATCCGGTTTAAGCCGGTTCATTCCGGTTTTATCCGGTTTGAACCGGTTCAAACCGGTTTTATACGGTCTGAACCGGTTCAATCCGGTTTTATCCGGTTTAAACTGGTACAATCCTTTTCTATCCGGTTGAAACCGGTTTAAACTGGTTCAATCCGGTTTTATCCGGTTTAAACCGGTTTAAGCCGGTGAAATCCGGTTTTATCCAGTTTAAACCTGTTCTATCCGGTTCTATCCGGTTGAAACCGGTTTACACCGGTTCAATCGGGTTTTATCCGGTTTAAAACGGTTCAATCTGGTTTTATCCGGTTTAAACCAGTTTGAAACGGTTCTATCCGTTTTTATCCGGTTTAAACCGGTTTAAGCCGGTTCAATCCGGTTTTATCCAGTTGAAACCGGTTCTGTCCGGTTCTATCCGGTTGAAGCCGGTTTAAACCGGTTCAATCTGGTTTTATCCAGTTTGAACCGATTCAATCCGGTTTTATCCGTTTTAAACCGCTTTGAACCGGATCAATCCGGTTTTATCCGGTTTAAAGCGGTTTAAGCCGGGAAAATCCGGTTTTATCCGGTTTAAACCGTTTCAATCTCGTTTTATCCGGTTTAAACTGGTTTGAACCGGTTCAATCCGATTTTATCCGGTTTAAACTGGTTTAACCCGGTTCAATCTGGTTTTATCCAGTTTAAACCGGTTCTATCCGGTTGAAACCGGTTTAAACCGGTTCAATCCGGTTTTATCCGGTTTGAACCGGTACAATCCGGTTTTATCCGGTTTGAACCGGTTCATTCCGGTTTTATCCGGTTTGAACCGGTTCAATCCGGTTTTATCCGGTTTGAACCGGTTCAATCCGGTTTTATCCGGTTTGAACCGGTTCAATCCGGTTTTATCCGGTTTGAACCGGTTCAATCCGGTTTTATCCGGTTTAATCCTGTTTGAACAGGTTCAATCCGGTTTTATGCGGTTTAAACCGGTTTAAGCCGGTTCAATCCGGTTTTATCCATTTTAAACCGGTTCTATCCGGTTCTATCCGGTTGAAACCGGTTGAAACCGGTTCAATCCGGTTTAAACCAGTTCATTCCGGTTTTATCCCGTTTGAACCGGTTCAATCCGGTTTTATCCGGTTCAAACCGGTTCATTCCGGTTTTATCCGGTTTGAACCGGTTCAATCCGGTTTTATCCGGTTTGAACCGGTTCAATCCGGTTTTATCTGGTTTGAACCTCTTCAATCCGGTTTTATCCGGTTTAAACCAGTTTGAACCCGTTCAATCCGGTTTTATCCGGTTTAAACCAGTTTAAGCCGGTTCAATCCGGTTTAATCCATTTTAAACCGGTTCTATCCGGTTCTATCCGGTTGAAACCGGTTTAAACCGGTTCAATCCGGTTTTATCCGGTTTGAACCAGTTCATTCCGGTTTTATCCGGTTTGAACCAGTTCAATCCGGTTTTATCCGGTTTCAACCGGTTCAATCCGGTTTTATCCGGTTTGAACCGATTCAATCCGGTTTTATCCGGTTTAAACCTGTTTGAACATGTACAATCCGGTTTTATGCGGTTTAAACCGGTTTAAGCCGGTTCAATCCGGTTTTATCCATTTTAAACCGGTTCTATCCGGTTCTATCCGGTTGAAACCGGTTTAAACCGGTTCAATCCGGTTTTATCCCGTTTGAACCAGTTCAATCCGGTTTTATCCGGTTTAAACCAGTTTGAACCCTTTCAATCCGGTTTTATCCGGTTTAAACCGGTTTAAGCCGGTTCAATCCGGTTTTATCCAGTTGAAACCGGTTCTGTCCGGTTCTATCCGGTTGAAGCCGGTTTAAACCAGTTCAATCTGGTTTTATCCGGTTTAAACCGGTTCAATCCTGTTTTATCCGGTTTAAGCTGGTTCATTCCGGTTTTATCCGGTTTGAACCGGTTCAATCCGGTTTTATCCGGTTTGAACCGGTTCAATCCGGTTTTATCCGGTTTGAACCGGTTCATTCTGGTTTTATCCGGTTTGAACCGGTTCAATCCGGTTTTATCCGGTTTGAACCGGTTCAATCCGGTTTTATCCGGTTTGAAACGTTTCAATCCGGTTTTATCCGGTTTGAACCGGTTCAATCCGGTTTTATCCAGTTTAAACCGGTTTAAGCTGGTTAAATCCGTTTTTTCCAGTTTAAACCGGTTCTATCCTGGTCTATCCGGTTGAAACCGGGTTAATCCGGTTAAGTCCCGTTTTATCCGGTTTAAACCAGTTTAAGCCGGTTCAATCCGGTTTTTTCCGGTTTAAACTGGTTCAATCTGGTTTTATCCGGTTTAAACCGGTTTGAACCGGTTTAATCCGGTTATATCCGGTTGAAACCGGTTTAAGCCGGTTCAATCCGGTTTTATCCAGTTTAAACCGGTTCTATCCTGTTCTATCCATTTGAAACTGGTTTAAACCGGTACAATCCGGTTTTATCCGGTTTAAACCGTTTCAATCCGGTTTTATCCAGTTTAAACCAGTTCATTCCGGTTTTATCCGGTTTGAACCGATTCTATCCGGTTTTTTCCGTTTTAAACCGCTTTGAACCGGTTCAATCCGGTTTTATCCGGTTTAAAGCGGTTTAAGCCGGAAAAATCCGGTTTTATCCGGTTTGAACCAGTTCAATCCGGTTTTATCCGGTTTGAACCGGTCCAATCCGGTATTATCCGGTTTAAACTGGTTCAATCCTTTTCTATCCGGTTGAAACCGGTTTAAACTGGTTCAATCCGGTTTTATCCGGTTTAAACCGGTTTAAGCCGGTGAAATCCGGTTTTATCCAGTTTAAACCTGTTCTATCCAGTTCTATCCAGTTGAAACCGGTTTACACCGGATCAATCCGGTTTTATCCGGTTTAAAACGGTTCAATCTGGTTTTATCTGGTTTAAACCAGTTCATTCCGGTTTTATCCGGTTTGAACCGGTTCATTCCGGTTTTATCCGGTTTGAACCGGTTCAATCCGGTTTTATCCGGTTTGAACCGTTTCAATCCGGTTTTATCCGGTTTGAACCGGTTCAATCCGGTTTTATCCAGTTTAAACCGGTTTAAGCTGGTTAAATCCGTTTTTTCCAGTTTAAACCGGTTCTATCCTGGTCTATCCGGTTGAAACCGGGTTAATCCGGTTAAGTCCCGTTTTATCCGGTTTAAACCAGTTTAAGCCGGTTCAATCCGGTTTTTTCCGGTTTAAACTGGTTCAATCTGGTTTTATCCGGTTTAAACCGGTTTGAACCGGTTTAATCCGGTTATATCCGGTTGAAACCGGTTTAAGCCGGTTCAATCCGGTTTTATCCAGTTTAAACCGGTTCTATCCTGTTCTATCCATTTGAAACTGGTTTAAACCGGTACAATCCGGTTTTATCCGGTTTAAAACCGTTTCAATCCGGTTTTATCCAGTTTAAACCAGTTCATTCCGGTTTTATCCGGTTTGAACCGATTCTATCCGGTTTTTTTCCGTTTTAAACCGCTTTGAACCGGTTCAATCCGGTTTTATCCGGTTTAAAGGGGTTTAAGCCGGGAAAATCCGGTTTTATCCGGTTTGAACCAGTTCAATCCGGTTTTATCCGGTTTGAACCGGTCCAATCCGGTATTATCCGGTTTAAACTGGTTCAATCCTTTTCTATCCGGTTGAAACCGGTTTAAACTGGTTCAATCCGGTTTTATCCAGTTGAAACCGGTTCTGTCCGGTTCTATCCGGTTGAAGCCGGTTTAAACCGGTTCAATCTGGTTTTATCCGGTTTAAACCAGTTTGAACCGGTTCTATCCGTTTTTATCCGGTTTAAACCGGTTTAAGCCGGTTCAATCCGGTTTTATCCAGTTGAAACCGGTTCTGTCCGGTTCTATCCGGTTGAAGCCGGTTTAAACCGGTTCAATCTGGTTTTATCCAGTTTAAACCGGTTCAATCCTGTTTTATCCGGTTTAAGCTGGTTGATTCCGGTTTTATCCGGTTTGAACCGGTTCATTCCGGTTTTATCCGGTTTAAACCGGTTCATTCCGGTTTTATCCGGTTTAAACCGGTTCAATCCGGTTTTATCCGGTTTGAACCGTTTCAATCCGGTTTTATCCGGTTTGAACCGGTTCAAACCGGTTTTATCCGGTCTGAACCGGTTCAATCCGGTTTTATCCGGTTTAAGCCGGTTCATTCCGGTTTTATCCGGTTTGAACCGGTTCAATCCGGTTTTATCCGGTTTAAGCCGGTTCATTCCGGTTTTATCCGGTTTGAACCGGTTCAATCCGGTTTTATCCGGTTTGACCCGGTTCAATCCGGTTTTATCCGGTTTCAACCGGTCCAATCCGATATTATCCGGTTTAAACTGGTTCAATCCTTTTCTATCCGGTTGAAACCGGTTTAAACTGGTTCAATCCGGTTTTATCCGGTTTAAAACGTTTTAAGCTGGTTCGATCCGGTTTTATCCATTTTAAACCGGTTCTATACGGTTCTATCTGGTTGAAACCGGTTTAAACCGGTTCAATCCGGTTTTATCCGGTTTAAACCAGTTCATTCCGGTTTTATCCGGTTTGAACCGTTTCAATCCGGTTTTATCCGGTTTAAACCGTTTCAATCCGGTTTTATCCAGTTTAAACCAGTTCATTCCGGTTTTATCCGGTTTGAACCGATTCAATCCGGTTTTATCCGTTTTAAACCGCTTTGAACCGGATCAATCCGGTTTTATCCGGTTTAAAGCGGTTTAAGCCGGGAAAATCCGGTTTTATCCGGTTTAAACCGTTTCAATCTCGTTTTATCCGGTTTAAACTGGTTTGAACCGGTTCAATCCGATTTTATCCGGTTTAAACTGGTTTAACCCGGTTCAATCTGGTTTTATCCAGTTTAAACCGGTTCTATCCGGTTGAAACCGGTTTAAACCGGTTCAATCCGGTTTTATCCGGTTTGAACCGGTACAATCCGGTTTTATCCGGTTTGAACCGGTTCATTCCGGTTTTATCCTGTTTGAACCGGTTCAATCCGGTTTTATCCGGTTTGAACCGGTTCAATCCGGTTTTATCCGGTTTGAACCGGTTCAATCCGGTTTTATCCGGTTTGAACCGGTTCAATCCGGTTTTATCCGGTTTGAACCGGTTCAATCCGGTTTTATCCGGTTTGAACCGGTTCAATCCGGTTTTATCCGGTTAGAACCGGTTCAATCCGGTTTTATCCGGTTTAATCCTGTTTGAACAGGTTCAATCCGGTTTTATGCGGTTTAAACCGGTTTAAGCCGGTTCAATCTGGTTTTATCCATTTTAAACCGGTTCTATCCGGTTCTATCCGGTTGAAACCGGTTGAAACCGGTTCAATCCGGTTTAAAACCAGTTCATTCCGGTTTTATCCCGTTTGAACCGGTTCAATCCGGTTTTATCCGGTTTGAACCGGTTCAATCCGGTTTTATCCGGTTTAAACCGGTTCATTCCGGTTTTATCCGGTTTGAACCGGTTCAATCCGGTTTTATCCGGTTTGAACCGGTTTCAATCCGGTTTTATCTGGTTTGAACCACTTCAATCCGGTTTTATCCGGTTTAAACCAGTTTGAACCCGTTCAATCCGGTTTTATCCGGTTTAAACCGGTTTTAAGCCGGTTCAATCCGGTTTAATCCATTTTAAACCGGTTCTATCCGGTTCTATCCGGTTGAAACCGGTTTAAACCGGTTCAATCCGGTTTTATCCCGTTTGAACCAGTTCAATCCGGTTTTATCCGGTTTAAACCAGTTTGAACCCTTTCAATCCGGTTTTATCCGGTTTAAACCGGTTTAAGCCGGTTCAATCCGGTTTTATCCAGTTGAAACTGGTTCTGTCCAGTTCTATCCGGTTGAAGCCGGTTTAAACCGGTTCAATCTGGTTTTATCCGGTTTAAACCGGTTCAATCCTGTTTTATCCGGTTTAAGCTGGTTCATTCCGGTTTTATCCGGTTTGAACCGGTTCAATCCGGTTTTATCCGGTTTGAACCGGTTCAATCCGGTTTTATCCGGTTTGAACCGGTTCATTCCGGTTTTATCCGGTTTGAACCGGTTCAATCCGGTTTTATCCGGTTTGAAACGTTTCAATCCGGTTTTATCCGGTTTGAACCGGTTCAATCCGGTTTTATCCAGTTTAAACCGGTTTAAGCTGGTTAAATCCGTTTTTTCCAGTTTAAACCGGTTCTATCCTGGTCTATCCGGTTGAAACCGGGTTAATCCGGTTAAGTCCCGTTTTATCCGGTTTAAACCAGTTTAAGCCGGTTCAATCCGGTTTTTTCCGGTTTAAACTGGTTCAATCTGGTTTTATCCGGTTTAAACCGGTTTGAACCGGTTTAATCCGGTTATATCCGGTTGAAACCGGTTTAAGCCGGTTCAATCCGGTTTTATCCAGTTTAAACCGGTTCTATCCTGTTCTATCCATTTGAAACTGGTTTAAACCGGTACAATCCGGTTTTATCCGGTTTAAACCGTTTCAATCCGGTTTTATCCAGTTTAAACCAGTTCATTCCGGTTTTATCCGGTTTGAACCGATTCTATCCGGTTTTTTCCGTTTTAAACCGCTTTGAACCGGTTCAATCCGGTTTTATCCGGTTTAAAGCGGTTTAAGCCGGGAAAATCCGGTTTTATCCGGTTTGAACCAGTTCAATCCGGTTTTATCCGGTTTGAACCGGTCCAATCCGGTATTATCCGGTTTAAACTGGTTCAATCCTTTTCTATCCGGTTGAAACCGGTTTAAACTGGTTCAATCCGGTTTTATCCGGTTTAAACCGGTTTAAGACGGTGAAATCCGGTTTTATCCAGTTTAAAACTGTTCTATCCAGTTCTATCCAGTTGAAACCGGTTTACACCGGATCAATCCGGTTTTATCCGGTTTAAAACGGTTCAATCTGGTTTTACCTGGTTTAAACCAGTTCATTCCGGTTTTATCCGGTTTGAACCGGTTCAATCCGGTTTTATCCTGTTTGAACCGGTTCAATCCGGTTTTATCCGGTTTGAACCGCTTCAATCCGCTTTTATGCGGTTTAAACCTGTTTGAACCTGTTCAATCTGGTTTTATCCGGTTTAAACCGGTTCTATCCTGTTCTATCCATTTGAAACTGGTTTAAACCGGTACAATCCGGTTTTATCCGGTTTAAACCGTTTCAATCCGGTTTTATCCATTTTAAACCAGTTCATTCCGGTTTTATCCGGTTTGAACCGATTCTATCCGGTTTTTTCCGTTTTAAACCGCTTTGAACCGGTTCAATCCGGTTTTATCCGGTTTAAAGCGGTTTAAGCCGGGAAAATCCGGTTTTATCCGGTTTGAACCGGTTCAATCCGGTTTTATCTGGTTTGAACCGGTCCAATCCGGTTTTATCCGGTTTAAACTGGTTCAATCCTTTTCTATCCGGTTGAAACCGGTTTAAACTGGTTCAATCCGGTTTTATCCGGTTTAAACCGGTTTAAGCCGGTGAAATCCGGTTTTATCCAGTTTAAACCTGTTCTATCCGGTTCTATCCAGTTGAAACCGGTTTACACCGGATCAATCCGGTTTTATCCGGTTTAAAACGGTTCAATCTGGTTTTATCCGGTTTAAACCAGTTTGAACCGGTTCTATCCGTTTTTATCCGGTTTATACCGGTTTAAGCCGGTTCAATCCGGTTTTATCCAGTTGAAACCGGTTCTGTCCGGTTCTATCCGGTTGAAGCCTGTTTAAACCGGTTCAATCCGGTTTTATCCGGTTTAAACCGGTTTAAGCCGGTAAAATCCGGTTTTATCCAGTTTAAATCGGTTCTATCCGGTTCTATCCAATTGAAACCGGTTTAAACCAGTTCAATCCGGTTTTATCCGGTTTAAACCGGTTTAAGCCGGTTCAATCCGGTTTTATCCGGTTTAAACCTTTTTGAACCCGTTCAATCCGGTTTTATCCGGTTTAAACCGGTTTAAGCCGGTAAAATCCGGTTTTATCCAGTTTAAATCGGTTCAATCCGGTTCTATCCAATTGAAACCGGTTTAAACCGGTTCAATCCGGTTTTATCCGGTTTAAACCGTTTTAAGCCGGTTCAATCCGGTTTTATCCATTTTAAACCGGTTCTATCCGGTTCTATCCGGTTGAAACTGGTTTAAACCGGTTCAATCCGGTTTTATCCGGTTTAAACAGGTTCATTCCGGTTTTATCCGGTTTAATCCGGTTTGAACCGGTCCAATCCGGTTTTATCCAGTTTAAACCGGTTTAAGCTGGTTAAATCCGTTTTTTCCAGTTTAAACCGGTTCTATCCGGTTCTATCCGGATGAAACCGGGTTAATTCGGTTCAGTCCGGTTTTATCCGGTTTAAACCGGTTCAATCCGGTTTTATCTGGTTTAAACCTGTTTGAACCCATTCAATCCGGTTTTATCCGGTATAAACCGGTTAAAGCCGGTAAAATCCAGTTTTATCGAGTTTAAACCGGTTCTATCCGGTTCTATCCGATTGAAACCGGTTTAAACCGGTTCAATCCGGTTTTATCCGGTTTTATCCGGTTTAAGCCGGTTCATTCCGGTTTTATCCGGTTTGAACCGGTTCAAACCGGTTTTATCCGGTCTGAACCGGTTCAATCCGGTTTTATCCGGTTTAAACTGGTACAATCCTTTTCTATCCGGTTGAAACCGGTTTAAACTGGTTCAATCCGGTTTTATCCGGTTTAAACCGGTTTAAGCCGGTGAAATCCGGTTTTATCCAGTTTAAACCTGTTCTATCCGGTTCTATCCGGTTGAAACCGGTTTACACCGGTTCAATCGGGTTTTATCCGGTTTAAAACGGTTCAATCTGGTTTTATCCGGTTTAAACCAGTTTGAACCGGTTCTATCCGTTTTTATCCGGTTTAAACCGGTTTAAGCCGGTTCAATCCGGTTTTATCCAGTTGAAACCGGTTCTGTCCGGTTCTATCCGGTTGAAGCCGGTTTAAACCGGTTCAATCTGGTTTTATCCAGTTTGAACCGATTCAATCCGGTTTTATCCGTTTTAAACCGCTTTGAACCGGATCAATCCGGTTTTATCCGGTTTAAAGCGGTTTAAGCCGGGAAAATCCGGTTTTATCCGGTTTAAACCGTTTCAATCTCGTTTTATCCGGTTTAAACTGGTTTGAACCGGTTCAATCCGATTTTATCCGGTTTAAACTGGTTTAACCCGGTTCAATCTGGTTTTATCCAGTTTAAACCGGTTCAATCCGGTTGAAACCGGTTTAAACCGGTTCAATCCGGTTTTATCCGGTTTGAACCGGTACAATCCGGTTTTATCCGGTTTGAACCGGTTCATTCCGGTTTTATCCGGTTTGAACCGGTTCAATCCGGTTTTATCCGGTTTGAACCGGTTCAATCCGGTTTTATCCGGTTTGAACCGGTTCAATCCGGTTTTATCCGGTTTGAACCGGTTCAATCCGGTTTTATCCGGTTTAATCCTGTTTGAACAGGTTCAATCCGGTTTTATGCGGTTTAAAACCGGTTTAAGCCGGTTCAATCCGGTTTTATCCATTTTAAACCGGTTCTATCCGGTTCTATCCGGTTGAAACCGGTTGAAACCGGTTCAATCCGGTTTAAACCAGTTCATTCCGGTTTTATCCCGTTTGAACCGGTTCAATCCGGTTTTATCCGGTTTGAACCGGTTCAATCCGGTTTTATCCGGTTCAAACCGGTTCATTCCGGTTTTATCCGGTTTGAACCGGTTCAATCCGGTTTTATCCGGTTTGAACCGGTTCAATCCGGTTTTATCTGGTTTGAACCTCTTCAATCCGGTTTTATCCGGTTTAAACCAGTTTGAACCCGTTCAATCCGGTTTTATCCGGTTTAAACCAGTTTAAGCCGGTTCAATCCGGTTTAATCCATTTTAAACCGGTTCTATCCGGTTCTATCCGGTTGAAACCGGTTTAAACCGGTTCAATCCGGTTTTATCCGGTTTGAACCAGTTCATTCCGGTTTTATCCGGTTTGAACCAGTTCAATCCGGTTTTATCCGGTTTCAACCGGTTCAATCCGGTTTTATCCGGTTTGAACCGGTTCAATCCGGTTTTATCCGGTTTAAACCTGTCTGAACATGTACAATCCGGTTTTATGCGGTTTAAACCGGTTTAAGCCGGTTCAATCCGGTTTTATCCATTTTAAACCGGTTCTATCCGGTTCTATCCGGTTGAAACCGGTTTAAACCGGTTCAATCCGGTTTTATCCCGTTTGAACCAGTTCAATCCGGTTTTATCCGGTTTAAACCAGTTTGAACCCTTTCAATCCGGTTTTATCCGGTTTAAACCGGTTTAAGCCGGTTCAATCCGGTTTTATCCAGTTGAAACCGGTTCTGTCCGGTTCTATCCGGTTGAAGCCGGTTTAAACCAGTTCAATCTGGTTTTATCCGGTTTAAACCGGTTCAATCCTGTTTTATCCGGTTTAAGCTGGTTCATTCCGGTTTTATCCGGTTTGAACCGGTTCAATCCGGTTTTATCCGGTTTGAACCGGTTCAATCCGGTTTTATCCGGTTTGAACCGGTTCATTCTGGTTTTATCCGGTTTGAACCGGTTCAATCCGGTTTTATCCGGTTTGAACCGGTTCAATCCGGTTTTATCCGGTTTGAACCGTTTCAATCCGGTTTTATCCGGTTTGAACCGGTTCAAACCGGTTTTATCCGGTCTGAACCGGTTCAATCCGGTTTTATCCGGTTTAAGCCGGTTCATTCCGGTTTTATCCGGTTTGAACCGGTTCAATCCGGTTTTTTCCGGTTTAAGCCGGTTCATTCCGGTTTTATCCGGTTTGAACCGGTTCAATCCGGTTTTATCCGGTTTGACCCGGTTCAATCCGGTTTTATCCGGTTTCAACCGGTCCAATCCGATATTATCCGGTTTAAACTGGTTCAATCCTTTTCTATCCGGTTGAAACCGGTTTGAACTGTTTCAATCCGGTTTTATCCATTTTAAACCGTTTTAAGCTGGTTCAATCCGGTTTTATCCATTTTAAAACCGGTTCTATACGGTTCTATCTGGTTGAAACCGGTTTTAAACCGGTTCAATCCGGTTTTATCCGGTTTAAACCAGTTCATTCCGGTTTTATCCGGTTTGAACCGTTTCAATCCGGTTTTATCCGGTTTCAACCGTTTCAATCCGGTTTTATCCAGTTTAAACCAGTTCATTCCGGTTTTTTCCGGTTTGAACCGATTCAATCCGGTTTTATCCGTTTTAAACCGCTTTGAACCGGATCAATCCGGTTTTATCCGGTTTAAAGCGGTTTAAGCCGGGAAAATCCGGTTTTATCCGGTTTAAACCGTTTCAATCACGTTTTATCTGGTTTAAACTGGTTTGAACCGGTTCAATCCGATTTTATCCGGTTTAAACTGGTTTAACCCGGTTCAATCTGGTTTTATCCAGTTTAAACCGGTTCTATCCGGTTGAAACCGGTTTAAACCGGTTCAATCCGGTTTTATCCGGTTTGAACCGGTACAATCCGGTTTTATCCGGTTTGAACCTGTTCATTCCGGTTTTATCCGGTTTGAACCGGTTCAATCCGGTTTTATCCGGTTTGAACCGGTTCAATCCGGTTTTATCCGGTTTGAACCGGTTCAATCCGGTTTTATCCGGTTTGAACCGGTTCAATCCGGTTTTATCCGGTTTGAACCGGTTCAATCCGGTTTTATCCGGTTAGAACCGGTTCAATCCGGTTTTATCCGGTTTAATCCTGTTTGAACAGGTTCAATCCGGTTTTATGCGGTTTAAACCGGTTTAAGCCGGTTCAATCCGGTTTTATCCATTTTAAACCGGTTCTATCCGGTTCTATCCGGTTGAAACCGGTTGAAACCGGTTCAATCCGGTTTAAACCAGTTCATTCCGGTTTTATCCCGTTTGAACCGGTTCAATCCGGTTTTATCCGGTTTGAACCGGTTCAATCCGGTTTTATCCGGTTTAAACCGGTTCATTCCGGTTTTATCCGGTTTGAACCGGTTCAATCCGGTTTTATCCGGTTTGAACCGGTTCAATCCGGTTTTATCCGGTTTGAACCGGTTCAATCCGGTTTTATCCGGTTTGAACCGGTTCAATCCGGTTTTATCCGGTTTGAACCGGTTCAATCCGGTTTTATCTGGTTTGAACCACTTCAATCCGGTTTTATCCGGTTTAAACCAGTTTGAACCCGTTCAAATCCGGTTTTATCCGGTTCAATCCGGTTTAATCCATTTTAAACCGGTTCTATCCGGTTCTATCCGGTTGAAACCGGTTTAAACCGGTTCAATCCGGTTTTATCCGGTTTGAACCAGTTCATTCCGGTTTTATCCGGTTTGAACCAGTTCAATCCGGTTTTATCCGGTTTCAACCGATTCAATCCGGTTTTATCCGGTTTGAACCGGTTCAATCCGGTTTTATCCGGTTTAAACCTGTTTGAACATGTACAATCCGGTTTTATGCGGTTTAAACCGGTTTAAGCCGGTTCAATCCGGTTTTATCCATTTTAAACCGGTTCTATCCGGTTCTATCCGGTTGAAACCGGTTTAAACCGGTTCAATCAGGTTTTATCCCGTTTGAACCAGTTCAATCCGGTTTTATCCGGTTTAAACCAGTTTGAACCCTTTCTATCCGGTTTTATCCGGTTTAATCCGGTTTAAGCCGGTTCAATCCGGTTTTATCCAGTTGAAACCGGTTCTGTCCGGTTCTATCCGGTTGAAGCCGGTTTAAACCGGTTCAATCTGGTTTTATCCGGTTTAAACTGGTTCAATCCTGTTTTATCCGGTTTAAGCCGGTTCATTCCGGTTTTATCCGGTTTGAACCGGTTCAATCCGGTTTTATCCGGTTTGAACCGGTTCAATCCGGTTTTATCCGGTTTGAACCGGTTCATTCCGGTTTTATCCGGTTTGAACCGGTTCAATCCGGTTTTATCCGGTTTGAACCGTTTCAATCCGGTTTTATCCGGTTTGAACCGGTTCAATCCGGTTTTATCCAGTTTAAACCGGTTTAAGCTGGTTAAATCCGTTTTTTCCAGTTTAAACCGGTTCTATCCTGGTCTATCCGGTTGAAACCGGGTTAATCCGGTTAAGTCCCGTTTTATCCGGTTTAAACCAGTTTAAGCCGGTTCAATCCGGTTTTTTCCGGTTTAAACTGGTTCAATCTGGTTTTATCCGGTTTAAACCGGTTTGAACCGGTTTAATCCGGTTATATCCGGTTGAAACCGGTTTAAGCCGGTTCAATCCGGTTTTATCCAGTTTAAACCGGTTCTATCCTGTTCTATCCATTTGAAACTGGTTTAAACCGGTACAATCCGGTTTTATCCGGTTTAAACCGTTTCAATCCGGTTTTATCCAGTTTAAACCAGTTCATTCCGGTTTTATCCGGTTTGAACCGATTCTATCCGGTTTTTTCCGTTTTAAACCGCTTTGAACCGGTTCAATCCGGTTTTATCCGGTTTAAAGCGGTTTAAGCCGGGAAAATCCGGTTTTATCCGGTTTGAACCAGTTCAATCCGGTTTTATCCGGTTTGAACCGGTCCAATCCGGTATTATCCGGTTTAAACTGGTTCAATCCTTTTCTATCCGGTTGAAACCGGTTTAAACTGGTTCAATCCGGTTTTATCCGGTTTAAACCGGTTTAAGCCGGTGAAATCCGGTTTTATCCAGTTTAAACCTGTTCTATCCAGTTCTATCCAGTTGAAACCGGTTTACACCGGATCAATCCGGTTTTATCCGGTTTAAAACGGTTCAATCTGGTTTTATCCGGTTTAAACCAGTTTGAACCGGTTCTATCCGTTTTTATCCGGTTTAAACCGGTTTAAGCCGGTTCAATCCGGTTTAATCCAGTTGAAACCGGTTCTGTCCGGTTCTATCCGGGTGAAGCCTGTTTAAACCGGTTCAATCCGGTTTTATCCGGTTTAAACCGGTTCAATCCTGTTTTATCTGGTTTAAGCTGGTTCATTCCGGTTTTATCCGGTTTGAACCTGTTCAATCCGGTTTTATCCGGTTTGAACCGTTTCAATCCGGTTTTATCCGGTTTAAACCGGTTCATTCCGGTTTTATCCGGTTTGAACCGGTTCAATCCGGTTTTATCCGGTTTGAACCGTTTCAATCCGGTTTTATCCGGTTTAAACCGGTTTAAGCCGGTAAAATCCGGTTTTATCCAGTTTAAATCGGTTCTATCCGGTTCTATCCAATTGAAACCGGTTTAAACCAGTTCAATCCGGTTTTATCCGGTTTAAACCGGTTTAAGCCGGTTCAATCCGGTTTTATACGGTTTAAAACGGTTCAATCTGGTTTTATCCGGTTTAAACCGGATTGAACTGGTTCAATCCAGTTTTATCCGGTTTAAACCGTTTTAAGCTGGTTCAATCCGTTTTTATCCATCTTAAACCGGTTCTATACGGTTCTATCTGGTTGAAACCGGTTTAAACCGGTTCAATCCAGTTTTATCTGGTTTAAACCAGTTCATTCCGGTTTTATCCGGTTTGAACCGGTTCAATCCGGTTTTATCCGGTTTAAACCAGTTCATTCCGGTTTTATCCGGTTTGAACCGCTTCAATCCGGTTTTATCCTGTTTGAACCGGTACAATCCGGTTTTATCCGGTTTGAACCGCTTCAATCCGCTTTTATGCGGTTTAAACCTGTTTGAACCTGTTCAATCTGGTTTTATCCGGTTTAAACCGGTTCTATCCTGTTCTATCCATTTGAAACTGGTTTAATCCGGTACAATCCGGTTTTATCCGGTTTAAACCGTTTCAATCCGGTTTTATCCAGTTTAAACCAGTTCATTCCGGTTTTATCCGGTTTGAACCGATTCTATCCGGTTTTTTCCGTTTTAAACCGCTTTGAACCGGTTCAATCCGGTTTTATCCGGTTTAAAGCGGTTTAAGCCGGGAAAATCCGGTTTTATCCGGTTTGAACCGGTTCAATCCGGTTTTATCCGGTTTGAACCGGTCCAATCTGGTATTATCCGGTTTAAACTGGTTCAATCCTTTTCTATCCGGTTGAAACCGGTTTAAACTGGTTCAATCTGGTTTTATCCGGTTTAAACCGGTTTAAGCCGGTGAAATCCGGTTTTATCCAGTTTAAACCTGTTCTATCCGGTTCTATCCAGTTGAAACCGGTTTACACCAGATCACTCCGGTTTTATCCGGTTTAAAACGGTTCAATCTGGTTTTATCCGGTTTAAACCAGTTTGAACCGGTTCTATCCGTTTTTATCCGGTTTAAACCGGTTTAAGCCGGTTCAATCCGGTTTTATCCAGTTGAAACCGGTTCTGTCCGGTTCTATCCGGTTGAAGCCTGTTTAAACCGGTTCAATCCGGTTTTATCCGGTTTAAACCGGTTCAATCCTGTTTTATCTGGTTTAAGCTGGTTCATTCCGGTTTTATCCGGTTTGAACCTGTTCAATCCGGTTTTATCCGGTTTGAACCGTTTCAATCCGGTTTTATCCGGTTTAAACCGGTTCATTCCGGTTTTATCCGGTTTGAACCGGTTCAATCCGGTTTTATCCGGTTTGAACCGTTTCAATCTGGTTTTATCCGGTTTAAACAGGTTTAAGCCGGTAAAATCCGGTTTTATCCAGTTTAAATCGGTTCTATCCGGTTCTATCCAATTGAAACCGGTTTAAACCAGTTCAATCCGGTTTTATCCGGTTTAAACCGGTTTAAGCCGGTTCAATCCGGTTTTATACGGTTTAAAACGGTTCAATCCGGTTTTATCCGGTTTAAACCGGTTCATTCCGGTTTTATTCGGTTTTATCCGGTTTTATCCGGTTTAAAACTGTTTGAACCCATTCAGTCCGGTTATATCCGGTTTAAACCGGTATAAGCCGGTAAAATCCGGTTTTATCCAGTTAAAATCGGTTCTATCCGGTTCTATTCAATTGAAACCGGTTTAAACCGGTTCAATCCGGTTTTATCCGGTTTAAACCAGTTCAATCCGGTTTTATCCGGTTTGAACCGGTTCAATCCGGTTTTATCCGGTTTGAACCGGTTCAATCCGGTTTTATCCAGTTAGAACCGGTTCAATCCGGTTTTATCCAGTTTAATCCTGTTTGAACAGGTTCAATCCGGTTTTATGCGGTTTAAACCGGTTTAAGCCGGTTCAATCCGGTTTTATCCATTTTAAACCGGTTCTATACGGTTCTATCTGGTTGAAACCGGTTTAAACCGGTTCAATCCGGTTTTATCTGGTTGAAACCAGTTCATTCCGGTTTTATCCGGTTTGAAACGGTTCAATCCGGTTTTATCCGGTTTAAACCAGTTCATTCCGGTTTTATCCGGTTTGAACCGCTTCAATCCGGTTTTATCCGGTTTGAACCGGTTCAATCCGGTTTTATCCGGTTTGAACCGCTTCAATCCGCTTTTATGCGGTTTAAACCTTTTTGAACCCGTTCAATCTGGTTTTATCCGGTTTAAACCGGTTTAAGCCGGTTCAATCCGGTTTTATCCATTTTAAACCGGTTCTATCCGGTTCTATCCGGTTGAAACCGGTTTAAACCGGTTCAATTCGGTTTTATCCGGTTTAAACCAGTTCATTCCGGTTTTATCCGGTTTGAACCGGTTCAATCCGGTTTTATCCGGTTTGAACCGGTTCAATCCGGTTTTATCCAGTTTAAAGCAGTTCATTCCGGTTTTATCCGGTTTGAACCTGTTCAATCCGGTTTTATCCGGTTTGAACCTGTTCAATCCGGTTTTATCCGGTTTAAACCTCTTTGAACCCCTTCAATCCGGATTTATCCGGTTTAAACCGGTTTAAGCCGGTAAAATCCTGTTTTATCCAGTTTAAACCGGTTCTATCCGGTTCTATCCGATTGATACCGGTTTAAACCGGTTCAATCCGGTTTTATCCGGTTTAAACCGGTTTAAGCCGGTTCAATCCGGTTTTATCCGGTTTAAGCCGGTTCAATCTGGTTTTATCCTGTTTAAGCCGGTTCAATCCGGTTGTATCCGGTTTAAAACGGTTTGAACCGGTTCAATCCGGTTTTATCCGGTTAAAACTTTTGAAGCTGGTAAAATCCGGTTTTATCCAGTTTAAACTGGTTCTATCCGGTTCTATCTGGTTGAAACTGGTTTAAACTGTTTCAATCCGGTTTTATCCGGTAGAAACCGGTTTAAGCCGGTTGAATCCGGTTTTATCCGGTTTAAACCGGTTCAATCTGGTTTTATCCGGTTTAAACCGGTTTGAACCGGTTCAATCCAGTTTTATCCGGTTTAAACGGGTTTAAGGCGCTTCAATCCGGTTTTATCCAGTTTAAACCAGTTCTATCCAGTTTTATCCGGTTGAAACAGGTTTAAACTGGTTCAATCCGGTTTTATCCGGTTTAAACCGGTTCAATCCGGTTTTATCCGGTTTAAACCGGTTCATTCCGGTTTTATCCGATCTGAACCGGTTCAATCCGGTTTTATCCGGTTTGAACCGGTTCAATCCGGTTTTATCCGGTTTAAACCGGTTCAATCCGGTTTTATCCGGTTTAAACCGGTTCATTCCGGTTTTATCCGGTTTTATCCGGTTTAAAACTGTTTGAACCCATTCAGTCCGGTTATATCCGGTTTAAACCGGTTTAAGCCGGTAAAATCCGGTTTTATCCAGTTAAAATCGGTTCTATCCGGTTCTATTCACTTGAAACCGGTTTAAACCGGTTCAATCCGGTTTTATCCGGTTTAAACCGGTTTAAGCCGGTTCAATCCGGTTTTATCCGGTTTAAACCGGTTCAATCCGGTTTTATCCGGTTTAAACCAGTTCATTCCGGTTTTATCCGGTTTAAACCGGTTTGAACCGGTTCAATCCGGTTTTATCCGGTTTAAACCTTTTTGAACCCGTTCAATCCGGTTTTATCCGGTTTAAACCGGTTTAAGCCGGTAAAATCCGGTTTTATCCAGTTTAAATCGGTTCAATCCGGTTCTATCCAATTGAAACCGGTTTAAACCGGTTCAATCCGGTTTTATCCGGTTTAAACCGTTTTAAGCCGGTTCAATCCGGTTTTATCCAGTTTAAACCGGTTTAAGCTGGTTAAATCCGTTTTTTCCAGTTTAAACCGGTTCTATCCGGTTCTATCCGGATGAAACCGGGTTAATTCGGTTCAGTCCGGTTTTATCCGGTTTAAACCGGTTCAATCCGGTTTTATCTGGTTTAAACCTGTTTGAACCCATTCAATCCGGTTTTATCCGGTATAAACCGGTTTATCCCGGTAAAATCCAGTTTTATCGAGTTTAAACCGGTTCTATCCGGTTCTATCCGATTGAAACCGGTTTAAACCGGTTCAATCCGGTTTTATCCGGTTTTATCCGGTTTAAGCCGGTTCATTCCGGTTTTATCCGGTTTGAACCGGTTCAAACCGGTTTTATCCGGTCTGAACCGGTTCAATCCGGTTTTATCCGGTTTAAGCCGGTTCATTCCGGTTTTATCCGGTTTGAACCGGTTCAATCCGGTTTTATCCGGTTTCAACCGGTCCAATCCGATATTATCCGGTTTAAACTGGTTCAATCCTTTTCTATCCGGTTGAAACCGGTTTGAACTGGTTCAATCCGGTTTTATCCGGTTTAAAACGTTTTAAGCTGGTTCGATCCGGTTTTATCCATTTTAAACCGGTTCTATACGGTTCTATCTGGTTGAAACCGGTTTAAACCGGTTCAATCCGGTTTTATCCGGTTTAAACCAGTTCATTCCGGTTTTATCCGGTTTGAACCGTTTCAATCCGGTTTTATCCAGTTTAAACCAGTTCATTCCGGTTTTATCCGGTTTGAACCGATTCAATCCGGTTTTATCCGTTTTAAACCGCTTTGAACCGGATCAATCCGGTTTTATCCGGTTTAAAGCGGTTTAAGCCGGGAAAATCCGGTTTTATCCGGTTTAAACCGTTTCAATCTCGTTTTATCCGGTTTAAACTGGTTTGAACCGGTTCAATCCGATTTTATCCGGTTTAAACTGGTTTAACCCGTTTCAATCTGGTTTTATCCAGTTTAAACCGGTTCTATCCGGTTGAAACCGGTTTAAACCGGTTCAATCCTGTTTTATCCGGTTTGAACCGGTTCAATCCGGTTTTATCCGGTTTGAACTGGTTCATTCCGGTTTTATCCGGTTTGAACCGGTTCAATCCGGTTTTATCCGGTTTGAAACGTTTCAATCCGGTTTTATCCGGTTTGAACCGGTTCAATCCGGTTTTATCCAGTTTAAACCGGTTTAAGCTGGTTAAATCCGTTTTTTCCAGTTTAAACCGGTTCTATCCTGGTCTATCCGGTTGAAACCGGGTTAATCCGGTTAAGTCCCGTTTTATCCGGTTTAAACCAGTTTAAGCCGGTTCAATCCGTTTTTTTCCGGTTTAAACTGGTTCAATCTGGTTTTATCCGGTTTAAACCGGTTTGAACCGGTTTAATCCGGTTATATCCGGTTGAAACCGGTTTAAGCCGGTTCAATCCGGTTTTATCCAGTTTAAACCGGTTCTATCCTGTTCTATCCATTTGAAACTGGTTTAAACCGGTACAATCCGGTTTTATCCGGTTTAAACCGTTTCAATCCGGTTTTATCCAGTTTAAACCATTTCATTCCGGTTTTATCCGGTTTGCACCGATTCTATCCGGTTTTTTCCGTTTGAAACCGCTTTGAACCGGTTCAATCCGGTTTTATCCGGTTTAAAGCGGTTTAAGCCGGAAAAATCCGGTTTTATCCGGTTTGAACCAGTTCAATCCGGTTTTATCCGGTTTGAACCGGTCCAATCCGGTATTATCCGGTTTAAACTGGTTCAATCCTTTTCTATCCGGTTGAAACCGGTTTAAACTGGTTCAATCCGGTTTTATCCGGTTTAAACCGGTTTAAGCCGGTGAAATCCGGTTTTATCCAGTTTAAACCTGTTCTATCCAGTTCTATCCAGTTGAAACCGGTTTGCACCGGATCAATCCGGTTTTATCCGGTTTAAAACGGTTCAATCTGGTTTTATCTGGTTTAAACCAGTTCATTCCGGTTTTATCCGGTTTGAACCGGTTCAATCCGGTTTTATCCTGTTTGAACCGGTTCAATCCGGTTTTATCCGGTTTGAACCGCTTCAATCCGCTTTTATGCGGTTTAAACCTGTTTGAACCTGTTCAATCTGGTTTTATCCGGTTTAAACCGGTTCTATCCTGTTCTATCCATTTGAAACTGGTTTAAACCGGTACAATCCGGTTTTATCCGGTTTAAACCGTTTCAATCCGGTTTTATCCAGTTTGAACCAGTTCATTCCGGTTTTATCCGGTTTGAACCGATTCTATCCGGTTTTTTCCGTTTTAAACCGCTTTGAACCGGTTCAATCCGGTTTTATCCGGTTTAAAGCGGTTTAAGCCGGGAAAATCCGGTTTTATCCGGTTTGAACCGGTTCAATCCGGTTTTATCCGGTTTGAACCGGTCCAATCCGGTTTTATCCGGTTTAAACTGGTTCAATCCTTTTCTATCCGGTTGAAACCGGTTTAAACTGGTTCAATCCGGTTTTATCCGGTTTAAACCGGTTTAAGCCGGTGAAATCCGGTTTTATCCAGTTTAAACCTGTTCTATCCGGTTCTGTCCAGTTGAAACCGGTTTACACCGGATCAATCCGGTTTTATCCGGTTTAAAACGGTTCAATCTGGTTTTATCCGGTTTAAACCAGTTTGAACCGGTTCTATCCGTTTTTATCCGGTTTAAACCGGTTTAAGCCGGTTCAATCCGGTTTTATCCAGTTGAAACCGGTTCTGTCCGGTTCTATCCGGTTGAAGCCTGTTTAAACCGGTTCAATCCGGTTTTATCCGGTTTAAACCGGTTCAATCCTGTTTTATCTGGTTTAAGCTGGTTCATTCCGGTTTTATCCGGTTTGAACCGGTTCAATCCGGTTTTATCCGGTTTGAACCGTTTCAATCCGGTTTTATCCGGTTTAAACCGGTTCATTCCGGTTTTATCCGGTTTGAACCGGTTCAATCCGGGTTTATCCGGTTTGAACCGGTTCAATCCGGTTTTATCCGGTTTAAACCGGTTTAAGCCGGTAAAATCCGGTTTTATCCAGTTTAAATCGGTTCTATCCGGTTCTATCCAATTGAAACCGGTTTAAACCAGTTCAATCCGGTTTTATCCGGTTTAAACCGGTTTAAGCCGGTTCAATCCGGTTTTATCCGGTTTAAACCTTTTTGAACCCGTTCAATCCGGTTTTATCCGGTTTAAACCGGTTTAAGCCGGTAAAATCCGGTTTTATCCAGTTTAAATCGGTTCAATCCGGTTCTATCCAATTGAAACCGGTTTAAACCGGTTCAATCCGGTTTTATCCGTTTTAAACCGTTTTAAGCCGGTTCAATCCGGTTTTATCCATTTTAAACCGGTTCTATCCGGTTCTATCCGGTTGAAACCGGTTTAAACCGGTTCAATCCGGTTTTATCCGGTTTAAACAGGTTCATTCCGGTTTTATCCGGTTTGAACCGCTTTAATCCGGTTTTATCCGGTTTAAACCGGTCCAATCCGGTTTTATCCGGTTTAATCCGGTTTGAACCGGTCCAATCCGGTTTTATCCAGTTTAAACCGGTTTAAGCTGGTTAAATCCGTTTTTTCCAGTTTAAACCGGTTCTATCCCTTTCTATCCGGATGAAACCGGGTTAATTCGGTTCAGTCCGGTTTTATCCGGTTTAAACCGGTTCAATCCGGTTTTATCTGGTTTAAACCTGTTTGAACCCATTCAATCCGGTTTTATCCGGTATAAACCGGTTAAAGCCGGTAAAATCCAGTTTTATCGAGTTTAAACCGGTTCTATCCGGTTCTATCCGATTGAAACCGGTTTAAACCGGTTCAATCCGGTTTTATCCGGTTTTATCCGGTTTAAGCCGGTTCATTCCGGTTTTATCCGGTCTGAACCGGTTCAAACCGGTTTTATCCGGTCTGAACCGGTTCAATCCGGTTTTATCCGGTTTAAGCCGGTTCATTCCGGTTTTATCCGGTTTGAACCGGTTCAATCCGGTTTTATCCGGTTTGAACCGGTTCAATCCGGTTTTATCCGGTTTCAACCGGTCCAATCCGTTATTATCCGGTTTAAACTGGTACAATCCTTTTCTATCCGGTTGAAACCGGTTTAAACTGGTTCAATCCGGTTTTATCCGGTTTAAACCGGTTTAAGCCGGTGAAATCCGGTTTTATCCAGTTTAAACCTGTTCTATCCGGTTCTATCCGGTTGAAACCGGTTTACACCGGTTCAATCGGGTTTTATCCGGTTTAAAACGGTTCAATCTGGTTTTATCCGGTTTAAACCAGTTTGAACCGGTTCTATCCGTTTTTATCCGGTTTAAACCGGTTTAAGCCGGTTCAATCCGGTTTTATCCAGTTGAAACCGGTTCTGTCCGGTTCTATCTGGTTGAAGCCGGTTTAAACCGGTTCAATCTGGTTTTATCCGGTTTGAACCGATTCAATCCGGTTTTATCCGTTTTAAACCGCTTTGAACCGGATCAATCCGGTTTTATCCGGTTTAAAGCGGTTTAAGCCGGGAAAATCCGGTTTTATCCGGTTTAAAACGTTTCAATCTCGTTTTATCCGGTTTAAACTGGTTTGAACCGGTTCAATCCGATTTTATCCGGTTTAAACTGGTTTAACCCGGTTCAATCTGGTTTTATCCAGTTTAAACCGGTTCTATCCGGTTGAAACCGGTTTAAACCGGTTCAATCCGGTTTTATCCGGTTTGAACCGGTACAATCCGGTTTTATCCGGTTTGAACCGGTTCATTCCGGTTTTATCCGGTTTGAACCGGTTCATTCCGGTTTTATCCGGTTTGAACCGGTTCAATCCGGTTTTATCCGGTTTGAAACGTTTCAATCCGGTTTTATCCGGTTTGAACCGGTTCAATCCGGTTTTATCCAGTTTAAACCGGTTTAAGCTGGTTAAATCCGTTTTTTCCAGTTTAAACCGGTTCTATCCTGGTCTATCCGGTTGAAAGCGGGTTAATCCGGTTAAGTCCCGTTTTATCCGGTTTAAACCAGTTTAAGCCGGTTCAATCCGGTTTTTTCCGGTTTAAACTGGTTCAATCTGGTTTTATCCGGTTTAAACCGGTTTGAACCGGTTTAATCCGGTTATATCCGGTTGAAACCGGTTTAAGCCGGTACAATCCGGTTTTATCCGGTTTAAACCGTTTCAATCCGGTTTTATCCAGTTTAAACCAGTTCATTCCGGTTTTATCCGGTTTGAACCGATTCTATCCGGTTTTTTCCGTTTTAAACCGCTTTGAACCGGTTCAATCCGGTTTTATCCGGTTTAAAGCGGTTTAAGCCGGAAAAATCCGGTTTTATCCGGTTTGAACCAGTTCAATCCGGTTTTATCCGGTTTGAACCGGTCCAATCCGGTATTATCCGGTTTAAACTGGTTCAATCCTTTTCTATCCGGTTGAAACCGGTTTAAACTGGTTCAATCCGGTTTTATCCGGTTTAAACCGGTTTAAGCCGGTGAAATCCGGTTTTATCCAGTTTAAACCTGTTCTATCCAGTTCTATCCAGTTGAAACCGGTTTACACCGGATCAATCCGGTTTTATCCGGTTTAAAACGGTTCAATCTGGTTTTATCTGGTTTAAACCAGTTCATTCCGGTTTTATCCGGTTTGAACCGGTTCAATCCGGTTTTATCCTGTTTGAACCGGTTCAATCCGGTTTTATCCGGTTTGAAACGCTTCAATCCGCTTTTATGCGGTTTAAACCTGTTTGAACCTGTTCAATCTGGTTTTATCCGGTTTAAACCGGTTCTATCCTGTTCTATCCATTTGAAACTGGTTTAAACCGGTACAATCCGGTTTTATCCGGTTTAAACCGTTTCAATCCGGTTTTATCCAGTTTAAACCAGTTCATTCCGGTTTTATCCGGTTTGAACCGATTCTATCCGGTTTTTTCCGTTTTAAACCGCTTTGAACCGGTTCAATCCGGTTTTATCCGGTTTAAAGCGGTTTAAGCCGGGAAAATCCGGTTTTATCCGGTTTGAACCGGTTCAATCCGGTTTTATCCGGTTTGAACTGGTCCAATCCGGTTTTATCCGGTTTAAACTGGTTCAATCCTTTTCTATCCGGTTGAAACCGGTTTAAACTGGTTCAATCCGGTTTTATCCGGTTTAAACCGGTTTAAGCCGGTGAAATCCGGTTTTATCCAGTTTAAACCTGTTCTTTCCGGTTCTATCCAGTTGAAACCGGTTTACACCGGATCAATCCGGTTTTATCCGGTTTAAAACGGTTCAATCTGGTTTTATCCGGTTTAAACCAGTTTGAACCGGTTCTATCCGTTTTTATCCGGTTTAAACCGGTTTAAGCCGGTTCAATCCGGTTTTATCCAGTTGAAACCGGTTCTGTCCGGTTCTATCCGGTTGAAGCCTGTTTAAACCGGTTCAATCCGGTTTTATCCGGTTTAAACCGGTTCAATCCTGTTTTATCTGGTTTAAGCTGGTTCATTCCGGTTTTATCCGGTTTGAACCGGTTCAATCCGGTTTTATCCGGTTTGAACCGTTTCAATCCGGTTTTATCCGGTTTAAACCGGTTCATTCCGGTTTTATCCGGTTTGAACCGGTTCAATCCGGGTTTATCCGGTTTGAACCGTTTCAATCCGGTTTTATCCGGTTTAAACCGGTTTAAGCCGGTAAAATCCGGTTTTATCCAGTTTAAATCGGTTCTATCCGGTTCTATCCAATTGAAACCGGTTTAAACCAGTTCAATCCGGTTTTATCCGGTTTAAACCGGTTTAAGCCGGTTCAATCCGGTTTTATCCGGTTTAAACCTTTTTGAACCCGTTCAATCCGGTTTTATCCGGTTTAAACCGGTTTAAGCCGGTAAAATCCGGTTTTATCCAGTTTAAATCGGTTCAATCCGGTTCTATCCAATTGAAACCGGTTTAAACCGGTTCAATCCGGTTTTATCCGGTTTAAACCGTTTTAAGCCGGTTCAATCCGGTTTTATCCATTTTAAACCGGTTCTATCCGGTTCTATCCGGTTGAAACCGGTTTAAACCGGTTCAATCCGGTTTTATCCGGTTTAAACAGGTTCATTCCGGTTTTATCCGGTTTGAACCGCTTTAATCCGGTTTTATCCGGTTTAAACCGGTCCAATCCGGTTTTATCCGGTTTAATCCGGTTTGAACCGGTCCAATCCGGTTTTATCCAGTTTAAACCGGTTTAAGCTGGTTAAATCCGTTTTTTCCAGTTTAAACCGGTTCTATCCGGTTCTATCCGGATGAAACCGGGTTAATTCGGTTCAGTCCGGTTTTATCCGGTTTAAACCGGTTCAATCCGGTTTTATCTGGTTTAAACCTGTTTGAACCCATTCAATCCGGTTTTATCCGGTATAAACCGGTTAAAGCCGGTAAAATCCAGTTTTATCGAGTTTAAACCGGTTCTATCCGGTTCTATCCGATTGAAACCGGTTTAAACCGGTTCAATCCGGTTTTATCCGGTTTTATCCGGTTTAAGCCGGTTCATTCCGGTTTTATCCGGTCTGAACCGGTTCAAACCGGTTTTATCCAGTCTGAACCGGTTCAATCCGGTTTTATCCGGTTTAAGCCGGTTCATTCCGGTTTTATCCGGTTTGAACCGGTTCAATCCGGTTTTATCCGGTTTGAACCGGTTCAATCCGGTTTTATCCGGTTTCAACCGGTCCAATCCGGTATTATCCGGTTTAAACTGGTACAATCCTTTTCTATCCGGTTGAATCCGGTTTAAACTGGTTCAATCCGGTTTTATCCGGTTTAAACCGGTTTAAGCCGGTGAAATCCGGTTTTATCCAGTTTAAACCTGTTCTATCCGGTTCTATCCGGTTGAAACCGGTTTACACCGGTTCAATCGGGTTTTATCCGGTTTAAAACGGTTCAATCTGGTTTTATCCGGTTTAAACCAGTTTGAACCGGTTCTATCCGTTTTTATCCGGTTTAAACCGGTTTAAGCCGGTTCAATCCGGTTTTATCCAGTTGAAACCGGTTCTGTCCGGTTCTATCCGGTTGAAGCCGGTTTAAACCGGTTCAATCTGGTTTTATCCGGTTTGAACCGATTCAATCCGGTTTTATCCGTTTTAAACCGCTTTGAACCGGATCAATCCGGTTTTATCCGGTTTAAAGCGGTTTAAGCCGGGAAAATCCGGTTTTATCCGGTTTAAACCGTTTCAATCTCGTTTTATCCGGTTTAAACTGGTTTGAACCGGTTCAATCCGATTTTATCCGGTTTAAACTGGTTTAACCCGGTTCAATCTGGTTTTATCCAGTTTAAACCGGTTCTATCCGGTTGAAACCGGTTTAAACCGGTTCAATCCGGTTTTATCCGGTTTGAACCGGTACAATCCGGTTTTATCCGGTTTGAACCGGTTCATTCCGGTTTTATCCGGTTTGAACCGGTTCAATCCGGTTTTATCCGGTTTGAACCGGTTCAATCCGGTTTTATCCGGTTTGAACCGGTTCAATCCGGTTTTATCCGGTTTGAACCGGTTCAATCCGGTTTTATCCGTTTTAATCCTGTTTGAACAGGTTCAATCCGGTTTTATGCGGTTTAAACCGGTTTAAGCCGGTTCAATCCGGTTTTATCCATTTTAAACCGGTTCTATCCGGTTCTATCCGGTTGAAACCGGTTGAAACCGGTTCAATCCGGTTTTAAACCAGTTCATTCCGGTTTTATCCCGTTTGAACCGGTTCAATCCGGTTTTATCCGGTTTGAACCGGTTCAATCCGGTTTTATCCGGTTTAAACCGGTTCATTCCGGTTTTATCCGGTTTGAACCGGTTCAATCCGGTTTTATCTGGTTTGAACCACTTCAATCCGGTTTTATCCGGTTTAAACCAGTTTGAACCCGTTCAATCCGGTTTTATCCGGTTTAAACCAGTTTAAGCCGGTTCAATCCGGTTTAATCCATTTTAAACCGGTTCTATCCGGTTCTATCCGGTTGAAACCGGTTTAAACCGGTTCAATCCGGTTTTATCCGGTTTGAACCAGTTCATTCCGGTTTTATCCGGTTTGAACCAGTTCAATCCGGTTTTATCCGGTTTCAACCGGTTCAATCCGGTTTTATCCGGTTTGAACCGGTTCAATCCGGTTTTATCCGGTTTAAACCTGTTTGAACATGTACAATCCGGTTTTATGCGGTTTAAACCGGTTTAAGCCGGTTCAATCCGGTTTTATCCATTTTAAACCGGTTCTATCCGGTTCTATCCGGTTGAAACCGGTTTAAACCGGTTCAATCCGGTTTTATCCCGTTTGAACCAGTTCAATCCGGTTTTATCCGGTTTAAACCAGTTTGAACCCTTTCAATCTGGTTTTATCCGGTTTAAACCGGTTTGAACCGGTTCAATCCAGTTTTATCCGGTTTAAACGGGTTTAAGGCGCTTCAATCCGGTTTTATCCAGTTTAAACCAGTTCTATCCAGTTTTATCCGGTTGAAACAGGTTTAAACTGGTTCAATCCGGTTTTATCCGGTTTAAACCGGTTCAATCCGGTTTTATCCGGTTTAAACCGGTTCATTCCGGTTTTATCCGATCTGAACCGGTTCAATCCGGTTTTATCCGGTTTGAACCGGTTCAATCCGGTTTTATCCGGTTTAAACCGGTTCAATCCGGTTTTATCCGGTTTAAACCGGTTCATTCCGGTTTTATCCGGTTTTATCCGGTTTAAAACTGTTTGAACCCATTCAGTCCGGTTATATCCGGTTTAAACCGGTTTAAGCCGGTAAAATCCGGTTTTATCCAGTTAAAATCGGTTCTATCCGGTTCTATTCACTTGAAACCGGTTTAAACCGGTTCAATCCGGTTTTATCCGGTTTGAACCGTTTCAATCCGGTTTTATCCGGTTTAAACCGGTTCATTCCGGTTTTATCCGGTTTGAACCGGTTCAATCCGGGTTTATCCGGTTTGAACCGGTTCAATCCGGTTTTATCCGGTTTAAACCGGTTTAAGCCGGTAAAATCCGGTTTTATCCAGTTTAAATCGGTTCTATCCGGTTCTATCCAATTGAAACCGGTTTAAACCAGTTCAATCCGGTTTTATCCGGTTTAAACCGGTTTAAGCCGGTTCAATCCGGTTTTATCCGGTTTAAACCTTTTTGAACCCGTTCAATCCGGTTTTATCCGGTTTAAACCGGTTTAAGCCGGTAAAATCCGGTTTTATCCAGTTTAAATCGGTTCAATCCGGTTCTATCCAATTGAAACCGGTTTAAAACCGGTTCAATCCGGTTTTATCCGTTTTAAACCGTTTTAAGCCGGTTCAATCCGGTTTTATCCATTTTAAAACCGGTTCTATCCGGTTCTATCCGGTTGAAACCGGTTTAAACCGGTTCAATCCGGTTTTATCCGGTTTAAACAGGTTCATTCCGGTTTTATCCGGTTTGAACCGCTTTAATCCGGTTTTATCCGGTTTAAACCGGTCCAATCCGGTTTTATCCGGTTTAATCCGGTTTGAACCGGTCCAATCCGGTTTTATCCAGTTTAAACCGGTTTAAGCTGGTTAAATCCGTTTTTTCCAGTTTAAACCGGTTCTATCCCTTTCTATCCGGATGAAACCGGGTTAATTCGGTTCAGTCCGGTTTTATCCGGTTTAAACCGGTTCAATCCGGTTTTATCTGGTTTAAACCTGTTTGAACCCATTCAATCCGGTTTTATCCGGTATAAACCGGTTAAAGCCGGTAAAATCCAGTTTTATCGAGTTTAAACCGGTTCTATCCGGTTCTATCCGATTGAAACCGGTTTAAACCGGTTCAATCCGGTTTTATCCGGTTTTATCCGGTTTAAGCCGGTTCATTCCGGTTTTATCCGGTCTGAACCGGTTCAAACCGGTTTTATCCGGTCTGAACCGGTTCAATCCGGTTTTATCCGGTTTAAGCCGGTTCATTCCGGTTTTATCCGGTTTGAACCGGTTCAATCCGGTTTTATCCGGTTTGAACCGGTTCAATCCGGTTTTATCCGGTTTCAACCGGTCCAATCCGTTATTATCCGGTTTAAACTGGTACAATCCTTTTCTATCCGGTTGAAACCGGTTTAAACTGGTTCAATCCGGTTTTATCCGGTTTAAACCGGTTTAAGCCGGTGAAATCCGGTTTTATCCAGTTTAAACCTGTTCTATCCGGTTCTATCCGGTTGAAACCGGTTTACACCGGTTCAATCGGGTTTTATCCGGTTTAAAACGGTTCAATCTGGTTTTATCCGGTTTAAACCAGTTTGAACCGGTTCTATCCGTTTTTATCCGGTTTAAACCGGTTTAAGCCGGTTCAATCCGGTTTTATCCAGTTGAAACCGGTTCTGTCCGGTTCTATCCGGTTGAAGCCGGTTTAAACCGGTTCAATCTGGTTTTATCCGGTTTGAACCGATTCAATCCGGTTTTATCCGTTTTAAACCGCTTTGAACCGGATCAATCCGGTTTTATCCGGTTTAAAGCGGTTTAAGCCGGGAAAATCCGGTTTTATCCGGTTTAAAACGTTTCAATCTCGTTTTTATCCGGTTTAAACTGGTTTGAACCGGTTCAATCCGATTTTATCCGGTTTAAACTGGTTTAACCCGGTTCAATCTGGTTTTATCCAGTTTAAACCGGTTCTATCCGGTTGAAACCGGTTTAAACCGGTTCAATCCGGTTTTATCCGGTTTGAACCGGTACAATCCGGTTTTATCCGGTTTGAACCGGTTCATTCCGGTTTTATCCGGTTTGAACCGGTTCATTCCGGTTTTATCCGGTTTGAACCGGTTCAATCCGGTTTTATCCGGTTTGAAACGTTTCAATCCGGTTTTATCCGGTTTGAACCGGTTCAATCCGGTTTTTTCCAGTTTAAACCGGTTTAAGCTGGTTAAATCCGTTTTTTCCAGTTTAAACCGGTTCTATCCTGGTCTATCCGGTTGAAAGCGGGTTAATCCGGTTAAGTCCCGTTTTATCCGGTTTAAACCAGTTTAAGCCGGTTCAATCCGGTTTTTTCCGGTTTAAACTGGTTCAATCTGGTTTTATCCGGTTTAAACCGGTTTGAACCGGTTTAATCCGGTTATATCCGGTTGAAACCGGTTTAAGCCGGTACAATCCGGTTTTATCCGGTTTAAACCGTTTCAATCCGGTTTTATCCAGTTTAAACCAGTTCATTCCGGTTTTATCCGGTTTGAACCGATTCTATCCGGTTTTTTCCGTTTTAAACCGCTTTGAACCGGTTCAATCCGGTTTTATCCGGTTTAAAGCGGTTTAAGCCGGAAAAATCCGGTTTTATCCGGTTTGAACCAGTTCAATCCGGTTTTATCCGGTTTGAACCGGTCCAATCCGGTATTATCCGGTTTAAACTGGTTCAATCCTTTTCTATCCGGTTGAAACCGGTTTAAACTGGTTCAATCCGGTTTTATCCGGTTTAAACCGGTTTAAGCCGGTGAAATCCGGTTTTATCCAGTTTAAACCTGTTCTATCCAGTTCTATCCAGTTGAAACCGGTTTACACCGGATCAATCCGGTTTTATCCGGTTTAAAACGGTTCAATCTGGTTTTATCTGGTTTAAACCAGTTCATTCCGGTTTTATCCGGTTTGAACCGGTTCAATCCGGTTTTATCCTGTTTGAACCGGTTCAATCCGGTTTTATCCGGTTTGAAACGCTTCAATCCGCTTTTATGCGGTTTAAACCTGTTTGAACCTGTTCAATCTGGTTTTATCCGGTTTAAACCGGTTCTATCCTGTTCTATCCATTTGAAACTGGTTTAAACCGGTACAATCCGGTTTTATCCGGTTTAAACCGTTTCAATCCGGTTTTATCCAGTTTAAACCAGTTCATTCCGGTTTTATCCGGTTTGAACCGATTCTATCCGGTTTTTTCCGTTTTAAACCGCTTTGAACCGGTTCAATCCGGTTTTATCCGGTTTAAAGCGGTTTAAGCCGGGAAAATCCGGTTTTATCCGGTTTGAACCGGTTCAATCCGGTTTTATCCGGTTTGAACTGGTCCAATCCGGTTTTATCCGGTTTAAACTGGTTCAATCCTTTTCTATCCGGTTGAAACCGGTTTAAACTGGTTCAATCCGGTTTTATCCGGTTTAAACCGGTTTAAGCCGGTGAAATCCGGTTTTATCCAGTTTAAACCTGTTCTTTCCGGTTCTATCCAGTTGAAACCGGTTTACACCGGATCAATCCGGTTTTATCCGGTTTAAAACGGTTCAATCTGGTTTTATCCGGTTTAAACCAGTTTGAACCGGTTCTATCCGTTTTTATCCGGTTTTAAACCGGTTTAAGCCGGTTCAATCCGGTTTTATCCAGTTGAAACCGGTTCTGTCCGGTTCTATCCGGTTGAAGCCTGTTTAAACCGGTTCAATCCGGTTTTATCCGGTTTAAACCGGTTCAATCCTGTTTTATCTGGTTTAAGCTGGTTCATTCCGGTTTTATCCGGTTTGAACCGGTTCAATCCGGTTTTATCCGGTTTGAACCGTTTCAATCCGGTTTTATCTGGTTTAAACCGGTTCATTCCGGTTTTATCCGGTTTGAACCGGTTCAATCCGGGTTTATCCGGTTTGAACCGTTTCAATCCGGTTTTATCCGGTTTAAACCGGTTTAAGCCGGTAAAATCCGGTTTTATCCAGTTTAAATCGGTTCTATCCGGTTCTATCCAATTGAAACCGGTTTAAACCAGTTCAATCCGGTTTTATCCGGTTTAAACCGGTTTAAGCCGGTTCAATCCGGTTTTATCCGGTTTAAACCTTTTTGAACCCGTTCAATCGGTTTTATCCGGTTTAAAACCGGTTTAAGCCGGTAAAATCCGGTTTTATCCAGTTTAAATCGGTTCAATCCGGTTCTATCCAATTGAAACCGGTTTAAACCGGTTCAATCCGGTTTTATCCGGTTTAAACCGTTTTAAGCCGGTTCAATCCGGTTTTATCCATTTTAAACCGGTTCTATCCGGTTCTATCCGGTTGAAACCGGTTTAAACCGGTTCAATCCGGTTTTATCCGGTTTTAAACAGGTTCATTCCGGTTTTATCCGGTTTGAACCGCTTTAATCCGGTTTTATCCGGTTTAAACCGGTCCAATCCGGTTTTATCCGGTTTAATCCGGTTTGAACCGGTCCAATCCGGTTTTATCCAGTTTAAACCGGTTTAAGCTGGTTAAATCCGTTTTTTCCAGTTTAAACCGGTTCTATCCGGTTCTATCCGGATGAAACCGGGTTAATTCGGTTCAGTCCGGTTTTATCCGGTTTAAACCGGTTCAATCCGGTTTTATCTGGTTTAAACCTGTTTGAACCCATTCAATCCGGTTTTATCCGGTATAAACCGGTTAAAGCCGGTAAAATCCAGTTTTATCGAGTTTAAACCGGTTCTATCCGGTTCTATCCGATTGAAACCGGTTTAAACCGGTTCAATCCGGTTTTATCCGGTTTTATCCGGTTTTAAGCCGGTTCATTCCGGTTTTATCCGGTCTGAACCGGTTCAAACCGGTTTTATCCAGTCTGAACCGGTTCAATCCGGTTTTATCCGGTTTAAGCCGGTTCATTCCGGTTTTATCCGGTTTGAACCGGTTCAATCCGGTTTTATCCGGTTTGAACCGGTTCAATCCGGTTTTATCCGGTTTCAACCGGTCCAATCCGGTATTATCCGGTTTAAACTGGTACAATCCTTTTCTATCCGGTTGAATCCGGTTTAAACTGGTTCAATCCGGTTTTATCCGGTTTAAACCGGTTTAAGCCGGTGAAATCCGGTTTTATCCAGTTTAAACCTGTTCTATCCGGTTCTATCCGGTTGAAACCGGTTTACACCGGTTCAATCGGGTTTTATATCCGGTTTAAAACGGTTCAATCTGGTTTTATCCGGTTTAAACCAGTTTGAACCGGTTCTATCCGTTTTTATCCGGTTTTAAACCGGTTTAAGCCGGTTCAATCCGGTTTTATCCAGTTGAAACCGGTTCTGTCCGGTTCTATCCGGTTGAAGCCGGTTTAAACCGGTTCAATCTGGTTTATCCGGTTTGAACCGATTCAATCCGGTTTTATCCGTTTTAAACCGCTTTGAACCGGATCAATCCGGTTTTATCCGGTTTTAAAGCGGTTTAAGCCGGGGAAAATCCGGTTTTATCCGGTTTAAAACCGTTTCAATATCTCGTTTTTATCCGGTTTTAAACTGGTTTGAACCGGTTCAATCCGATTTTATCCGGTTTAAACTGGTTTAACCCGGTTCAATCTGGTTTTATCCAGTTTAAACCGGTTCTATCCGGTTGAAACCGGTTTAAACCGGTTCAATCCGGTTTTATCCGGTTTGAACCGGTACAATCCGGTTTTATCCGGTTTGAACCGGTTCATTCCGGTTTTATCCGGTTTGAACCGGTTCAATCCGGTTTTATCCGGTTTGAACCGGTTCAATCCGGTTTTATCCGGTTTGAACCGGTTCAATCCGGTTTTATCCGGTTTGAACAGGTTCAATCCGGTTTTATCCGTTTTAATCCTGTTTGAACAGGTTCAATCCGGTTTTATGCGGTTTAAACCGGTTTAAGCCGGTTCAATCCGGTTTTATCCATTTTAAACCGGTTCTATCCGGTTCTATCCGGTTGAAACCGGTTGAAACCGGTTCAATCCGGTTTAAACCAGTTCATTCCGGTTTTATCCCGTTTGAACCGGTTCAATCCGGTTTTATCCGGTTTGAACCGGTTCAATCCGGTTTTATCCGGTTTAAACCGGTTCATTCCGGTTTTATCCGGTTTGAACCGGTTCAATCCGGTTTTATCTGGTTTGAACCACTTCAATCCGGTTTTATCCGGTTTAAACCAGTTTGAACCCGTTCAATCCGGTTTTATCCGGTTTAAACCAGTTTAAGCCGGTTCAATCCGGTTTAATCCATTTTAAACCGGTTCTATCCGGTTCTATCCGGTTGAAACCGGTTTAAACCGGTTCAATCCGGTTTTATCCGGTTTGAACCAGTTCATTCCGGTTTTATCCGGTTTGAACCAGTTCAATCCGGTTTTATCCGGTTTCAACCGGTTCAATCCGGTTTTATCCGGTTTGAACCGGTTCAATCCGGTTTTATCCGGTTTAAACCTGTTTGAACATGTACAATCCGGTTTTATGCGGTTTAAACCGGTTTAAGCCGGTTCAATCCGGTTTTATCCATTTTAAACCGGTTCTATCCGGTTCTATCCGGTTGAAACCGGTTTAAACCGGTTCAATCCGGTTTTATCCCGTTTGAACCAGTTCAATCCGGTTTTATCCGGTTTAAACCAGTTTGAACCCTTTCAATCTGGTTTTATCCGGTTTAAACCGGTTTGAACCGGTTCAATCCAGTTTTATCCGGTTTAAACGGGTTTAAGGCGCTTCAATCCGGTTTTATCCAGTTTAAACCAGTTCTATCCAGTTTTATCCGGTTGAAACAGGTTTAAACTGGTTCAATCCGGTTTTATCCGGTTTAAACCGGTTCAATCCGGTTTTATCCGGTTTAAACCGGTTCATTCCGGTTTTATCCGATCTGAACCGGTTCAATCCGGTTTTATCCGGTTTGAACCGGTTCAATCCGGTTTTATCCGGTTTAAACCGGTTCAATCCGGTTTTATCCGGTTTAAACCGGTTCATTCCGGTTTTATCCGGTTTTATCCGGTTTAAAACTGTTTGAACCCATTCAGTCCGGTTATATCCGGTTTAAACCGGTTTAAGCCGGTAAAATCCGGTTTTATCCAGTTAAAATCGGTTCTATCCGGTTCTATTCACTTGAAACCGGTTTAAACCGGTTCAATCCGGTTTTATCCGGTTTAAACCGGTTTAAGCCGGTTCAATCCGGTTTTATCCGGTTTAAACCGGTTCAATCCGGTTTTATCCGGTTTAAACCAGTTCATTCCGGTTTTATCCGGTTTAAACCTGTTTGAACCGGTTCAATCCGGTTTTATCCGGTTTAAACCTTTTTGAACCCGTTCAATCCGGTTTTATCCGGTTTAAACCGGTTTAAGCCGGTAAAATCCGGTTTTATCCAGTTTAAATCGGTTCAATCCGGTTCTATCCAATTGAAACCGGTTTAAACCGGTTCAATCCGGTTTTATCCGGTTTAAACCGTTTTAAGCCGGTTCAATCCGGTTTTATCCAGTTTAAACCGGTTTAAGCTGGTTAAATCCGTTTTTTCCAGTTTAAACCGGTTCTATCCGGTTCTATCCGGATGAAACCGGGTTAATTCGGTTCAGTCCGGTTTTATCCGGTTTAAACCGGTTCAATCCGGTTTTATCTGGTTTAAACCTGTTTGAACCCATTCAATCCGGTTTTATCCGATATAAACCGGTTTATCCCGGTAAAATCCAGTTTTATCGAGTTTAAACCGGTTCTATCCGGTTCTATCCGATTGAAACCGGTTTAAACCGGTTCAATCCGGTTTTATCCGGTTTTATCCGGTTTAAGCCGGTTCATTCCGGTTTTATCCGGTTTGAACCGGTTCAAACCGGTTTTATCCGGTCTGAACCGGTTCAATCCGGTTTTATCCGGTTTAAGCCGGTTCATTCCGGTTTTATCCGGTTTGAACCGGTTCAATCCGGTTTTATCCGGTTTCAACCGGTCCAATCCGATATTATCCGGTTTAAACTGGTTCAATCCTTTTCTATCCGGTTGAAACCGGTTTGAACTGGTTCAATCCGGTTTTATCCGGTTTAAAACGTTTTAAGCTGGTTCGATCCGGTTTTATCCATTTTAAACCGGTTCTATACGGTTCTATCTGGTTGAAACCGGTTTAAACCGGTTCAATCCGGTTTTATCCGGTTTAAACCAGTTCATTCCAGTTTTATCCGGTTTGAACCGTTTCAATCCGGTTTTATCCAGTTTAAACCAGTTCATTCCGGTTTTATCCGGTTTGAACCGATTCAATCCGGTTTTATCCGTTTTAAAACCGCTTTGAACCGGATCAATCCGGTTTTATCCGGTTTAAAGCGGTTTAAGCCGGGAAAATCCGGTTTTATCCGGTTTAAACCGTTTCAATCTCGTTTTATCCGGTTTAAACTGGTTTGAACCGGTTCAATCCGATTTTATCCGGTTTAAACTGGTTTAACCCGTTTCAATCTGGTTTTATCCAGTTTAAACCGGTTCTATCCGGTTGAAACCGGTTTAAACCGGTTCAATCCGGTTTTATCCGGTTTGAACCGGTACAATCCGGTTTTATCCGGTTTGAACCGGTTCATTCCGGTTTTATCCTGTTTGAACCGGTTCAATCCGGTTTTATCCGGTTTGAACCGGTTCAATCCGGTTTTATCCGGTTTGAACCGGTTCAATCCGGTTTTATCCGGTTTGAACCGGTTCAATCCGGTTTTATCCGGTTTGAACCGGTTCAATCCGGTTTTATCCAGTTAGAACCGGTTCAATCCGGTTTTATCCGGTTTAATCCTGTTTGAACAGGTTCAATCCGGTTTTATGCGGTTTAAACCGGTTTAAGCCGGTTCAATCCGGTTTTATCCATTTTAAACCGGTTCTATCCGGTTCTATCCGGTTGAAACCGGTTGAAACCGGTTCAATCCGGTTTAAACCAGTTCATTCCGGTTTTATCCCGTTTGAACCGGTTCAATCCGGTTTTATCCGGTTTGAACTGGTTCAATCCGGTTTTATCCGGTTTAAACCGGTTCATTCCGGTTTTATCCGGTTTGAACCGGTTCAATCCGGTTTTATCCGGTTTGAACCGGTTCAATCCGGTTTTATCTGGTTTGAACCACTTCAATCCGGTTTTATCCGGTTTAAACCAGTTCATTCCAGTTTTATCCGGTTTGAACCGTTTCAATCCGGTTTTATCCAGTTTAAACCAGTTCATTCCGGTTTTATCCGGTTTGAACCGATTCAATCCGGTTTTATCCGTTTTAAACCGCTTTGAACCGGATCAATCCGGTTTTATCCGGTTTAAAGCGGTTTAAGCCGGGAAAATCCGGTTTTATCCGGTTTAAACCGTTTCAATCTCGTTTTATCCGGTTTAAACTGGTTTGAACCGGTTCAATCCGATTTTATCCGGTTTAAACTGGTTTAACCCGTTTCAATCTGGTTTTATCCAGTTTAAACCGGTTCTATCCGGTTGAAACCGGTTTAAACCGGTTCAATCCGGTTTTATCCGGTTTGAACCGGTTCATTCCGGTTTTATCCTGTTTGAACCGGTTCAATCCGGTTTTATCCGGTTTGAACCGGTTCAATCCGGTTTTATCCGGTTTGAACCGGTTCAATCCGGTTTTATCCGGTTTGAACCGGTTCAATCCGGTTTTATCCAGTTTGAACCGGTTCAATCCGGTTTTATCCAGTTAGAACCGGTTCAATCCGGTTTTATCCGGTTTAATCCTGTTTGAACAGGTTCAATCCGGTTTTATGCGGTTTAAACCGGTTTAAGCCGGTTCAATCCGGTTTTATCCATTTTAAACCGGTTCTATCCGGTTCTATCCGGTTGAAACCTGTTGAAACCGGTTCAATCCGGTTTAAACCAGTTCATTCCGGTTTTATCCCGTTTGAACCGGTTCAATCCGGTTTTATCCGGTTTGAACCGGTTCAATCCGGTTTTATCCGGTTTAAACCGGTTCATTCCGGTTTTATCCGGTTTGAACCGGTTCAATCCGGTTTTATCTGGTTTGAACCACTTCAATCCGGTTTTATCCGGTTTAAACCAGTTTGAACCCGTTCAATCCGGTTTTATCCGGTTTAAACCAGTTTAAGCCGGTTCAATCCGGTTTAATCCATTTTAAACCGGTTCTATCCGGTTCTATCCGGTTGAAACCGGTTTAAACCGGTTCAATCCGGTTTTATCCGGTTTGAACCAGTTCATTCCGGTTTTATCCGGTTTGAACCAGTTCAATCCGGTTTTATCCGGTTTCAACCGGTTCAATCCGGTTTTATCCGGTTTGAACCGGTTCAATCCGGTTTTATCCGGTTTAAACCTGTTTGAACATGTACAATCCGGTTTTATGCGGTTTAAACCGGTTTAAGCCGGTTCAATCCGGTTTTATCCATTTTAAACCGGTTCTATCCGGTTCTATCCGGTTGAAACCGGTTTAAACCGGTTCAATCCGGTTTTATCCCGTTTGAACCAGTTCAATCCGGTTTTATCCGGTTTAAACCAGTTTGAACCCTTTCAATCTGGTTTTATCCGGTTTAAACCGGTTTGAACCGGTTCAATCCAGTTTTATCCGGTTTAAACGGGTTTAAGGCGCTTCAATCCGGTTTTATCCAGTTTAAACCAGTTCTATCCAGTTTTATCCGGTTGAAACAGGTTTAAACTGGTTCAATCCGGTTTTATCCGGTTTAAACCGGTTCAATCCGGTTTTATCCGGTTTAAACCGGTTCATTCCGGTTTTATCCGATCTGAACCGGTTCAATCCGGTTTTATCCGGTTTGAACCGGTTCAATCCGGTTTTATCCGGTTTAAACCGGTTCAATCCGGTTTTATCCGGTTTAAACCGGTTCATTCCGGTTTTATCCGGTTTTATCCGGTTTAAAACTGTTTGAACACATTCAGTCCGGTTATATCCGGTTTAAACCGGTTTAAGCCGGTAAAATCCGGTTTTATCCAGTTAAAATCGGTTCTATCCGGTTCTATTCACTTGAAACCGGTTTAAACCGGTTCAATCCGGTTTTATCCGGTTTAAACCGGTTTAAGCCGGTTCAATCCAGTTTTATCCGGTTTAAACCGGTTCAATCCGGTTTTATCCGGTTTAAACCAGTTCATTCCGGTTTTATCCGGTTTAAACCGGTTTGAACCGGTTCAATCCGGTTTTATCCGGTTTAAACCTTTTTGAACCCGTTCAATCCGGTTTTATCCGGTTTAAACCGGTTTAAGCCGGTAAAATCCGGTTTTATCCAGTTTAAATCGGTTCAATCCGGTTCTATCCAATTGAAACCGGTTTAAACCGGTTCAATCCGGTTTTATCCGGTTTAAACCGTTTTAAGCCGGTTCAATCCGGTTTTATCCAGTTTAAACCGGTTTAAGCTGGTTAAATCCGTTTTTTCCAGTTTAAACCGGTTCTATCCGGTTCTATCCGGATGAAACCGGGTTAATTCGGTTCAGTCCGGTTTTATCCGGTTTAAACCGGTTCAATCCGGTTTTATCTGGTTTAAACCTGTTTGAACCCATTCAATCCGGTTTTATCCGGTATAAACCGGTTTATCCCGGTAAAATCCAGTTTTATCGAGTTTAAACCGGTTCTATCCGGTTCTATCCGATTGAAACCGGTTTAAACCGGTTCAATCCGGTTTTATCCGGTTTTATCCGGTTTAAGCCGGTTCATTCCGGTTTTATCCGGTTTGAACCGGTTCAAACCGGTTTTATCCGGTCTGAACCGGTTCAATCCGGTTTTATCCGGTTTAAGCCGGTTCATTCCGGTTTTATCCGGTTTGAACCGGTTCAATCCGGTTTTATCCGGTTTCAACCGGTCCAATCCGATATTATCCGGTTTAAACTGGTTCAATCCTTTTCTATCCGGTTGAAACCGGTTTGAACTGGTTCAATCCGGTTTTATCCGGTTTAAAACGTTTTAAGCTGGTTCGATCCGGTTTTATCCATTTTAAACCGGTTCTATACGGTTCTATCTGGTTGAAACCGGTTTAAACCGGTTCAATCCGGTTTTATCCGGTTTAAACCAGTTCATTCCAGTTTTATCCGGTTTGAACCGTTTCAATCCGGTTTTATCCAGTTTAAACCAGTTCATTCCGGTTTTATCCGGTTTGAACCGATTCAATCCGGTTTTATCCGTTTTAAACCGCTTTGAACCGGATCAATCCGGTTTTATCCGGTTTAAAGCGGTTTAAGCCGGGAAAATCCGGTTTTATCCGGTTTAAACCGTTTCAATCTCGTTTTATCCGGTTTAAACTGGTTTGAACCGGTTCAATCCGATTTTATCCGGTTTAAACTGGTTTAACCCGTTTCAATCTGGTTTTATCCAGTTTAAACCGGTTCTATCCGGTTGAAACCGGTTTAAACCGGTTCAATCCGGTTTTATCCGGTTTGAACCGGTACAATCCGGTTTTATCCGGTTTGAACCGGTTCATTCCGGTTTTATCCTGTTTGAACCGGTTCAATCCGGTTTTATCCGGTTTGAACCGGTTCAATCCGGTTTTATCCGGTTTGAACCGGTTCAATCCGGTTTTATCCGGTTTGAACCGGTTCAATCCGGTTTTATCCGGTTTGAACCGGTTCAATCCGGTTTTATCCAGTTAGAACCGGTTCAATCCGGTTTTATCCGGTTTAATCCTGTTTGAACAGGTTCAATCCGGTTTTATGCGGTTTAAACCGGTTTAAGCCGGTTCAATCCGGTTTTATCCATTTTAAACCGGTTCTATCCGGTTCTATCCGGTTGAAACCGGTTGAAACCGGTTCAATCCGGTTTAAACCAGTTCATTCCGGTTTTATCCCGTTTGAACCGGTTCAATCCGGTTTTATCCGGTTTGAACTGGTTCAATCCGGTTTTATCCGGTTTAAACCGGTTCATTCCGGTTTTATCCGGTTTGAACCGGTTCAATCCGGTTTTATCCGGTTTGAACCGGTTCAATCCGGTTTTATCTGGTTTGAACCACTTCAATCCGGTTTTATCCGGTTTAAACCAGTTTGAACCCGTTCAATCCGGTTTTATCCGGTTTAAACCGGTTTAAGCCGGTTCAATCCGGTTTAATCCATTTTAAACCGGTTCTATCCGGTTCTATCCGGTTGAAACCGGTTTAAACCGGTTCAATCCGGTTTTATCCCGTTTGAACCAGTTCAATCCGGTTTTATCCGGTTTAAACCAGTTTGAACCCTTTCAATCCGGTTTTATCCGGTTTAAACCGGTTTAAGCCGGTTCAATCCGGTTTTATCCAGTTGAAACTGGTTCTGTCCAGTTCTATCCGGTTGAAGCCGGTTTAAACCGGTTCAATCTGGTTTTATCCGGTTTAAACCGGTTCAATCCTGTTTTATCCGGTTTGAACCGGTTCAATCCGGTTTTATCCGGTTTGAACTGGTTCATTCCGGTTTTATCCGGTTTGAACCGGTTCAATCCGGTTTTATCCGGTTTGAAACGTTTCAATCCGGTTTTATCCGGTTTGAACCGGTTCAATCCGGTTTTATCCAGTTTAAACCGGTTTAAGCTGGTTAAATCCGTTTTTTCCAGTTTAAACCGGTTCTATCCTGGTCTATCCGGTTGAAACCGGGTTAATCCGGTTAAGTCCCGTTTTATCCGGTTTAAACCAGTTTAAGCCGGTTCAATCCGTTTTTTTCCGGTTTAAACTGGTTCAATCTGGTTTTATCCGGTTTAAACCGGTTTGAACCGGTTTAATCCGGTTATATCCGGTTGAAACCGGTTTAAGCCGGTTCAATCCGGTTTTATCCAGTTTAAACCGGTTGTATCCTGTTCTATCCATTTGAAACTGGTTTAAACCGGTACAATCCGGTTTTATCCGGTTTAAACCGTTTCAATCCGGTTTTATCCAGTTTAAACCAGTTCATTCCGGTTTTATCCGGTTTGAACCGATTCTATCCGGTTTTTTCCGTTTTAAACCGCTTTGAACCGGTTCAATCCGGTTTTATCCGGTTTAAAGCGGTTTAAGCCGGAAAAATCCGGTTTTATCCGGTTTGAACCAGTTCAATCCGGTTTTATCCGGTTTGAACCGGTCCAATCCGGTATTATCCGGTTTAAACTGGTTCAATCCTTTTCTATCCGGTTGAAACCGGTTTAAACTGGTTCAATCCGGTTTTATCCGGTTTAAACCGGTTTAAGCCGGTGAAATCCGGTTTTATCCAGTTTAAACCTGTTCTATCCAGTTCTATCCAGTTGAAACCGGTTTGCACCGGATCAATCCGGTTTTATCCGGTTTAAAACGGTTCAATCTGGTTTTATCTGGTTTAAACCAGTTCATTCCGGTTTTATCCGGTTTGAACCGGTTCAATCCGGTTTTATCCTGTTTGAACCGGTTCAATCCGGTTTTATCCGGTTTGAACCGCTTCAATCCGCTTTTATGCGGTTTAAACCTGTTTGAACCTGTTCAATCTGGTTTTATCCGGTTTAAACCGGTTCTATCCTGTTCTATCCATTTGAAACTGGTTTAAACCGGTACAATCCGGTTTTATCCGGTTTAAACCGTTTCAATCCGGTTTTATCCAGTTTGAACCAGTTCATTCCGGTTTTATCCGGTTTGAACCGATTCTATCCGGTTTTTTCCGTTTTAAACCGCTTTGAACCGGTTCAATCCGGTTTTATCCGGTTTAAAGCGGTTTAAGCCGGGAAAATCCGGTTTTATCCGGTTTGAACCGGTTCAATCCGGTTTTATCCGGTTTGAACTGGTCCAATCCGGTTTTATCCGGTTTAAACTGGTTCAATCCTTTTCTATCCGGTTGAAACCGGTTTAAACTGGTTCAATCCGGTTTTATCCGGTTTAAACCGGTTTAAGCCGGTGAAATCCGGTTTTATCCAGTTTAAACCTGTTCTATCCGGTTCTGTCCAGTTGAAACCGGTTTACACCGGATCAATCCGGTTTTATCCGGTTTAAAACGGTTCAATCTGGTTTTATCCGGTTTAAACCAGTTTGAACCGGTTCTATCCGTTTTTATCCGGTTTAAACCGGTTTAAGCCGGTTCAATCCGGTTTTATCCAGTTGAAACCGGTTCTGTCCGGTTCTATCCGGTTGAAGCCTGTTTAAACCGGTTCAATCCGGTTTTATCCGGTTTAAACCGGTTCAATCCTGTTTTATCTGGTTTAAGCTGGTTCATTCCGGTTTTATCCGGTTTGAACCGGTTCAATCCGGTTTTATCCGGTTTGAACCGTTTCAATCCGGTTTTATCCGGTTTAAACCGGTTCATTCCGGTTTTATCCGGTTTGAACCGGTTCAATCCGGGTTTATCCGGTTTGAACCGGTTCAATCCGGTTTTATCCGGTTTAAACCGGTTTAAGCCGGTAAAATCCGGTTTTATCCAGTTTAAATCGGTTCTATCCGGTTCTATCCAATTGAAACCGGTTTAAACCAGTTCAATCCGGTTTTATCCGGTTTAAACCGGTTTAAGCCGGTTCAATCCGGTTTTATCCGGTTTAAACCTTTTTGAACCCGTTCAATCCGGTTTTATCCGGTTTAAACCGGTTTAAGCCGGTAAAATCCGGTTTTATCCAGTTTAAATCGGTTCAATCCGGTTCTATCCAATTGAAACCGGTTTAAACCGGTTCAATCCGGTTTTATCCGTTTTAAACCGTTTTAAGCCGGTTCAATCCGGTTTTATCCATTTTAAACCGGTTCTATCCGGTTCTATCCGGTTGAAACCGGTTTAAACCGGTTCAATCCGGTTTTATCCGGTTTAAACAGGTTCATTCCGGTTTTATCCGGTTTGAACCGCTTTAATCCGGTTTTATCCGGTTTAAACCGGTCCAATCCGGTTTTATCCGGTTTAATCCGGTTTGAACCGGTCCAATCCGGTTTTATCCAGTTTAAACCGGTTTAAGCTGGTTAAATCCGTTTTTTCCAGTTTAAACCGGTTCTATCCCTTTCTATCCGGATGAAACCGGGTTAATTCGGTTCAGTCCGGTTTTATCCGGTTTAAACCGGTTCAATCCGGTTTTATCTGGTTTAAACCTGTTTGAACCCATTCAATCCGGTTTTATCCGGTATAAACCGGTTAAAGCCGGTAAAATCCAGTTTTATCGAGTTTAAACCGGTTCTATCCGGTTCTATCCGATTGAAACCGGTTTAAACCGGTTCAATCCGGTTTTATCCGGTTTTATCCGGTTTAAGCCGGTTCATTCCGGTTTTATCCGGTCTGAACCGGTTCAAACCGGTTTTATCCGGTCTGAACCGGTTCAATCCGGTTTTATCCGGTTTAAGCCGGTTCATTCCGGTTTTATCCGGTTTGAACCGGTTCAATCCGGTTTTATCCAGTTTGAACCGGTTCAATCCGGTTTTATCCGGTTTCAACCGGTCCAATCCGTTATTATCCGGTTTAAACTGGTACAATCCTTTTCTATCCGGTTGAAACCGGTTTAAACTGGTTCAATCCGGTTTTATCCGGTTTAAACCGGTTTAAGCCGGTGAAATCCGGTTTTATCCAGTTTAAACCTGTTCTATCCGGTTCTATCCGGTTGAAACCGGTTTACACCGGTTCAATCGGGTTTTATCCGGTTTAAAACGGTTCAATCTGGTTTTATCCGGTTTAAACCAGTTTGAACCGGTTCTATCCGTTTTTATCCGGTTTAAACCGGTTTAAGCCGGTTCAATCCGGTTTTATCCAGTTGAAACCGGTTCTGTCCGGTTCTATCCGGTTGAAGCCGGTTTAAACCGGTTCAATCTGGTTTTATCCGGTTTGAACCGATTCAATCCGGTTTTATCCGTTTTAAACCGCTTTGAACCGGATCAATCCGGTTTTATCCGGTTTAAAGCGGTTTAAGCCGGGAAAATCCGGTTTTATCCGGTTTAAAACGTTTCAATCTCGTTTTATCCGGTTTAAACTGGTTTGAACCGGTTCAATCCGATTTTATCCGGTTTAAACTGGTTTAACCCGGTTCAATCTGGTTTTATCCAGTTTAAACCGGTTCTATCCGGTTGAAACCGGTTTAAACCGGTTCAATCCGGTTTTATCCGGTTTGAACCGGTACAATCCGGTTTTATCCGGTTTGAACCGGTTCATTCCGGTTTTATCCGGTTTGAACCGGTTCATTCCGGTTTTAGCCGGTTTGAACCGGTTCAATCCGGTTTTATCCGGTTTGAAACGTTTCAATCCGGTTTTATCCGGTTTGAACCGGTTCAATCCGGTTTTATCCAGTTTAAACCGGTTTATGCTGGTTAAATCCGTTTTTTCCAGTTTAAACCGGTTCTATCCTGGTCTATCCGGTTGAAACCGGGTTAATCCGGTTAAGTCCCGTTTTATCCGGTTTAAACCAGTTTAAGCCGGTTCAATCCGGTTTTTTCCGGTTTAAACTGGTTCAATCTGGTTTTATCCGGTTTAAACCTGTTTGAACCGGTTTAATCCGGTTATATCCGGTTGAAACCGGTTTAAGCCGGTTCAATCCGGTTTTATCCAGTTTAAACCGGTTCTATCCTGTTCTATCCATTTGAAACTGGTTTAAACCGGTACAATCCGGTTTTATCCGGTTTAAACCGTTTCAATCCGGTTTTATCCAGTTTAAACCAGTTCATTCCGGTTTTATCCGGTTTGAACCGATTCTATCCGGTTTTTTCCGTTTTAAACCGCTTTGAACCGGTTCAATCCGGTTTTATCCGGTTTAAAGCGGTTTAAGCCGGAAAAATCCGGTTTTATCCGGTTTGAACCAGTTCAATCCGGTTTTATCCGGTTTGAACCGGTCCAATCCGGTATTATCCGGTTTAAACTGGTTCAATCCTTTTCTATCCGGTTGAAACCGGTTTAAACTGGTTCAATCCGGTTTTATCCGGTTTAAACCGGTTTAAGCCGGTGAAATCCGGTTTTATCCAGTTTAAACCTGTTCTATCCAGTTCTATCCAGTTGAAACCGGTTTACACCGGATCAATCCGGTTTTATCCGGTTTAAAACGGTTCAATCTGGTTTTATCTGGTTTAAACCAGTTCATTCCGGTTTTATCCGGTTTGAACCGGTTCAATCCGGTTTTATCCTGTTTGAACCGGTTCAATCCGGTTTTATCCGGTTTGAACCGCTTCAATCCGCTTTTATGCGGTTTAAACCTGTTTGAACCTGTTCAATCTGGTTTTATCCGGTTTAAACCGGTTCTATCCTGTTCTATCCATTTGAAACTGGTTTAAACCGGTACAATCCGGTTTTATCCGGTTTAAACCGTTTCAATCCGGTTTTATCCAGTTTAAACCAGTTCATTCCGGTTTTATCCGGTTTGAACCGATTCTATCCGGTTTTTTCCGTTTTAAACCGCTTTGAACCGGTTCAATCCGGTTTTATCCGGTTTAAAGCGGTTTAAGCCGGGAAAATCCGGTTTTATCCGGTTTGAACCGGTTCAATCCGGTTTTATCCGGTTTGAACTGGTCCAATCCGGTTTTATCCGGTTTAAACTGGTTCAATCCTTTTCTATCCGGTTGAAACCGGTTTAAACTGGTTCAATCCGGTTTTATCCGGTTTAAACCGGTTTAAGCCGGTGAAATCCGGTTTTATCCAGTTTAAACCTGTTCTTTCCGGTTCTATCCAGTTGAAACCGGTTTACACCGGATCAATCCGGTTTTATCCGGTTTAAAACGGTTCAATCTGGTTTTATCCGGTTTAAACCAGTTTGAACCGGTTCTATCCGTTTTTATCCGGTTTAAACCGGTTTAAGCCGGTTCAATCCGGTTTTATCCAGTTGAAACCGGTTCTGTCCGGTTCTATCCGGTTGAAGCCTGTTTAAACCGGTTCAATCCGGTTTTATCCGGTTTAAACCGGTTCAATCCTGTTTTATCTGGTTTAAGCTGGTTCATTCCGGTTTTATCCGGTTTGAACCGGTTCAATCCGGTTTTATCCGGTTTGAACCGTTTCAATCCGGTTTTATCTGGTTTAAACCGGTTCATTCCGGTTTTATCCGGTTTGAACCGGTTCAATCCGGGTTTATCCGGTTTGAACCGTTTCAATCCGGTTTTATCCGGTTTAAACCGGTTTAAGCCGGTAAAATCCGGTTTTATCCAGTTTAAATCGGTTCTATCCGGTTCTATCCAATTGAAACCGGTTTAAACCAGTTCAATCCGGTTTTATCCGGTTTAAACCGGTTTAACCCGGTTCAATCCGGTTTTATCCGGTTTAAACCTTTTTGAACCCGTTCAATCCGGTTTTATCCGGTTTAAACCGGTTTAAGCCGGTAAAATCCGGTTTTATCCAGTTTAAATCGGTTCAATCCGGTTCTATCCAATTGAAACCGGTTTAAACCGGTTCAATCCGGTTTTATCCGGTTTAAACCGTTTTAAGCCGGTTCAATCCGGTTTTATCCATTTTAAACCGGTTCTATCCGGTTCTATCCGGTTGAAACCGGTTTAAACCGGTTCAATCCGGTTTTATCCGGTTTAAACAGGTTCATTCCGGTTTTATCCGGTTTGAACCGCTTTAATCCGGTTTTATCCGGTTTAAACCGGTCCAATCCGGTTTTATCCGGTTTAATCCGGTTTGAACCGGTCCAATCCGGTTTTATCCAGTTTAAACCGGTTTAAGCTGGTTAAATCCGTTTTTTCCAGTTTAAACCGGTTCTATCCGGTTCTATCCGGATGAAACCGGGTTAATTCGGTTCAGTCCGGTTTTATCCGGTTTAAACCGGTTCAATCCGGTTTTATCTGGTTTAAACCTGTTTGAACCCATTCAATCCGATTTTATCCGGTATAAACCGGTTAAAGCCGGTAAAATCCAGTTTTATCGAGTTTAAACCGGTTCTATCCGGTTCTATCCGATTGAAACCGGTTTAAACCGGTTCAATCCGGTTTTATCCGGTTTTATCCGGTTTAAGCCGGTTCATTCCGGTTTTATCCGGTCTGAACCGGTTCAAACCGGTTTTATCCAGTCTGAACCGGTTCAATCCGGTTTTATCCGGTTTAAGCCGGTTCATTCCGGTTTTATCCGGTTTGAACCGGTTCAATCCGGTTTTATCCGGTTTGAACCGGTTCAATCCGGTTTTATCCGGTTTCAACCGGTCCAATCCGGTATTATCCGGTTTAAACTGGTACAATCCTTTTCTATCCGGTTGAATCCGGTTTAAACTGGTTCAATCCGGTTTTATCCGGTTTAAACCGGTTTAAGCCGGTGAAATCCGGTTTTATCCAGTTTAAACCTGTTCTATCCGGTTCTATCCGGTTGAAACCGGTTTACACCGGTTCAATCGGGTTTTATCCGGTTTAAAACGGTTCAATCTGGTTTTATCCGGTTTAAACCAGTTTGAACCGGTTCTATCCGTTTTTATCCGGTTTAAACCGGTTTAAGCCGGTTCAATCCGGTTTTATCCAGTTGAAACCGGTTCTGTCCGGTTCTATCCGGTTGAAGCCGGTTTAAACCGGTTCAATCTGGTTTTATCCGGTTTGAACCGATTCAATCCGGTTTTATCCGTTTTAAACCGCTTTGAACCGGATCAATCCGGTTTTATCCGGTTTAAAGCGGTTTAAGCCGGGAAAATCCGGTTTTATCCGGTTTAAACCGTTTCAATCTCGTTTTATCCGGTTTAAACTGGTTTGAACCGGTTCAATCCGATTTTATCCGGTTTAAACTGGTTTAACCCGGTTCAATCTGGTTTTATCCAGTTTAAACCGGTTCTATCCGGTTGAAACCGGTTTAAACCGGTTCAATCCGGTTTTATCCGGTTTGAACCGGTACAATCCGGTTTTATCCGGTTTGAACCGGTTCATTCCGGTTTTATCCGGTTTGAACCGGTTCAATCCGGTTTTATCCGGTTTGAACCGGTTCAATCCGGTTTTATCCGGTTTGAACCGGTTCAATCCGGTTTTATCCGGTTTGAACCGGTTCAATCCGGTTTTATCCGTTTTAATCCTGTTTGAACAGGTTCAATCCGGTTTTATGCGGTTTAAACCGGTTTAAGCCGGTTCAATCCGGTTTTATCCATTTTAAACCGGTTCTATCCGGTTCTATCCGGTTGAAACCGGTTGAAACCGGTTCAATCCGGTTTAAACCAGTTCATTCCGGTTTTATCCCGTTTGAACCGGTTCAATCCGGTTTTATCCGGTTTGAACCGGTTCAATCCGGTTTTATCCGGTTTAAACCGGTTCATTCCGGTTTTATCCGGTTTGAACCGGTTCAATCCGGTTTTATCTGGTTTGAACCACTTCAATCCGGTTTTATCCGGTTTAAACCAGTTTGAACCCGTTCAATCCGGTTTTATCCGGTTTAAACCAGTTTAAGCCGGTTCAATCCGGTTTAATCCATTTTAAACCGGTTCTATCCGGTTCTATCCGGTTGAAACCGGTTTAAACCGGTTCAATCCGGTTTTATCCGGTTTGAACCAGTTCATTCCGGTTTTATCCGGTTTGAACCAGTTCAATCCGGTTTTATCCAGTTTCAACCGGTTCAATCCGGTTTTATCCGGTTTGAACCGGTTCAATCCGGTTTTATCCGGTTTAAACCTGTTTGAACATGTACAATCCGGTTTTATGCGGTTTAAACCGGTTTAAGCCGGTTCAATCCGGTTTTATCCATTTTAAACCGGTTCTATCCGGTTCTATCCGGTTGAAACCGGTTTAAACCGGTTTTATCCCGTTTGAACCAGTTCAATCCGGTTTTATCCGGTTTAAACCAGTTTGAACCCTTTCAATCTGGTTTTATCCGGTTTAAACCGGTTTGAACCGGTTCAATCCAGTTTTATCCGGTTTAAACGGGTTTAAGGCGCTTCAATCCGGTTTTATCCAGTTTAAACCAGTTCTATCCAGTTTTATCCGGTTGAAACAGGTTTAAACTGGTTCAATCCGGTTTTATCCGGTTTAAACCGGTTCAATCCGGTTTTATCCGGTTTAAACCGGTTCATTCCGGTTTTATCCGATCTGAACCGGTTCAATCCGGTTTTATCCGGTTTGAACCGGTTCAATCCGGTTTTATCCGGTTTAAACCGGTTCAATCCGGTTTTATCCGGTTTAAACCGGTTCATTCCGGTTTTATCCGGTTTTATCCGGTTTAAAACTGTTTGAACCCATTCAGTCCGGTTATATCCGGTTTAAACCGGTTTAAGCCGGTAAAATCCGGTTTTATCCAGTTAAAATCGGTTCTATCCGGTTCTATTCACTTGAAACCGGTTTAAACCGGTTCAATCCGGTTTTATCCGGTTTAAACCGGTTTAAGCCGGTTCAATCCGGTTTTATCCGGTTTAAACCGGTTCAATCCGGTTTTATCCGGTTTAAACCGGTTCAATCCGGTTTTATCCGGTTTAAACCAGTTCATTCCGGTTTTATCCGGTTTAAACCGGTTTGAACCGGTTCAATCCGGTTTTATCCGGTTTAAACCTTTTTGAACCCGTTCAATGCGGTTTTATCCGGTTTAAACCGGTTTAAGCCGGTAAAATCCGGTTTTATCCAGTTTAAATCGGTTCAATCCGGTTCTATCCAATTGAAACCGGTTTAAACCGGTTCAATCCGGTTTTATCCGGTTTAAACCTTTTTAAGCCGGTTCAATCCGGTTTTATCCAGTTTAAACCGGTTTAAGCTGGTTAAATCCGTTTTTTCCAGTTTAAACCGGTTCTATCCGGTTCTATCCGGATGAAACCGGGTTAATTCGGTTCAGTCCGGTTTTATCCGGTTTAAACCGGTTCAATCCGGTTTTATCTGGTTTAAACCTGTTTGAACCCATTCAATCCGGTTTTATCCGGTATAAACCGGTTTATGCCGGTAAAATCCAGTTTTATCGAGTTTAAACCGGTTCTATCCGGTTCTATCCGATTGAAACCGGTTTAAACCGGTTCAATCCGGTTTTATCCGGTTTTATCCGGTTTAAGCCGGTTCATTCCGGTTTTATCCGGTTTGAACCGGTTCAAACCGGTTTTATCCGGTCTGAACCGGTTCAATCCGGTTTTATCCGGTTTAAGCCGGTTCATTCCGGTTTTATCCGGTTTGAACCGGTTCAATCCGGTTTTATCCGGTTTGAACCGGTTCAATCCGGTTTTATCCGGTTTCAACCGGTCCAATCCGGTATTATCCGGTTTAAACTGGTACAATCCTTTTCTATCCGGTTGAAACTGGTTTAAAGTGGTTCAATCCGGTTTTATCCGGTTTAAACCGGTTTAAGCCGGTGAAATCCGGTTTTATCCAGTTTAAACCTGTTCTATCCGGTTCTATCCGGTTGAAACCGGTTTACACCGGTTCAATCGGGTTTTATCCGGTTTAAAACGGTTCAATCTGGTTTTATCCGGTTTAAACCAGTTTGAACCGGTTCTATCCGTTTTTATCCGGTTTAAACCGGTTTAAGCCGGTTCAATCCGGTTTTATCCAGTTGAAACCGGTTCTGTCCGGTTCTATCCGGTTGAAGCCGGTTTAAACCGGTTCAATCTGGTTTTATCCGGTTTAAACTGGTTCAATCCTGTTTTATCCGGTTTAAGCTGGTTCATTCCGGTTTTATCCGGTTTGAACCGGTTCATTCCGGTTTTATCCGGTTTAAACCGGTTCAATCCGGTTTTATCCGGTTTGAACCGTTTCAATCCGGTTTTATCCGGTTTGAACCGGTTCAAACCGGTTTTATCCGGTCTGAACCGGTTCAATCCGGTTTTATCCGGTTTAAGCCGGTTCATTCCGGTTTTATCCGGTTTGAACCGGTTCAATCCGGTTTTATCCGGTTTAAGCCGGTTCATTCCGGTTTTATCCGGTTTGAACCGGTTCAATCCGGTTTTATCCGGTTTGACCCGGTTCAATCCGGTTTTATCCGGTTTCAACCGGTCCAATCCGATATTATCCGGTTTAAACTGGTTCAATCCTTTTCTATCCGGTTGAAACCGGTTTGAACTGGTTCAATCCGGTTTTATCCGGTTTAAAACGTTTTAAGCTGGTTCGATCCGGTTTTATCCATTTTAAACCGGTTCTATACGGTTCTATCTGGTTGAAACCGGTTTAAACCGGTTCAATCCGGTTTTATCCGGTTTAAACCAGTTCATTCCGGTTTTATCCGGTTTGAACCGTTTCAATCCGGTTTTATCCGGTTTAAACCGTTTCAATCCGGTTTTATCCAGTTTAAACCAGTTCATTCCGGTTTTATCCGGTTTGAACCGATTCAATCCGGTTTTATCCGTTTTAAACCGCTTTGAACCGGATCAATCCGGTTTTATCCGGTTTAAACCGTTTCAATCTCGTTTTATCCGGTTTAAACTGGTTTGAACCGGTTCAATCCGATTTTATCCGGTTTAAACTGGTTTAACCCGGTTCAATCTGGTTTTATCCAGTTTAAACCGGTTCTATCCGGTTGAAACCGGTTTAAACCGGTTCAATCCGGTTTTATCCGGTTTGAACCGGTACAATCCGGTTTTATCCGGTTTGAACCGGTTCATTCCGGTTTTATCCTGTTTGAACCGGTTCAATCCGGTTTTATCCGGTTTGAACCGGTTCAATCCGGTTTTATCCGGTTTGAACCGGTTCAATCCGGTTTTATCCGGTTTGAACCGGTTCAATCCGGTTTTATCCGGTTAGAACCGGTTCAATCCGGTTTTATCCGGTTTAATCCTGTTTGAACAGGTTCAATCCGGTTTTATGCGGTTTAAACCGGTTTAAGCCGGTTCAATCCGGTTTAATCCATTTTAAACCGGTTCTATCCGGTTCTATCCGGTTGAAACCGGTTTAAACCGGTTCAATCCGGTTTTATCCCGTTTGAACCAGTTCAATCCGGTTTTATCCGGTTTAAACCAGTTTGAACCCTTTCAATCCGGTTTTATCCGGTTTAAACCGGTTTAAGCCGGTTCAATCCGGTTTTATCCAGTTGAAACTGGTTCTGTCCAGTTCTATCCGGTTGAAGCCGGTTTAAACCGGTTCAATCTGGTTTTATCCGGTTTAAACCGGTTCAATCCTGTTTTATCCGGTTTAAGCTGGTTCATTCCGGTTTTATCCGGTTTGAACCGGTTCAATCCGGTTTTATCCGGTTTGAACCGGTTCAATCCGGTTTTATCCGGTTTGAACCGGTTCATTCCGGTTTTATCCGGTTTGAACCGGTTCAATCCGGTTTTATCCGGTTTGAAACGTTTCAATCCGGTTTTATCCGGTTTGAACCGGTTCAATCCGGTTTTATCCAGTTTAAACCGGTTTAAGCTGGTTAAATCCGTTTTTTCCAGTTTAAACCGGTTCTATCCTGGTCTATCCGGTTGAAACCGGGTTAATCCGGTTAAGTCCCGTTTTATCCGGTTTAAACCAGTTTAAGCCGGTTCAATCCGGTTTTTTCCGGTTTAAACTGGTTCAATCTGGTTTTATCCGGTTTAAACCGGTTTGAACCGTTTAATCCGGTTATATCCGGTTGAAACCGGTTTAAGCCGGTTCAATCCGGTTTTATCCAGTTTAAACCGGTTCTATCCTGTTCTATCCATTTGAAACTGGTTTAAACCGGTACAATCCGGTTTTATCCGGTTTAAACCGTTTCAATCCGGTTTTATCCAGTTTAAACCAGTTCATTCCGGTTTTATCCGGTTTGAACCGATTCTATCCGGTTTTTTCCGTTTTAAACCGCTTTGAACCGGTTCAATCCGGTTTTATCCGGTTTAAAGCGGTTTAAGCCGGAAAAATCCGGTTTTATCCGGTTTGAACCAGTTCAATCCGGTTTTATCCGGTTTGAACCGGTCCAATCCGGTATTATCCGGTTTAAACTGGTTCAATCCTTTTCTATCCGGTTGAAACCGGTTTAAACTGGTTCAATCCGGTTTTATCCGGTTTAAACCGGTTTAAGCCGGTGAAATCCGGTTTTATCCAGTTTAAACCTGTTCTATCCAGTTCTATCCAGTTGAAACCGGTTTACACCGGATCAATCCGGTTTTATCCGGTTTAAAACGGTTCAATCTGGTTTTATCTGGTTTAAACCAGTTCATTCCGGTTTTATCCGGTTTGAACCGGTTCAATCCGGTTTTATCCTGTTTGAACCGGTTCAATCCGGTTTTATCCGGTTTGAACCGCTTCAATCCGCTTTTATGCGGTTTAAACCTGTTTGAACCTGTTCAATCTGGTTTTATCCGGTTTAAACCGGTTCTATCCTGTTCTATCCATTTGAAACTGGTTTAAACCGGTACAATCCGGTTTTATCCGGTTTAAACCGTTTCAATCCGGTTTTATCCAGTTTAAACCAGTTCATTCCGGTTTTATCCGGTTTGAACCGATTCTATCCGGTTTTTTCCGTTTTAAACCGCTTTGAACCGGTTCAATCCGGTTTTATCCGGTTTAAAGCGGTTTAAGCCGGGAAAATCCGGTTTTATCCGGTTTGAACCGGTTCAATCCGGTTTTATCCGGTTTGAACCGGTCCAATCCGGTTTTATCCGGTTTAAACTGGTTCAATCCTTTTCTATCCGGTTGAAACCGGTTTAAACTGGTTCAATCCGGTTTTATCCGGTTTAAACCGGTTTAAGCCGGTGAAATCCGGTTTTATCCAGTTTAAACCTGTTCTATCCGGTTCTATCCAGTTGAAACCGGTTTACACCGGATCAATCCGGTTTTATCCGGTTTAAAACGGTTCAATCTGGTTTTATCCGGTTTAAACCAGTTTGAACCGGTTCTATCCGTTTTTATCCGGTTTAAACCGGTTTAAGCCGGTTCAATCCGGTTTTATCCAGTTGAAACCGGTTCTGTCCGGTTCTATCCGGTTGAAGCCTGTTTAAACCGGTTCAATCCGGTTTTATCCGGTTTAAACCGGTTCAATCCTGTTTTATCTGGTTTAAGCTGGTTCATTCCGGTTTTATCCGGTTTGAACTGGTTCAATCCGGTTTTATCCGGTTTGAACCGTTTCAATCCGGTTTTATCCGGTTTAAACCGGTTCATTCCGGTTTTATCCGGTTTGAACCGGTTCAATCCGGGTTTATCCGGTTTGAACCGTTTCAATCCGGTTTTATCCGGTTTAAACCGGTTTAAGCCGGTAAAATCCGGTTTTATCCAGTTTAAATCGGTTCTATCCGGTTCTATCCAATTGAAACCGGTTTAAACCAGTTCAATCCGGTTTTATCCGGTTTAAACCGGTTTAAGCCGGTTCAATCCGGTTTTATCCGGTTTAAACCTTTTTGAACCCGTTCAATCCGGTTTTATCCGGTTTAAACCGGTTTAAGCCGGTAAAATCCGGTTTTATCCAGTTTAAATCGGTTCAATCCGGTTCTATCCAATTGAAACCGGTTTAAACCGGTTCAATCCGGTTTTATCCATTTTAAACCGGTTCTATCCGGTTCTATCCGGTTGAAACCGGTTTAAACCGGTTCAATCCGGTTTTATCCGGTTTAAACAGGTTCATTCCGGTTTTATCCGGTTTGAACCGCTTTAATCCGGTTTTATCCGGTTTAAACCGGTCCAATCCGGTTTTATCCGGTTTAATCCGGTTTGAACCGGTCCAATCCGGTTTTATCCAGTTTAAACCGGTTTAAGCTGGTTAAATCCGTTTTTTCCAGTTTAAACCGGTTCTATCCGGTTCTATCCGGATGAAACCGGGTTAATTCGGTTCAGTCCGGTTTTATCCGGTTTAAACCGGTTCAATCCGGTTTTATCTGGTTTAAACCTGTTTGAACCCATTCAATCCGGTTTTATCCGGTATAAACCGGTTAAAGCCGGTAAAATCCAGTTTTATCGAGTTTAAACCGGTTCTATCCGGTTCTATCCGATTGAAACCAGTTTAAACCGGTTCAATCCGGTTTTATCCGGTTTTATCCGGTTTAAGCCGGTTCATTCCGGTTTTATCCGGTCTGAACCGGTTCAAACCGGTTTTATCCGGTCTGAACCGGTTCAATCCGGTTTTATCCGGTTTAAGCCGGTTCATTCCGGTTTTATCCGGTTTGAACCGGTTCAATCCGGTTTTATCCGGTTTGAACCGGTTCAATCCGGTTTTATCCGGTTTCAACCGGTCCAATCCGGTATTATCCGGTTTAAACTGGTACAATCCTTTTCTATCCGGTTGAAACCGGATGAAACTGGTTCAATCCGGTTTTATCCGGTTTAAACCGGTTTAAGCCGGTGAAATCCGGTTTTATCCAGTTTAAACCTGTTCTATCCGGTTCTATCCGGTTGAAACCGGTTTACACCGGTTCAATCGGGTTTTATCCGGTTTAAACCGGTTCAATCCGGTTTTATCCGGTTTTATCCGGTTTAAGCCGGTTCATTCCGGTTTTATCCGGTTTGAACCGGTTCAAACCGGTTTTATCCGGTCTGAACCGGTTCAATCCGGTTTTATCCGGTTTAAGCCGGTTCATTCCGGTTTTATCCGGTTTGAACCGGTTCAATCCGGTTTTATCCGGTTTGAACCGGTTCAATCCGGTTTTATCCGGTTTCAACCGGTCCAATCCGGTATTATCCGGTTTAAACTGGTACAATCCTTTTCTATCCGGTTGAAACTGGTTTAAACTGGTTCAATCCGGTTTTATCCGGTTTAAACCGGTTTAAGCCGGTGAAATCCGGTTTTATCCAGTTTAAACCTGTTCTATCCGGTTCTATCCGGTTGAAACCGGTTTACACCGGTTCAATCGGGTTTTATCCGGTTTAAAACGGTTCAATCTGGTTTTATCCGGTTTAAACCAGTTTGAACCGGTTCTATCCGTTTTTATCCGGTTTAAACCGGTTTAAGCCGGTTCAATCCGGTTTTATCCAGTTGAAACCGGTTCTGTCCGGCTCTATCCGGTTGAAGCCGGTTTAAACCGGTTCAATCTGGTTTTATCCGGTTTAAACTGGTTCAATCCTGTTTTATCCGGTTTAAGCTGGTTCATTCCGGTTTTATCCGGTTTGAACCGGTTCATTCCGGTTTTATCCGGTTTAAACCGGTTCAATCCGGTTTTATCCGGTTTGAACCGTTTCAATCCGGTTTTATCCGGTTTGAACCGGTTCAAACCGGTTTTATCCGGTCTGAACCGGTTCAATCCGGTTTTATCCGGTTTAAGCCGGTTCATTCCGGTTTTATCCGGTTTGAACCGGTTCAATCCGGTTTTATCCGGTTTAAGCCGGTTCATTCCGGTTTTATCCGGTTTGAACCGGTTCAATCCGGTTTTATCCGGTTTGACCCGGTTCAATCCGGTTTTATCCGGTTTCAACCGGTCCAATCCGATATTATCCGGTTTAAACTGGTTCAATCCTTTTCTATCCGGTTGAAACCGGTTTGAACTGGTTCAATCCGGTTTTATCCGGTTTAAAACGTTTTAAGCTGGTTCGATCCGGTTTTATCCATTTTAAACCGGTTCTATACGGTTCTATCTGGTTGAAACCGGTTTAAACCGGTTCAATCCGGTTTTATCCGGTTTAAACCAGTTCATTCCGGTTTTATCCGGTTTGAACCGTTTCAATCCGGTTTTATCCGGTTTAAACCGTTTCAATCCGGTTTTATCCAGTTTAAACCAGTTCATTCCGGTTTTATCCGGTTTGAACCGATTCAATCCGGTTTTATCCGTTTTAAACCGCTTTGAACCGGATCAATCCGGTTTTATCCGGTTTAAACCGTTTCAATCTCGTTTTATCCGGTTTAAACTGGTTTGAACCGGTTCAATCCGATTTTATCCGGTTTAAACTGGTTTAACCCGGTTCAATCTGGTTTTATCCAGTTTAAACCGGTTCTATCCGGTTGAAACCGGTTTAAACCGGTTCAATCCGGTTTTATCCGGTTTGAACCGGTACAATCCGGTTTTATCCGGTTTGAACCGGTTCATTCCGGTTTTATCCTGTTTGAACCGGTTCAATCCGGTTTTATCCGGTTTGAACCGGTTCAATCCGGTTTTATCCGGTTTGAACCGGTTCAATCCGGTTTTATCCGGTTTGAACCGGTTCAATCCGGTTTTATCCGGTTAGAACCGGTTCAATCCGGTTTTATCCGGTTTAATCCTGTTTGAACAGGTTCAATCCGGTTTTATGCGGTTTAAACCGGTTTAAGCCGGTTCAATCCGGTTTAATCCATTTTAAACCGGTTCTATCCGGTTCTATCCGGTTGAAACCGGTTTAAACCGGTTCAATCCGGTTTTATCCCGTTTGAACCAGTTCAATCCGGTTTTATCCGGTTTAAACCAGTTTGAACCCTTTCAATCCGGTTTTATCCGGTTTAAACCGGTTTAAGCCGGTTCAATCCGGTTTTATCCAGTTGAAACTGGTTCTGTCCAGTTCTATCCGGTTGAAGCCGGTTTAAACCGGTTCAATCTGGTTTTATCCGGTTTAAACCGGTTCAATCCTGTTTTATCCGGTTTAAGCTGGTTCATTCCGGTTTTATCCGGTTTGAACCGGTTCAATCCGGTTTTATCCGGTTTGAACCGGTTCAATCCGGTTTTATCCGGTTTGAACCGGTTCATTCCGGTTTTATCCGGTTTGAACCGGTTCAATCCGGTTTTATCCGGTTTGAAACGTTTCAATCCGGTTTTATCCGGTTTGAACCGGTTCAATCCGGTTTTATCCAGTTTAAACCGGTTTAAGCTGGTTAAATCCGTTTTTTCCAGTTTAAACCGGTTCTATCCTGGTCTATCCGGTTGAAACCGGGTTAATCCGGTTAAGTCCCGTTTTATCCGGTTTAAACCAGTTTAAGCCGGTTCAATCCGGTTTTTTCCGGTTTAAACTGGTTCAATCTGGTTTTATCCGGTTTAAACCGGTTTGAACCGTTTAATCCGGTTATATCCGGTTGAAACCGGTTTAAGCCGGTTCAATCCGGTTTTATCCAGTTTAAACCGGTTCTATCCTGTTCTATCCATTTGAAACTGGTTTAAACCGGTACAATCCGGTTTTATACGGTTTAAACCGTTTCAATCCGGTTTTATCCAGTTTAAACCAGTTCATTCCGGTTTTATCCGGTTTGAACCGATTCTATCCGGTTTTTTCCGTTTTAAACCGCTTTGAACCGGTTCAATCCGGTTTTATCCGGTTTAAAGCGGTTTAAGCCGGAAAAATCCGGTTTTATCCGGTTTGAACCAGTTCAATCCGGTTTTATCCGGTTTGAACCGGTCCAATCCGGTATTATCCGGTTTAAACTGGTTCAATCCTTTTCTATCCGGTTGAAACCGGTTTAAACTGGTTCAATCCGGTTTTATCCGGTTTAAACCGGTTTAAGCCGGTGAAATCCGGTTTTATCCAGTTTAAACCTGTTCTATCCAGTTCTATCCAGTTGAAACCGGTTTACACCGGATCAATCCGGTTTTATCCGGTTTAAAACGGTTCAATCTGGTTTTATCTGGTTTAAACCAGTTCATTCCGGTTTTATCCGGTTTGAACCGGTTCAATCCGGTTTTATCCTGTTTGAACCGGTTCAATCCGGTTTTATCCGGTTTGAACCGCTTCAATCCGCTTTTATGCGGTTTAAACCTGTTTGAACCTGTTCAATCTGGTTTTATCCGGTTTAAACCGGTTCTATCCTGTTCTATCCATTTGAAACTGGTTTAAACCGGTACAATCCGGTTTTATCCGGTTTAAACCGTTTCAATCCGGTTTTATCCAGTTTAAACCAGTTCATTCCGGTTTTATCCGGTTTGAACCGATTCTATCCGGTTTTTTCCGTTTTAAACCGCTTTGAACCGGTTCAATCCGGTTTTATCCGGTTTAAAGCGGTTTAAGCCGGGAAAATCCGGTTTTATCCGGTTTGAACCGGTTCAATCCGGTTTTATCCGGTTTGAACCGGTCCAATCCGGTTTTATCCGGTTTAAACTGGTTCAATCCTTTTCTATCCGGTTAAAACCGGTTTAAACTGGTTCAATCCGGTTTTATCCGGTTTAAAACGTTTTAAGCCGGTGAAATCCGGTTTTATCCAGTTTAAACCTGTTCTATCCGGTTCTATCCAGTTGAAACCGGTTTACACCGGATCAATCCGGTTTTATAAGGTTTAAAACGGTTCAATCTGGTTTTATCCGGTTTAAACCAGTTTGAACCGGTTCTATCCGTTTTTATCCGGTTTAAACCGGTTTAAGCCGGTTCAATCCGGTTTTATCCAGTTGAAACCGGTTCTGTCCGGTTCTATCCGGTTGAAGCCTGTTTAAACCGGTTCAATCCGGTTTTATCCGGTTTAAACCGGTTCAATCCTGTTTTATCTGGTTTAAGCTGGTTCATTCCGGTTTTATCCGGTTTGAACTGGTTCAATCCGGTTTTATCCGGTTTGAACCGTTTCAATCCGGTTTTATCCGGTTTAAACCGGTTCATTCCGGTTTTATCCGGTTTGAACCGGTTCAATCCGGGTTTATCCGGTTTGAACCGTTTCAATCCGGTTTTATCCGGTTTAAACCGGTTTAAGCCGGTAAAATCCGGTTTTATCCAGTTTAAATCGGTTCTATCCGGTTCTATCCAATTGAAACCGGTTTAAACCAGTTCAATCCGGTTTTATCCGGTTTAAACCGGTTTAAGCCGGTTCAATCCGGTTTTATCCGGTTTAAACCTTTTTGAACCCGTTCAATCCGGTTTTATCCGGTTTAAACCGGTTTAAGCCGGTAAAATCCGGTTTTATCCAGTTTAAATCGGTTCAATCCGGTTCTATCCAATTGAAACCGGTTTAAACCGGTTCAATCCGGTTTTATCCATTTTAAACCGGTTCTATCCGGTTCTATCCGGTTGAAACCGGTTTAAACCGGTTCAATCCGGTTTTATCCGGTTTAAACAGGTTCATTCCGGTTTTATCCGGTTTGAACCGCTTTAATCCGGTTTTATCCGGTTTAAACCGGTCCAATCCGGTTTTATCCGGTTTAATCCGGTTTGAACCGGTCCAATCCGGTTTTATCCAGTTTAAACCGGTTTAAGCTGGTTAAATCCGTTTTTTCCAGTTTAAACCGGTTCTATCCGGTTCTATCCGGATGAAACCGGGTTAATTCGGTTCAGTCCGGTTTTATCCGGTTTAAACCGGTTCAATCCGGTTTTATCTGGTTTAAACCTGTTTGAACCCATTCAATCCGGTTTTATCCGGTATAAACCGGTTAAAGCCGGTAAAATCCAGTTTTATCGAGTTTAAACCGGTTCTATCCGGTTCTATCCGATTGAAACCAGTTTAAACCGGTTCAATCCGGTTTTATCCGGTTTTATCCGGTTTAAGCCGGTTCATTCCGGTTTTATCCGGTCTGAACCGGTTCAAACCGGTTTTATCCGGTCTGAACCGGTTCAATCCGGTTTTATCCGGTTTAAGCCGGTTCATTCCGGTTTTATCCGGTTTGAACCGGTTCAATCCGGTTTTATCCGGTTTGAACCGGTTCAATCCGGTTTTATCCGGTTTCAACCGGTCCAATCCGGTATTATCCGGTTTAAACTGGTACAATCCTTTTCTATCCGGTTGAAACCGGATGAAACTGGTTCAATCCGGTTTTATCCGGTTTAAACCGGTTTAAGCCGGTGAAATCCGGTTTTATCCAGTTTAAACCTGTTCTATCCGGTTCTATCCGGTTGAAACCGGTTTACACCGGTTCAATCGGGTTTTATCCGGTTTAAACCGGTTCAATCCGGTTTTATCCGGTTTTATCCGGTTTAAGCCGGTTCATTCCGGTTTTATCCGGTTTGAACCGGTTCAAACCGGTTTTATCCGGTCTGAACCGGTTCAATCCGGTTTTATCCGGTTTAAGCCGGTTCATTCCGGTTTTATCCGGTTTGAACCGGTTCAATCCGGTTTTATCCGGTTTGAACCGGTTCAATCCGGTTTTATCCGGTTTCAACCGGTCCAATCCGGTATTATCCGGTTTAAACTGGTACAATCCTTTTCTATCCGGTTGAAACTGGTTTAAACTGGTTCAATCCGGTTTTATCCGGTTTAAACCGGTTTAAGCCGGTGAAATCCGGTTTTATCCAGTTTAAACCTGTTCTATCCGGTTCTATCCGGTTGAAACCGGTTTACACCGGTTCAATCGGGTTTTATCCGGTTTAAAACGGTTCAATCTGGTTTTATCCGGTTTAAACCAGTTTGAACCGGTTCTATCCGTTTTTATCCGGTTTAAACCGGTTTAAGCCGGTTCAATCCGGTTTTATCCAGTTGAAACCGGTTCTGTCCGGTTCTATCCGGTTGAAGCCGGTTTAAACCGGTTCAATCTGGTTTTATCCGGTTTAAACCGGTTCAATCCTGTTTTATCCGGTTTAAGCTGGTTCATTCCGGTTTTATCCGGTTTGAACCGGTTCATTCCGGTTTTATCCGGTTTAAACCGGTTCAATCCGGTTTTATCCGGTTTGAACCGTTTCAATCCGGTTTTATCCGGTTTGAACCGGTTCAAACCGGTTTTATCCGGTCTGAACCGGTTCAATCCGGTTTTATCCGGTTTAAGCCGGTTCATTCCGGTTTTATCCGGTTTGAACCGGTTCAATCCGGTTTTATCCGGTTTAAGCCGGTTCATTCCGGTTTTATCCGGTTTGAACCGGTTCAATCCGGTTTTATCCGGTTTGACCCGGTTCAATCCGGTTTTATCCGGTTTCAACCGGTCCAATCCGATATTATCCGGTTTAAACTGGTTCAATCCTTTTCTATCCGGTTGAAACCGGTTTGAACTGGTTCAATCCGGTTTTATCCGGTTTAAAACGTTTTAAGCTGGTTCGATCCGGTTTTATCCATTTTAAACCGGTTCTATACGGTTCTATCTGGTTGAAACCGGTTTAAACCGGTTCAATCCGGTTTTATCCGGTTTAAACCAGTTCATTCCGGTTTTATCCGGTTTGAACCGTTTCAATCCGGTTTTATCCGGTTTAAACCGTTTCAATCCGGTTTTATCCAGTTTAAACCAGTTCATTCCGGTTTTATCCGGTTTGAACCGATTCAATCCGGTTTTATCCGTTTTAAACCGCTTTGAACCGGATCAATCCGGTTTTATCCGGTTTAAAGCGGTTTAAGCCGGGAAAATCCGGTTTTATCCGGTTTAAACCGTTTCAATCTCGTTTTATCCGGTTTAAACTGGTTTGAACCGGTTCAATCCGATTTTATCTGGTTTAAACTGGTTTAACCCGGTTCAATCTGGTTTTATCCAGTTTAAACCGGTTCTATCCGGTTGAAACCGGTTTAAACCGGTTCAATCCGGTTTTATCCGGTTTGAACCGGTACAATCCGGTTTTATCCGGTTTGAACCGGTTCATTCCGGTTTTATCCTGTTTGAACCGGTTCAATCCGGTTTTATCCGGTTTGAACCGGTTCAATCCGGTTTTATCCTGTTTGAACCGGTTCAATCCGGTTTTATCCGGTTTGAACCGGTTCAATCCGGTTTTATCCGGTTTGAACCGGTTCAATCCGGTTTTATCCAGTTAGAACCGGTTCAATCCGGTTTTATCCGGTTTAATCCTGTTTGAACAGGTTCAATCCGGTTTTATGCGGTTTAAACCGGTTTAAGCCGGTTCAATCCGGTTTAATCCATTTTAAACCGGTTCTATCCGGTTCTATCCGGTTGAAACCGGTTTAAACCGGTTCAATCCGGTTTTATCCCGTTTGAACCAGTTCAATCCGGTTTTATCCGGTTTAAAACGGTTCAATCTGGTTTTATCTGGTTTAAACCAGTTCATTCCGGTTTTATCCGGTTTGAACCGGTTCAATCCGGTTTTATCCTGTTTGAACCGGTTCAATCCGGTTTTATCCGGTTTGAACCGCTTCAATCCGCTTTTATGCGGTTTAAACCTGTTTGAACCTGTTCAATCTGGTTTTATCCGGTTTAAACCGGTTCTATCCTGTTCTATCCATTTGAAACTGGTTTAAACCGGTACAATCCGGTTTTATCCGGTTTAAACCGTTTCAATCCGGTTTTATCCAGTTTAAACCAGTTCATTCCGGTTTTATCCGGTTTGAACCGATTCTATCCGGTTTTTTCCGTTTTAAACCGCTTTGAACCGGTTCAATCCGGTTTTATCCGGTTTAAAGCGGTTTAAGCCGGGAAAATCCGGTTTTATCCGGTTTGAACCGGTTCAATCCGGTTTTATCCGGTTTGAACCGGTCCAATCCGGTTTTATCCGGTTTAAACTGGTTCAATCCTTTTCTATCCGGTTAAAACCGGTTTAAACTGGTTCAATCCGGTTTTATCCGGTTTAAAACGTTTTAAGCCGGTGAAATCCGGTTTTATCCAGTTTAAACCTGTTCTATCCGGTTCTATCCAGTTGAAACCGGTTTACACCGGATCAATCCGGTTTTATCCGGTTTAAAACGGTTCAATCTGGTTTTATCCGGTTTAAACCAGTTTGAACCGGTTCTATCCGTTTTTATCCGGTTTAAACCGGTTTAAGCCGGTTCAATCCGGTTTTATCCAGTTGAAACCGGTTCTGTCCGGTTCTATCCGGTTGAAGCCTGTTTAAACCGGTTCAATCCGGTTTTATCCGGTTTAAACCGGTTCAATCCTGTTTTATCTGGTTTAAGCTGGTTCATTCCGGTTTTATCCGGTTTGAACCGGTTCAATCCGGTTTTATCCGGTTTGAACCGTTTCAATCCGGTTTTATCCGGTTTAAACCGGTTCATTCCGGTTTTATCCGGTTTGAACCGGTTCAATCCGGGTTTATCCGGTTTGAACCGTTTCAATCCGGTTTTATCCGGTTTAAACCGGTTTAAGCCGGTAAAATCCGGTTTTATCCAGTTTAAATCGGTTCTATCCGGTTCTATCCAATTGAAACCGGTTTAAACCAGTTCAATCCGGTTTTATCCGGTTTAAACCGGTTTAAGCCGGTTCAATCCGGTTTTATCCGGTTTAAACCTTTTTGAACCCGTTCAATCCGGTTTTATCCGGTTTAAACCGGTTTAAGCCGGTAAAATCCGGTTTTATCCAGTTTAAATCGGTTCAATCCGGTTCTATCCAATTGAAACCGGTTTAAACCGGTTCAATCCGGTTTTATCCATTTTAAACCGGTTCTATCCGGTTCTATCCGGTTGAAACCGGTTTAAACCGGTTCAATCCGGTTTTATCCGGTTTAAACAGGTTCATTCCGGTTTTATCCGGTTTGAACCGCTTTAATCCGGTTTTATCCGGTTTAAACCGGTCCAATCCGGTTTTATCCGGTTTAATCCGGTTTGAACCGGTCCAATCCGGTTTTATCCAGTTTAAACCGGTTTAAGCTGGTTAAATCCGTTTTTTCCAGTTTAAACCGGTTCTATCCGGTTCTATCCGGATGAAACCGGGTTAATTCGGTTCAGTCCGGTTTTATCCGGTTTAAACCGGTTCAATCCGGTTTTATCTGGTTTAAACCTGTTTGAACCCATTCAATCCGGTTTTATCCGGTATAAACCGGTTAAAGCCGGTAAAATCCAGTTTTATCGAGTTTAAACCGGTTCTATCCGGTTCTATCCGATTGAAACCAGTTTAAACCGGTTCAATCCGGTTTTATCCGGTTTTATCCGGTTTAAGCCGGTTCATTCCGGTTTTATCCGGTCTGAACCGGTTCAAACCGGTTTTATCCGGTCTGAACCGGTTCAATCCGGTTTTATCCGGTTTAAGCCGGTTCATTCCGGTTTTATCCGGTTTGAACCGGTTCAATCCGGTTTTATCCGGTTTGAACCGGTTCAATCCGGTTTTATCCGGTTTCAACCGGTCCAATCCGGTATTATCCGGTTTAAACTGGTACAATCCTTTTCTATCCGGTTGAAACCGGATGAAACTGGTTCAATCCGGTTTTATCCGGTTTAAACCGGTTTAAGCCGGTGAAATCCGGTTTTATCCAGTTTAAACCTGTTCTATCCGGTTCTATCCGGTGGAAACCGGTTTACACCGGTTCAATCGGGTTTTATCCGGTTTAAAACGGTTCAATCTGGTTTTATCCGGTTTAAACCAGTTTGAACCGGTTCTATCCGTTTTTATCCGGTTTAAACCGGTTTAAGCCGGTTCAATGCGGTTTTATCCAGTTGAAACCGGTTCTGTCCGGTTCTATCCAGTTGAAGCCGGTTTAAACCGGTTCAATCTGGTTTTATCCGGTTTGAACCGATTCAATCCGGTTTTATCCGTTTTAAACCGCTTTGAACCGGATCAATCCGGTTTTATCCGGTTTAAAGCGGTTTAAGCCGGGAAAATCCGGTTTTATCCGGTTTAAACCGTTTCAATCTCGTTTTATCCGGTTTAAACTGGTTTGAACCGGTTCAATCCGATTTTATCCGGTTTAAACTGGTTTAACCCGGTTCAATCTGGTTTTATCCAGTTTAAACCGGTTCTATCCGGTTGAAACCGGTTTAAACCGGTTCAATCCGGTTTTATCCGGTTTGAACCGGTACAATCCGGTTTTATCCGGTTTGAACCGGTTCATTCCGGTTTTATCCGGTTTGAACCGGTTCATTCCGGTTTTATCCGGTTTGAACCGGTTCAATCCGGTTTTATCCGGTTTGAAACGTTTCAATCCGGTTTTATCCGGTTTGAACCGGTTTAATCCGGTTTTATCCAGTTTAAACCGGTTTAAGCTGGTTAAATCCGTTTTTTCCAGTTTAAACCGGTTCTATCCTGGTCTATCCGGTTGAAACCGGGTTAATCCGGTTAAGTCCCGTTTTATCCGGTTTAAACCAGTTTAAGCCGGTTCAATCCGGTTTTTTCCGGTTTAAACTGGTTCAATCTGGTTTTATCCGGTTTAAACCGGTTTGAACCGGTTTAATCCGGTTATATCCGGTTGAAACCGGTTTAAGCCGGTTCAATCCGGTTTTATCCAGTTTAAACCGGTTCTATCCTGTTCTATCCATTTGAAACTGGTTTAAACCGGTACAATCCGGTTTTATCCGGTTTAAACCGTTTCAATCCGGTTTTATCCAGTTTAAACCAGTTCATTCCGGTTTTATCCGGTTTGAACCGGTTCAATCCGGTTTTATCCGGTTTGAACCGGTTCAATCCGGTTTTATCCGGTTTCAACCGGTCCAATCCGGTATTATCCGGTTTAAACTGGTACAATCCTTTTCTATCCGGTTGAAACCGGTTTAAACTGGTTCAATCCGGTTTTATCCGGTTTAAACCGGTTTAAGCCGGTGAAATCCGGTTTTATCCAGTTTAAACCTGTTCTATCCGGTTCTATCCGGTTGAAACCGGTTTACACCGGTTCAATCGGGTTTTATCCGGTTTAAAACGGTTCAATCTGGTTTTATCCGGTTTAAACCAGTTTGAACCGGTTCTATCCGTTTTTATCCGGTTTAAACCGGTTTAAGCCGGTTCAATCCGGTTTTATCCAGTTGAAACCGGTTCTGTCCGGTTCTATCCGGTTGAAGCCGGTTTAAACCGGTTCAATCTGGTTTTATCCGGTTTAAACCGGTTCAATCCTGTTTTATCCGGTTTAAGCCGGTTCATTCCGGTTTTATCCGGTTTGAACCGGTTCAATCCGGTTTTATCCGGTTTAAACCGGTTCATTCCGGTTTTATCCGGTTTGAACCGGTTCAATCCGGTTTTATCCGGTTTGAACCGTTTCAATCCGGTTTTATCCGGTTTGAACCGGTTCAAACCGGTTTTATCCGGTTTGAACCGGTTCAATCCGGTTTTATCCGGTTTAAGCCGGTTCATTCCGGTTTTATCCGGTTTGAACCGGTTCAATCCGGTTTTATCCGGTTTGACCCGGTTCAATCCGGTTTTATCCGGTTTCAACCGGTCCAATCCGATATTATCCGGTTTAAACTGGTTCAATCCTTTTCTATCCGGTTGAAACCGGTTTGAACTGGTTCAATCCGGTTTTATCCGGTTTGAACCGGTTCAATCCGGTTTTATCCGGTTTCAACCGGTCCAATCCGATATTATCCAGTTTAAACTGGTTCAATCCTTTTCTATCCGGTTGAAACCGGTTTGAACTGGTTCAATCCGGTTTTATCCGGTTTAAACCGTTTCAATCCGGTTTTATCCTGTTTAAACCAGTTCATTCCGGTTTTACCCGGTATGAACCGATTCAATCCGGTTTTATCCGTTTTAAACCGCTTTGAACCGGATCAATCCGGTTTTATCCGGTTTAAAGCGGTTTAAGCCGGGAAAATCCGGTTTTATCCGGTTTAAACCATTTCAATCTCGTTTTATCCGGTTTAAACTGGTTTGAACCGGTTCAATCCGATTTTATCCGGTTTAAACTGGTTTAACCCGTTTCAATCTGGTTTTATCCAGTTTAAACCGGTTCTATCCGGTTGAAACCGGTTTAAACCGGTTCAATCCGGTTTTATCCGGTTTGAACCGGTACAATCCGGTTTTATCCGGTTTGAACCGGTTCATTCCGGTTTTATCCTGTTTGAACCGGTTCAATCCGGTTTTATCCGGTTTGAACCGGTTCAATCCGGTTTTATCCGGTTTGAACCGGTTCAATCCGGTTTTATCCGGTTTGAACCGGTTCAATCCGGTTTTATCCGGTTTGAACCGGTTCAATCCGGTTTTATCCAGTTAGAACCGGTTCAATCCGGTTTTATCCGGTTTAATCCTGTTTGAACAGGTTCAATCCGGTTTTATGCGGTTTAAACCGGTTTAAGCCGGTTCAATCCGGTTTTATCCATTTTAAACCGGTTCTATCCGGTTCTATCCGGTTGAAACCGGTTGAAACCGGTTCAATCCGGTTTAAACCAGTTCATTCCGGTTTTATCCCGTTTGAACCGGTTCAATCCGGTTTTATCCGGTTTGAACCGGTTCAATCCGGTTTTATCCGGTTTAAACCGGTTCATTCCGGTTTTATCCGGTTTGAACCGGTTCAATCCGGTTTTATCCGGTTTGAACCGGTTCAATCCGGTTTTATCTGGTTTGAACCACTTCAATCCGGTTTTATCCGGTTTAAACCAGTTTGAACCCGTTCAATCCGGTTTTATCCGGTTTAAACCGGTTTAAGCCGGTTCAATCCGGTTTAATCCATTTTAAACCGGTTCTATCCGGTTCTATCCGGTTGAAACCGGTTTAAACCGGTTCAATCCGGTTTTATCCCGTTTGAACCAGTTCAATCCGGTTTTATCCGGTTTAAACCAGTTTGAACCCTTTCAATCCGGTTTTATCCGGTTTAAACCGGTTTAAGCCGGTTCAATCCGGTTTTATCCAGTTGAAACTGGTTCTGTCCAGTTCTATCCGGTTGAAGCCGGTTTAAACCGGTTCAATCTGGTTTTATCCGGTTTAAACCGGTTCAATCCTGTTTTATCCGGTTTAAGCTGGTTCATTCCGGTTTTATCCGGTTTGAACCGGTTCAATCCGGTTTTATCCGGTTTGAACCGGTCCAATCCGGTTTTATCCGGTTTAAACTGGTTCAATCCTTTTCTATCCGGTTGAAACCGGTTTAAACTGGTTCAATCCGGTTTTATCCGGTTTAAACCGGTTTAAGCCGGTGAAATCCGGTTTTATCCAGTTTAAACCTGTTCTATCCGGTTCTATCCAGTTGAAACCGGTTTACACCGGATCAATCCGGTTTTATCCGGTTTAAAACGGTTCAATCTGGTTTTATCCGGTTTAAACCAGTTTGAACCGGTTCTATCCGTTTTTATCCGGTTTAAACCGGTTTAAGCTGGTTCAATCCGGTTTTATCCAGTTGAAACCGGTTCTGTCCGGTTCTATCCGGTTGAAGCCTGTTTAAACCGGTTCAATCCGGTTTTATCCGGTTTAAACCGGCTCAATCCTGTTTTATCTGGTTTAAGCTGGTTCATTCCGGTTTTATCCGGTTTGAACCGGTTCAATCCGGTTTTATCCGGTTTGAACCGTTTCAATCCGGTTTTATCCGGTTTAAACCGGTTCATTCCGGTTTTATCCGGTTTGAACCGGTTCAATCCGGGTTTATCCGGTTTGAACCGTTTCAATCCGGTTTTATCCGGTTTAAACCGGTTTAAGCCGGTAAAATCCGGTTTTATCCAGTTTAAATCGGTTCTATCCGGTTCTATCCAATTGAAACCGGTTTAAACCAGTTCAATCCGGTTTTATCCGGTTTAAACCGGTTTAAGCCGGTTCAATCCGGTTTTATCCGGTTTAAACCTTTTTGAACCCGTTCAATCCGGTTTTATCCGGTTTAAACCGGTTTAAGCCGGTAAAATCGGGTTTTATCCAGTTTAAATCGGTTCAATCCGGTTCTATCCAATTGAAACCGGTTTAAACCGGTTCAATCCGGTTTTATCCGGTTTAAACCGTTTTAAGCCGGTTCAATCCGGTTTTATCCATTTTAAACCGGTTCTATCCGGTTCTATCCGGTTGAAACCGGTTTAAACCGGTTCAATCCGGTTTTATCCGGTTTAAACAGGTTCATTCCGGTTTTATCCGGTTTGAACCGCTTTAATCCGGTTTTATCCGGTTTAAACCGGTCCAATCCGGTTTTATCCGGTTTAATCCGGTTTGAACCGGTCCAATCCGGTTTTATCCAGTTTAAACTGGTTTAAGCTGGTTAAATCCGTTTTTTCCAGTTTAAACCGGTTCTATCCGGTTCTATCCGGATGAAACCGGGTTAATTCGGTTCAGTCCGGTTTTATCCGGTTTAAACCGGTTCAATCCGGTTTTATCTGGTTTAAACATGTTTGAACCCATTCAATCCGGTTTTATCCGGTATAAACCGGTTAAAGCCGGTAAAATCCAGTTTTATGGAGTTTAAACCGGTTCTATCCGGTTCTATCCGATTGAAACCGGTTTAAACCGGTTCAATCCGGTTTTATCCGGTTTTATCCGGTTTAAGCCGGTTCATTCCGGTTTTATCCGGTTTGAACCGGTTCAAACCGGTTTTATCCGGTCTGAACCGGTTCAATCCGGTTTTATCCGGTTTAAGCCGGTTCATTCCGGTTTTATCCGGTTTGAACCGGTTCAATCCGGTTTTATCCGGTTTGAACCGGTTCAATCCGGTTTTATCCGGTTTCAACTGGTCCAATCCGGTATTATCCGGTTTAAACTGGTACAATCCTTTTCTATCCGGTTGAAACCGGTTTAAACTGGTTCAATCCGGTTTTATCCGGTTTAAACCGGTTTAAGCCGGTGAAATCCGGTTTTATCCAGTTTAAACCTGTTCTATCCGGTTCTATCCGGTTGAAACCGGATTACACCGGTTCAATCGGGTTTTATCCGGTTTAAAACGGTTCAATCTGGTTTTATCCGGTTTAAACCAGTTTGAACCGATTCTATCCGTTTTTATCCAGTTTAAACCGGTTTAAGCCGGTTCAATCCGGTTTTATCCAGTTGAAACCGGTTCTGTCCGGTTCTATCCGGTTGAAGCCGGTTTAAACCGGTTCAATCTGGTTTTATCCGGTTTGAACCGATTCAATCCGGTTTTATCCGTTTTAAACCGCTTTGAACCGGATCAATCCGGTTTTATCCGGTTTAAAGCGGTTTAAGCCGGGAAAATCCGGTTTTATCCGGTTTAAACCGTTTCAATCTCGTTTTATCCGGTTTAAACTGGTTTGAACCGGTTCAATCCGATTTTATCCGGTTTAAACTGGTTTAACCCGGTTCAATCTGGTTTTATCCAGTTTAAACCGGTTCTATCCGGTTGAAACCGGTTTAAACCGGTTCAATCCGGTTTTATCCGGTTTGAACCGGTACAATCCTGTTTTATCCGGTTTGAACCGGTTCTTTCCGGTTTTATCCGGTTTGAACCGGTTCAATCCGGTTTTATCCGGTTTGAACCGGTTCAATCCGGTTTTATCCGGTTTGAACCGGTTCAATCCGGTTTTATCCGGTTTGAACCGGTTCAATCCGGTTTTATCCGGTTTAATCCTGTTTGAACAGGTTCAATCCGGTTTTATGCGGTTTAAACCGGTTTAAGCCGGTTCAATCCGGTTTTATCCATTTTAAACCGGTTCTATCCGGTTCTATCCGGTTGAAACCCGTTGAAACCGGTTCAATCCGGTTTAAACCAGTTCATTCCGGTTTTATCCCGTTTGAACCGGTTCAATCCGGTTTTATCCGGTTTGAACCGGTTCAATCCGGTTTTATCCGGTTTAAACCAGTTCATTCCGGTTTTATCCGGTTTGAACCGGTTCAATCCGGTTTTATCCGGTTTGAACCGGTTCAATCCGGTTTTATCTGGTTTGAACCACTTCAATCCGGTTTTATCCGGTTTAAACCAGTTTGAACCCGTTCAATCTGGTTTTATCCGGTTTAAACCGGTTTAAGCCGGTTCAATCCGGTTTAATCCATTTTAAACCGGTTCTATCCGGTTCTATCCGGTTGTAACCGGTTTAAACCGGTTCAATCCGGTTTTATCCGGTTTGAACCAGTTCATTCCGGTTTTATCCGGTTTGAACCAGTTCAATCCGGTTTTATCCGGTTTCAACCGGTTCAATCCGGTTTTATCCGGTTTGAACCGGTTCAATCCGGTTTTATCCGGTTTAAACCTGTTTGAACATGTACAATCCGGTTTTATGCGGTTTAAACCGGTTTAAGCCGGTTCAATCCGGTTTTATCCATTTTAAACCGGTTCTATCCGGTTCTATCCGGTTGAAACCGGTTTAAACCGGTTCAATCCGGTTTTATCCCGTTTGAACCAGTTCAATCCGGTTTTATCCGGTTTAAACCAGTTTGAACCCTTTCAATCCGGTTTTATCCGGTTTAAACCGGTTTAAGCCGGTTCAATCCGGTTTTATCCAGTTGAAACCGGTTCTGTCCGGTTCTATCCGGTTGAAGCCGGTTTAAACCGGTTCAATCTGGTTTTATCCGGTTTAAACCGGTTCAATCCTGTTTTATCCGGTTTAAGCTGGTTCATTCCGGTTTTATCCGGTTTGAACCGGTTCAATCCGGTTTTATCCGGTTTGAACCGGTTCAATCCGGTTTTATCCGGTTTGAACCGGTTCATTCCGGTTTTATCCGGTTTGAACCGGTTCAATCCGGTTTTATCCGGTTTGAACCGGTTCAATCCGGTTTTATCCGGTTTGAACCGTTTCAATCCGGTTTTATCCGGTTTGAACCGGTTCAAACCGGTTTTATCCGGTCTGAACCGGTTCAATCCGGTTTTATCTGGTTTAAGCCGGTTCATTCCGGTTTTATCCGGTTTGAACCGGTTCAATCCGGTTTTATCCGGTTTAAGCCGGTTCATTCCGGTTTTATCCGGTTTGAACCGGTTCAATCCGGTTTTATCCGGTTTGACCCGGTTCAATCCGGTTTTATCCGGTTTCAACCGGTCCAATCCGATATTATCCGGTTTAAACTGGTTCAATCCTTTTCTATCCGGTTGAAACCGGTTTGAACTGGTTCAATCCGGTTTTATCCATTTTAAACCGTTTTAAGCTGGTTCAATCCGGTTTTATCCATTTTAAACCGGTTCTATACGGTTCTATCTGGTTGAAACCGGTTTAAACAGGTTCAATCCGGTTTTATCCGGTTTAAACCAGTTCATTCCGGTTTTATCCGGTTTGAACCGTTTCAATCCGGTTTTATCCGGTTTAAACCGTTTCAATCCGGTTTTATCCAGTTTAAACCAGTTCATTCCGGTTTTATCCGGTTTGAACCGATTCAATCCGGTTTTATCCGTTTTAAACCGCTTTGAACCGGATCAATCCGGTTTTATCCGGTTTAAAGCGGTTTAAGCCGGGAAAATCCGGTTTTATCCGGTTTAAACCGTTTCAATCTCGTTTTATCCGGTTTAAACTGGTTTGAACCGGTTCAATCCGATTTTATCCGGTTTAAACTGGTTTAACCCGGTTCAATCTGGTTTTATCCAGTTTAAACCGGTTCTATCCGGTTGAAACCGGTTTAAACCGGTTCAATCCGGTTTTATCCGGTTTGAACCGGTACAATCCGGTTTTATCCGGTTTGAACCGGTTCATTCCGGTTTTATCCGGTTTGAACCGGTTCAATCCGGTTTTATCCGGTTTGAACCGGTTCAATCCGGTTTTATCCAGTTAGAACCGGTTCAATCCGGTTTTATCCGGTTTAATCCTGTTTGAACAGGTTCAATCCGGTTTTATGCGGTTTAAACCGGTTTAAGCCGGTTCAATCCGGTTTTATCCATTTTAAACCGGTTCTATCCGGTTCTATCCGGTTGAAACCGGTTGAAACCGGTTCAATCCGGTTTAAACCAGTTCATTCCGGTTTTATCCCGTTTGAACCGGTTCAATCCGGTTTTATCCGGTTTGAACCGGTTCAATCCGGTTTTATCCGGTTTAAACCGGTTTAAGCCGGTTCAATCCGGTTTAATCCATTTTAAACCGGTTCTATCCGGTTCTATCCGGTTGAAACCGGTTTAAACCGGTTCAATCCGGTTTTATCCGGTTTGAACCAGTTCATTCCGGTTTTATCCGGTTTGAACCAGTTCAATCCGGTTTTATCCGGTTTCAACCGATTCAATCCGGTTTTATCCGGTTTGAACCGGTTCAATCCGGTTTTATCCGGTTTAAACCTGTTTGAACATGTACAATCCGGTTTTATGCGGTTTAAACCGGTTTAAGCCGGTTCAATCCGGTTTTATCCATTTTAAACCGGTTCTATCCGGTTCTATCCGGTTGAAACCGGTTTAAACCGGTTCAATCCGGTTTTATCCCGTTTGAACCTGTTCAATCCGGTTTTATCCGGTTTAAACCAGTTTGAACCCTTTCAATCCGGTTTTATCCGGTTTAAACCGGTTTAAGCCGGTTCAATCCGGTTTTATCCAGTTGAAACCGGTTCTGTCCGGTTCTATCCGGTTGAAGCCGGTTTAAACCGGTTCAATCTGGTTTTATCCGGTTTAAACCGGTTCAATCCTGTTTTATCCGGTTTAAGCTGGTTCATTCCGGTTTTATCCGGTTTGAACCGGTTCAATCCGGTTTTATCCGGTTTGAACCGGTTCAATCCGGTTTTATCCGGTTTGAACCGGTTCATTCCGGTTTTATCCGGTTTGAACCGGTTCAATCCGGTTTTATCCGGTTTGAACCGTTTCAATCCGGTTTTATCCGGTTTGAACCGGTTCAATCCGGTTTTATCCAGTTTAAACCGGTTTAAGCTGGTTAAATCCGTTTTTTCCAGTTTAAACCGGTTCTATCCTGGTCTATCCGGTTGAAACCGGGTTAATCCGGTTAAGTCCCGTTTTATCCGGTTTAAACCAGTTTAAGCCGGTTCAATCCGGTTTTTTCCGGTTTAAACTGGTTCAATCTGGTTTTATCCGGTTTAAACCGGTTTGAACCGGTTTAATCCGGTTATATCCGGTTGAAACCGGTTTAAGCCGGTTCAATCCGGTTTTATCCAGTTTAAACCGGTTCAATCCTGTTTTATCCGGTTTAAGCTGGTTCATTCCGGTTTTATCCGGTTTGAACCTGTTCAATCCGGTTTTATCCGGTTTGAACCGTTTCAATCCGGTTTTATCCGGTTTAAACCGGTTCATTCCGGTTTTATCCGGTTTGAACCGGTTCAATCCGGTTTTATCCGGTTTGAACCGTTTCAATCCGGTTTTATCCGGTTTAAACCGGTTTAAGCCGGTAAAATCCGGTTTTATCCAGTTTAAATCGGTTCTATCCGGTTCTATCCAATTGAAACCGGTTTAAACCAGTTCAATCCGGTTTTATCCGGTTTAAACCGGTTTAAGCCGGTTCAATCCGGTTTTATACGGTTTAAAACGGTTCAATCTGGTTTTATCCGGTTTAAACCGGTTTGAACTGGTTCAATCCAGTTTTATCCGGTTTAAACCGTTTTAAGCTGGTTCAATCCGTTTTTATCCATCTTAAACCGGTTCTATACGGTTCTATCTGGTTGAAACCGGTTTAAACCGGTTCAATCCGGTTTTATCTGTTTTAAACCAGTTCATTCCGGTTTTATCCGGTTTGAACCGGTTCAATCCGGTTTTATCCGGTTTAAACCAGTTCATTCCGGTTTTATCCGGTTTGAACCGCTTCAATCCGGTTTTATCCTGTTTGAACAGGTACAATCCGGTTTTATCCGGTTTGAACCGCTTCAATCCGCTTTTATGCGGTTTAAACCTGTTTGAACCTGTTCAATCTGGTTTTATCCGGTTTAAACCGGTTCTATCCTGTTCTATCCATTTGAAACTGGTTTAAACCGGTACAATCCGGTTTTATCCGGTTTAAACCGTTTCAATCCGGTTTTATCCAGTTTAAACCAGTTCATTCCGGTTTTATCCGGTTTGAACCGATTCTATCCGGTTTTTTCCGTTTTAAACCGCTTTGAACCGGTTCAATCCGGTTTTATCCGGTTTAAAGCGGTTTAAGCCGGGAAAATCCGGTTTTATCCGGTTTGAACCGGTTCAATCCGGTTTTATCCGGTTTGAACCGGTCCAATCCGGTATTATCCGGTTTAAACTGGTTCAATCCTTTTCTATCCGGTTGAAACCGGTTTAAACTGGTTCAATCTGGTTTTATCCGGTTTAAACCGGTTTAAGCCGGTGAAATCCGGTTTTATCCAGTTTAAACCTGTTCTATCCGGTTCTATCCAGTTGAAACCGGTTTACACCGGATCAATCCGGTTTTATCCGGTTTAAAACGGTTCAATCTGGTTTTATCCGGTTTAAACCAGTTTGAACCGGTTCTATCCGTTTTTATCCGGTTTAAACCGGTTTAAGCCGGTTCAATCCGGTTTTATCCAGTTGAAACCGGTTCTGTCCGGTTCTATCCGGTTGAAGCCTGTTTAAACCGGTTCAATCCGTTTTTATCCGGTTTAAACCGGTTCAATCCTCTTTTATCTGGTTTAAGCTGGTTCATTCCGGTTTTATCCGGTTTGAACCTGTTCAATCCGGTTTTATCCGGTTTGAACCGTTTCAATCCGGTTTTATCCGGTTTAAACCGGTTCATTCCTGTTTTATCCGGTTTGAACCGGTTCAATCCGGTTTTATCCGGTTTGAACCGTTTCAATCCGGTTTTATCCGGTTTAAACCGGTTTAAGCCGGTAAAATCCGGTTTTATCCAGTTTAAATCGGTTCTATCCGGTTCTATCCAATTGAAACCGGTTTAAACCAGTTCAATCCGGTTTTATCCGGTTTAAACCGGTTTAAGCCGGTTCAATCCGGTTTTATACGGTTTAAAACGGTTCAATCTGGTTTTATCCGGTTTAAACCGGTTTGAACTGGTTCAATCCAGTTTTATCCGGTTTAAACCGTTTTAAGCTGGTTCAATCCGTTTTTATCCATCTTAAACCGGTTCTATACGGTTCTATCTGGTTGAAACCGGTTTAAACCGGTTCAATCCGGTTTTATCTGTTTTAAACCAGTTCATTCCGGTTTTATCCGGTTTGAACCGGTTCAATCCGGTTTTATCCGGTTTAAACCAGTTCATTCCGGTTTTATCCGGTTTGAACCGCTTCAATCCGGTTTTATCCTGTTTGAACCGGTACAATCCGGTTTTATCCGGTTTGAACCGCTTCAATCCGCTTTTATGCGGTTTAAACCTGTTTGAACCTGTTCAATCTGGTTTTATCCGGTTTAAACCGGTTCTATCCTGTTCTATCCATTTGAAACTGGTTTAAACCGGTACAATCCGGTTTTATCCGGTTTAAACCGTTTCAATCCGGTTTTATCCAGTTTAAACCAGTTCATTCCGGTTTTATCCGGTTTGAACCGATTCTATCCGGTTTTTTCCGTTTTAAACCGCTTTGAACCGGTTCAATCCGGTTTTATCCGGTTTAAAGCGGTTTAAGCTGGGAAAATCCGGTTTTATCCGGTTTGAACCGGTTCAATCCGGTTTTATCCGGTTTGAACCGGTCCAATCCGGTATTATCCGGTTTAAACTGGTTCAATCCTTTTCTATCCGGTTGAAACCGGTTTAAACTGGTTCAATCTGGTTTTATCCGGTTTAAACCGGTTTAAGCCGGTGAAATCCGTTTTTATCCAGTTTAAACCTGTTCTATCCGGTTCTATCCAGTTGAAACCGGTTTACACCGGATCAATCCAGTTTTATCCGGTTTAAAACGGTTCAATCTGGTTTTATCCGGTTTAAACCAGTTTGAACCGGTTCTAACCGTTTTTATCCGGTTTAAACCGGTTTAAGCCGGTTCAATCCGGTTTTATCCAGTTGAAACCGGTTCTGTCCGGTTCTATCCGGTTGAAGCCTGTTTAAACCGGTTCAATCCGGTTTTATCCGGTTTAAACCGGTTCAATCCTCTTTTATCTGGTTTAAGCTGGTTCATTCCGGTTTTATCCGGTTTGAACCTGTTCAATCCGGTTTTATCCGGTTTGAACCGTTTCAATCCGGTTTTATCCGGTTTAAACCGGTTCATTCCTGTTTTATCCGGTTTGAACCGGTTCAATCCGGTTTTATCCGGTTTGAACCGTTTCAATCTGGTTTTATCCGGTTTAAACCGGTTTAAGCCGGTAAAATCCGGTTTTATCCAGTTTAAATCGGTTCTATCCGGTTCTATCCAATTGAAACCGGTTTAAACCAGTTCAATCCGGTTTTATCCGGTTTAAACCGGTTTAAGCCGGTTCAATCCGGTTTTATACGGTTTAAAACGGTTCAATCTGGTTTTATCCGGTTTAAACCGGTTTGAACTGGTTCAATCCAGTTTTATCCGATTTAAACCGTTTTAAGCTGGTTCAATCCGGTTTTATCCATTTTAAACCGGTTCTATACGGTTCTATCTGGTTGAAACCGGTTTAAACCGGTTCAATCCGGTTTTATCTGGTTTAAACCAGTTCATTCCGGTTTTATCCGGTTTGAACCGGTTCAATCCGGTTTTATCCGGTTTAAACCAGTTCATTCCGGTTTTATCCGGTTTGAACCGCTTCAATCCGGTTTTATCCTGTTTGAACCGGTTCAATCCGGTTTTATCCGGTTTGAACCGCTTCATCCGCTTTTATCCGGTTTAAACCTGTTTGAACCCGTTCAATCTGGTTTTATCCGGTTTAAACCGGTTTAAGCCGGTTCAAGCCGGTTTTATCCATTTTAAGCCGGTTCTATCTGGTTCTATCCGGTTGAAACCGGTTTAAACCGGTTCAATTCGGTTTTATCCGGTTTAAACCAGTTCATTCCGGTTTTATCCGGTTTGAACCGGTTCAATCCGGTTTTATCCGGTTTGAACCGGTTCAATCCGGTTTTATCCAGTTTAAAGCAGTTCATTCCGGTTTTATCCGGTTTGAACCTGTTCAATCCGTTTTTATCCGGTTTGAACAGGTTCAATCCGGTTTTATCCGGTTTGAACAGGTTCAATCCGGTTTTATCCGGTTTGAAGCGCTTCAATCCGGTTTTATCCGGTTTAAACCTGTTTGAACCCGTTCAATCCGGTTTTATCCATTTTAAACCGGTTCTATCCGGTTCTATCCGGTTGAAACCGGTTTAAACCGGTTCAATCCGGTTTTATCCGGTTTAAACCGGTTCATTCCGGTTTTATCCGGTTTGAACCGGTTCAATCCGGTTTTATCCGGTTTGAACCGGTTCAATCCGGTATTATCCGGTTTAAAGCAGTTCATTCCGGTTTTATCCGGTTTGAACCGGTTCAATCCGGTTTTATCCGGTTTAAACCTGTTTGAACCCATTCAATCCGGTTTTATCCGGTTTAAACCGGTTTGAACCGGTCCAATCCGGTTTTATCCAGTTTAAACCGGTTTAAGCTGGTTAAATCCGTTTTTTCCAGTTTAAACCGGTTCTATCCGGTTCTATCCGGATGAAACCGGGTTAATTCGGTTCAGTCCGGTTTTATCCGGTTTAAACCGGTTCAATCCGGTTTTATCTGGTTTAAACATGTTTGAACCCATTCAATCCGGTTTTATCCGGTATAAACCGGTTAAAGCCGGTAAAATCCAGTTTTATCGAGTTTAAACCGGTTCTATCCGGTTCTATCCGATTGAAACCGGTTTAAACCGGTTCAATCCGGTTTTATCCGGTTTTATCCGGTTTAAGCCGGTTCATTCCGGTTTTATCCGGTTTGAACCGGTTCAAACCGGTTTTATCCGGTCTGAACCGGTTCAATCCGGTTTTATCCGGTTTAAGCCGGTTCATTCCGGTTTTATCCGGTTTGAACCGGTTCAATCCGGTTTTATCCGGTTTGAACCGGTTCAATCCGGTTTTATCCGGTTTCAACTGGTCCAATCCGGTATTATCCGGTTTAAACTGGTACAATCCTTTTCTATCCGGTTGAAACCGGTTTAAACTGGTTCAATCCGGTTTTATCCGGTTTAAACCGGTTTAAGCCGGTGAAATCCGGTTTTATCCAGTTTAAACCTGTTCTATCCGGTTCTATCCGGTTGAAACCGGATTACACCGGTTCAATCGGGTTTTATCCGGTTTAAAACGGTTCAATCTGGTTTTATCCGGTTTAAACCAGTTTGAACCGATTCTATCCGTTTTTATCCAGTTTAAACCGGTTTAAGCCGGTTCAATCCGGTTTTATCCAGTTGAAACCGGTTCTGTCCGGTTCTATCCGGTTGAAGCCGGTTTAAACCGGTTCAATCTGGTTTTATCCGGTTTGAACCGATTCAATCCGGTTTTATCCGTTTTAAACCGCTTTGAACCGGATCAATCCGGTTTTATCCGGTTTAAAGCGGTTTAAGCCGGGAAAATCCGGTTTTATCCGGTTTAAACCGTTTCAATCTCGTTTTATCCGGTTTAAACTGGTTTGAACCGGTTCAATCCGATTTTATCCGGTTTAAACTGGTTTAACCCGGTTCAATCTGGTTTTATCCAGTTTAAACCGGTTCTATCCGGTTGAAACCGGTTTAAACCGGTTCAATCCGGTTTTATCCGGTTTGAACCGGTACAATCCGGTTTTATCCGGTTTGAACCGGTTCATTCCGGTTTTATCCGGTTTGAACCGGTTCAATCCGGTTTTATCCGGTTTGAACCGGTTCAATCCGGTTTTATCCGGTTTGAACCGGTTCAATCCGGTTTTATCCGGTTTGAACCGGTTCAATCCGGTTTTATCCGGTTTAATCCTGTTTGAACAGGTTCAATCCGGTTTTATGCGGTTTAAACCGGTTTAAGCCGGTTCAATCCGGTTTTATCCATTTTAAACCGGTTCTATCCGGTTCTATCCGGTTGAAACCCGTTGAAACCGGTTCAATCCGGTTTAAACCAGTTCATTCCGGTTTTATCCCGTTTGAACCGGTTCAATCCGGTTTTATCCGGTTTGAACCGGTTCAATCCGGTTTTATCCGGTTTAAACCAGTTCATTCCGGTTTTATCCGGTTTGAACCGGTTCAATCCGGTTTTATCCGGTTTGAACCGGTTCAATCCGGTTTTATCTGGTTTGAACCACTTCAATCCGGTTTTATCCGGTTTAAACCAGTTTGAACCCGTTCAATCTGGTTTTATCCGGTTTAAACCGGTTTAAGCCGGTTCAATCCGGTTTAATCCATTTTAAACCGGTTCTATCCGGTTCTATCCGGTTGTAACCGGTTTAAACCGGTTCAATCCGGTTTTATCCGGTTTGAACCAGTTCATTCCGGTTTTATCCGGTTTGAACCAGTTCAATCCGGTTTTATCCGGTTTCAACCGGTTCAATCCGGTTTTATCCGGTTTGAACCGGTTCAATCCGGTTTTATCCGGTTTAAACCTGTTTGAACATGTACAATCCGGTTTTATGCGGTTTAAACCGGTTTAAGCCGGTTCAATCCGGTTTTATCCATTTTAAACCGGTTCTATCCGGTTCTATCCGGTTGAAACCGGTTTAAACCGGTTCAATCCGGTTTTATCCCGTTTGAACCAGTTCAATCCGGTTTTATCCGGTTTAAACCAGTTTGAACCCTTTCAATCCGGTTTTATCCGGTTTAAACCGGTTTAAGCCGGTTCAATCCGGTTTTATCCAGTTGAAACCGGTTCTGTCCGGTTCTATCCGGTTGAAGCCGGTTTAAACCGGTTCAATCTGGTTTTATCCGGTTTAAACCGGTTCAATCCTGTTTTATCCGGTTTAAGCTGGTTCATTCCGGTTTTATCCGGTTTGAACCGGTTCAATCCGGTTTTATCCGGTTTGAACCGGTTCAATCCGGTTTTATCCGGTTTGAACCGGTTCATTCCGGTTTTATCCGGTTTGAACCGGTTCAATCCGGTTTTATCCGGTTTGAACCGGTTCAATCCGGTTTTATCCGGTTTGAACCGTTTCAATCCGGTTTTATCCGGTTTGAACCGGTTCAAACCGGTTTTATCCGGTCTGAACCGGTTCAATCCGGTTTTATCCGGTTTAAGCCGGTTCATTCCGGTTTTATCCGGTTTGAACCGGTTCAATCCGGTTTTATCCGGTTTAAGCCGGTTCATTCCGGTTTTATCCGGTTTGAACCGGTTCAATCCGGTTTTATCCGGTTTGACCCGGTTCAATCCGGTTTTATCCGGTTTCAACCGGTCCAATCCGATATTATCCGGTTTAAACTGGTTCAATCCTTTTCTATCCGGTTGAAACCGGTTTGAACTGGTTCAATCCGGTTTTATCCATTTTAAACCGTTTTAAGCTGGTTCAATCCGGTTTTATCCATTTTAAACCGGTTCTATACGGTTCTATCTGGTTGAAACCGGTTTAAACAGGTTCAATCCGGTTTTATCCGGTTTAAACCAGTTCATTCCGGTTTTATCCGGTTTGAACCGTTTCAATCCGGTTTTATCCGGTTTAAACCGTTTCAATCCGGTTTTATCCAGTTTAAACCAGTTCATTCCGGTTTTATCCGGTTTGAACCGATTCAATCCGGTTTTATCCGTTTTAAACCGCTTTGAACCGGATCAATCCGGTTTTATCCGGTTTAAAGCGGTTTAAGCCGGGAAAATCCGGTTTTATCCGGTTTAAACCGTTTCAATCTCGTTTTATCCGGTTTAAACTGGTTTGAACCGGTTCAATCCGATTTTATCCGGTTTAAACTGGTTTAACCCGGTTCAATCTGGTTTTATCCAGTTTAAACCGGTTCTATCCGGTTGAAACCGGTTTAAACCGGTTCAATCCGGTTTTATCCGGTTTGAACCGGTACAATCCGGTTTTATCCGGTTTGAACCGGTTCATTCCGGTTTTATCCGGTTTGAACCGGTTCAATCCGGTTTTATCCGGTTTGAACCGGTTCAATCCGGTTTTATCCAGTTAGAACCGGTTCAATCCGGTTTTATCCGGTTTAATCCTGTTTGAACAGGTTCAATCCGGTTTTATGCGGTTTAAACCGGTTTAAGCCGGTTCAATCCGGTTTTATCCATTTTAAACCGGTTCTATCCGGTTCTATCCGGTTGAAACCGGTTGAAACCGGTTCAATCCGGTTTAAACCAGTTCATTCCGGTTTTATCCCGTTTGAACCGGTTCAATCCGGTTTTATCCGGTTTGAACCGGTTCAATCCGGTTTTATCCGGTTTAAACCGGTTCATTCCGGTTTTATCCGGTTTGAACCGGTTCAATCCGGTTTTATCCGGTTTGAACCGGTTCAATCCGGTTTTATCTGGTTTGAACCACTTCAATCCGGTTTTATCCGGTTTAAACCAGTTTGAACCCGTTCAATCCGGTTTTATCCGGTTTAAACCGGTTTAAGCCGGTTCAATCCGGTCTAATCCATTTTAAACCGGTTCTATCCGGTTCTATCCGGTTGAAACCGGTTTAAACCGGTTCAATCCGGTTTTATCCGGTTTGAACCAGTTCATTCCGGTTTTATCCGGTTTGAACCAGTTCAATCCGGTTTTATCCGGTTTCAACCGATTCAATCCGGTTTTATCCGGTTTGAACCGGTTCAATCCGGTTTTATCCGGTTTAAACCTGTTTGAACATGTACAATCCGGTTTTATGCGGTTTAAACCGGTTTAAGCCGGTTCAATCCGGTTTTATCCATTTTAAACCGGTTCTATCCGGTTCTATCCGGTTGAAACCGGTTTAAACCGGTTCAATCCGGTTTTATCCCGTTTGAACCAGTTCAATCCGGTTTTATCCGGTTTAAACCAGTTTGAACCCTTTCAATCCGGTTTTATCCGGTTTAAACCGGTTTAAGCCGGTTCAATCCGGTTTTATCCAGTTGAAACCGGTTCTGTCCGGTTCTATCCGGTTGAAGCCGGTTTAAACCGGTTCAATCTGGTTTTATCCGGTTTAAACCGGTTCAATCCTGTTTTATCCGGTTTAAGCTGGTTCATTCCGGTTTTATCCGGTTTGAACCGGTTCAATCCGGTTTTATCCGGTTTGAACCGGTTCAATCCGGTTTTATCCGGTTTGAACCGGTTCATTCCGGTTTTATCCGGTTTGAACCGGTTCAATCCGGTTTTATCCGGTTTGAACCGTTTCAATCCGGTTTTATCCGGTTTGAACCGGTTCAATCCGGTTTTATCCAGTTTAAACCGGTTTAAGCTGGTTAAATCCGTTTTTTCCAGTTTAAACCGGTTCTATCCTGGTCTATCCGGTTGAAACCGGGTTAATCCGGTTAAGTCCCGTTTTATCCGGTTTAAACCAGTTTAAGCCGGTTCAATCCGGTTTTTTCCGGTTTAAACTGGTTCAATCTGGTTTTATCCGGTTTAAACCGGTTTGAACCGGTTTAATCCGGTTATATCCGGTTGAAACCGGTTTAAGCCGGTTCAATCCGGTTTTATCCAGTTTAAACCGGTTCAATCCTGTTTTATCCGGTTTAAGCTGGTTCATTCCGGTTTTATCCGGTTTGAACCTGTTCAATCCGGTTTTATCCGGTTTGAACCGTTTCAATCCGGTTTTATCCGGTTTAAACCGGTTCATTCCGGTTTTATCCGGTTTGAACCGGTTCAATCCGGTTTTATCCGGTTTGAACCGTTTCAATCCGGTTTTATCCGGTTTAAACCGGTTTAAGCCGGTAAAATCCGGTTTTATCCAGTTTAAATCGGTTCTATCCGGTTCTATCCAATTGAAACCGGTTTAAACCAGTTCAATCCGGTTTTATCCGGTTTAAACCGGTTTAAGCCGGTTCAATCCGGTTTTATACGGTTTAAAACGGTTCAATCTGGTTTTATCCGGTTTAAACCGGTTTGAACTGGTTCAATCCAGTTTTATCCGGTTTAAACCGTTTTAAGCTGGTTCAATCCGTTTTTATCCATCTTAAACCGGTTCTATACGGTTCTATCTGGTTGAAACCGGTTTAAACCGGTTCAATCCGGTTTTATCTGTTTTAAACCAGTTCATTCCGGTTTTATCCGGTTTGAACCGGTTCAATCCGGTTTTATCCGGTTTAAACCAGTTCATTCCGGTTTTATCCGGTTTGAACCGCTTCAATCCGGTTTTATCCTGTTTGAACAGGTACAATCCGGTTTTATCCGGTTTGAACCGCTTCAATCCGCTTTTATGCGGTTTAAACCTGTTTGAACCTGTTCAATCTGGTTTTATCCGGTTTAAACCGGTTCTATCCTGTTCTATCCATTTGAAACTGGTTTAAACCGGTACAATCCGGTTTTATCCGGTTTAAACCGTTTCAATCCGGTTTTATCCAGTTTAAACCAGTTCATTCCGGTTTTATCCGGTTTGAACCGATTCTATCCGGTTTTTTCCGTTTTAAACCGCTTTGAACCGGTTCAATCCGGTTTTATCCGGTTTAAAGCGGTTTAAGCCGGGAAAATCCGGTTTTATCCGGTTTGAACCGGTTCAATCCGGTTTTATCCGGTTTGAACCGGTCCAATCCGGTATTATCCGGTTTAAACTGGTTCAATCCTTTTCTATCCGGTTGAAACCGGTTTAAACTGGTTCAATCTGGTTTTATCCGGTTTAAACCGGTTTAAGCCGGTGAAATCCGGTTTTATCCAGTTTAAACCTGTTCTATCCGGTTCTATCCAGTTGAAACCGGTTTACACCGGATCAATCCGGTTTTATCCGGTTTAAAACGGTTCAATCTGGTTTTATCCGGTTTAAACCAGTTTGAACCGGTTCTATCCGTTTTTATCCGGTTTAAACCGGTTTAAGCCGGTTCAATCCGGTTTTATCCAGTTGAAACCGGTTCTGTCCGGTTCTATCCGGTTGAAGCCTGTTTAAACCGGTTCAATCCGTTTTTATCCGGTTTAAACCGGTTCAATCCTCTTTTATCTGGTTTAAGCTGGTTCATTCCGGTTTTATCCGGTTTGAACCTGTTCAATCCGGTTTTATCCGGTTTGAACCGTTTCAATCCGGTTTTATCCGGTTTAAACCGGTTCATTCCTGTTTTATCCGGTTTGAACCGGTTCAATCCGGTTTTATCCGGTTTGAACCGTTTCAATCCGGTTTTATCCGGTTTAAACCGGTTTAAGCCGGTAAAATCCGGTTTTATCCAGTTTAAATCGGTTCTATCCGGTTCTATCCAATTGAAACCGGTTTAAACCAGTTCAATCCGGTTTTATCCGGTTTAAACCGGTTTAAGCCGGTTCAATCCGGTTTTATACGGTTTAAAACGGTTCAATCTGGTTTTATCCGGTTTAAACCGGTTTGAACTGGTTCAATCCAGTTTTATCCGGTTTAAACCGTTTTAAGCTGGTTCAATCCGTTTTTATCCATCTTAAACCGGTTCTATACGGTTCTATCTGGTTGAAACCGGTTTAAACCGGTTCAATCCGGTTTTATCTGTTTTAAACCAGTTCATTCCGGTTTTATCCGGTTTGAACCGGTTCAATCCGGTTTTATCCGGTTTAAACCAGTTCATTCCGGTTTTATCCGGTTTGAACCGCTTCAATCCGGTTTTATCCTGTTTGAACCGGTACAATCCGGTTTTATCCGGTTTGAACCGCTTCAATCCGCTTTTATGCGGTTTAAACCTGTTTGAACCTGTTCAATCTGGTTTTATCCGGTTTAAACCGGTTCTATCCTGTTCTATCCATTTGAAACTGGTTTAAACCGGTACAATCCGGTTTTATCCGGTTTAAACCGTTTCAATCCGGTTTTATCCAGTTTAAACCAGTTCATTCCGGTTTTATCCGGTTTGAACCGATTCTATCCGGTTTTTTCCGTTTTAAACCGCTTTGAACCGGTTCAATCCGGTTTTATCCGGTTTAAAGCGGTTTAAGCTGGGAAAATCCGGTTTTATCCGGTTTGAACCGGTTCAATCCGGTTTTATCCGGTTTGAACCGGTCCAATCCGGTATTATCCGGTTTAAACTGGTTCAATCCTTTTCTATCCGGTTGAAACCGGTTTAAACTGGTTCAATCTGGTTTTATCCGGTTTAAACCGGTTTAAGCCGGTGAAATCCGGTTTTATCCAGTTTAAACCTGTTCTATCCGGTTCTATCCAGTTGAAACCGGTTTACACCGGATCAATCCAGTTTTATCCGGTTTAAAACGGTTCAATCTGGTTTTATCCGGTTTAAACCAGTTTGAACCGGTTCTAACCGTTTTTATCCGGTTTAAACCGGTTTAAGCCGGTTCAATCCGGTTTTATCCAGTTGAAACCGGTTCTGTCCGGTTCTATCCGGTTGAAGCCTGTTTAAACCGGTTCAATCCGGTTTTATCCGGTTTAAACCGGTTCAATCCTCTTTTATCTGGTTTAAGCTGGTTCATTCCGGTTTTATCCGGTTTGAACCTGTTCAATCCGGTTTTATCCGGTTTGAACCGTTTCAATCCGGTTTTATCCGGTTTAAACCGGTTCATTCCTGTTTTATCCGGTTTGAACCGGTTCAATCCGGTTTTATCCGGTTTGAACCGTTTCAATCTGGTTTTATCCGGTTTAAACCGGTTTAAGCCGGTAAAATCCGGTTTTATCCAGTTTAAATCGGTTCTATCCGGTTCTATCCAATTGAAACCGGTTTAAACCAGTTCAATCCGGTTTTATCCGGTTTAAACCGGTTTAAGCCGGTTCAATCCGGTTTTATACGGTTTAAAACGGTTCAATCTGGTTTTATCCGGTTTAAACCGGTTTGAACTGGTTCAATCCAGTTTTATCCGATTTAAACCGTTTTAAGCTGGTTCAATCCGGTTTTATCCATTTTAAACCGGTTCTATACGGTTCTATCTGGTTGAAACCGGTTTAAACCGGTTCAATCCGGTTTTATCTGGTTTAAACCAGTTCATTCCGGTTTTATCCGGTTTGAACCGGTTCAATCCGGTTTTATCCGGTTTAAACCAGTTCATTCCGGTTTTATCCGGTTTGAACCGCTTCAATCCGGTTTTATCCTGTTTGAACCGGTTCAATCCGGTTTTATCCGGTTTGAACCGCTTCATCCGCTTTTATCCGGTTTAAACCTGTTTGAACCCGTTCAATCTGGTTTTATCCGGTTTAAACCGGTTTAAGCCGGTTCAAGCCGGTTTTATCCATTTTAAGCCGGTTCTATCTGGTTCTATCCGGTTGAAACCGGTTTAAACCGGTTCAATTCGGTTTTATCCGGTTTAAACCAGTTCATTCCGGTTTTATCCGGTTTGAACCGGTTCAATCCGGTTTTATCCGGTTTGAACCGGTTCAATCCGGTTTTATCCAGTTTAAAGCAGTTCATTCCGGTTTTATCCGGTTTGAACCTGTTCAATCCGTTTTTATCCGGTTTGAACAGGTTCAATCCGGTTTTATCCGGTTTGAACAGGTTCAATCCGGTTTTATCCGGTTTGAAGCGCTTCAATCCGGTTTTATCCGGTTTAAACCTGTTTGAACCCGTTCAATCCGGTTTTATCCATTTTAAACCGGTTCTATCCGGTTCTATCCGGTTGAAACCGGTTTAAACCGGTTCAATCCGGTTTTATCCGGTTTAAACCGGTTCATTCCGGTTTTATCCGGTTTGAACCGGTTCAATCCGGTTTTATCCGGTTTGAACCGGTTCAATCCGGTATTATCCGGTTTAAAGCAGTTCATTCCGGTTTTATCCGGTTTGAACCGGTTCAATCCGGTTTTATCCGGTTTAAACCTGTTTGAACCCATTCAATCCGGTTTTATCCGGTTTAAACCGGTTTAAGCCGGTAAAATCCGGTTTTATCCAGTTTAAACCGGTTCTATCCGGTTCTATCCGATTGATACCGGTTTAAACCGGTTCAATCCGGTTTTATCCGGTTTAAACCGGTTTAAGCCGGTTCAATCCGGTTTTATCCGGTTTAAACCGGTTCAATCTGGTTTTATCTGGTTTGAACCGATTCAATCCGGTTTTATCCGGTGTGAACCGTTTCAATCCGGTTTTATCCGGTTTAAACCTTTTGAAGCCAGTAAAATCCGGTTTTATCCAGTTTAAACTGGTTCTATCCGGTTCTATCTGGTTGAAACTGGTTTAAACCGTTTCAATCCGGTTTTATCCGGTAGAAACCGGTTTAAGCCGGTTGAATCCGGTTTTATCCGGTTTAAACCGGTTCAATCTGGTTTTATCCGGTTTAAACCGGTTTGAACCGGTTCAATCCAGTTTTATCCGGTTTAAACGGGTTTAAGGCGCTTCATCCGGTTTTATCCAGTTTGAACCAGTTCTATCCAGGTTTATCCGGTTGAAACAGGTTTAAACTGGTTCAATCCGGTTTTATCCGGTTTAAACCGGTTCATTCCGTTTTTATCCGATTTGAACCGGTTCAATCCGGTTTTATCCGGTTTGAACCGGTTCAATCCGGTTTTATCCGGTTTAAACCGGTTCAATCCCGTTTTATCCGGTTTAAACCGGTTCATTCCGGTTTTATTCCTTTAAACCGGTTTAAACCGGTTCAATCCGGTTTTATCCGGTTTAAACCGGTTTAAGCCGGTTCAATCCGGTTTTATCCGGTTTAAACCGGTTCAATCTGGTTTTATCCGGTTTAAACCGGTTTGAACTGGTTCAATCCGGTTTTATCCGGTTTAAACCGTTTTAAGCCGGTTCAATCCGGTTTTATCCGGTTTAAACCGGTTCAATCCGGTTTTATCCGGTTTGAAAAGGTTCATTCCGTTTTTATCCGGTTTGAACCGGTTCAATCCGGTTTTATCCGGTTTGATCCGGTTCAATACGGTTTTATCCGGTTTGAACCGGTTCAATCCGGTTTTATCCGGTTTGAACCGGTTCAATACGGTTTTATCCGGTTTGAACCGGTTCAATCCGGTTTTATCCGGTTTAAACCTGTTTGAACACGTTCAATCCGGTTTTATGCGGTTTAAACCGGTTTAAGCCGGTTCAATCCGGTATTATCCGGTTTAAACTGGTTCAATCCTTTTCTATCCGGTTGAAACCGGTTTAAACTGGTTCAATCCGGTTTTATCCGGTTTAAACCGGTTTAAGCCGGTGAAATCCGGTTTTATCCAGTTTAAACCTGTTCTATCCGGTTCTATCCAGTTGAAACCGGTTTACACCGGATCAATCCGGTTTTATCCGGTTTAAAACGGTTCAATCTGGTTTTATCCGGTTTAAACCAGTTTGAACCGGTTCTATCCGTTTTTATCCCGTTTAAACCGGTTTAAGCCGGTTCAATCCGGTTTTATCCAGTTGAAACCGGTTCTGTCCAGTTCTATCCGGTTGAAGCCTGTTTAAACCGGTTCAATCCGGTTTTATCCGGTTTAAACCGGTTCAATCCTGTTTTATCTGGTTTAAGCTGGTTCATTCCGGTTTTATCCGGTTTGAACCGGTTCAATCCGGTTTTATCCGGTTTGAACCGTTTCAATCCGGTTTTATCCGGTTTAAACCGGTTCATTCCGGTTTTATCCGGTTTGAACCGGTTCAATCCAGTTTTATCCGGTTTGAACCGTTTCAATCCGGTTTTATCCGGTTTAAACCGGTTTAAGCCGGTAAAATCCGGTTTTATCCAGTTTAAATCGGTTCTATCCGGTTCTATCCAATTGAAACCGGTTTAAACCAGTTCAATCCGGTTTTATCCGGTTTAAACCGGTTTAAGCCAGTTCAATCCGGTTTTATACGGTTTAAAACGGTTCAATCTGGTTTTATCCGGTTTAAACCGGTTTGAACTGGTTCAATCCGGTTTTATCCGGTTTAAACCGTTTTAAGCTGGTTCAATCCAGTTTTATCCATTTTAAACCGGTTCAATACGGTTCTATCTGGTTGAAACCGGTTTAAACCGGTTCAATCCGGTTTTATCTGGTTTGAACCGGTTCAATCCGGTTTTATCCGGTTTAAACCAGTTCATTCCGGTTTTATCCGGTTTGAACCGCTTCAATCCGGTTTTATCCGGTTTGAACCGGTTCAATCCGGTTTTATCCGGTTTGAACCGCTTCATCCGCTTTAATCCGGTTTAAACCTGTTTGAACCCGTTCAATCTGGTTTTATCCGGTTTAAACCGGTTTAAGCCGGTTCAATCCGGTTTTATCCATTTTAAACCGGTTCTATCTGGTTCTATCCGGTTGAAATCGGTTTAAACCGGTTCAATTCGGTTTTATCCGGTTTAAACCAGTTCATTCCGGTTTTATCCGGTTTGAACCGGTTCAATCCGGTTTTATCCGGTTTGAACCGGTTCAATCCGGTTTTATCCAGTTTAAAGCAGTTCATTCCGGTTTTATCCGGTTTGAACCTGTTCAATCCGGTTTTATCCGGTTTGAACCTGTTCAATCCGGTTTTATCCGGTTTAAACCTGTTTGAACCCATTCAATCCGGATTTATCCGGTTTAAACCGGTTTAAGCCGGTAAAATCCTGTTTTATCCAGTTTAAACCGGTTCTATCCGGTTCTATCCGATTGATACCGGTTTAAACCGGTTCAATCCGGTTTTATCCGGTTTAAACCGGTTTAAGCCGGTTCAATCCGGTTTTATCCGGTTTAAGCCGGATCAATCTGGTTTTATCTGGTTTGAACCGATTCAATCCGGTTTCATCCAGTGTGAACCGGTCCAATCCTGTATTATCCGGTTTAAACCGGTTCAATCCAGTTTTATCCTGTTTAAGCCGGTTCAATCCGGTTGTATCCGGTTTAAAACGGTTTGAACCGGTTCAATCCGGTTTTATCCGGTTAAAACTTTTGAAGCCGGTAAAATCCGGTTTTATCCAGTTAAAACTGGTTCTATCCGGTTCTATCTGGTTGAAACTGGTTTAAACCGTTTCAATCCAGTTTTATCTGGTTTAAACCGGTTTAAGCCGGTGAAATCCGGTTTTATCTAGTTTAAACCTGTTCTATCCAGTTCTATCCAGTTGAAACCGGTTTACACCGGATCAATCCGGTTTTATCCGGTTTAAAACGGTTCAATCTGGTTTTATCCGGTTTAAACCAGTTTGAACCGGTTCTATCCGTTTTTATCCGGTTTAAACCGGTTTAAGCCGGTTCAATCCGGTTTTATCCAGTTGAAACCGGTTCTTTCCGGTTCTATCCGGTTGAAGCCTGTTTAAACCGGTTCAATCCGGTTTTATCCGGTTTAAACCGGTTCAATCCTGTTTTATCCGGTTTAAGCTGGTTCATTCCGGTTTTATCCGGTTTGAACCGGTTCAATCCGGTTTTATCCGGTTTGAACCGTTTCAATCCGGTTTTATCCGGTTTGAACCAGTTCATTCCGGTTTTATCCGGTTTGAACCGGTTCAATCCGGTTTTATCCGGTTTGAACCGTTTCAATCCGGTTTTATCCGGTTTAAACCGGTTTAAGCCGGTAAAATCCGGTTTTATCCAGTTTAAATCGGTTCTATCCGGTTCTATCCAATTGAAACCGGTTTAAACCAGTTCAATCCGGTTTTATCCGGTTTAAACCGGTTTAAGCCGGTTCAATCCGGTTTTATACGGTTTAAAACGGTTCAATCTGCTTTTATCCGGTTTAAACCGGTTTGAACTGGTTCAATCCGGTTTTATTCGGTTTAAACCGTTTTAAGCTGGTTCAATCCGGTTTTATCCATTTTAAACCGGTTCTATACGGTTCTATCTGGTTGAAACCGGTTTAAACCGGTTCAATCCGGTTTTATCTGGTTTAAACCAGTTCATTCCGGTTTTATCCGGTTTGAACTGGTTCAATCAGGTTTTATCCGGTTTAAACCAGTTCATTCCGGTTTTATCCGGTTTGAACCGCTTCAATCCGGTTTTATCCGGTTTGAACCGCTTCAATCCGCTTTAATCCGGTTTAAACCTGTTTGAACCCGTTCAATCTGGTTTTATCCGGTTTAAACCGGTTTAAGCCCGTTCAATCCGGTTTTATCCATTTTAAACCGGTTCTATCCGGTTCTATCCGGTTGAAACCGGTTTAAACCGGTTCAATTCGGTTTTATCCGGTTTAAACCAGTTCATTCCGGTTTTATCCGGTTTGAACCGGTTCAATCCGGTTTTATCCAGTTTGAACCGGTTCAATCCGGTTTTATCCAGTTTAAAGCAGTTCATTCCGGTTTTATCAGGTTTAAACCTGTTCAATCCGGTTTTATCCGGTTTGAACCTGTTCAATCCGGTTTTATCCGGTTTAAACCTGTTTGAACCTATTCAATCCGGATTTATCCGGTTTAAACCGGTTTAAGCCGGTAAAATCCTGTTTTATCCATTTTAAACCGGTTCTATCCGGTTCTGTTCGATTGATACCGGTTTAAACCGGTTCAATCCGGTTTTATCCGGTTTAAGCCGGTTCAATCTGGTTTTATCTGGTTTGAACCGATTCAATCCGGTTTTATCCAGTGTGAACCGGTCCAATCCTGTATTATCCGGTTTAAACCGGTTCAATCCGGTTTTATCCTGTTTTAGCCGGTTCAATCCGGTTGTATCCGGTTTAAAACGGTTTGAACCGGTTCAATCCGGTTTTATCCGGTTAAAACCTTTTGAAGCCGGTAAAATCCGGTTTTATCCAGTTTAAACTGGTTCTATCCGGTTCTATCTGGTTGAAACTGGTTTAAACCGTTTCATTCCGGTTTTATCCGGTAGAAACCGGTTTAAGCCGGTTGAATCCGGTTTTATCCGGTTTAAACCGGTTCAATCTGGTTTTATCCGGTTTAAACCGGTTTGAACCGGTTCAATCCAGTTTTATCCGGTTTAAACGGGTTTAAGGCGCTTCAATCCAGTTTTATCCAGTTTAAACCAGTTCTATCCAGTTTTATCCGGTTGAAACAGGTTTAAACTGGTTCAATCCGGTTTTATCCGGTTTAAACCGGTTCAATCCGGTTTTATCCGGTTTAAACCGGTTCATTCCGGTTTTATCCTTTTTTATCCGGTTTAAAACTGTTTGAACCCATTCAGTCCGGTTATATCCGGTTTAAACCGGTATAAGCCGGTAAAATCCGGTTTTATCCAGTTAAAATCGGTTCTATCTGGTTCTATTCAATTGAAACCGGTTTAAACCGGTTCAATCCGGTTTTATCCGGTTTAAACCAGTTCAATCCGGTTTTATCCGGTTTGAACCGGTTCAATCCGGTTTTATCCGGTTTGAACCGGTTCAATCCGGTTTTATCCGGTTAGAACCGGTTCAATCCGGTTTTATCCGGTTTAATCCTGTTTGAACAGGTTCAATCCGGTTTTATGCGGTTTAAACCGGTTTAAGCCGGTTCAATCCGGTTTTATCCATTTTAAACCGGTTCTATACGGTTCTATCTGGTTGAAACCGGTTTAAACCGGTTCAATCCGGTTTTATCTGGTTGAAACCAGTTCATTCCGGTTTTATCCGGTTTGAACCGGTTCAATCCGGTTTTATCCGGTTTAAACCAGTTCATTCCGGTTTTATCCGGTTTGAACCGCTTCAATCCGGTTTTATCCGGTTTGAACCGGTTCAATCCGGTTTTATCCGGTTTGAACCGCTTCAATCCGCTTTTATGCGGTTTAAACCTTTTTGAACCCGTTCAATCTGGTTTTATCCGGTTTAAACCGGTTTAAGCCGGTTCAATCCGGTTTTATCCATTTTAAACCGGTTCTATCCGGTTCTATCCGGTTGAAACCGGTTTAAACCGGTTCAATTCGGTTTTATCCGGTTTAAACCAGTTCATTCCGGTTTTATCCGGTTTGAACCGGTTCAATCCGGTTTTATCCGGTTTGAACCGGTTCAATCCGGTTTTATCCAGTTAGAACCGGTTCAATCCGGTTTTATCCGGTTTAATCCTGTTTGAACAGGTTCAATCCGGTTTTATGCGGTTTAAACCGGTTTAAGCCGGTTCAATCCGGTTTTATCCATTTTAAACCGGTTCTATCCGGTTCTATCCGGTTGAAACCGGTTGAAACCGGTTCAATCCGGTTTAAACCAGTTCATTCCGGTTTTATCCCGTTTGAACCGGTTCAATCCGGTTTTATCCGGTTTGAACCGGTTCAATCCGGTTTTATCCGGTTTAAACCGGTTCATTCCGGTTTTATCCGGTTTGAACCGGTTCAATCCGGTTTTATCCGGTTTGAACCGGTTCAATCCGGTTTTATCTGGTTTGAACCACTTCAATCCGGTTTTATCCGGTTTAAACCAGTTTGAACCCGTTCAATCCGGTTTTATCCGGTTTAAACCGGTTTAAGCCGGTTCAATCCGGTTTAATCCATTTTAAACCGGTTCTATCCGGTTCTATCCGGTTGAAACCGGTTTAAACCGGTTCAATCCGGTTTTATCCGGTTTGAACCAGTTCATTCCGGTTTTATCCGGTTTGAACCAGTTCAATCCGGTTTTATCCGGTTTCAACCGATTCAATCCGGTTTTATCCGGTTTGAACCGGTTCAATCCGGTTTTATCCGGTTTAAACCTGTTTGAACATGTACAATCCGGTTTTATGCGGTTTAAACCGGTTTAAGCCGGTTCAATCCGGTTTTATCCATTTTAAACCGGTTCTATCCGGTTCTATCCGGTTGAAACCGGTTTAAACCGGTTCAATCCGGTTTTATCCCGTTTGAACCAGTTCAATCCGGTTTTATCCGGTTTAAACCAGTTTGAACCCTTTCAATCCGGTTTTATCCGGTTTAAACCGGTTTAAGCCGGTTCAATCCGGTTTTATCCAGTTGAAACCGGTTCTGTCCGGTTCTATCCGGTTGAAGCCGGTTTAAACCGGTTCAATCTGGTTTTATCCGGTTTAAACCGGTTCAATCCTGTTTTATCCGGTTTAAGCTGGTTCATTCCGGTTTTATCCGGTTTGAACCGGTTCAATCCGGTTTTATCCGGTTTGAACCGGTTCAATCCGGTTTTATCCGGTTTGAACCGGTTCATTCCGGTTTTATCCGGTTTGAACCGGTTCAATCCGGTTTTATCCGGTTTGAACCGTTTCAATCCGGTTTTATCCGGTTTGAACCGGTTCAATCCGGTTTTATCCAGTTTAAACCGGTTTAAGCTGGTTAAATCCGTTTTTTCCAGTTTAAACCGGTTCTATCCTGGTCTATCCGGTTGAAACCGGGTTAATCCGGTTAAGTCCCGTTTTATCCGGTTTAAACCAGTTTAAGCCGGTTCAATCCGGTTTTTTCCGGTTTAAACTGGTTCAATCTGGTTTTATCCGGTTTAAACCGGTTTGAACCGGTTTAATCCGGTTATATCCGGTTGAAACCGGTTTAAGCCGGTTCAATCCGGTTTTATCCAGTTTAAACCGGTTCAATCCTGTTTTATCCGGTTTAAGCTGGTTCATTCCGGTTTTATCCGGTTTGAACCTGTTCAATCCGGTTTTATCCGGTTTGAACCGTTTCAATCCGGTTTTATCCGGTTTAAACCGGTTCATTCCGGTTTTATCCGGTTTGAACCGGTTCAATCCGGTTTTATCCGGTTTGAACCGTTTCAATCCGGTTTTATCCGGTTTAAACCGGTTTAAGCCGGTAAAATCCGGTTTTATCCAGTTTAAATCGGTTCTATCCGGTTCTATCCAATTGAAACCGGTTTAAACCAGTTCAATCCGGTTTTATCCGGTTTAAACCGGTTTAAGCCGGTTCAATCCGGTTTTATACGGTTTAAAACGGTTCAATCTGGTTTTATCCGGTTTAAACCGGTTTGAACTGGTTCAATCCAGTTTTATCCGGTTTAAACCGTTTTAAGCTGGTTCAATCCGTTTTTATCCATCTTAAACCGGTTCTATACGGTTCTATCTGGTTGAAACCGGTTTAAACCGGTTCAATCCGGTTTTATCTGTTTTAAACCAGTTCATTCCGGTTTTATCCGGTTTGAACCGGTTCAATCCGGTTTTATCCGGTTTAAACCAGTTCATTCCGGTTTTATCCGGTTTGAACCGCTTCAATCCGGTTTTATCCTGTTTGAACAGGTACAATCCGGTTTTATCCGGTTTGAACCGCTTCAATCCGCTTTTATGCGGTTTAAACCTGTTTGAACCTGTTCAATCTGGTTTTATCCGGTTTAAACCGGTTCTATCCTGTTCTATCCATTTGAAACTGGTTTAAACCGGTACAATCCGGTTTTATCCGGTTTAAACCGTTTCAATCCGGTTTTATCCAGTTTAAACCAGTTCATTCCGGTTTTATCCGGTTTGAACCGATTCTATCCGGTTTTTTCCGTTTTAAACCGCTTTGAACCGGTTCAATCCGGTTTTATCCGGTTTAAAGCGGTTTAAGCCGGGAAAATCCGGTTTTATCCGGTTTGAACCGGTTCAATCCGGTTTTATCCGGTTTGAACCGGTCCAATCCGGTATTATCCGGTTTAAACTGGTTCAATCCTTTTCTATCCGGTTGAAACCGGTTTAAACTGGTTCAATCTGGTTTTATCCGGTTTAAACCGGTTTAAGCCGGTGAAATCCGGTTTTATCCAGTTTAAACCTGTTCTATCCGGTTCTATCCAGTTGAAACCGGTTTACACCGGATCAATCCGGTTTTATCCGGTTTAAAACGGTTCAATCTGGTTTTATCCGGTTTAAACCAGTTTGAACCGGTTCTATCCGTTTTTATCCGGTTTAAACCGGTTTAAGCCGGTTCAATCCGGTTTTATCCAGTTGAAACCGGTTCTGTCCGGTTCTATCCGGTTGAAGCCTGTTTAAACCGGTTCAATCCGTTTTTATCCGGTTTAAACCGGTTCAATCCTCTTTTATCTGGTTTAAGCTGGTTCATTCCGGTTTTATCCGGTTTGAACCTGTTCAATCCGGTTTTATCCGGTTTGAACCGTTTCAATCCGGTTTTATCCGGTTTAAACCGGTTCATTCCTGTTTTATCCGGTTTGAACCGGTTCAATCCGGTTTTATCCGGTTTGAACCGTTTCAATCCGGTTTTATCCGGTTTAAACCGGTTTAAGCCGGTAAAATCCGGTTTTATCCAGTTTAAATCGGTTCTATCCGGTTCTATCCAATTGAAACCGGTTTAAACCAGTTCAATCCGGTTTTATCCGGTTTAAACCGGTTTAAGCCGGTTCAATCCGGTTTTATACGGTTTAAAACGGTTCAATCTGGTTTTATCCGGTTTAAACCGGTTTGAACTGGTTCAATCCAGTTTTATCCGGTTTAAACCGTTTTAAGCTGGTTCAATCCGTTTTTATCCATCTTAAACCGGTTCTATACGGTTCTATCTGGTTGAAACCGGTTTAAACCGGTTCAATCCGGTTTTATCTGTTTTAAACCAGTTCATTCCGGTTTTATCCGGTTTGAACCGGTTCAATCCGGTTTTATCCGGTTTAAACCAGTTCATTCCGGTTTTATCCGGTTTGAACCGCTTCAATCCGGTTTTATCCTGTTTGAACCGGTACAATCCGGTTTTATCCGGTTTGAACCGCTTCAATCCGCTTTTATGCGGTTTAAACCTGTTTGAACCTGTTCAATCTGGTTTTATCCGGTTTAAACCGGTTCTATCCTGTTCTATCCATTTGAAACTGGTTTAAACCGGTACAATCCGGTTTTATCCGGTTTAAACCGTTTCAATCCGGTTTTATCCAGTTTAAACCAGTTCATTCCGGTTTTATCCGGTTTGAACCGATTCTATCCGGTTTTTTCCGTTTTAAACCGCTTTGAACCGGTTCAATCCGGTTTTATCCGGTTTAAAGCGGTTTAAGCTGGGAAAATCCGGTTTTATCCGGTTTGAACCGGTTCAATCCGGTTTTATCCGGTTTGAACCGGTCCAATCCGGTATTATCCGGTTTAAACTGGTTCAATCCTTTTCTATCCGGTTGAAACCGGTTTAAACTGGTTCAATCTGGTTTTATCCGGTTTAAACCGGTTTAAGCCGGTGAAATCCGGTTTTATCCAGTTTAAACCTGTTCTATCCGGTTCTATCCAGTTGAAACCGGTTTACACCGGATCAATCCAGTTTTATCCGGTTTAAAACGGTTCAATCTGGTTTTATCCGGTTTAAACCAGTTTGAACCGGTTCTAACCGTTTTTATCCGGTTTAAACCGGTTTAAGCCGGTTCAATCCGGTTTTATCCAGTTGAAACCGGTTCTGTCCGGTTCTATCCGGTTGAAGCCTGTTTAAACCGGTTCAATCCGGTTTTATCCGGTTTAAACCGGTTCAATCCTCTTTTATCTGGTTTAAGCTGGTTCATTCCGGTTTTATCCGGTTTGAACCTGTTCAATCCGGTTTTATCCGGTTTGAACCGTTTCAATCCGGTTTTATCCGGTTTAAACCGGTTCATTCCTGTTTTATCCGGTTTGAACCGGTTCAATCCGGTTTTATCCGGTTTGAACCGTTTCAATCTGGTTTTATCCGGTTTAAACCGGTTTAAGCCGGTAAAATCCGGTTTTATCCAGTTTAAATCGGTTCTATCCGGTTCTATCCAATTGAAACCGGTTTAAACCAGTTCAATCCGGTTTTATCCGGTTTAAACCGGTTTAAGCCGGTTCAATCCGGTTTTATACGGTTTAAAACGGTTCAATCTGGTTTTATCCGGTTTAAACCGGTTTGAACTGGTTCAATCCAGTTTTATCCGATTTAAACCGTTTTAAGCTGGTTCAATCCGGTTTTATCCATTTTAAACCGGTTCTATACGGTTCTATCTGGTTGAAACCGGTTTAAACCGGTTCAATCCGGTTTTATCTGGTTTAAACCAGTTCATTCCGGTTTTATCCGGTTTGAACCGGTTCAATCCGGTTTTATCCGGTTTAAACCAGTTCATTCCGGTTTTATCCGGTTTGAACCGCTTCAATCCGGTTTTATCCTGTTTGAACCGGTTCAATCCGGTTTTATCCGGTTTGAACCGCTTCATCCGCTTTTATCCGGTTTAAACCTGTTTGAACCCGTTCAATCTGGTTTTATCCGGTTTAAACCGGTTTAAGCCGGTTCAAGCCGGTTTTATCCATTTTAAGCCGGTTCTATCTGGTTCTATCCGGTTGAAACCGGTTTAAACCGGTTCAATTCGGTTTTATCCGGTTTAAACCAGTTCATTCCGGTTTTATCCGGTTTGAACCGGTTCAATCCGGTTTTATCCGGTTTGAACCGGTTCAATCCGGTTTTATCCAGTTTAAAGCAGTTCATTCCGGTTTTATCCGGTTTGAACCTGTTCAATCCGTTTTTATCCGGTTTGAACAGGTTCAATCCGGTTTTATCCGGTTTGAACAGGTTCAATCCGGTTTTATCCGGTTTGAAGCGCTTCAATCCGGTTTTATCCGGTTTAAACCTGTTTGAACCCGTTCAATCCGGTTTTATCCATTTTAAACCGGTTCTATCCGGTTCTATCCGGTTGAAACCGGTTTAAACCGGTTCAATCCGGTTTTATCCGGTTTAAACCGGTTCATTCCGGTTTTATCCGGTTTGAACCGGTTCAATCCGGTTTTATCCGGTTTGAACCGGTTCAATCCGGTATTATCCGGTTTAAAGCAGTTCATTCCGGTTTTATCCGGTTTGAACCGGTTCAATCCGGTTTTATCCGGTTTAAACCTGTTTGAACCCATTCAATCCGGTTTTATCCGGTTTAAACCGGTTTAAGCCGGTAAAATCCGGTTTTATCCAGTTTAAACCGGTTCTATCCGGTTCTATCCGATTGATACCGGTTTAAACCGGTTCAATCCGGTTTTATCCGGTTTAAACCGGTTTAAGCCGGTTCAATCCGGTTTTATCCGGTTTAAACCGGTTCAATCTGGTTTTATCTGGTTTGAACCGATTCAATCCGGTTTTATCCGGTGTGAACAGTTTCAATCCGGTTTTATCCGGTTTAAACCTTTTGAAGCCAGTAAAATCCGGTTTTATCCAGTTTAAACTGGTTCTATCCGGTTCTATCTGGTTGAAACTGGTTTAAACCGTTTCAATCCGGTTTTATCCGGTAGAAACCGGTTTAAGCCGGTTGAATCCGGTTTTATCCGGTTTAAACCGGTTCAATCTGGTTTTATCCGGTTTAAACCGGTTTGAACCGGTTCAATCCAGTTTTATCCGGTTTAAACGGGTTTAAGGCGCTTCATCCGGTTTTATCCAGTTTGAACCAGTTCTATCCAGGTTTATCCGGTTGAAACAGGTTTAAACTGGTTCAATCCGGTTTTATCCGGTTTAAACCGGTTCATTCCGTTTTTATCCGATTTGAACCGGTTCAATCCGGTTTTATCCGGTTTGAACCGGTTCAATCCGGTTTTATCCGGTTTAAACCGGTTCAATCCCGTTTTATCCGGTTTAAACCGGTTCATTCCGGTTTTATTCCTTTAAACCGGTTTAAACCGGTTCAATCCGGTTTTATCCGGTTTAAACCGGTTTAAGCTGGTTCAATCCGGTTTTATCCGGTTTAAACCGGTTCAATCTGGTTTTATCCGGTTTAAACCGGTTTGAACTGGTTCAATCCGGTTTTATCCGGTTTAAACCGTTTTAAGCCGGTTCAATCCGGTTTTATCCGGTTTAAACCGGTTCAATCCGGTTTTATCCGGTTTGAAAAGGTTCATTCCGTTTTTATCCGGTTTGAACCGGTTCCATCCGGTTTTATCCGGTTTGATCCGGTTCAATACGGTTTTATCCGGTTTGAACCGGTTCAATCCGGTTTTATCCGGTTTGAACCGGTTCAATACGGTTTTATCCGGTTTGAACCGGTTCAATCCGGTTTTATCCGGTTTAAACCTGTTTGAACACGTTCAATCCGGTTTTATGCGGTTTAAACCGGTTTAAGCCGGTTCAATCCGGTATTATCCGGTTTAAACTGGTTCAATCCTTTTCTATCCGGTTGAAACCGGTTTAAACTGGTTCAATCCGGTTTTATCCGGTTTAAACCGGTTTAAGCCGGTGAAATCCGGTTTTATCCAGTTTAAACCTGTTCTATCCGGTTCTATCCAGTTGAAACCGGTTTACACCGGATCAATCCGGTTTTATCCGGTTTAAAACGGTTCAATCTGGTTTTATCCGGTTTAAACCAGTTTGAACCGGTTCTATCCGTTTTTATCCCGTTTAAACCGGTTTAAGCCGGTTCAATCCGGTTTTATCCAGTTGAAACCGGTTCTGTCCAGTTCTATCCGGTTGAAGCCTGTTTAAACCGGTTCAATCCGGTTTTATCCGGTTTAAACCGGTTCAATCCTGTTTTATCTGGTTTAAGCTGGTTCATTCCGGTTTTATCCGGTTTGAACCGGTTCAATCCGGTTTTATCCGGTTTGAACCGTTTCAATCCGGTTTTATCCGGTTTAAACCGGTTCATTCCGGTTTTATCCGGTTTGAACCGGTTCAATCCAGTTTTATCCGGTTTGAACCGTTTCAATCCGGTTTTATCCGGTTTAAACCGGTTTGAGCCGGTAAAATCCGGTTTTATCCAGTTTAAATCGGTTCTATCCGGTTCTATCCAATTGAAACCGGTTTAAACCAGTTCAATCCGGTTTTATCCGGTTTAAACCGGTTTAAGCCAGTTCAATCCGGTTTTATACGGTTTAAAACGGTTCAATCTGGTTTTATCCGGTTTAAACCGGTTTGAACTGGTTCAATCCGGTTTTATCCAGTTTAAACCGTTTTAAGCTGGTTCAATCCAGTTTTATCCATTTTAAACCGGTTCAATACGGTTCTATCTGGTTGAAACCGGTTTAAACCGGTTCAATCCGGTTTTATCTGGTTTGAACCGGTTCAATCCGGTTTTATCCGGTTTAAACCAGTTCATTCCGGTTTTATCCGGTTTGAACCGCTTCAATCCGGTTTTATCCGGTTTGAACCGGTTCAATCCGGTTTTATCCGGTTTGAACCGCTTCATCCGCTTTAATCCGGTTTAAACCTGTTTGAACCCGTTCAATCTGGTTTTATCCGGTTTGAACCTGTTCAATCCGGTTTTATCCGGTTTAAACCTGTTTGAACCCATTCAATCCGGATTTATCCGGTTTAAACCGGTTTAAGCCGGTAAAATCCTGTTTTATCCAGTTTAAACCGGTTCTATCCGGTTCTATCCGATTGATACCGGTTTAAACCGGTTCAATCCGGTTTTATCCGGTTTAAACCAGTTCATTCCGGTTTTATCCGGTTTGAACCGGTTCAATCCGGTTTTATCCGGTTTGAACCGGTTCAATCCGGTTTTATCCAGTTTAAAGCAGTTCATTCCGGTTTTATCCGGTTTGAACCTGTTCAATCCGGTTTTATCCGGTTTGAACCTGTTCAATCCGGTTTTATCCGGTTTAAACCTGTTTGAACCCATTCAATCCGGATTTATCCGGTTTAAACCGGTTTAAGCCGGTAAAATCCTGTTTTATCCAGTTTAAACCGGTTCTATCCGGTTCTATCCGATTGATACCGGTTTAAACCGGTTCAATCCGGTTTTATCCGGTTTAAACCGGTTTAAGCCGGTTCAATCCGGTTTTATCCGGTTTAAGCCGGATCAATCTGGTTTTATCTGGTTTGAACCGATTCAATCCGGTTTCATCCAGTGTGAACCGGTCCAATCCTGTATTATCCGGTTTAAACCGGTTCAATCCAGTTTTATCCTGTTTAAGCCGGTTCAATCCGGTTGTATCCGGTTTAAAACGGTTTGAACCGGTTCAATCCGGTTTTATCCGGTTAAAACTTTTGAAGCCGGTAAAATCCGGTTTTATCCAGTTAAAACTGGTTCTATCCGGTTCTATCTGGTTGAAACTGGTTTAAACCGTTTCAATCCAGTTTTATCTGGTTTAAACCGGTTTAAGCCGGTGAAATCCGGTTTTATCTAGTTTAAACCTGTTCTATCCAGTTCTATCCAGTTGAAACCGGTTTACACCGGATCAATCCGGTTTTATCCGGTTTAAAACGGTTCAATCTGGTTTTATCCGGTTTAAACCAGTTTGAACCGGTTCTATCCGTTTTTATCCGGTTTAAACCGGTTTAAGCCGGTTCAATCCGGTTTTATCCAGTTGAAACCGGTTCTTTCCGGTTCTATCCGGTTGAAGCCTGTTTAAACCGGTTCAATCCGGTTTTATCCGGTTTAAACCGGTTCAATCCTGTTTTATCCGGTTTAAGCTGGTTCATTCCGGTTTTATCCGGTTTGAACCGGTTCAATCCGGTTTTATCCGGTTTGAACCGTTTCAATCCGGTTTTATCCGGTTTGAACCAGTTCATTCCGGTTTTATCCGGTTTGAACCGGTTCAATCCGGTTTTATCCGGTTTGAACCGTTTCAATCCGGTTTTATCCGGTTTAAACCGGTTTAAGCCGGTAAAATCCGGTTTTATCCAGTTTAAATCGGTTCTATCCGGTTCTATCCAATTGAAACCGGTTTAAACCAGTTCAATCCGGTTTTATCCGGTTTAAACCGGTTTAAGCCGGTTCAATCCGGTTTTATACGGTTTAAAACGGTTCAATCTGCTTTTATCCGGTTTAAACCGGTTTGAACTGGTTCAATCCGGTTTTATTCGGTTTAAACCGTTTTAAGCTGGTTCAATCCGGTTTTATCCATTTTAAACCGGTTCTATACGGTTCTATCTGGTTGAAACCGGTTTAAACCGGTTCAATCCGGTTTTATCTGGTTTAAACCAGTTCATTCCGGTTTTATCCGGTTTGAACTGGTTCAATCAGGTTTTATCCGGTTTAAACCAGTTCATTCCGGTTTTATCCGGTTTGAACCGCTTCAATCCGGTTTTATCCGGTTTGAACCGCTTCAATCCGCTTTAATCCGGTTTAAACCTGTTTGAACCCGTTCAATCTGGTTTTATCCGGTTTAAACCGGTTTAAGCCCGTTCAATCCGGTTTTATCCATTTTAAACCGGTTCTATCCGGTTCTATCCGGTTGAAACCGGTTTAAACCGGTTCAATTCGGTTTTATCCGGTTTAAACCAGTTCATTCCGGTTTTATCCGGTTTGAACCGGTTCAATCCGGTTTTATCCAGTTTGAACCGGTTCAATCCGGTTTTATCCAGTTTAAAGCAGTTCATTCCGGTTTTATCCGGTTTGAACCTGTTCAATCCGGTTTTATCCGGTTTGAACCTGTTCAATCCGGTTTTATCCGGTTTAAACCTGTTTGAACCTATTCAATCCGGATTTATCCGGTTTAAACCGGTTTAAGCCGGTAAAATCCTGTTTTATCCATTTTAAACCGGTTCTATCCGGTTCTGTTCGATTGATACCGGTTTAAACCGGTTCAATCCGGTTTTATCCGGTTTAAGCCGGTTCAATCTGGTTTTATCTGGTTTGAACCGATTCAATCCGGTTTTATCCAGTGTGAACCGGTCCAATCCTGTATTATCCGGTTTAAACCGGTTCAATCCGGTTTTGTCCTGTTTTAGCCGGTTCAATCCGGTTGTATCCGGTTTAAAACGGTTTGAACCGGTTCAATCCGGTTTTATCCGGTTAAAACCTTTTGAAGCCGGTAAAATCCGGTTTTATCCAGTTTAAACTGGTTCTATCCGGTTCTATCTGGTTGAAACTGGTTTAAACCGTTTCATTCCGGTTTTATCCGGTAGAAACCGGTTTAAGCCGGTTGAATCCGGTTTTATCCGGTTTAAACCGGTTCAATCTGGTTTTATCCGGTTTAAACCGGTTTGAACCGGTTCAATCCAGTTTTATCCGGTTTAAACGGGTTTAAGGCGCTTCAATCCAGTTTTATCCAGTTTAAACCAGTTCTATCCAGTTTTATCCGGTTGAAACAGGTTTAAACTGGTTCAATCCGGTTTTATCCGGTTTAAACCGGTTCAATCCGGTTTTATCCGGTTTAAACCGGTTCATTCCGGTTTTATCCTTTTTTACCCGGTTTAAAACTGTTTGAACCCATTCAGTCCGGTTATATCCGGTTTAAACCGGTATAAGCCGGTAAAATCCGGTTTTATCCAGTTAAAATCGGTTCTATCTGGTTCTATTCAATTGAAACCGGTTTAAACCGGTTCAATCCGGTTTTATCCGGTTTAAACCAGTTCAATCCGGTTTTATCCGGTTTGAACCGGTTCAATCCGGTTTTATCCGGTTTGAACCGGTTCAATCCGGTTTTATCCGGTTAGAACCGGTTCAATCCGGTTTTATCCGGTTTAATCCTGTTTGAACAGGTTCAATCCGGTTTTATGCGGTTTAAACCGGTTTAAGCCGGTTCAATCCGGTTTTATCCATTTTAAACCGGTTCTATACGGTTCTATCTGGTTGAAACCGGTTTAAACCGGTTCAATCCGGTTTTATCTGGTTGAAACCAGTTCATTCCGGTTTTATCCGGTTTGAACCGGTTCAATCCGGTTTTATCCGGTTTAAACCAGTTCATTCCGGTTTTATCCGGTTTGAACCGCTTCAATCCGGTTTTATCCGGTTTGAACCGGTTCAATCCGGTTTTATCCGGTTTGAACCGCTTCAATCCGCTTTTATGCGGTTTAAACCTTTTTGAACCCGTTCAATCTGGTTTTATCCGGTTTAAACCGGTTTAAGCCGGTTCAATCCGGTTTTATCCATTTTAAACCGGTTCTATCCGGTTCTATCCGGTTGAAACCGGTTTAAACCGGTTCAATTCGGTTTTATCCGGTTTAAACCAGTTCATTCCGGTTTTATCCGGTTTGAACCGGTTCAATCCGGTTTTATCCGGTTTGAACCGGTTCAATCCGGTTTTATCCAGTTAGAACCGGTTCAATCCGGTTTTATCCGGTTTAATCCTGTTTGAACAGGTTCAATCCGGTTTTATGCGGTTTAAACCGGTTTAAGCCGGTTCAATCCGGTTTTATCCATTTTAAACCGGTTCTATCCGGTTCTATCCGGTTGAAACCGGTTGAAACCGGTTCAATCCGGTTTAAACCAGTTCATTCCGGTTTTATCCCGTTTGAACCGGTTCAATCCGGTTTTATCCGGTTTGAACCGGTTCAATCCGGTTTTATCCGGTTTAAACCGGTTCATTCCGGTTTTATCCGGTTTGAACCGGTTCAATCCGGTTTTATCCGGTTTGAACCGGTTCAATCCGGTTTTATCTGGTTTGAACCACTTCAATCCGGTTTTATCCGGTTTAAACCAGTTTGAACCCGTTCAATCCGGTTTTATCCGGTTTAAACCGGTTTAAGCCGGTTCAATCCGGTTTAATCCATTTTAAACCGGTTCTATCCGGTTCTATCCGGTTGAAACCGGTTTAAACCGGTTCAATCCGGTTTTATCCGGTTTGAACCAGTTCATTCCGGTTTTATCCGGTTTGAACCAGTTCAATCCGGTTTTATCCGGTTTCAACCGATTCAATCCGGTTTTATCCGGTTTGAACCGGTTCAATCCGGTTTTATCCGGTTTAAACCTGTTTGAACATGTACAATCCGGTTTTATGCGGTTTAAACCGGTTTAAGCCGGTTCAATCCGGTTTTATCCATTTTAAACCGGTTCTATCCGGTTCTATCCGGTTGAAACCGGTTTAAACCGGTTCAATCCGGTTTTATCCCGTTTGAACCAGTTCAATCCGGTTTTATCCGGTTTAAACCAGTTTGAACCCTTTCAATCCGGTTTTATCCGGTTTAAACCGGTTTAAGCCGGTTCAATCCGGTTTTATCCAGTTGAAACCGGTTCTGTCCGGTTCTATCCGGTTGAAGCCGGTTTAAACCGGTTCAATCTGGTTTTATCCGGTTTAAACCGGTTCAATCCTGTTTTATCCGGTTTAAGCTGGTTCATTCCGGTTTTATCCGGTTTGAACCGGTTCAATCCGGTTTTATCCGGTTTGAACCGGTTCAATCCGGTTTTATCCGGTTTGAACCGGTTCATTCCGGTTTTATCCGGTTTGAACCGGTTCAATCCGGTTTTATCCGGTTTGAACCGTTTCAATCCGGTTTTATCCGGTTTGAACCGGTTCAATCCGGTTTTATCCAGTTTAAACCGGTTTAAGCTGGTTAAATCCGTTTTTTCCAGTTTAAACCGGTTCTATCCTGGTCTATCCGGTTGAAACCGGGTTAATCCGGTTAAGTCCCGTTTTATCCGGTTTAAACCAGTTTAAGCCGGTTCAATCCGGTTTTTTCCGGTTTAAACTGGTTCAATCTGGTTTTATCCGGTTTAAACCGGTTTGAACCGGTTTAATCCGGTTATATCCGGTTGAAACCGGTTTAAGCCGGTTCAATCCGGTTTTATCCAGTTTAAACCGGTTCAATCCTGTTTTATCTGGTTTAAGCTGGTTCATTCCGGTTTTATCCGGTTTGAACCTGTTCAATCCGGTTTTATCCGGTTTGAACCGTTTCAATCCGGTTTTATCCGGTTTAAACCGGTTCATTCCGGTTTTATCCGGTTTGAACCGGTTCAATCCGGTTTTATCCGGTTTGAACCGTTTCAATCCGGTTTTATCCGGTTTAAACCGGTTTAAGCCGGTAAAATCCGGTTTTATCCAGTTTAAATCGGTTCTATCCGGTTCTATCCAATTGAAACCGGTTTAAACCAGTTCAATCCGGTTTTATCCGGTTTAAACCGGTTTAAGCCGGTTCAATCCGGTTTTATACGGTTTAAAACGGTTCAATCTGGTTTTATCCGGTTTAAACCGGTTTGAACTGGTTCAATCCAGTTTTATCCGGTTTAAACCGTTTTAAGCTGGTTCAATCCGTTTTTATCCATCTTAAACCGGTTCTATACGGTTCTATCTGGTTGAAACCGGTTTAAACCGGTTCAATCCGGTTTTATCTGTTTTAAACCAGTTCATTCCGGTTTTATCCGGTTTGAACCGGTTCAATCCGGTTTTATCCAGTTTAAACCAGTTCATTCCGGTTTTATCCGGTTTGAACCGCTTCAATCCGGTTTTATCCTGTTTGAACAGGTACAATCCGGTTTTATCCGGTTTGAACCGCTTCAATCCGCTTTTATGCGGTTTAAACCTGTTTGAACCTGTTCAATCTGGTTTTATCCGGTTTAAACCGGTTCTATCCTGTTCTATCCATTTGAAACTGGTTTAAACCGGTACAATCCGGTTTTATCCGGTTTAAACCGTTTCAATCCGGTTTTATCCAGTTTAAACCAGTTCATTCCGGTTTTATCCGGTTTGAACCGATTCTATCCGGTTTTTTCCGTTTTAAACCGCTTTGAACCGGTTCAATCCGGTTTTATCCGGTTTAAAGCGGTTTAAGCCGGGAAAATCCGGTTTTATCCGGTTTGAACCGGTTCAATCCGGTTTTATCCGGTTTGAACCGGTCCAATCCGGTATTATCCGGTTTAAACTGGTTCAATCCTTTTCTATCCGGTTGAAACCGGTTTAAACTGGTTCAATCTGGTTTTATCCGGTTTAAACCGGTTTAAGCCGGTGAAATCCGGTTTTATCCAGTTTAAACCTGTTCTATCCGGTTCTATCCAGTTGAAACCGGTTTACACCGGATCAATCCGGTTTTATCCGGTTTAAAACGGTTCAATCTGGTTTTATCCGGTTTAAACCAGTTTGAACCGGTTCTATCCGTTTTTATCCGGTTTAAACCGGTTTAAGCCGGTTCAATCCGGTTTTATCCAGTTGAAACCGGTTCTGTCCGGTTCTATCCGGTTGAAGCCTGTTTAAACCGGTTCAATCCGTTTTTATCCGGTTTAAACCGGTTCAATCCTCTTTTATCTGGTTTAAGCTGGTTCATTCCGGTTTTATCCGGTTTGAACCTGTTCAATCCGGTTTTATCCGGTTTGAACCGTTTCAATCCGGTTTTATCCGGTTTAAACCGGTTCATTCCTGTTTTATCCGGTTTGAACCGGTTCAATCCGGTTTTATCCGGTTTGAACCGTTTCAATCCGGTTTTATCCGGTTTAAACCGGTTTAAGCCGGTAAAATCCGGTTTTATCCAGTTTAAATCGGTTCTATCCGGTTCTATCCAATTGAAACCGGTTTAAACCAGTTCAATCCGGTTTTATCCGGTTTAAACCGGTTTAAGCCGGTTCAATCCGGTTTTATACGGTTTAAAACGGTTCAATCTGGTTTTATCCGGTTTAAACCGGTTTGAACTGGTTCAATCCAGTTTTATCCGGTTTAAACCGTTTTAAGCTGGTTCAATCCGTTTTTATCCATCTTAAACCGGTTCTATACGGTTCTATCTGGTTGAAACCGGTTTAAACCGGTTCAATCCGGTTTTATCTGTTTTAAACCAGTTCATTCCGGTTTTATCCGGTTTGAACCGGTTCAATCCGGTTTTATCCGGTTTAAACCAGTTCATTCCGGTTTTATCCGGTTTGAACCGCTTCAATCCGGTTTTATCCTGTTTGAACCGGTACAATCCGGTTTTATCCGGTTTGAACCGCTTCAATCCGCTTTTATGCGGTTTAAACCTGTTTGAACCTGTTCAATCTGGTTTTATCCGGTTTAAACCGGTTCTATCCTGTTCTATCCATTTGAAACTGGTTTAAACCGGTACAATCCGGTTTTATCCGGTTTAAACCGTTTCAATCCGGTTTTATCCAGTTTAAACCAGTTCATTCCGGTTTTATCCGGTTTGAACCGATTCTATCCGGTTTTTTCCGTTTTAAACCGCTTTGAACCGGTTCAATCCGGTTTTATCCGGTTTAAAGCGGTTTAAGCTGGGAAAATCCGGTTTTATCCGGTTTGAACCGGTTCAATCCGGTTTTATCCGGTTTGAACCGGTCCAATCCGGTATTATCCGGTTTAAACTGGTTCAATCCTTTTCTATCCGGTTGAAACCGGTTTAAACTGGTTCAATCTGGTTTTATCCGGTTTAAACCGGTTTAAGCCGGTGAAATCCGGTTTTATCCAGTTTAAACCTGTTCTATCCGGTTCTATCCAGTTGAAACCGGTTTACACCGGATCAATCCAGTTTTATCCGGTTTAAAACGGTTCAATCTGGTTTTATCCGGTTTAAACCAGTTTGAACCGGTTCTAACCGTTTTTATCCGGTTTAAACCGGTTTAAGCCGGTTCAATCCGGTTTTATCCAGTTGAAACCGGTTCTGTCCGGTTCTATCCGGTTGAAGCCTGTTTAAACCGGTTCAATCCGGTTTTATCCGGTTTAAACCGGTTCAATCCTCTTTTATCTGGTTTAAGCTGGTTCATTCCGGTTTTATCCGGTTTGAACCTGTTCAATCCGGTTTTATCCGGTTTGAACCGTTTCAATCCGGTTTTATCCGGTTTAAACCGGTTCATTCCTGTTTTATCCGGTTTGAACCGGTTCAATCCGGTTTTATCCGGTTTGAACCGTTTCAATCTGGTTTTATCCGGTTTAAACCGGTTTAAGCCGGTAAAATCCGGTTTTATCCAGTTTAAATCGGTTCTATCCGGTTCTATCCAATTGAAACCGGTTTAAACCAGTTCAATCCGGTTTTATCCGGTTTAAACCGGTTTAAGCCGGTTCAATCCGGTTTTATACGGTTTAAAACGGTTCAATCTGGTTTTATCCGGTTTAAACCGGTTTGAACTGGTTCAATCCAGTTTTATCCGATTTAAACCGTTTTAAGCTGGTTCAATCCGGTTTTATCCATTTTAAACCGGTTCTATACGGTTCTATCTGGTTGAAACCGGTTTAAACCGGTTCAATCCGGTTTTATCTGGTTTAAACCAGTTCATTCCGGTTTTATCCGGTTTGAACCGGTTCAATCCGGTTTTATCCGGTTTAAACCAGTTCATTCCGGTTTTATCCGGTTTGAACCGCTTCAATCCGGTTTTATCCTGTTTGAACCGGTTCAATCCGGTTTTATCCGGTTTGAACCGCTTCATCCGCTTTTATCCGGTTTAAACCTGTTTGAACCCGTTCAATCTGGTTTTATCCGGTTTAAACCGGTTTAAGCCGGTTCAAGCCGGTTTTATCCATTTTAAGCCGGTTCTATCTGGTTCTATCCGGTTGAAACCGGTTTAAACCGGTTCAATTCGGTTTTATCCGGTTTAAACCAGTTCATTCCGGTTTTATCCGGTTTGAACCGGTTCAATCCGGTTTTATCCGGTTTGAACCGGTTCAATCCGGTTTTATCCAGTTTAAAGCAGTTCATTCCGGTTTTATCCGGTTTGAACCTGTTCAATCCGTTTTTATCCGGTTTGAACAGGTTCAATCCGGTTTTATCCGGTTTGAACAGGTTCAATCCGGTTTTATCCGGTTTGAAGCGCTTCAATCCGGTTTTATCCGGTTTAAACCTGTTTGAACCCGTTCAATCCGGTTTTATCCATTTTAAACCGGTTCTATCCGGTTCTATCCGGTTGAAACCGGTTTAAACCGGTTCAATCCGGTTTTATCCGGTTTAAACCGGTTCATTCCGGTTTTATCCGGTTTGAACCGGTTCAATCCGGTTTTATCCGGTTTGAACCGGTTCAATCCGGTATTATCCGGTTTAAAGCAGTTCATTCCGGTTTTATCCGGTTTGAACCGGTTCAATCCGGTTTTATCCGGTTTAAACCTGTTTGAACCCATTCAATCCGGTTTTATCCGGTTTAAACCGGTTTAAGCCGGTAAAATCCGGTTTTATCCAGTTTAAACCGGTTCTATCCGGTTCTATCCGATTGATACCGGTTTAAACCGGTTCAATCCGGTTTTATCCGGTTTAAACCGGTTTAAGCCGGTTCAATCCGGTTTTATCCGGTTTAAACCGGTTCAATCTGGTTTTATCTGGTTTGAACCGATTCAATCCGGTTTTATCCGGTGTGAACCGTTTCAATCCGGTTTTATCCGGTTTAAACCTTTTGAAGCCAGTAAAATCCGGTTTTATCCAGTTTAAACTGGTTCTATCCGGTTCTATCTGGTTGAAACTGGTTTAAACCGTTTCAATCCGGTTTTATCCGGTAGAAACCGGTTTAAGCCGGTTGAATCCGGTTTTATCCGGTTTAAACCGGTTCAATCTGGTTTTATCCGGTTTAAACCGGTTTGAACCGGTTCAATCCAGTTTTATCCGGTTTAAACGGGTTTAAGGCGCTTCATCCGGTTTTATCCAGTTTGAACCAGTTCTATCCAGGTTTATCCGGTTGAAACAGGTTTAAACTGGTTCAATCCGGTTTTATCCGGTTTAAACCGGTTCATTCCGTTTTTATCCGATTTGAACCGGTTCAATCCGGTTTTATCCGGTTTGAACCGGTTCAATCCGGTTTTATCCGGTTTAAACCGGTTCAATCCCGTTTTATCCGGTTTAAACCGGTTCATTCCGGTTTTATTCCTTTAAACCGGTTTAAACCGGTTCAATCCGGTTTTATCCGGTTTAAACCGGTTTAAGCCGGTTCAATCCGGTTTTATCCGGTTTAAACCGGTTCAATCTGGTTTTATCCGGTTTAAACCGGTTTGAACTGGTTCAATCCGGTTTTATCCGGTTTAAACCGTTTTAAGCCGGTTCAATCCGGTTTTATCCGGTTTAAACCGGTTCAATCCGGTTTTATCCGGTTTGAAAAGGTTCATTCCGTTTTTATCCGGTTTGAACCGGTTCAATCCGGTTTTATCCGGTTTGATCCGGTTCAATACGGTTTTATCCGGTTTGAACCGGTTCAATCCGGTTTTATCCGGTTTGAACCGGTTCAATACGGTTTTATCCGGTTTGAACCGGTTCAATCCGGTTTTATCCGGTTTAAACCTGTTTGAACACGTTCAATCCGGTTTTATGCGGTTTAAACCGGTTTAAGCCGGTTCAATCCGGTATTATCCGGTTTAAACTGGTTCAATCCTTTTCTATCCGGTTGAAACCGGTTTAAACTGGTTCAATCCGGTTTTATCCGGTTTAAACCGGTTTAAGCCGGTGAAATCCGGTTTTATCCAGTTTAAACCTGTTCTATCCGGTTCTATCCAGTTGAAACCGGTTTACACCGGATCAATCCGGTTTTATCCGGTTTAAAACGGTTCAATCTGGTTTTATCCGGTTTAAACCAGTTTGAACCGGTTCTATCCGTTTTTATCCCGTTTAAACCGGTTTAAGCCGGTTCAATCCGGTTTTATCCAGTTGAAACCGGTTCTGTCCAGTTCTATCCGGTTGAAGCCTGTTTAAACCGGTTCAATCCGGTTTTATCCGGTTTAAACCGGTTCAATCCTGTTTTATCCGGTTTAAGCTGGTTCATTCCGGTTTTATCCGGTTTGAACCGGTTCAATCCGGTTTTATCCGGTTTGAACCGTTTCAATCCGGTTTTATCCGGTTTAAACCGGTTCATTCCGGTTTTATCCGGTTTGAACCGGTTCAATCCAGTTTTATCCGGTTTGAACCGTTTCAATCCGGTTTTATCCGGTTTAAACCGGTTTAAGCCGGTAAAATCCGGTTTTATCCAGTTTAAATCGGTTCTATCCGGTTCTATCCAATTGAAACCGGTTTAAACCAGTTCAATCCGGTTTTATCCGGTTTAAACCGGTTTAAGCCAGTTCAATCCGGTTTTATACGGTTTAAAACGGTTCAATCTGGTTTTATCCGGTTTAAACCGGTTTGAACTGGTTCAATCCGGTTTTATCCGGTTTAAACCGTTTTAAGCTGGTTCAATCCAGTTTTATCCATTTTAAACCGGTTCAATACGGTTCTATCTGGTTGAAACCGGTTTAAACCGGTTCAATCCGGTTTTATCTGGTTTGAACCGGTTCAATCCGGTTTTATCCGGTTTAAACCAGTTCATTCCGGTTTTATCCGGTTTGAACCGCTTCAATCCGGTTTTATCCGGTTTGAACCGCTTCAATCCGGTTTTATCCGGTTTGAACCGCTTCAATCCGCTTTAATCCGGTTTAAACCTGTTTGAACCCGTTCAATCTGGTTTTATCCGGTTTAAACCGGTTTAAGCCCGTTCAATCCGGTTTTATCCATTTTAAACCGGTTCTATCCGGTTCTATCCGGTTGAAACCGGTTTAAACCGGTTCAATTCGGTTTTATCCGGTTTAAACCAGTTCATTCCGGTTTTATCCGGTTTGAACCGGTTCAATCCGGTTTTATCCAGTTTGAACCGGTTCAATCCGGTTTTATCCAGTTTAAAGCAGTTCATTCCGGTTTTATCCGGTTTGAACCTGTTCAATCCGGTTTTATCCGGTTTGAACCTGTTCAATCCGGTTTTATCCGGTTTAAACCTGTTTGAACCTATTCAATCCGGATTTATCCGGTTTAAACCGGTTTAAGCCGGTAAAATCCTGTTTTATCCATTTTAAACCGGTTCTATCCGGTTCTGTTCGATTGATACCGGTTTAAACCGGTTCAATCCGGTTTTATCCGGTTTAAGCCGGTTCAATCTGGTTTTATCTGGTTTAAACCAGTTCATTCCGGTTTTATCCGGTTTGAACTGGTTCAATCAGGTTTTATCCGGTTTAAACCAGTTCATTCCGGTTTTATCCGGTTTGAACTGGTTCAATCAGGTTTTATCCGGTTTAAACCAGTTCATTCCGGTTTTATCCGGTTTGAACCGCTTCAATCCGGTTTTATCCGGTTTGAACCGCTTCAATCCGCTTTAATCCGGTTTTAACCTGTTTGAACCCGTTCAATCTGGTTTTATCCGGTTTAAACCGGTTTAAGCCCGTTCAATCAGGTTTTATCCATTTTAAACCGGTTCTATCCGGTTCTATCCGGTTGAAACCGGTTTAAACCGGTTCAATTCGGTTTTATCCGGTTTAAACCAGTTCATTCCGGTTTTATCCGGTTTGAACCGGTTCAATCCGGTTTTATCCAGTTTGAACCGGTTCAATCCGGTTTTATCCAGTTTAAAGCAGTTCATTCCGGTTTTATCCGGTTTGAACCTGTTCAATCCGGTTTTATCCGGTTTGAACCTGTTCAATCCGGTTTTATCCGGTTTAAACCTGTTTGAACCTATTCAATCCGGATTTATCCGGTTTAAACCGGTTTAAGCCGGTAAAATCCTGTTTTATCCATTTTAAACCGGTTCTATCCGGTTCTGTTCGATTGATACCGGTTTAAACCGGTTCAATCCGGTTTTATCCGGTTTAAGCCGGTTCAATCTGGTTTTATCTGGTTTGAACCGATTCAATCCGGTTTTATCCAGTGTGAACCGGTCCAATCCTGTATTATCCGGTTTAAACCGGTTCAATCCGGTTTTATCCTGTTTTAGCCGGTTCAATCCGGTTGTATCCGGTTTAAAACGGTTTGAACCGGTTCAATCCGGTTTTATCCGGTTAAAACCTTTTGAAGCCGGTAAAATCCGGTTTTATCCAGTTTAAACTGGTTCTATCCGGTTCTATCTGGTTGAAACTGGTTTAAACCGTTTCATTCCGGTTTTATCCGGTAGAAACCGGTTTAAGCCGGTTGAATCCGGTTTTATCCGGTTTAAACCGGTTCAATCTGGTTTTATCCGGTTTAAACCGGTTTGAACCGGTTCAATCCAGTTTTATCCGGTTTAAACGGGTTTAAGGCGCTTCAATCCAGTTTTATCCAGTTTAAACCAGTTCTATCCAGTTTTATCCGGTTGAAACAGGTTTAAACTGGTTCAATCCGGTTTTATCCGGTTTAAACCGGTTCAATCCGGTTTTATCCGGTTTAAACCGGTTCATTCCGGTTTTATCCTTTTTTATCCGGTTTAAAACTGTTTGAACCCATTCAGTCCGGTTATATCCGGTTTAAACCGGTATAAGCCGGTAAAATCCGGTTTTATCCAGTTAAAATCGGTTCTATCTGGTTCTATTCAATTGAAACCGGTTTAAACCGGTTCAATCCGGTTTTATCCGGTTTAAACCAGTTCAATCCGGTTTTATCCGGTTTGAACCGGTTCAATCCGGTTTTATCCGGTTTGAACCGGTTCAATCCGGTTTTATCCGGTTAGAACCGGTTCAATCCGGTTTTATCCGGTTTAATCCTGTTTGAACAGGTTCAATCCGGTTTTATGCGGTTTAAACCGGTTTAAGCCGGTTCAATCCGGTTTTATCCATTTTAAACCGGTTCTATACGGTTCTATCTGGTTGAAACCGGTTTAAACCGGTTCAATCCGGTTTTATCTGGTTGAAACCAGTTCATTCCGGTTTTATCCGGTTTGAACCGGTTCAATCCGGTTTTATCCGGTTTAAACCAGTTCATTCCGGTTTTATCCGGTTTGAACCGCTTCAATCCGGTTTTATCCGGTTTGAACCGGTTCAATCCGGTTTTATCCGGTTTGAACCGCTTCAATCCGCTTTTATGCGGTTTAAACCTTTTTGAACCCGTTCAATCTGGTTTTATCCGGTTTAAACCGGTTTAAGCCGGTTCAATCCGGTTTTATCCATTTTAAACCGGTTCTATCCGGTTCTATCCGGTTGAAACCGGTTTAAACCGGTTCAATTCGGTTTTATCCGGTTTAAACCAGTTCATTCCGGTTTTATCCGGTTTGAACCGGTTCAATCCGGTTTTATCCGGTTTGAACCGGTTCAATCCGGTTTTATCCAGTTTAAAGCAGTTCATTCCGGTTTTATCCGGTTTGAACCTGTTCAATCCGTTTTTATCCGGTTTGAACCTGTTCAATCCGGTTTTATCCGGTTTAAACCTGTTTGAACCCCTTCAATCCGGATTTATCCGGTTTAAACCGGTTTAAGCCGGTAAAATCCTGTTTTATCCAGTTTAAACCGGTTCTATCCGGTTCTATCCGATTGATACCGGTTTAAACCGGTTCAATCCGGTTTTATCCGGTTTAAACCGGTTTAAGCCGGTTCAATCCGGTTTTATCCGGTTTAAGCCGGTTCAATCTGGTTTTATCTGGTTTGAACCGATTCAATCCGGTTTTATCCAGTGTGAACCGGTCCAATCCTGTATTATCCGGTTTAAACCGGTTAAATCCGGTTTTATCCTGTTTAAGCCGGTTCAATCCGGTTGTATCCGGTTTCAAACGGTTTGAACCGGTTCAATCCGGTTTTATCCGGTTAAAACTTTTGAAGCTGGTAAAATCCGGTTTTATCCAGTTTAAACTGGTTCTATCCGGTTCTATCTGGTTGAAACTGGTTTAAACTGTTTCAATCCGGTTTTATCCGGTAGAAACCGGTTTAAGCCGGTTGAATCCGGTTTTATCCGGTTTAAACCGGTTCAATCTGGTTTTATCCGGTTTAAACCGGTTTGAACCGGTTCAATCCAGTTTTATCCGGTTTAAACGGGTTTAAGGCGCTTCAATCCGGTTTTATCCAGTTTAAACCAGTTCTATCCAGTTTTATCCGGTTGAAACAGGTTTAAACTGGTTCAATCCGGTTTTATCCGGTTTAAACCGGTTCAATCCGGTTTTATCCGGTTTAAACCGGTTCATTCCGGTTTTATCCGATCTGAACCGGTTCAATCCGGTTTTATCCGGTTTGAACCGGTTCAATCCGGTTTTATCCGGTTTAAACCGGTTCAATCCGGTTTTATCCGGTTTAAACTGGTTCATTCCGATTTTATCCGGTTTTATCCGGTTTAAAACTGTTTGAACCCATTCAGTCCGGTTATATCCGGTTTAAACCGGTTTAAGCCGGTAAAATCCGGTTTTATCCAGTTAAAATCGGTTCTATCCGGTTCTATTCACTTGAAACCGGTTTAAACCGGTTCAATCCGGTTTTATCCGGTTTAAACCGGTTTAAGCCGGTTCAATCCGGTTTTATCCGGTTTAAACCGGTTCAATCCGGTTTTATCCGGTTTAAACCAGTTCATTCCGGTTTTATCCGGTTTAAACCGGTTTGAACCGGTTCAATCCGGTTTTATCCGGTTTAAACCTTTTTGAACCCGTTCAATCCGGTTTTATCCGGTTTAAACCGGTTTAAGCTGGTAAAATCCGGTTTTATCCAGTTTAAATCGGTTCAATCCGGTTCTATCCAATTGAAACCGGTTTAAACCGGTTCAATCCGGTTTTATCCGGTTTAAACCGTTTTAAGCCGGTTCAATCCGGTTTTATCCAGTTTAAACCGGTTTAAGCTGGTTAAATCCGTTTTTTCCAGTTTAAACCGGTTCTATCCGGTTCTATCCGGATGAAACCGGGTTAATTCGGTTCAGTCCGGTTTTATCCGGTTTAAACCGGTTCAATCCGGTTTTATCTGGTTTAAACCTGTTTGAACCCATTCAATCTGGTTTTATCCGGTATAAACCGGTTTATGCCGGTAAAATCCAGTTTTATCGAGTTTAAACCGGTTCTATCCGGTTCTATCCGATTGAAACCGGTTTAAACCGGTTCAATCCGGTTTTATCCGGTTTTATCCGGTTTAAGCCGGTTCATTTCGGTTTTATCCGGTTTGAACCGGTTCAAACCGGTTTTATCCGGTCTGAACCGGTTCAATCCGGTTTTATACGGTTTAAGCCGGTTCATTCCGGTTTTATCCGGTTTGAACCGGTTCAATCCGGTTTTATCTGGTTTGAACCGGTTCAATCCGGTTTTATCCGGTTTCAACCGGTCCAATCCGGTATTATCCGGTTTAAACTGGTACAATCCTTTTCTATCCGGTTGAAACCGGTTTAAACTGGTTCAATCCGGTTTTATCCGGTTTAAAACGGTTCAATCTGGTTTTATCCGGTTTAAACCAGTTTGAACCGGTTCTATCCGTTTTTATCCGGTTTAAACCGGTTTAAGCCGGTTCAATCCGGTTTTATCCAGTTGAAACCGGTTCTGTCCGGTTCTATCCGGTTGAAGCCGGTTTAAACCGGTTCAATCTGGTTTTATCCGGTTTAAACCGGTTCAATCCTGTTTTATCCGGTTTAAGCTGGTTCATTCCGGTTTTATCCGGTTTGAACCGGTTCATTCCGGTTTTATCCGGTTTAAACCGGTTCATTCCGGTTTTATCCGGTTTGAACCGGTTCAATCCGGTTTTATCCGGTTTGAACCGGTTCAATCCGGTTTTATCCGGTTTAAGCCGGTTCATTCCGGTTTTATCCGGTTTGAACCGGTTCAATCCGGTTTTATCCGGTTTGACCCGGTTCAATCCGGTTTTATCCGGTTTCAACCGGTCCAATCCGATATTATCCGGTTTCAACTGGTTCAATCCTTTTCTATCCGGTTGAAACCGGTTTGAACTGGTTCAATCCGGTTTTATCCGGTTTAAAACGTTTTAAGCTGGTTCGATCCGGTTTTATCCATTTTAAACCGGTTCTATACGGTTCTATCTGGTTGAAACCGGTTTAAACCGGTTCAATCCGGTTTTATCCGGTTTAAACCAGTTCATTCCGGTTTTATCCGGTTTGAACCGTTTCAATCCGGTTTTATCCAGTTTAAACCAGTTCATTCCGGTTTTATCCGGTTTGAACCGATTCAATCCGGTTTTATCCGTTTTAAACCGCTTTGAACCGGATCAATCCGGTTTTATCCGGTTTAAAGCGGTTTAAGCCGGGAAAATCCGGTTTTATCCGGTTTAAACTGTTTCAATCTCGTTTTATCCGGTTTAAACTGGTTTGAACCGGTTCAATCCGATTTTATCCGGTTTAAACTGGTTTAACCCGGTTCAATCTGGTTTTATCCAGTTTAAACCGGTTCTATCCGGTTGAAACCGGTTTAAACCGGTTCAATCCGGTTTTATCCGGTTTGAACCGGTACAATCCGGTTTTATCCGGTTTGAACCGGTTCATTCCGGTTTTATCCGGTTTGAACCGGTTCAATCCGGTTTTATCCGGTTTGAACCGGTTCAATCCGGTTTTATCCGGTTTGAACCGGTTCAATCCGGTTTTATCCGGTTAGAACCGGTTCAATCTGGTTTTATCCGGTTTAATCCTGTTTGAACAGGTTCAATCCGGTTTTATGCGGTTTAAACCGGTTTAAGCCGGTTCAATCCGGTTTTATCCATTTTAAACCGGTTCTATCCGGTTCTATCCGGTTGAAACCGGTTGAAACCGGTTCAATCCGGTTTAAACCAGTTCATTCCGGTTTTATCCCGTTTGAACCGGTTCAATCCGGTTTTATCCGGTTTGAACCGGTTCAATCCGGTTTTATCCGGTTTGAACCGGTTCATTCCGGTTTTATCCGGTTTGAACCGGTTCAATCCGGTTTTATCCGGTTTGAACCGGTTCAATCCGGTTTTATCTGGTTTGAACCACTTCAATCCGGTTTTATCCGGTTTAAACCAGTTTGAACCCGTTCAATCCGGTTTTATCCGGTTTAAACCGGTTTAAGCCGGTTCAATCCGGTTTAATCCATTTTAAACCGGTTCTATCCGGTTCTATCCGGTTGAAACCGGTTTAAACCGGTTCAATCCGGTTTTATCCCGTTTGAACCAGTTCAATCCGGTTTTATCCGGTTTAAACCAGTTTGAACCCTTTCAATCCGGTTTTATCCGGTTTAAACCGGTTTAAGCCGGTTCAATCCGGTTTTATCCAGTTGAAACTGGTTCTGTCCAGTTCTATCCGGTTGAAGCCGGTTTAAACCGGTTCAATCTGGTTTTATCCGGTTTAAACCGGTTCAATCCTGTTTTATCCGGTTTAAGCTGGTTCATTCCGGTTTTATCCGGTTTGAACCGGTTCAATCCGGTTTTATCCGGTTTGAACCGGTTCAATCCGGTTTTATCCGGTTTGAACCGGTTCATTCCGGTTTTATCCGGTTTGAACCGGTTCAATCCGGTTTTATCCGGTTTGAAACGTTTCAATCCGGTTTTATCCGGTTTGAACCGGTTCAATCCGGTTTTATCCAGTTTAAACCGGTTTAAGCTGGTTAAATCCGTTTTTTCCAGTTTAAACCGGTTCTATCCTGGTCTATCCGGTTGAAACCGGGTTAATCCGGTTAAGTCCCGTTTTATCCGGTTTAAACCAGTTTAAGCCGGTTCAATCCGGTTTTTTCCGGTTTAAACTGGTTCAATCTGGTTTTATCCGGTTTAAACCGGTTTGAACCGGTTTAATCCGGTTATATCCGGTTGAAACCGGTTTAAGCCGGTTCAATCCGGTTTTATCCAGTTTAAACCGGTTCTATCCTGTTCTATCCATTTGAAACTGGTTTAAACCGGTACAATCCGGTTTTATCCGGTTTAAACCGTTTCAATCCGGTTTTATCCAGTTTAAACCAGTTCATTCCGGTTTTATCCGGTTTGAACCGATTCTATCCGGTTTTTTCCGTTTTAAACCGCTTTGAACCGGTTCAATCCGGTTTTATCCGGTTTAAAGCGGTTTAAGCCGGAAAAATCCGGTTTTATCCGGTTTGAACCAGTTCAATCCGGTTTTATCCGGTTTGAACCGGTCCAATCCGGTATTATCCGGTTTAAACTGGTTCAATCCTTTTCTATCCGGTTGAAACCGGTTTAAACTGGTTCAATCCGGTTTTATCCGGTTTAAACCGGTTTAAGCCGGTGAAATCCGGTTTTATCCAGTTTAAACCTGTTCTATCCAGTTCTATCCAGTTGAAACCGGTTTACACCGGATCAATCCGGTTTTATCCGGTTTAAAACGGTTCAATCTGGTTTTATCTGGTTTAAACCTGTTCATTCCGGTTTTATCCGGTTTGAACCGGTTCAATCCGGTTTTATCCTGTTTGAACCGGTTCAATCCGGTTTTATCCGGTTTGAACCGCTTCAATCCGCTTTTATGCGGTTTAAACCTGTTTGAACCTGTTCAATCTGGTTTTATCCGGTTTAAACCGGTTCTATCCTGTTCTATCCATTTGAAACTGGTTTAAACCGGTACAATCCGGTTTTATCCGGTTTAAACCGTTTCAATCCGGTTTTATCCAGTTTAAACCAGTTCATTCCGGTTTTATCCGGTTTTATCCGGTTTAAAACTGTTTGAACCCATTCAGTCCGGTTATATCCGGTTTAAACCGGTATAAGCCGGTAAAATCCGGTTTTATCCAGTTAAAATCGGTTCTATCCGGTTCTATTCAATTGAAACCGGTTTAAACCGGATCAATCCGGTTTTATCCGGTTTAAACCAGTTCAATCCGGTTTTATCCGGTTTGAACCGGTTCAATCCGGTTTTATCCGGTTTGAACCGGTTCAATCCGGTTTTATCCAGTTAGAACCGGTTCAATCCGGTTTTATCCGGTTTAATCCTGTTTGAACAGGTTCAATCCGGTTTTATGCGGTTTAAACCGGTTTAAGCCGGTTCAATCTGGTTTTATCCATTTTAAACCGGTTCTATACGGTTCTATCTGGTTGAAACCGGTTTAAACCGGTTCAATCCGGTTTTATCTGGTTGAAACCAGTTCATTCCGGTTTTATCCGGTTTGAACCGGTTCAATCCGGTTTTATCCGGTTTAAACCAGTTCATTCCGGTTTTATCCGGTTTGAACCGCTTCAATCCGGTTTTATCCGGTTTGAACCGGTTCAATCCGGTTTTATCCGGTTTGAACCGCTTCAATCCGCTTTTATGCGGTTTAAACCTTTTTGAACCCGTTCAATCTGGTTTTATCCGGTTTAAACCGGTTTAAGCCGGTTCAATCCGGTTTTATCCGGTTTGAACCGGTTCAATCCGGTTTTATCCGGTTTGAACCGGTTCAATCCGGTTTTATCCGGTTTGAACCGGTTCAATCCGGTTTTATCCGGTTTGAACCGGTTCAATCCGGTTTTATCCGGTTTGAACCGGTTCAATCCGGTTTTATCCGGTTAGAACCGGTTCAATCCGGTTTTATCCGGTTTAATCCTGTTTGAACAGGTTCAATCCGGTTTTATGCGGTTTAAACCGGTTTAAGCCGGTTCAATCCGGTTTTATCCATTTTAAACCGGTTCTATCCGGTTCTATCCGGTTGAAACCGGTTGAAACCGGTTCAATCCGGTTTAAACCAGTTCATTCCGGTTTTATCCCGTTTGAACCGGTTCAATCCGGTTTTATGCGGTTTGAACCGGTTCAATCTGGTTTTATCCGGTTTAAACCGGTTCATTCCGGTTTTATCCGGTTTGAACCGGTTCAATCCGGTTTTATCCGGTTTGAACCGGTTCAATCCGGTTTTATCTGGTTTGAACCACTTCAATCCGGTTTTATCCGGTTTAAACCAGTTTGAACCCGTTCAATCCGGTTTTATCCGGTTTAAACCGGTTTAAGCCGGTTCAATCCGGTTTAATCCATTTTAAACCGGTTCTATCCGGTTCTATCCGGTTGAAACCGGTTTAAACCGGTTCAATCCGGTTTTATCCCGTTTGAACCAGTTCAATCCGGTTTTATCCGGTTTAAACCAGTTTGAACCCTTTCAATCCGGTTTTATCCGGTTTAAACCGGTTTAAGCCGGTTCAATCCGGTTTTATCCAGTTGAAACTGGTTCTGTCCAGTTCTATCCGGTTGAAGCCGGTTTAAACCGGTTCAATCTGGTTTTATCCGGTTTAAACCGGTTCAATCCTGTTTTATCCGGTTTAAGCTGGTTCATTCCGGTTTTATCCGGTTTGAACCGGTTCAATCCGGTTTTATCCGGTTTGAACCGGTTCAATCCGGTTTTATCCGGTTTGAAACGTTTCAATCCGGTTTTATCCGGTTTGAACCGGTTCAATCCGGTTTTATCCAGTTTAAACCGGTTTAAGCTGGTTAAATCCATTTTTTCCAGTTTAAACCGGTTCTATCCTGGTCTATCCGGTTGAAACCGGGTTAATCCGGTTAAGTCCCGTTTTATCCGGTTTAAACCAGTTTAAGCCGGTTCAATCCGGTTTTTTCCGGTTTAAACTGGTTCAATCTGGTTTTATCCGGTTTAAACCGGTTTGAACCGGTTTAATCCGGTTATATCCGGTTGAAACCGGTTTAAGCCGGTTCAATCCGGTTTTATCCAGTTTAAACCGGTTCTATCCTGTTCTATCCATTTGAAACTGGTTTAAACCGGTACAATCCGGTTTTATCCGGTTTAAACCGTTTCAATCCGGTTTTATCCAATTTAAACCAGTTCATTCCGGTTTTATCCGGTTTGAACCGATTCTATCCGGTTTTTTCCGTTTTAAACCGCTTTGAACCGGTTCAATCCGGTTTTATCCGGTTTAAAGCGATTAAGCCGGAAAAATCCGGTTTTATCCGGTTTGAACCAGTTCAATCCAGTTTTATCCGGTTTGAACCGGTCCAATCCGGTATTATCCGGTTTAAACTGGTTCAATCCTTTTCTATCCGGTTGAAACCGGTTTAAACTGGTTCAATCCGGTTTTATCCGGTTTAAACCGGTTTAAGCCGGTGAAATCCGGTTTTATCCAGTTTAAACCTGTTCTATCCAGTTCTATCCAGTTGAAACCGGTTTACACCGGATCAATCCGGTTTTATCCGGTTTAAAACGGTTCAATCTGGTTTTATCTGGTTTAAACCAGTTCATTCCGGTTTTATCCGGTTTGAACCGGTTCAATCCGGTTTTATCCTGTTTGAACCGGTTCAATCCGGTTTTATCCGGTTTGAACCGCTTCAATCCGCTTTTATGCGGTTTAAACCTGTTTGAACCTGTTCAATCTGGTTTTATCCGGTTTAAACCGGTTCTATCCTGTTCTATCCATTTGAAACTGGTTTAAACCGGTACAATCCGGTTTTATCCGGTTTAAACCGTTTCAATCCGGTTTTATCCAGTTTAAACCAGTTCATTCCGGTTTTATCCGGTTTGAACCGATTCTATCCGGTTTTTTCCGTTTTAAACCGCTTTGAACCGGTTCAATCCGGTTTTATCCGGTTTAAAGCGGTTTAAGCCGGGAAAATCCGGTTTTATCCGGTTTGAACCGGTTCAATCCGGTTTTATCTGGTTTGAACCGGTCCAATCCGGTTTTATCCGGTTTAAACTGGTTCAATCCTTTTCTATCCGGTTGAAACCGGTTTAAACTGGTTCAATCCGGTTTTATCCGGTTTAAACCGGTTTAAGCCGGTGAAATCCGGTTTTATCCAGTTTAAACCTGTTCTATCCGGTTCTATCCAGTTGAAACCGGTTTACACCGGATCAATCCGGTTTTATCCGGTTTAAAACGGTTCAATCTGGTTTTATCCGGTTTAAACCAGTTTGAACCGGTTCTATCCGTTTTTATCCGGTTTAAACCGGTTTAAGCCGGTTCAATCCGGTTTTATCCAGTTGAAACCGGTTCTGTCCGGTTCTATCCGGTTGAAGCCTGTTTAAACCGGTTCAATCCGGTTTTATCCGGTTTAAACCGGTTCAATCCTGTTTTATCTGGTTTAAGCTGGTTCATTCCGGTTTTATCCGGTTTGAACCTGTTCAATCCGGTTTTATCCGGTTTGAACCGTTTCAATCCGGTTTTATCCGGTTTAAACCGGTTCATTCCGGTTTTATCCGGTTTGAACCGGTTCAATCCGGGTTTATCCGGTTTGAACCGTTTCAATCCGGTTTTATCCGGTTTAAACCGGTTTAAGCCGGTAAAATCCGGTTTTATCCAGTTTAAATCGGTTCTATCCGGTTCTATCCAATTGAAACCGGTTTAAACCAGTTCAATCCGGTTTTATCCGGTTTAAACCGGTTTAAGCCGGTTCAATCCGGTTTTATCCGGTTTAAACCTTTTTGAACCCGTTCAATCCGGTTTTATCCGGTTTAAACCGGTTTAAGCCGGTAAAATCCGGTTTTATCCAGTTTAAATCGGTTCAATCCGGTTCTATCCAATTGAAACCGGTTTAAACCGGTTCAATCCGGTTTTATCCGGTTTAAACCGTTTTAAGCCGGTTCAATCCGGTTTTATCCATTTTAAACCGGTTCTATCCGGTTCTATCCGGTTGAAACCGGTTTAAACCGGTTCAATCCGGTTTTATCCGGTTTAAACAGGTTCATTCCGGTTTTATCCGGTTTGAACCGCTTTAATCCGGTTTTATCCGGTTTAAACCGGTCCAATCCGGTTTTATCCGTTTTAATCCGGTTTGAACCGGTCCAATCCGGTTTTATCCAGTTTAAACCGGTTTAAGCTGGTTAAATCCGTTTTTTCCAGTTTAAACCGGTTCTATCCGGTTCTATCCGGATGAAACCGGGTTAATTCGGTTCAGTCCGGTTTTATCCGGTTTAAACCGGTTCAATCCGGTTTTATCTGGTTTAAACCTGTTTGAACCCATTCAATCCGGTTTTATCCGGTATAAACCGGTTAAAGCCGGTAAAATCCAGTTTTATCGAGTTTAAACCGGTTCTATCCGGTTCTATCCGATTGAAACCGGTTTAAACCGGTTCAATCCGCTTTTATCCGGTTTAAGCCGGTTCATTCCGGTTTTATCCGGTTTGAACCGGTTCAAACCGGTTTTATCCGGTCTGAACCGGTTCAATCCGGTTTTATCCGGTTTAAGCCGGTTCATTCCGGTTTTATCCGGTTTGAACCGGTTCAATCCGGTTTTATCCGGTTTGAACCGGTTCAATCCGGTTTTATCCGGTTTCAACCGGTCCAATCCGGTATTATCCGGTTTAAACTGGTACAATCCTTTTCTATCCGGTTGAAACCGGTTTAAACTGGTTCAATCCGGTTTTATCCGGTTTAAACCGGTTTAAGCCGGTGAAATCCGGTTTTATCCAGTTTAAACCTGTTCTATCCGGTTCTATCCGGTTGAAACCTGTTTACACCGGTTCAATCGGGTTTTATCCGGTTTAAAACGGTTCAATCTGGTTTTATCCGGTTTAAACCAGTTTGAACCGGTTCTATCCGTTTTTATCCGGTTTAAACCGGTTTAAGCCGGTTCAATCCGGTTTTATCCAGTTGAAACCGGTTCTGTCCGGTTCTATCCGGTTGAAGCCGGTTTAAACCGGTTCAATCTGGTTTTATCCAGTTTGAACCGATTCAATCCGGTTTTATCCGTTTTAAACCGCTTTGAACCGGATCAATCCGGTTTTATCCGGTTTAAAGCGGTTTAAGCCGGGAAAATCCGGTTTTATCCGGTTTAAACCGTTTCAATCTCGTTTTATCCGGTTTAAACCGGTTTGAACCGGTTCAATCCGATTTTATCCGGTTTAAACTGGTTTAACCCGGTTCAATCTGGTTTTATCCAGTTTAAACCGGTTCTATCCGGTTGAAACCGGTTTAAACCGGTTCAATCCGGTTTTATCCGGTTTGAACCGGTACAATCCGGTTTTATCCGGTTTGAACCGGTTCATTCCGGTTTTATCCGGTTTGAACCGGTTCAATCCGGTTTTATCCGGTTTGAACCGGTTCAATCCGGTTTTATCCGGTTTGAACCGGTTCAATCCGGTTTTATCCGGTTTGAACCGGTTCAATCCGGTTTTATCCGGTTTAATCCTGTTTGAACAGGTTCAATCCGGTTTTATGCGGTTTAAACCGGTTTAAGCCGGTTCAATCCGGTTTTATCCATTTTAAACCGGTTCTATCCGGTTCTATCCGGTTGAAACCGGTTGAAACCGGTTCAATCCGGTTTAACCCAGTTCATTCCGGTTTTATCCCGTTTGAACCGGTTCAATCCGGTTTTATCCGGTTTGAACCGGTTCAATCCGGTTTTATCCGGTTTAAACCAGTTCATTCCGGTTTTATCCGGTTTGAACCGGTTCAATCCGGTTTTATCCGGTTTGAACCGGTTCAATCCGGTTTTATCTGGTTTGAACCACTTCAATCCGGTTTTATCCGGTTTAAACCAGTTTGAACCCGTTCAATCCGGTTTTATCCGGTTTAAACCAGTTTAAGCCGGTTCAATCCGGTTTAATCCATTTTAAACCGGTTCTATCCGGTTCTATCCGGTTGAAACCGGTTTAAACCGGTTCAATCCGGTTTTATCTGGTTTGAACCAGTTCATTCCGGTTTTATCCGGTTTGAACCAGTTCAATCCGGTTTTATCCGGTTTCAACCGGTTCAATCCGGTTTTATCCGGTTTGAACCGGTTCAATCCGGTTTTATCCGGTTTAAACCTGTTTGAACATGTACAATCCGGTTTTATGCGGTTTAAACCGGTTTAAGCCGGTTCAATCCGGTTTTATCCATTTTAAACCGGTTCTATCCGGTTCTATCCGGTTGAAACCGGTTTAAACCGGTTCAATCCGGTTTTATCCCGTTTGAACCAGTTCAATCCGGTTTTATCCGGTTTAAACCAGTTTGAACCCTTTCAATCCGGTTTTATCCGGTTTAAACCGGTTTAAGCCGGTTCAATCCGGTTTTATCCAGTTGAAACCGGTTCTGTCCGGTTCTATCCGGTTGAAGCCGGTTTAAACCGGTTCAATCTGGTTTTATCCGGTTTAAACCGGTTCAATCCTGTTTTATCCGGTTTAAGCTGGTTCATTCCGGTTTTATCCGGTTTGAACCGGTTCAATCCGGTTTTATCCGGTTTGAACCGGTTCAATCCGGTTTTATCCGGTTTGAACCGGTTCATTCTGGTTTTATCCGGTTTGAACCGGTTCAATCCGGTTTTATCCGGTTTGAACCGGTTCAATCCGGTTTTATCCGGTTTGAACCGTTTCAATCCGGTTTTATCCGGTTTGAACCGGTTCAAACCGGTTTTATCCGGTCTGAACCGGTTCAATCCGGTTTTATCCGGTTTAAGCCGGTTCATTCCGGTTTTATCCGGTTTGAACCGGTTCAATCCGGTTTTATCCGGTTTAAGCCGGTTCATTCCGGTTTTATCCGGTTTGAACCGGTTCAATCCGGTTTTATCCGGTTTGACCCGGTTCAATCCGGTTTTATCCGGTTTCAACCGGTCCAATCCGATATTATCCGGTTTAAACTGGTTCAATCCTTTTCTATCCGGTTGAAACCGGTTTGAACTGGTTCAATCCGGTTTTATCCATTTTAAACCGTTTTAAGCTGGTTCAATCCGGTTTTATCCATTTTAAACCGGTTCTATACGGTTCTATCTGGTTGAAACCGGTTTAAACTGGTTCAATCCGGTTTTATCCGGTTTAAACCAGTTCATTCCGGTTTTATCCGGTTTGAACCGTTTCAATCCGGTTTTATCCTGTTTAAACCGTTTCAATCCGGTTTTATCCAGTTTAAACCAGTTCATTCCGGTTTTATCCGGTTTGAACCGATTCAATCCGGTTTTATCCGTTTTAAACCGCTTTGAACCGGATCAATCCGGTTTTATCCGGTTTAAAGCGGTTTAAGCCGGGAAAATCCGGTTTTATCCGGTTTAAACCGTTTCAATCACGTTTTATCTGGTTTAAACTGGTTTGAACCGGTTCAATCCGATTTTATCCGGTTTAAACTGGTTTAACCCGGTTCAATCTGGTTTTATCCAGTTTAAACCGGTTCAATCCGGTTTTATCCGGTTTGAACCGTTTCAATCCGGTTTTATCCGGTTTGAACCGGTTCAATCCGGTTTTATCCAGTTTAAACCGGTTTAAGCTGGTTAAATCCGTTTTTTCCAGTTTAAACCGGTTCTATCCTGGTCTATCCGGTTGAAACCGGGTTAATCCGGTTAAGTCCCGTTTTATCCGGTTTAAACCAGTTTAAGCCGGTTCAATCCGGTTTTTTCCGGTTTAAACTGGTTCAATCTGGTTTTATCCGGTTTAAACCGGTTTGAACCGGTTTAATCCGGTTATATCCGGTTGAAACCGGTTTAAGCCGGTTCAATCCGGTTTTATCCAGTTTAAACCGGTTCTATCCTGTTCTATCCATTTTAAACTGGTTTAAACCGGTACAATCCGGTTTTATCCGGTTTAAACCGTTTCAATCCGGTTTTATCCAGTTTAAACCAGTTCATTCCGGTTTTATCCGGTTTGAACCGATTCTATCCGGTTTTTTCCGTTTTAAACCGCTTTGAACCGGTTCAATCCGGTTTTATCTGGTTTAAAGCGGTTTAAGCCGGGAAAATCCGGTTTTATCCGGTTTGAACCAGTTCAATCCGGTTTTATCCGGTTTGAACCGGTCCAATCCGGTATTATCCGGTTTAAACTGGTTCAATCCTTTTCTATCCGGTTGAAACCGGTTTAAACTGGTTCAATCCGGTTTTATCCGGTTTAAACCGGTTTAAGCCGGTGAAATCCAGTTTTATCCAGTTTAAACCTGTTCTATCCAGTTCTATCCAGTTGAAACCGGTTTACACCGGATCAATCCGGTTTTATCCGGTTTAAAACGGTTCAATCTGGTTTTATCCGGTTTAAACCAGTTTGAACCGGTTCTATCCGTTTTTATCCGGTTTAAACCGGTTTAAGCCGGTTCAATCCGGTTTTATCCAGTTGAAACCGGTTCTGTACGGTTCTATCCGGTTGAAGCCTGTTTAAACCGGTTCAATCCGGTTTTATCCGGTTTAAACCGGTTCAATCCTGTTTTATCTGGTTTAAGCTGGTTCATTCCGGTTTTATCCGGTTTGAACCTGTTCAATCCGGTTTTATCCGGTTTGAACCGTTTCAATCCGGTTTTATCCGGTTTGAACCGGTTCATTCCGGTTTTATCCGGTTTGAACCGGTTCAATCCGGTTTTATCCGGTTTGAACCGTTTCAATCCGGTTTTATCCGGTTTAAACCGGTTTAAGCCGGTAAAATCCGGTTTTATCCAGTTTAAATTGGTTCTATCCGGTTCTATCCAATTGAAACCGGTTTAAACCAGTTCAATCCGGTTTTATCCGGTTTAAACCGGTTTAAGCCGGTTCAATCCGGTTTTATACGGTTTAAAACGATTCAATCTGGTTTTATCTGGTTTAAACCGGTTTGAACTGGTTCAATCCAGTTTTATCCGGTTTAAACCGTTTTAAGCTGGTTCAATCCGTTTTTATCCATCTTAAACCGGTTCTATACGGTTCTATCTGGTTGAAACCGGTTTAAACCGGTTCAATCCGGTTTTATCTGGTTTAAACCAGTTCATTCCGGTTTTATCCGGTTTGAACCGGTTCAATCCGGTTTTATCCGGTTTAAACCAGTTCATTCCGGTTTTATCCGGTTTGAACCGCTTCAATCCGGTTTTATCCTGTTTGAACCGGTACAATCCGGTTTTATCCGGTTTGAACCGCTTCAATCCGCTTTTATGCGGTTTAAACCTGTTTGAACCTGTTCAATCTGGTTTTATCCGGTTTAAACCGGTTCTATCCTGTTCTATCCATTTGAAACTGGTTTAATCCAGTACAATCCGGTTTTATCCGGTTTAAACCGTTTCAATCCGGTTTTATCCAGTTTAAACCAGTTCATTCCGGTTTTATCCGGTTTGAACCGATTCTATCCGGTTTTTTCCGTTTTAAACCGCTTTGAACCGGTTCAATCCGGTTTTATCCGGTTTAAAGCGGTTTAAGCCGGGAAAATCCGGTTTTATCCGGTTTGAACCGGTTCAATCCGGTTTTATCCGGTTTGAACCGGTCCAATCCGGTATTATCCGGTTTAAACTGGTTCAATCCTTTTCTATCCGGTTGAAACCGGTTTAAACTGGTTCAATCTGGTTTTATCCGGTTTAAACCGGTTTAAGCCAGTGAAATCCGGTTTTATCCAGTTTAAACCTGTTCTATCCGGTTCTATCCAGTTGAAACCGGTTTACACCGGATCAATCCGGTTTTATCCGGTTTAAAACGGTTCAATCTGGTTTTATCCGGTTTAAACCAGTTTAAGCCGGTTCAATCCGGTTTTATCCAGTTGAAACCGGTTCTGTCCGGTTCTATCCGGTTGAAGCCTGTTTAAACCGGTTCAATCCGGTTTTATCCGGTTTAAACCGGTTCAATCCTGTTTTATCTGGTTTAAGCTGGTTCATTCCGGTTTTATCCGGTTTGAACCTCTTCAATCCGGTTTTATCCGGTTTGAACCGTTTCAATCCGGTTTTATCCGGTTTAAACCGGTTCATTCCGGTTTTATCCGGTTTGAACCGGTTCAATCCGGTTTTATCCGGTTTGAACCGTTTCAATCTGGTTTTATCCGGTTTAAACAGGTTTAAGCCGGTAAAATCCGGTTTTATCCAGTTTAAATCGGTTCTATCCGGTTCTATCCAATTGAAACCGGTTTAAACCAGTTCAATCCGGTTTTATCCGGTTTAAACCGGTTTAAGCCGGTTCAATCCGGTTTTATACGGTTTAAAACGGTTCAATCCGGTTTTATCCGGTTTAAACCGGTTTAAGCCGGTTCAATCCGGTTTTATCCGGTTTAAACCGGTTCAATCCGGTTTTATCCGGTTTAAACCAGTTCATTCCGGTTTTATCCGGTTTAAACCGGTTTGAACCGGTTCAATCCGGTTTTATCCGGTTTAAACCTTTTTGAACCCGTTCAATCCGGTTTTATCCGGTTTAAACCGGTTTAAGCCGGTAAAATCCGGTTTTATCCAGTTTAAATCGGTTCAATCCGGTTCTATCCAATTGAAACCGGTTTAAACCGGTTCAATCCGGTTTTATCCGGTTTAAACCGTTTTAAGCCGGTTCAATCCGGTTTTATCCAGTTTAAACCGGTTTAAGCTGGTTAAATCCGTTTTTTCCAGTTTAAACCGGTTCTATCCGGTTCTATCCGGATGAAACCGGGTTAATTCGGTTCAGTCCGGTTTTATCCGGTTTAAACCGGTTCAATCCGGTTTTATCTGGTTTAAACCTGTTTGAACCCATTCAATCCGGTTTTATCCGGTATAAACCGGTTTATGCCGGTAAAATCCAGTTTTATCGAGTTTAAACCGGTTCTATCCGGTTCTATCCGATTGAAACCGGTTTAAACCGGTTCAATCCGGTTTTATCCGGTTTTATCCGGTTTAAGCCGGTTCATTCCGGTTTTATCCGGTTTGAACCGGTTCAAACCGGTTTTATCCGGTCTGAACCGGTTCAATCCGGTTTTATCCGGTTTAAGCCGGTTCATTCCGGTTTTATCCGGTTTGAACCGGTTCAATCCGGTTTTATCCGGTTTGACCCGGTTCAATCCGGTTTTATCCGGTTTCAACCGGTCCAATCCGATATTATCCGGTTTAAACTGGTTCAATCCTTTTCTATCCGGTTGAAACCGGTTTGAACTGGTTCAATCCGGTTTTATCCGGTTTAAAACGTTTTAAGCTGGTTCGATCCGGTTTTATCCATTTTAAACCGGTTCTATACGGTTCTATCTGGTTGAAACCGGTTTAAACCGGTTCAATCCGGTTTTATCCGGTTTAAACCAGTTCATTCCGGTTTTATCCGGTTTGAACCGTTTCAATCCGGTTTTATCCGGTTTAAACCGTTTCAATCCGGTTTTATCCAGTTTAAACCAGTTCATTCCGGTTTTATCCGGTTTGAACCGATTCAATCCGGTTTTATCCGTTTTAAACCGCTTTGAACCGGATCAATCCGGTTTTATCCGGTTTAAAGCGGTTTAAGCCGGGAAAATCCGGTTTTATCCGGTTTAAACCGTTTCAATCTCGTTTTATCCGGTTTAAACTGGTTTGAACCGGTTCAATCCGATTTTATCCGGTTTAAACTGGTTTAACCCGGTTCAATCTGGTTTTATCCAGTTTAAACCTGTTCTATCCGGTTGAAACCGGTTTAAACCGGTTCAATCCGGTTTTATCCGGTTTGAACCGGTACAATCCGGTTTTATCCGGTTTGAACCGGTTCATTCCGGTTTTATCCTGTTTGAACCGGTTCAATCCGGTTTTATCCGGTTTGAACCGGTTCAATCCGGTTTTATCCAGTTAGAACCGGTTCAATCCGGTTTTATCCGGTTTAATCCGGTTTGAACAGGTTCAATCCGGTTTTATGCGGTTTAAACCGGTTTAAGCCGGTTCAATCCGGTTTTATCCATTTTAAACCGGTTCAATCCGGTTTTATCCGGTTTGAACCGTTTCAATCCGGTTTTATCCGGTTTAAACCGGTTTAAGCCGGTAAAATCTGGTTTTATCCAGTTTAAATTGGTTCTATCCGGTTCTATCCAATTGAAACCGGTTTAAACCAGTTCAATCCGGTTTTATCCGGTTTAAACCGGTTTAAGCCGGTTCAATCCGGTTTTATACGGTTTAAAACGATTCAATCTGGTTTTATCTGGTTTAAACCGGTTTGAACTGGTTCAATCCAGTTTTATCCGGTTTAAACCGTTTTAAGCTGGTTCAATCCGTTTTTATCCATCTTAAACCGGTTCTATACGGTTCTATCTGGTTGAAACCGGTTTAAACCGGTTCAATCCGGTTTTATCTGGTTTAAACCAGTTCATTCCGGTTTTATCCGGTTTGAACCGGTTCAATCCGGTTTTATCCGGTTTAAACCAGTTCATTCCGGTTTTATCCGGTTTGAACCGCTTCAATCCGGTTTTATCCTGTTTGAACCGGTACAATCCGGTTTTATCCGGTTTGAACCGCTTCAATCCGCTTTTATGCGGTTTAAACCTGTTTGAACCTGTTCAATCTGGTTTTATCCGGTTTAAACCGGTTCTATCCTGTTCTATCCATTTGAAACTGGTTTAATCCAGTACAATCCGGTTTTATCCGGTTTAAACCGTTTCAATCCGGTTTTATCCAGTTTAAACCAGTTCATTCCGGTTTTATCCGGTTTGAACCGATTCTATCCGGTTTTTTCCGTTTTAAACCGCTTTGAACCGGTTCAATCCGGTTTTATCCGGTTTAAAGCGGTTTAAGCCGGGAAAATCCGGTTTTATCCGGTTTGAACCGGTTCAATCCGGTTTTATCCGGTTTGAACCGGTCCAATCCGGTATTATCCGGTTTAAACTGGTTCAATCCTTTTCTATCCGGTTGAAACCGGTTTAAACTGGTTCAATCTGGTTTTATCCGGTTTAAACCGGTTTAAGCCGGTGAAATCCGGTTTTATCCAGTTTAAACCTGTTCTATCCGGTTCTATCCAGTTGAAACCGGTTTACACCGGATCAATCCGGTTTTATCCGGTTTAAAACGGTTCAATCTGGTTTTATCCGGTTTAAACCAGTTTGAACCGGTTCTATCCGTTTTTATCTGGTTTAAACCAGTTTAAGCCGGTTCAATCCGGTTTTATCCAGTTGAAACCGGTTCTGTCCGGTTCTATCCGGTTGAAGCCTGTTTAAACCGGTTCAATCCGGTTTTATCCGGTTTAAACCGGTTCAATCCTGTTTTATCTGGTTTAAGCTGGTTCATTCCGGTTTTATCCGGTTTGAACCTGTTCAATCCGGTTTTATCCGGTTTGAACCGTTTCAATCCGGTTTTATCCGGTTTAAACCGGTTCATTCCGGTTTTATCCGGTTTGAACCGGTTCAATCCGGTTTTATCCGGTTTGAACCGTTTCAATCTGGTTTTATCCGGTTTAAACAGGTTTAAGCCGGTAAAATCCGGTTTTATCCAGTTTAAATCGGTTCTATCCGGTTCTATCCAATTGAAACCGGTTTAAACCAGTTCAATCCGGTTTTATCCGGTTTAAACCGGTTTAAGCCGGTTCAATCCGGTTTTATACGGTTTAAAACGGTTCAATCCGGTTTTATCCGGTTTAAACCGGTTTAAGCCGGTTCAATCCGGTTTTATCCGGTTTAAACCGGTTCAATCCGGTTTTATCCGGTTTAAACCAGTTCATTCCGGTTTTATCCGGTTTAAACCGGTTTGAACCGGTTCAATCCGGTTTTATCCGGTTTAAACCTTTTTGAACCCGTTCAATCCGGTTTTATCCGGTTTAAACCGGTTTAAGCCGGTAAAATCCGGTTTTATCCAGTTTAAATCGGTTCAATCCGGTTCTATCCAATTGAAACCGGTTTAAACTGGTTCAATCCGGTTTTATCTGGTTTAAACCGTTTTAAGCCGGTTCAATCCGGTTTTATCCAGTTTAAACCGGTTTAAGCTGGTTAAATCCGTTTTTTCCAGTTTAAACCGGTTCTATCCGGTTCTATCCGGATGAAACCGGGTTAATTCGGTTCAGTCCGGTTTTATCCGGTTTAAACCGGTTCAATCCGGTTTTATCTGGTTTAAACCTGTTTGAACCCATTCAATCCGGTTTTATCCGGTATAAACCGGTTTATGCCGGTAAAATCCAGTTTTATCGAGTTTAAACCGGTTCTATCCGGTTCTATCCGATTGAAACCGGTTTAAACCGGTTCAATCCGGTTTTATCCGGTTTTATCCGGTTTAAGCCGGTTCATTCCGGTTTTATCCGGTTTGAACCGGTTCAAACCGGTTTTATCCGGTCTGAACCGGTTCAATCCGGTTTTATCCGGTTTAAGCCGGTTCATTCCGGTTTTATCCGGTTTGAACCGGTTCAATCCGGTTTTATCCGGTTTGACCCGGTTCAATCCGGTTTTATCCGGTTTCAACCGGTCCAATCCGATATTATCCGGTTTAAACTGGTTCAATCCTTTTCTATCCGGTTGAAACCGGTTTGAACTGGTTCAATCCGGTTTTATCCGGTTTAAAACGTTTTAAGCTGGTTCGATCCGGTTTTATCCATTTTAAACCGGTTCTATACGGTTCTATCTGGTTGAAACCGGTTTAAACCGGTTCAATCCGGTTTTATCCGGTTTAAACCAGTTCATTCCGGTTTTATCCGGTTTGAACCGTTTCAATCCGGTTTTATCCGGTTTAAACCGTTTCAATCCGGTTTTATCCAGTTTAAACCAGTTCATTCCGGTTTTATCCGGTTTGAACCGATTCAATCCGGTTTTATCCGTTTTAAACCGCTTTGAACCGGATCAATCCGGTTTTATCCGGTTTAAAGCGGTTTAAGCCGGGAAAATCCGGTTTTATCCGGTTTAAACCGTTTCAATCTCGTTTTATCCGGTTTAAACTGGTTTGAACCGGTTCAATCCGATTTTATCCGGTTTAAACTGGTTTAACCCGGTTCAATCTGGTTTTATCCAGTTTAAACCGGTTCTATCCGGTTGAAACCGGTTTAAACCGGTTCAATCCGGTTTTATCCGGTTTGAACCGGTACAATCCGGTTTTATCCGGTTTGAACCGGTTCATTCCGGTTTTATCCTGTTTGAACCGGTTCAATCCGGTTTTATCCGGTTTGAACCGGTTCAATCCGGTTTTATCCGGTTTGAACCGGTTCAATCCGGTTTTATCCAGTTAGAACCGGTTCAATCCGGTTTTATCCGGTTTAATCCTGTTTGAACAGGTTCAATCCGGTTTTATGCGGTTTAAACCGGTTTAAGCCGGTTCAATCCGGTTTTATCCATTTTAAACCGGTTCTATCCGGTTCTATCCGGTTGAAACCGGTTGAAACCGGTTCAATCCGGTTTAAACCAGTTCATTCCGGTTTTATCCCGTTTGAACCGGTTCAATCCGGTTTTATCCGGTTTGAACCGGTTCAATCCGGTTTTATCCGGTTTAAACCGGTTCATTCCTGTTTTATCCGGTTTGAACCGGTTCAATCCGGTTTTATCCGGTTTGAACCGGTTCAATCCGGTTTTATCTGGTTTGAACCACTTCAATCCGGTTTTATCCGGTTTAAACCAGTTTGAACCCGTTCAATCCGCTTTTATCCGGTTTAAACCGGTTTAAGCCGGTTCAATCCGGTTTAATCCATTTTAAACCGGTTCTATCCGGTTCTATCCGGTTGAAACCGGTTTAAACCGGTTCAATCCGGTTTTATCCCGTTTGAACCAGTTCAATCCGGTTTTATCCGGTTTAAACCAGTTTGAACCCTTTCAATCCGGTTTTATCCGGTTTAAACCGGTTTAAGCCGGTTCAATCCGGTTTTATCCAGTTGAAACTGGTTCTGTCCAGTTCTATCCGGTTGAAGCCGGTTTAAACCGGTTCAATCTGGTTTTATCCGGTTTAAACCGGTTCAATCCTGTTTTATCCGGTTTAAGCTGGTTCATTCCGGTTTTATCCGGTTTGAACCGGTTCAATCCGGTTTTATCCGGTTTGAACCGGTTCAATCCGGTTTTATCCGGTTTGAACCGGTTCATTCCGGTTTTATCCGGTTTGAACCGGTTCAATCCGGTTTTATCCGGTTTGAAACGTTTCAATCCGGTTTTATCCGGTTTGAACCGGTTCAATCCGGTTTTATCCAGTTTAAACCGGTTTAAGCTGGTTAAATCCGTTTTTTCCAGTTTAAACCGGTTCTATCCTGGTCTATCCGGTTGAAACCAGGTTAATCCGGTTAAGTCCCGTTTTATCCGGTTTAAACCAGTTTAAGCCGGTTCAATCCGGTTTTTTCCGGTTTAAACTGGTTCAATCTGGTTTTATCCGGTTTAAACCGGTTTGAACCGGTTTAATCCGGTTATATCCGTTTGAAACCGGTTTAAGCCGGTTCAATCCGGTTTTATCCAGTTTAAACCGGTTCTATCCTGTTCTATCCATTTGAAACTGGTTTAAACCGGTACAATCCGGTTTTATCCGGTTTAAACCGTTTCAATCCGGTTTTATCCAGTTTAAACCAGTTCATTCCGGTTTTATCCGGTTTGAACCGATTCTATCCGGTTTTTTCCGTTTTAAACCGCTTTGAACCGGTTCAATCCGGTTTTATCCGGTTTAAAGCGGTTTAAGCCGGAAAAATCCGGTTTTATCCGGTTTGAACCAGTTCAATCCGGTTTTATCCGGTTTGAACCGGTCCAATCCGGTTTTATCCGGTTTAAACTGGTTCAATCCTTTTCTATCCGGTTGAAACCGGTTTAAACTGGTTCAATCCGGTTTTATCCGGTTTAAACCGGTTTAAGCCGGTGAAATCCTGTTTTATCCAGTTTAAACCTGTTCTATCCGGTTCTATCCAGTTGAAACCGGTTTACACCGGATCAATCCGGTTTTATCCGGTTTAAAACGGTTCAATCTGTTTTTATCCGGTTTAAACCAGTTTGAACCGGTTCTATCCGTTTTTATCCGGTTTAAACCGGTTTAAGCCGGTTCAATCCGGTTTTATCCAGTTGAAACCGGTTCTGTCCGGTTCTATCCGGTTGAAGCCTGTTTAAACCGGTTCAATCCGGTTTTATCCGGTTTAAACCGGTTCAATCCTGTTTTATCTGGTTTAAGCTGGTTCATTCCGGTTTTATCCGGTTTGAACCGGTTCAATCCGGTTTTATCCGGTTTGAACCGTTTCAATCCGGTTTTATCCGGTTTAAACCGGTTCATTCCGGTTTTATCCGGTTTGAACCGGTTCAATCCGGGTTTATCCGGTTTGAACCGGTTCAATCCGGTTTTATCCGGTTTAAACCGGTTTAAGCCGGTAAAATCCGGTTTTATCCAGTTTAAATCGGTTCTATCCGGTTCTATCCAATTGAAACCGGTTTAAACCAGTTCAATCCGGTTTTATCCGGTTTAAACCGGTTTAAGCCGGTTCAATCCGGTTTTATCCGGTTTAAACCTTTTTGAACCCGTTCAATCCGGTTTTATCCGGTTTAAGCCGGTTTAAGCCGGTAAAATCCGGTTTTATCCAGTTTAAATCGGTTCAATCCGGTTCTATCCAATTGAAACCGGTTTAAACCGGTTCAATCCGGTTTTATCCGGTTTAAACCGTTTTAAGCCGGTTCAATCCGGTTTTATCCATTTTAAACCGGTTCTATCCGGTTCTATCCGGTTGAAACCGGTTTAAACCGGTTCAATCCGGTTTTATCCGGTTTAAACAGGTTCATTCCGGTTTTATCCGGTTTGAACCGCTTTAATCCGGTTTTATCCGGTTTAAACCGGTCCAATCCGGTTTTATCCGGTTTAATCCGGTTTGAACCGGTCCAATCCGGTTTTATCCAGTTTAAACCGGTTTAAGCTGGTTAAATCCGTTTTTTCCAGTTTAAACCGGTTCTATCCGGTTCTATCCGGATGAAACCGGGTTAATTCGGTTCAGTCCGGTTTTATCCGGTTTAAACCGGTTCAATCCGGTTTTATCTGGTTTAAACCTGTTTGAACCCATTCAATCCGGTTTTATCCGGTATAAACCGGTTAAAGCCGGTAAAATCCAGTTATATCGAGTTTAAACCGGTTCTATCCGGTTCTATCCGATTGAAACCGGTTTAAACCGGTTCAATCCGGTTTTATCCGGTTTTATCCGGTTTAAGCCGGTTCATTCCGGTTTTATCCGGTCTGAACCGGTTCAAACCGGTTTTATCCGGTCTGAACCGGTTCAATCCGGTTTTATCCGGTTTAAGCCGGTTCATTCCGGTTTTATCCGGTTTGAACCGGTTCAATCCGGTTTTATCCGGTTTGAACCGGTTCAATCCGGTTTTATCCGGTTTCAACCGGTCCAATCCGGTATTATCCGGTTTAAACTGGTACAATCCTTTTCTATCCGGTTGAAACCGGTTTAAACTGGTTCAATCCGGTTTTATCCGGTTTAAACCGGTTTAAGCCGGTGAAATCCGGTTTTATCCAGTTTAAACCTGTTCTATCCGGTTCTATCCGGTTGAAACCGGTTTACACCGGTTCAATCGGGTTTTATCCGGTTTAAAACGGTTCAATCTGGTTTTATCCGGTTTAAACCAGTTTGAACCGGTTCTATCCGTTTTTATCCGGTTTAAACCGGTTTAAGCCGGTTCAATCCGGTTTTATCCAGTTGAAACCGGTTCTGTCCGGTTCTATCCGGTTGAAGCCGGTTTAAACCGGTTCAATCTGGTTTTATCCGGTTTGAACCGATTCAATCCGGTTTTATCCGTTTTAAACCGCTTTGAACCGGATCAATCCGGTTTTATCCGGTTTAAAGCGGTTTAAGCCGGGAAAATCCGGTTTTATCCGGTTTAAACCGTTTCAATCTCGTTTTATCCGGTTTAAACTGGTTTGAACCGGTTCAATCCGATTTTATCCGGTTTAAACTGGTTTAACCCGGTTCAATCTGGTTTTATCCAGTTTAAACCGGTTCTATCCGGTTGAAACCGGTTTAAACCGGTTCAATCCGGTTTTATCCGGTTTGAACCGGTACAATCCGGTTTTATCCGGTTTGAACCGGTTCATTCCGGTTTTATCCGGTTTGAACCGGTTCATTCCGGTTTTATCCGGTTTGAACCGGTTCAATCCGGTTTTATCCGGTTTGAAACGTTTCAATCCGGTTTTATCCGGTTTGAACCGGTTCAATCCGGTTTTATCCAGTTTAAACCGGTTTAAGCTGGTTAAATCCGTTTTTTCCAGTTTAAACCGGTTCTATCCTGGTCTATCCGGTTGAAACCGGGTTAATCCGGTTAAGTCCCGTTTTATCCGGTTTAAACCAGTTTAAGCCGGTTCAATCCGGTTTTTTCCGGTTTAAACTGGTTCAATCTGGTTTTATCCGGTTTAAACCGGTTTGAACCGGTTTAATCCGGTTATATCCGGTTGAAACCGGTTTAAGCCGGTTCAATCCGGTTTTATCCAGTTTAAACCGGTTCTATCCTGTTCTATCCATTTGAAACTGGTTTAAACCGGTACAATCCGGTTTTATCCGGTTTAAACCGTTTCAATCCGGTTTTATCCAGTTTAAACCAGTTCATTCCGGTTTTATCCGGTTTGAACCGATTCTATCCGGTTTTTTCCGTTTTAAACCGCTTTGAACCGGTTCAATCCGGTTTTATCCGGTTTAAAGCGGTTTAAGCCGGAAAAATCCGGTTTTATCCGGTTTGAACCAGTTCAATCCGGTTTTATCCGGTTTGAACCGGTCCAATCCGGTATTATCCGGTTTAAACTGGTTCAATCCTTTTCTATCCGGTTGAAACTGGTTTAAACTGGTTCAATCCGGTTTTATCCGGTTTAAACCGGTTTAAGCCGGTGAAATCCGGTTTTATCCAGTTTAAACCTGTTCTATCCAGTTCTATCCAGTTGAAACCGGTTTACACCGGATCAATCCGGTTTTATCCGGTTTAAAACGGTTCAATCTGGTTTTATCTGGTTTAAACCAGTTCATTCCGGTTTTATCCGGTTTGAACCGGTTCAATCCGGTTTTATCCTGTTTGAACCGGTTCAATCCGGTTTTATCCGGTTTGAACCGCTTCAATCCGCTTTTATGCGGTTTAAACCTGTTTGAACCTGTTCAATCTGGTTTTATCCGGTTTAAACCGGTTCTATCCTGTTCTATCCATTTGAAACTGGTTTAAACCGGTACAATCCGGTTTTATCCGGTTTAAACCGTTTCAATCCGGTTTTATCCAGTTTAAACCAGTTCATTCCGGTTTTATCCGGTTTGAACCGATTCTATCCGGTTTTTTCCGTTTTAAACCGCTTTGAACCGGTTCAATCCGGTTTTATCCGGTTTAAAGCGGTTTAAGCCGGGAAAATCCGGTTTTACCTGGTTTGAACCGGTTCAATCCGGTTTTATCCGGTTTGAACCGGTCCAATCCGGTTTTATCCGGTTTAAACTGGTTCAATCCTTTTCTATCCGGTTGAAACCGGTTTAAACTGGTTCAATCCGGTTTTATCCGGTTTAAACCGGTTTAAGCCGGTGAAATCCGGTTTTATCCAGTTTAAACCTGTTCTATCCGGTTCTATCCAGTTGAAACCGGTTTACACCGGATCAATCCGGTTTTATCCGGTTTAAAACGGTTCAATCTGGTTTTATCCGGTTTAAACCAGTTTGAACCGGTTCTATCCGTTTTTATCCGGTTTAAACCGGTTTAAGCCGGTTCAATCCGGTTTTATCCAGTTGAAACCGGTTCTGTCCGGTTCTATCCGGTTGAAGCCTGTTTAAACCGGTTCAATCCGGTTTTATCCGGTTTAAACCGGTTCAATCCTGTTTTATCTGGTTTAAGCTGGTTCATTCCGGTTTTATCCGGTTTGAACCGGTTCAATCCGGTTTTATCCGGTTTGAACCGTTTCAATCCGGTTTTATCCGGTTTAAACCGGTTCATTCCGGTTTTATCCGGTTTGAACCGGTTCAATCCGGGTTTATCCGGTTTGAACCGTTTCAATCCGGTTTTATCCGGTTTAAACCGGTTTAAGCCGGTAAAATCCGGTTTTATCCAGTTTAAATCGGTTCTATCCGGTTCTATCCAATTGAAACCGGTTTAAACCAGTTCAATCCGGTTTTATCCGGTTTAAACCGGTTTAAGCCGGTTCAATCCGGTTTTATCCGGTTTAAACCTTTTTGAACCCGTTCAATCCGGTTTTATCCGGTTTAAACCGGTTTAAGCCGGTAAAATCCGGTTTTATCCAGTTTAAATCGGTTCAATCCGGTTCTATCCAATTGAAACCGGTTTAAACCGGTTCAATCCGGTTTTATCCATTTTAAACCGGTTCTATCCGGTTCTATCCGGTTGAAACCGGTTTAAACCGGTTCAATCCGGTTTTATCCGGTTTAAACAGGTTCATTCCGGTTTTATCCGGTTTGAACCGCTTTAATCCGGTTTTATCCGTTTTAAACCGGTCCAATCCGGTTTTATCCGGTTTAATCCGGTTTGAACCGGTCCAATCCGGTTTTATCCAGTTTAAACCGGTTTAAGCTGGTTAAATCCGTTTTTTCCAGTTTAAACCGGTTCTATCCGGTTCTATCCGGATGAAACCGGGTTAATTCGGTTCAGTCCGGTTTTATCCGGTTTAAACCGGTTCAATCCGGTTTTATCTGGTTTAAACCTGTTTGAACCCATTCAATCCGGTTTTATCCGGTATAAAACGGTTAAAGCCGGTAAAATCCAGTTTTATCGAGTTTAAACCGGTTCTATCCGGTTCTATCCGATTGAAACCAGTTTAAACCGGTTCAATCCGGTTTTATCCGGTTTTATCCGGTTTAAGCCGGTTCATTCCGGTTTTATCCGGTCTGAACCGGTTCAAACCGGTTTTATCCGGTCTGAACCGGTTCAATCCGGTTTTATCCGGTTTAAGCCGGTTCATTCCGGTTTTATCCGGTCTGAACCGGTTCAAACCGGTTTTATCCGGTTTCAACCGGTCCAATCCGGTATTATCCGGTTTAAACTGGTACAATCCTTTTCTATCCGGTTGAAACCGGTTTAAACTGGTTCAATCCGGTTTTATCCGGTTTAAACCGGTTTAAGCCGGTAAAATCCGGTTTTATCCAGTTTAAACCTGTTCTATCCGGTTCTATCCGGTTGAAACCGGTTTACACCGGTTCAATCGGGTTTTATCCGGTTTAAAACGGTTCAATCTGGTTTTATCCGGTTTAAACCAGTTTGAACCGGTTCTATCCGTTTTTATCCGGTTTAAACCGGTTTAAGCCGGTTCAATCCGGTTTTATCCAGTTGAAACCGGTTCTGTCCGGTTCTATCCGGTTGAAGCCGGTTTAAACCGGTTCAATCTGGTTTTATCCGGTTTGAACCGATTCAATCCGGTTTTATCCGTTTTAAACCGCTTTGAACCAGATCAATCCGGTTTTATCCGGTTTAAAGCGGTTTAAGCCGGGAAAATCCGGTTTTATCCGGTTTAAACCGTTTCAATCTCGTTTTATCCGGTTTAAACTGGTTTGAACCGGTTCAATCCGATTTTATCCGGTTTAAACTGGTTTAACCCGGTTCAATCTGGTTTTATCCAGTTTAAACCGGTTCTATCCGGTTGAAACCGGTTTAAACCGGTTCAATCCGGTTTTATCCGGTTTGAACCGGTACAATCCGGTTTTATCCGGTTTGAACCGGTTCATTCCGGTTTTATCCGGTTTGAACCGGTTCATTCCGGTTTTATCCGGTTTGAACCGGTTCAATCCGGTTTTATCCGGTTTGAAACGTTTCAATCCGGTTTTATCCGGTTTGAACCGGTTCAATCCGGTTTTATCCAGTTTAAACCGGTTTAAGCTGGTTAAATCCGTTTTTTCCAGTTTAAACCGGTTCTATCCTGGTCTATCCGGTTGAAACCGGGTTAATCCGGTTAAGTCCCGTTTTATCCGGTTTAAACCAGTTTAAGCCGGTTCAATCCGGTTTTTTCCGGTTTAAACTGGTTCAATCTGGTTTTATCCGGTTTAAACCGGTTTGAACCGGTTTAATCCGGTTATATCCGGTTGAAACCGGTTTAAGCCGGTTCAATCCGGTTTTATCCAGTTTAAACCGGTTCTATCCTGTTCTATCCATTTGAAACTGGTTTAAACCGGTACAATCCGGTTTTATCCGGTTTAAACCGTTTCAATCCGGTTTTATCCAGTTTAAACCAGTTCATTCCGGTTTTATCCGGTTTGAACCGATTCTATCCGGTTTTTTCCGTTTTAAACCGCTTTGAACCGGTTCAATCCGGTTTTATCCGGTTTAAAGCGGTTTAAGCCGGAAAAATCCGGTTTTATCCGGTTTGAACCAGTTCAATCCGGTTTTATCCGGTTTGAACCGGTCCAATCCGGTATTATCCGGTTTAAACTGGTTCAATCCTTTTCTATCCGGTTGAAACCGGTTTAAACTGGTTCAATCCGGTTTTATCCGGTTTAAACCGGTTTAAGCCAGTGAAATCCGGTTTTATCCAGTTTAAACCTGTTCTATCCAGTTCTATCCAGTTGAAACCGGTTTACACCGGATCAATCCGGTTTTATCCGGTTTAAAACGGTTCAATCTGGTTTTATCTGGTTTAAACCAGTTCATTCCGGTTTTATCCGGTTTGAACCGGTTCAATCCGGTTTTATCCTGTTTGAACCGGTTCAATCCGGTTTTATCCGGTTTGAACCGCTTCAATCCGCTTTTATGCGGTTTAAACCTGTTTGAACCTGTTCAATCTGGTTTTATCCGGTTTAAACCGGTTCTATCCTGTTCTATCCATTTGAAACTGGTTTAAACCGGTACAATCCGGTTTTATCCGGTTTAAACCGTTTCAATCCGGTTTTATCCAGTTTAAACCAGTTCATTCCGGTTTTATCCGGTTTGAACCGATTCTATCCGGTTTTTTCCGTTTTAAACCGCTTTGAACCGGTTCAATCCGGTTTTATCCGGTTTAAAGCGGTTTAAGCCGGGAAAATCCGGTTTTATCCGGTTTGAACCGGTTCAATCCGGTTTTATCCGGTTTGAACCGGTCCAATCCGGTTTTATCCGGTTTAAACTGGTTCAATCCTTTTCTATCCGGTTGAAACCGGTTTAAACTGGTTCAATCCGGTTTTATCCGGTTTAAACCGGTTTAAGCCGGTGAAATCCGGTTTTATCCAGTTTAAACCTGTTCTATCCGGTTCTATCCAGTTGAAACCGGTTTACACCGGATCAATCCGGTTTTATCCGGTTTAAAACGGTTCAATCTGGTTTTATCCGGTTTAAACCAGTTTGAACCGGTTCTATCCGTTTTTATCCGGTTTAAACCGGTTTAAGCCGGTTCAATCCGGTTTTATCCAGTTGAAACCGGTTCTGTCCGGTTCTATCCGGTTGAAGCCTGTTTAAACCGGTTCAATCCGGTTTTATCCGGTTTAAACCGGTTCAATCCTGTTTTATCTGGTTTAAGCTGGTTCATTCCGGTTTTATCCGGTTTGAACCGGTTCAATCCGGTTTTATCCGGTTTGAACCGTTTCAATCCGGTTTTATCCGGTTTAAACCGGTTCATTCCGGTTTTATCCGGTTTGAACCGGTTCAAGCCGGGTTTATCCGGTTTGAACCGTTTCAATCCGGTTTTATCCGGTTTAAACCGGTTTAAGCCGGTAAAATCCGGTTTTATCCAGTTTAAATCGGTTCTATCCGGTTCTATCCAATTGAAACCGGTTTAAACCAGTTCAATCCGGTTTTATCCGGTTTAAACCGGTTTAAGCCGGTTCAATCCGGTTTTATCCGGTTTAAACCTTTTTGAACCCGTTCAATCCGGTTTTATCCGGTTTAAACCGGTTTAAGCCGGTAAAATCCGGTTTTATCCAGTTTAAATCGGTTCAATCCGGTTCTATCCAATTGAAACCGGTTTAAACCGGTTCAATCCGGTTTTATCCGGTTTAAAACCGTTTTAAGCCGGTTCAATCCGGTTTTATCCATTTTAAACCGGTTCTATCCGGTTCTATCCGGTTGAAACCGGTTTAAACCGGTTCAATCCGGTTTTATCCGGTTTAAACAGGTTCATTCCGGTTTTATCCGGTTTGAACCGTTTTAATCCGGTTTTATCCGGTTTAAACCGGTCCAATCCGGTTTTATCCGGTTTAATCCGGTTTGAACCGGTCCAATCCGGTTTTATCCAGTTTAAACCGGTTTAAGCTGGTTAAATCCGTTTTTTCCAGTTTAAACCGGTTCTATCCGGTTCTATCCGGATGAAACCGGGTTAATTCGGTTCAGTCCGGTTTTATACGGTTTAAACCGGTTCAATCCGGTTTTATCTGGTTTAAACCTGTTTGAACCCATTCAATCCGGTTTTATCCGGTATAAACCGGTTAAAGCCGGTAAAATCCAGTTTTATCGAGTTTAAACCGGTTCTATCCGGTTCTATCCGATTGAAACCGGTTTAAACCGGTTCAATCCGGTTTTATCCGGTTTTATCCCGTTTAAGCCGGTTCATTCCGGTTTTATCCTGTCTGAACCGGTTCAAACCGGTTTTATCCAGTCTGAACCGGTTCAATCCGGTTTTATCCGGTTTAAGCCGGTTCATTCCGGTTTTATCCGGTTTGAACCGGTTCAATCCGGTTTTATCCGGTTTGAACCGGTTCAATCCGGTTTTATCCGGTTTCAACCGGTCCAATCCGGTATTATCCGGTTTAAACTGGTACAATCCTTTTCTATCCGGTTGAAACCGGTTTAAACTGGTTCAATCCGGTTTTATCCGGTTTAAACCGGTTTAAGCCGGTGAAATCCGGTTTTATCCAGTTTAAACCTGTTCTATCCGGTTCTATCCGGTTGAAACCGGTTTACACCGGGTCAATCGGGTTTTATCCGGTTTAAAACGGTTCAATCTGGTTTTATCCGGTTTAAACCAGTTTGAACCGGTTCTATCCGTTTTTATCCAGTTTAAACCGGTTTAAGCCGGTTCAATCCGGTTTTATCCAGTTGAAACCGGTTCTGTCCGGTTCTATCCGGTTGAAGCCGGTTTAAACCGGTTCAATCTGGTTTTATCCGGTTTGAACCGATTCAATCCGGTTTTATCCGTTTTAAACCGCTTTGAACCGGATCAATCCGGTTTTATCCGGTTTAAAGCGGTTTAAGCCGGGAAAATCCGGTTTTATCCGGTTTAAACCGTTTCAATCTCGTTTTATCCGGTTTTAAACTGGTTTGAACCGGTTCAATCCGATTTTATCCGGTTTAAACTGGTTTAACCCGGTTCAATCTGGTTTTATCCAGTTTAAACCGGTTCTATCCGGTTGAAACCGGTTTAAACCGGTTCAATCCGGTTTTATCTGGTTTGAACCGGTACAATCCGGTTTTATCCGGTTTGAACCGGTTCATTCCGGTTTTATCCGGTTTGAACCGGTTCAATCCGGTTTTATCCGGTTTGAACCGGTTCAATCCGGTTTTATCCGGTTTGAACCGGTTCAATCCGGTTTTATCCGGTTTGAACCGGTTCAATCCGGTTTTATCCGTTTTAATCCTGTTTGAACAGGTTCAATCCGGTTTTATGCGGTTTAAACCGGTTTAAGCCGGTTCAATCCGGTTTTATCCATTTTAAACCGGTTCTATCCGGTTCTATCCGGTTGAAACCGGTTGAAACCGGTTCAATCCGGTTTAAACCAGTTCATTCCGGTTTTATCCCGTTTGAACCGGTTCAATCTGGTTTTATCCGGTTTAAACCGGTTCAATCCTGTTTTATCCGGTTTAAGCTGGTTCATTCCGGTTTTATCCGGTTTGAACCGGTTCAATCCGGTTTTATCCGGTTTGAACCGGTTCAATCCGGTTTTATCCGGTTTGAACCGGTTCATTCCGGTTTTATCCGGTTTGAACCGGTTCAATCCGGTTTTATCCGGTTTGAACCGGTTCAATCCGGTTTTATCCGGTTTGAACCGGTTCAATCCGGTTTTATCCGGTTTGAACCGGTTCAAACCGGTTTTATCCGGTCTGAACCGGTTCAATCCGGTTTTATCCGGTTTAAGCCGGTTCATTCCGGTTTTATCCGGTTTGAACCGGTTCAATCCGGTTTTATCCGGTTTGACCCGGTTCAATCCGGTTTTATCCGGTTTCAACCGGTCCAATCCGATATTATCCGGTTTAAACTGGTTCAATCCTTTTCTATCCGGTTGAAACCGGTTTGAACTGGTTCAATCCGGTTTTATCCATTTTAAACCGTTTTAAGCTGGTTCAATCCGGTTTTATCCATTTTAAACCGGTTCTATACGGTTCTATCTGGTTGAAACCGGTTTAAACCGGTTCAATCCTGTTTTATCCGGTTTAAACCAGTTCATTCCGGTTTTATCCGGTTTGAACCGTTTCAATCCGGTTTTATCCGGTTTAAACCGTTTCAATCCGGTTTTATCCAGTTTAAACCAGTTCATTCCGGTTTTATCCGGTTTGAACCGATTCAATCCGGTTTTATCCGTTTTAAACCGCTTTGAACCGGATCAATCCGGTTTTATCCGGTTTAAAGCGGTTTAAGCCGGGAAAATCCGGTTTTATCCGGTTTAAACCGTTTCAATCTCGTTTTATCCGGTTTAAACTGGTTTGAACCGGTTCAATCCGATTTTATCCGGTTTAAACTGGTTTAACCCGGTTCAATCTGGTTTTATCCAGTTTAAACCGGTTCTATCCGGTTGAAACCGGTTTAAACCGGTTCAATCCGGTTTTATCTGGTTTGAACCGGTACAATCCGGTTTTATCCGGTTTGAACCGGTTCATTCCGGTTTTATCCGGTTTGAACCGGTTCAATCCGGTTTTATCCGGTTTGAACCGGTTCAATCCGGTTTTATCCGGTTTGAACCGGTTCAATCCGGTTTTATCCGGTTTGAACCGGTTCAATCCGGTTTTATCCGGTTTGAACCGGTTCAATCCGGTTTTATCCAGTTAGAACCGGTTCAATCCGGTTTTATCCGGTTTAATCCTGTTTGAACAGGTTCAATCCGGTTTTATGCGGTTTAAACCGGTTTAAGCCGGTTCAATCCGGTTTTATCCATTTTAAACCGGTTCTATCCGGTTCTATCCGGTTGAAACCGGTTGAAACCGGTTCAATCCGGTTTAAACCAGTTCATTCCGGTTTTATCCCGTTTGAACCGGTTCAATCCGGTTTTATCCGGTTTGAACCGGTTCAATCCGGTTTTATCCGGTTTAAACCGGTTCATTCCGGTTTTATCCGGTTTGAACCGGTTCAATCCGGTTTTATCCGGTTTGAACCGGTTCAATCCGGTTTTATCTGGTTTGAACCACTTCAATCCGGTTTTATCCGGTTTAAACCAGTTTGAACCCGTTCAATCCGGTTTTATCCGGTTTAAACCGGTTTAAGCCGGTTCAATCCGGTTTAATCCATTTTAAACCGGTTCTATCCGGTTCTATCCGGTTGAAACCGGTTTAAACCGGTTCAATCCGGTTTTATCCGGTTTGAACCAGTTCATTCCGGTTTTATCCGGTTTGAACCAGTTCAATCCGGTTTTATCCGGTTTCAACCGATTCAATCCGGTTTTATCCGGTTTGAACCGGTTCAATCCGGTTTTATCCGGTTTAAACCTGTTTGAACATGTACAATCCGGTTTTATGCGGTTTAAACCGGTTTAAGCCGGTTCAATCCGGTTTTATCCATTTTAAACCGGTTCTATCCGGTTCTATCCGGTTGAAACCGGTTTAAACCGGTTCAATCCGGTTTTATCCCGTTTGAACCAGTTCAATCCGGTTTTATCCGGTTTAAACCAGTTTGAACCCTTTCAATCCGGTTTTATCCGGTTTAAACCGGTTTAAGCCGGTTCAATCCGGTTTTATCCAGTTGAAACCGGTTCTGTCCGGTTCTATCCGGTTGAAGCCGGTTTAAACCGGTTCAATCTGGTTTTATCCGGTTTAAACCGGTTCAATCCTGTTTTATCCGGTTTAAGCCGGTTCATTCCGGTTTTATCCGGTTTGAGCCGGTTCAATCCGGTTTTATCCGGTTTGAACCGGTTCAATCCGGTTTTATCCGGTTTGAACCGGTTCATTCCGGTTTTATCCGGTTTGAACCGGTTCAATCCGGTTTTATCCGGTTTGAACCGTTTCAATCCGGTTTTATCCGGTTTGAACCGGTTCAATCCGGTTTTATCCAGTTTAAACCGGTTTAAGCTGGTTAAATCCGTTTTTTCCAGTTTAAACCGGTTCTATCCTGGTCTATCCGGTTGAAACCGGGTTAATCCGGTTAAGTCCCGTTTTATCCGGTTTAAACCAGTTTAAGCCGGTTCAATCCGGTTTTTTCCGGTTTAAACTGGTTCAATCTGGTTTTATCCGGTTTAAACCGGTTTGAACCGGTTTAATCCGGTTATATCCGGTTGAAACCGGTTTAAGCCGGTTCAATCCGGTTTTATCCAGTTTAAACCGGTTCTATCCTGTTCTATCCATTTGAAACTGGTTTAAACCGGTACAATCCGGTTTTATCCGGTTTAAACCGTTTCAATCCGGTTTTATCCAGTTTAAACCAGTTCATTCCGGTTTTATCCGGTTTGAACCGATTCTATCCGGTTTTTTCCGTTTTAAACCGCTTTGAACCGGTTCAATCCGGTTTTATCCGGTTTAAAGCGGTTTAAGCCGGGAAAATCCGGTTTTATCCGGTTTGAACCAGTTCAATCCGGTTTTATCCGGTTTGAACCGGTCCAATCCGGTATTATCCGGTTTAAACTGGTTCAATACTTTTCTATCCGGTTGAAACCGGTTTAAACTGGTTCAATCCGGTTTTATCCGGTTTAAACCGGTTTAAGCCGGTGAAATCCGGTTTTATCCAGTTTAAACCTGTTCTATCCAGTTCTATCCAGTTGAAACCGGTTTACACCGGATCAATCCGGTTTTATCCGGTTTAAAACGGTTCAATCTGGTTTTATCCGGTTTAAACCAGTTTGAACCGGTTCTATCCGTTTTTATCCGGTTTAAACCGGTTTAGGCCGGTTCAATCCGGTTTTATCCAGTTGAAACCAGTTCTGTCCGGTTCTATCCGGTTGAAGCCTGTTTAAACCGGTTCAATCCGGTTTTATCCGGTTTAAACCGGTTCAATCCTGTTTTATCTGGTTTAAGCTGGTTCATTCCGGTTTTATCCGGTTTGAACCTGTTCAATCCGGTTTTATCCGGTTTGAACCGTTTCAATCCGGTTTTATCCGGTTTAAACCGGTTCATTCCGGTTTTATCCGGTTTGAACCGGTTCAATCCGGTTATATCCGGTTTGAACCGTTTCAATCCGGTTTTATCCGGTTTAAACCGGTTTAAGCCGGTAAAATCCGGTTTTATCCAGTTTAAATCGGTTCTATCCGGTTCTATCCAATTGAAACCGGTTTAAACCAGTTCAATCCGGTTTTATCCGGTTTAAACCGGTTTAAGCCGGTTCAATCCGGTTTTATACGGTTTAAAACGGTTCAATCTGGTTTTATCCGGTTTAAACCGGTTTGAACTGGTTCAATCCAGTTTTATCCGGTTTAAACCGTTTTAAGCTGGTTCAATCCGTTTTTATCCATCTTAAACCGGTTCTATACGGTTCTATCTGGTTGAAACCGGTTTAAACCGGTTCAATCCGGTTTTATCTGGTTTAAACCAGTTCATTCCGGTTTTATCCGGTTTGAACCGGTTCAATCCGGTTTTATCCGGTTTAAACCAGTTCATTCCGGTTTTATCCGGTTTGAACCGCTTCAATCCGGTTTTATCCTGTTTGAACCGGTACAATCCGGTTTTATCCGGTTTGAACCGCTTCAATCCGCTTTTATCCGGTTTAAACCTGTTTGAACCCGTTCAATCTGGTTTTATCCGGTTTAAACCGGTTTAAGCCGGTTCAATCCGGTTTTATCCATTTTAAGCCGGTTCTATCCGGTTCTATCCGGTTGAAACCGGTTTAAACCGGTTCAATTCGGTTTTATCCGGTTTAAACCAGTTCATTCCGGTTTTATCCGGTTTGAACCGGTTCAATCCGGTTTTATCCGGTTTGAACCGGTTCAATCCGGTTTTATCCAGTTTAAAGCAGTTCATTCCGGTTTTTTCCGGTTTGAACCTGTTCAATCCGGTTTTATCCGGTTTGAACCTGTTCAATCCGGTTTTATCCGGTTTAAACCTGTTTGAACCCCTTCAATCCGGATTTATCCGGTTTAAACCGGTTTAAGCCGGTAAAATCCTGTTTTATCCAGTTTAAACCGGTTCTATCCGGTTCTATCCGATTGATACCGGTTTAAACCGGTTCAATCCGGTTTTATCCGGTTTAAACCGGTTTAAGCCGGTTCAATCCGGTTTTATCCGGTTTAAGCCGGTTCAATCTAGTTTTATCTGGTTTGAACCGATTCAATCCGGTTTTATCCAGTGTGAACCGGTCCAATCCTGTATTATCCGGTTTAAACCGGTTCAATCCGGTTTTATCCTGTTTAAGCCGGTTCAATCCGGTTGTATCCGGTTTAAAATGGTTTGAACCGGTTCAATCCGGTTTTATCCGGTTAAAACTTTTGAAGCCGGTAAAATCCGGTTTTATCCAGTTTAAACTGGTTCTATCCGGTTCTATCTGGTTGAAACTGGTTTAAACCGTTTCAATCCGGTTTTATCCGGTAGAAACCGGTTTAAGCCGGTTGAATCCGGTTTTATCCGGTTTAAACCGGTTCAATCTGGTTTTATCCGGTTTAAACTGGTTTGAACCGGTTCAATCCAGTTTTATCCGGTTTAAACGGGTTTAAGGCGCTTCAATCCGGTTTTATCCAGTTTAAACCAGTTCTATCCCGTTTTATCCGGTTGAAACAGGTTTAAACTGGTTCAATCCGGTTTTATCCGGTTTAAACCGGTTCAATCCGGTTTTATCCGTTTTAAACCGGTTCATTCCGGTTTTATCCGATTTGAACCGGTTCAATCCGGTTTTATCCGGTTTGAACCGGTTCAATCCGGTTTTATCCGGTTTAAACCGGTTCAATCCGGTTTTATCCGGTTTAAACTGGTTCATTCCGGTTTTATCCGGTTTAAAACTGTTTGAACCCGTTCAGTCCGGTTATATCCGGTTTAAACTGGTTTAAGCCGGTTAAATCCGGTTTTATCCAGTTAAAATCGTTTCTATCCGGTTCTATTCATTTGAAACCGGTTTAAACCGGTTCAATCCGGTTTTATCCGGTTTAAACCGGTTTAAGCCGGTTCAATCCGGTTTTATCCGGTTTAAACCGGTTCAATCTGGTTTTATCCGGTTTAAACCGGTTTGAACTGGTTCAATCCGATTTTATCCGGTTTAAACCGTATTAAGCCGGTTCAATCCGGTTTTATCCATTTTAAACCGGTTCTATCCGGTTCAATCCGGTTTTATCCGGTTTAAACCGGTTCAATCCGGTTTTATCCGGTTTGAAACGTTTCATTCCGGTTTTATCCGGTTTGAACCGGTTCAATCCGGTTTTATCCGGTTTGAACTGGTTCAATCCGGTTTTATCCGGTTTAAACCAGTTCATTCCGGTTTTATCCGGTTTGAACCGGTTCAATCCGGTTTTATCCGGTTTAAACCAGTTCATTCCGGTTTTATCCGGTTTGAACCGCTTCAATCCGGTTTTATCCGGTTTGAACAGGTTCAATCCGGTTTTATCCGGTTTGAACCGCTTCAATCCGGTTTTATCCGGTTTAAACCTGTTTGAACCCATTCAATCTGGTTTTATCCATTTTAAACCGGTTCTATCCGGTTCTATCCGGTTGAAACCGGTTTAAACCGGTTCAATCCGGTTTTATCCGGTTTAAACCAGTTCATTCCTGTTTTATCCGTTTTGAACCGGTTCAATCCGGTTTTATCCGGTTTGAACTGGTTCAATCCGGTTTTATCCGGTTTAAAGCAGTTCATTCCGGTTTTATCCGGTTTGAACCTGTTCAATCCGGTTTTATCCGGTTTGAACCGGTTCAATCCGGTTTTATCCAGTTTAAACCTGTTTGAACCCATTCAATCCGGTTTTATCCGGTTTAAACCGGTTTAAGCCGGTAAAATCCGGTTTTATCCAGTTTAAACCGGTTCTATCCGGTTCTATCCGATTGATACCGGTTTAAACCGGTTCAATCCGGTTTTATCCGGTTTAAACCGGTTTAAGCCGGTTCAATCCGGTTTTATCCTGTTTGAACCGGTACAATCCGGTTTTATCCGGTTTGAACCGCTTCAATCCGCTTTTATCCGGTTTAAACCTGTTTGAACCCGTTCAATCTGGTTTTATCCGGTTTAAACCGGTTTAAGCCGGTTCAATCCGGTTTTATCCATTTTAAGCCGGTTCTATCCGGTTCTATCCGGTTGAAACCGGTTTACACCGGATCAATCCGGTTTTATCCGGTTTAAAACGGTTCAATCTGGTTTTATCCGGTTTAAACCAGTTTGAACCGGTTCTATCCGTTTTTATCCGGTTTAAACCGGTTTAAGCCAGTTCAATCCGGTTTTATCCAGTTGAAACCGGTTCTGTCCGGTTCTATCCGGTTGAAGCCTGTTTAAACCGGTTCAATCCGGTTTTATCCGGTTTGAACCTGTTCAATCCGGTTTTATCCGGTTTGAACCGTTTCAATCCGGTTTTATCCGGTTTAAACCGGTTCATTCCGGTTTTATCCGGTTTGAACCGGTTCAATCCGGTTTTATCCGGTTTGAACCGTTTCAATCCGGTTTTATCCGGTTTAAACCGGTTTAAGCCGGTAAAATCCGGTTTTATCCAGTTTAAATCGGTTCTATCCGGTTCTATCCAATTGAAACCGGTTTAAACCAGTTCAATCCGGTTTTATCCGGTTTAAACCGGTTTAAGCCGGTTCAATCCGGTTTTATACGGTTTAAAACGGTTCAATCTGGTTTTATCCGGTTTAAACCGTTTTGAACTGGTTCAATCCAGTTTTATCTGATTTAAACCGTTTTAAGCTGGTTCAATCCGGTTTTATCCATTTTAAACCGGTTCTATAAGGTTCTATCTGGTTGAAACCGGTTTAAACCGGTTCAATCCGGTTTTATCTGGTTTAAACCAGTTCATTCCGGTTTTATCCGGTTTGAACCGGTTCAATCCGGTTTTATCCGGTTTAAACCAGTTCATTCCGGTTTTATCCGGTTTGAACCGCTTCAATCCGGTTTTATCCTGTTTGAACCGGTTCAATCCGGTTTTATCCGGTTTGAACCGCTTCAATCCGCTTTTATGCGGTTTAAACCTGTTTGAATCCGTTCAATCTGGTTTTATCCGGTTTAAACCGGTTTAAGCCGGTTCAATCCGGTTTTATCCATTTTAAGCCGGTTCTATCCGGTTCTATCCGGTTGAAACCGGTTTAAACCGGTTCAATTCGGTTTTATCCGGTTTAAACCAGTTCATTCCGGTTTTATCCGGTTTGAACCGGTTCAATCCGGTTTTATCCGGTTTGAACCGGTTCAATCCGGTTTTATCCAGTTTAAAGCAGTTCATTCCGGTTTTTTCCGGTTTGAACCTGTTCAATCCGGTTTTATCCGGTTTGAACCTGTTCAATCCGGTTTTATCCGGTTTAAACCTGTTTGAACCCCTTCAATCCGGATTTATCCGGTTTAAACCGGTTTAAGCCGGTAAAATCCTGTTTTATCCAGTTTAAACCGGTTCTATCCGGTTCTATCCGATTGATACCGGTTTAAACCGGTTCAATCCGGTTTTATCCGGTTTAAACCGGTTTAAGCCGGTTCAATCCGGTTTTATCCGGTTTAAGCCGGTTCAATCTAGTTTTATCTGGTTTGAACCGATTCAATCCGGTTTTATCCAGTGTGAACCGGTCCAATCCTGTATTATCCGGTTTAAACCGGTTCAATCCGGTTTTATCCTGTTTAAGCCGGTTCAATCCGGTTGTATCCGGTTTAAAATGGTTTGAACCGGTTCAATCCGGTTTTATCCGGTTAAAACTTTTGAAGCCGGTAAAATCCGGTTTTATCCAGTTTAAACTGGTTCTATCCGGTTCTATCTGGTTGAAACTGGTTTAAACCGTTTCAATCCGGTTTTATCCGGTAGAAACCGGTTTAAGCCGGTTGAATCCGGTTTTATCCGGTTTAAACCGGTTCAATCTGGTTTTATCCGGTTTAAACCGGTTTGAACCGGTTCAATCCAGTTTTATCCGGTTTAAACGGGTTTAAGGCGCTTCAATCCGGTTTTATCCAGTTTAAACCAGTTCTATCCCGTTTTATCCGGTTGAAACAGGTTTAAACTGGTTCAATCCGGTTTTATCCGGTTTAAACCGGTTCAATCCGGTTTTATCCGTTTTAAACCGGTTCATTCCGGTTTTATCCGATTTGAACCGGTTCAATCCGGTTTTATCCGGTTTGAACCGGTTCAATCCGGTTTTATCCGGTTTAAACCGGTTCAATCCGGTTTTATCCGGTTTAAACCGGTTCATTCCGGTTTTATCCGGTTTTATCCGGTTTAAAACTGTTTGAACCCGTTCAGTCCGGTTATATCCGGTTTAAACTGGTTTAAGCCGGTTAAATCCGGTTTTATCCAGTTAAAATCGTTTCTATCCGGTTCTATTCATTTGAAACCGGTTTAAACCGGTTCAATCCGGTTTTATCCGGTTTAAACCGGTTTAAGCCGGTTCAATCCGGTTTTATCCGGTTTAAACCGGTTCAATCTGGTTTTATCCGGTTTAAACCGGTTTGAACTGGTTCAATCCGATTTTATCCGGTTTAAACCGTATTAAGCCGGTTCAATCCGGTTTTATCCATTTTAAACCGGTTCTATCCGGTTCAATCCGGTTTTATCCGGTTTAAACCGGTTCAATCCGGTTTTATCCGGTTTGAAACGTTTCATTCCGGTTTTATCCGGTTTGAACCGGTTCAATCCGGTTTTATCCGGTTTGAACCGGTTCAATCCGGTTTTATCCGGTTTGAACCAGTTCATTCCGGTTTTATCCGGTTTGAACCGGTTCAATCCGGTTTTATCCGGTTTAAACCAGTTCATTCCGGTTTTATCCGGTTTGAACCGCTTCAATCCGGTTTTATCCGGTTTGAACAGGTTCAATCCGGTTTTATCCGGTTTGAACCGCTTCAATCCGGTTTTATCCGGTTTAAACCTGTTTGAACCCATTCAATCTGGTTTTATCCATTTTAAACCGGTTCTATCCGGTTCTATCCGGTTGAAACCGGTTTAAACCGGTTCAATCCGGTTTTATCCGGTTTAAACCAGTTCATTCCTGTTTTATCCGTTTTGAACCGGTTCAATACGGTTTTATCCGGTTTGAACTGGTTCAATCCGGTTTTATCCGGTTTAAAGCAGTTCATTCCGGTTTTATCCGGTTTGAACCTGTTCAATCCGGTTTTATCCGGTTTGAACCGGTTCAATCCGGTTTTATCCGGTTTAAACCTGTTTGAACCCATTCAATCCGATTTTATTCGGTTTAAACCGGTTTAAGCCGGTAAAATCCGGTTTTATCCAGTTTAAACCGGTTCTATCCGGTTCTATCCGATTGATACCGGTTTAAACCGGTTCAATCCGGTTTTATCCGGTTTAAACCGGTTTAAGCCGGTTCAATCCGGTTTTATCCGGTTTAAACCGGTTCAATCTGGTTTTATCTGGTTTGAACCGATTCAATCCGGTTTTATCCGGTGTGAACCGTTTCAATCCGGTTTTATCCGGTTTAAACCTTTTGAAGCCGGTAAAATCCAGTTTTATCCAGTTTAAACTGGTTCTATCCGGTTCTATCTGGTTGAAACTGGTTTAAACCGTTTCAATCCGGTTTTATCCGGTAGAAACCGGTTTAAGCCGGTTGAATCCGGTTTTATCCGGTTTAAACCGGTTCAATCTGGTTTTATCCGGTTTAAACTGGTTTGAACCGGTTCAATCCAGTTTTATCCGGTTTAAACGGGTTTAAGGCGCTTCAATCCGGTTTTATCCGGTTTAAACTAGTTCTATCCAGTTTTATCCGGTTGAAACAGGTTTAAACCGGTTCAATCCAGTTTTTTCCGGTTTAAACCAGTTCATTCCGGTTTTATCCGGTTTGTACCGCTTCAATCCGGTTTTATCCGGTTTGAACCGGTTCAATCCGGTTTTATCCGGTTTGAACCGCTTCAATCCGCTTTTATCCGGTTTAAACCTGTTTGAACCCGTTCAATCTGGTTTTATCCGGTTTAAACCGGTTTAAGCCGGTTCAATCCGGTTTTATCCATTTTAAACCGGTTCTATCCGGTTCTATCCGGTTGAAACCGGTTTAAACCGGTTCAATTCGGTTTTATCCGGTTTAAACCAGTTCATTCCGGTTTTATCCGGTTTGAACCGGTTCAATCCGGTTTTATCCGGTTTGAACCGGTTCAATCCGGTTTTATCCAGTTTAAAGCAGTTCATTCCGGTTTTATCCGGTTTGAACCTGTTCAATCCGGTTTTATCCGGTTTGAACCTGTTCAATCCGGTTTTATCCGGTTTAAACCTGTTTGAACCCATTCAATCCGGATTTATCCGGTTTAAACCGGTATAAGCCGGTAAAATCCTGTTTTATCCAGTTTAAACCGGTTCTATCCGGTTCTATCCGATTGATACCGGTTTAAACCGGTTCAATCCGGTTTTATCCGGTTTAAACCGGTTTAAGCCGGTTCAATCCGGTTTTATCCGGTTTAAGCCAGATCAATCTGGTTTTATCTGGTTTGAACCGATTCAATCCGGTTTTATCCAGTGTGAACCGGTCCAATCCTGTATTATCCGGTTTAAACCGGTTCAATCCGGTTTTATCCTGTTTAAGCCAGTTCAATCCGGTTGTATCCGGTTTAAAATGGTTTGACCCGGTTCAATCCGGTTTTATCCGGTGAAAACTTTTGAAGCCGGTAAAATCCGGTTTTATCCAGTTAAAACTGGTTCTATCCGGTTCTATCTGGTTGAAACTGGTTTAAACCGTTTCAATCCGGTTTTATCTGGTTTAAACCGGTTTAAGCCGGTGAAATCCAGTTTTATCCAGTTTAAACCTGTTCTATCCGGTTCTATCCAGTTGAAACCGGTTTACACCGGATCAATCCGGTTTTATCCGGTTTAAAACGGTTCAATCTGGTTTTATCCGGTTTAAACCAGTTTGAACCGGTTCTATCCGTTTTTATCCGGTTTAAACCGGTTTAAGCCGGTTCAATCCGGTTTTATCCTGTTTAAGCCGGTTCAATCCGGTTGTATCCGGTTTAAAATGGTTTGAACCGGTTCAATCCGGTTTTATCCGGTTAAAACTTTTGAAGCCGGTAAAATCCGGTTTTATCCAGTTTAAACTGGTTCTATCCGGTTCTATCTGGTTGAAACTGGTTTAAACCGTTTCAATCCGGTTTTATCCGGTAGAAACCGGTTTAAGCCGGTTGAATCCGGTTTTATCCGGTTTAAACCGGTTCAATCCGGTTTTATCCGTTTTAAACCGGTTCATTCCGGTTTTATCCGATTTGAACCGGTTCAATCCGGTTTTATCCGGTTTGAACCGGTTCAATCCGGTTTTATCCGGTTTAAACCGGTTCAATCCGGTTTTATCCGGTTTAAACCGGTTCATTCCGGTTTTATCCGGTTTTATCCGGTTTAAAACTGTTTGAACCCGTTCAGTCCGGTTATATCCGGTTTAAACTGGTTTAAGCCGGTTAAATCCGGTTTTATCCAGTTAAAATCGTTTCTATCCGGTTCTATTCATTTGAAACCGGTTTAAACCGGTTCAATCCGGTTTTATCCGGTTTAAACCGGTTTAAGCCGGTTCAATCCGGTTTTATCCGGTTTAAACCGGTTCAATCTGGTTTTATCCGGTTTAAACCGGTTTGAACTGGTTCAATCCGATTTTATCCGGTTTAAACCGTATTAAGCCGGTTCAATCCGGTTTTATCCATTTTAAACCGGTTCTATCCGGTTCAATCCGGTTTTATCCGGTTTAAACCGGTTCAATCCGGTTTTATCCGGTTTGAAACGTTTCATTCCGGTTTTATCCGGTTTGAACCGGTTCAATCCGGTTTTATCCGGTTTGAACCGGTTCAATCCGGTTTTATCCGGTTTGAACCAGTTCATTCCGGTTTTATCCGGTTTGAACCGGTTCAATCCGGTTTTATCCGGTTTAAACCAGTTCATTCCGGTTTTATCCGGTTTGAACCGCTTCAATCCGGTTTTATCCGGTTTGAACAGGTTCAATCCGGTTTTATCCGGTTTGAACCGCTTCAATCCGGTTTTATCCGGTTTAAACCTGTTTGAACCCATTCAATCTGGTTTTATCCATTTTAAACCGGTTCTATCCGGTTCTATCCGGTTGAAACCGGTTTAAACCGGTTCAATCCGGTTTTATCCGGTTTAAACCAGTTCATTCCTGTTTTATCCGTTTTGAACCGGTTCAATACGGTTTTATCCGGTTTGAACTGGTTCAATCCGGTTTTATCCGGTTTAAAGCAGTTCATTCCGGTTTTATCCGGTTTGAACCTGTTCAATCCGGTTTTATCCGGTTTGAACCGGTTCAATCCGGTTTTATCCGGTTTAAACCTGTTTGAACCCATTCAATCCGGTTTTATCCGGTTTAAACCGGTTTAAGCCGGTAAAATCCGGTTTTATCCAGTTTAAACCGGTTCTATCCGGTTCTATCCGATTGATACCGGTTTAAACCGGTTCAATCCGGTTTTATCCGGTTTAAACCGGTTTAAGCCGGTTCAATCCGGTTTTATCCGGTTTAAACCGGTTCAATCTGGTTTTATCTGGTTTGAACCGATTCAATCCGGTTTTATCCGGTGTGAACCGTTTCAATCCGGTTTTATCCGGTTTAAACCTTTTGAAGCCGGTAAAATCCAGTTTTATCCAGTTTAAACTGGTTCTATCCGGTTCTATCTGGTTGAAACTGGTTTAAACCGTTTCAATCCGGTTTTATCCGGTAGAAACCGGTTTAAGCCGGTTGAATCCGGTTTTATCCGGTTTAAACCGGTTCAATCTGGTTTTATCCGGTTTAAACTGGTTTGAACCGGTTCAATCCAGTTTTATCCGGTTTAAACGGGTTTAAGGCGCTTCAATCCGGTTTTATCCGGTTTAAACCAGTTCTATCCAGTTTTATCCGGTTGAAACAGGTTTAAACCGGTTCAATCCAGTTTTTTCCGGTTTAAACCAGTTCATTCCGGTTTTATCCGGTTTGTACCGCTTCAATCCGGTTTTATCCGGTTTGAACCGGTTCAATCCGGTTTTATCCGGTTTGAACCGCTTCAATCCGCTTTTATCCGGTTTAAACCTGTTTGAACCCGTTCAATCTGGTTTTATCCGGTTTAAACCGGTTTAAGCCGGTTCAATCCGGTTTTATCCATTTTAAACCGGTTCTATCCGGTTCTATCCGGTTGAAACCGGTTTAAACCGGTTCAATTCGGTTTTATCCGGTTTAAACCAGTTCATTCCGGTTTTATCCGGTTTGAACCGGTTCAATCCGGTTTTATCCGGTTTGAACCGGTTCAATCCGGTTTTATCCAGTTTAAAGCAGTTCATTCCGGTTTTATCCGGTTTGAACCTGTTCAATCCGGTTTTATCCGGTTTGAACCTGTTCAATCCGGTTTTATCCGGTTTAAACCTGTTTGAACCCATTCAATCCGGATTTATCCGGTTTAAACCGGTATAAGCCGGTAAAATCCTGTTTTATCCAGTTTAAACCGGTTCTATCCGGTTCTATCCGATTGATACCGGTTTAAACCGGTTCAATCCGGTTTTATCCGGTTTAAACCGGTTTAAGCCGGTTCAATCCGGTTTTATCCGGTTTAAGCCAGATCAATCTGGTTTTATCTGGTTTGAACCGATTCAATCCGGTTTTATCCAGTGTGAACCGGTCCAATCCTGTATTATCCGGTTTAAACCGGTTCAATCCGGTTTTATCCTGTTTAAGCCAGTTCAATCCGGTTGTATCCGGTTTAAAATGGTTTGACCCGGTTCAATCCGGTTTTATCCGGTGAAAACTTTTGAAGCCGGTAAAATGCGGTTTTATCCAGTTAAAACTGGTTCTATCCGGTTCTATCTGGTTGAAACTGGTTTAAACCGTTTCAATCCGGTTTTATCTGGTTTAAACCGGTTTAAGCCGGTGAAATCCAGTTTTATCCAGTTTAAACCTGTTCTATCCGGTTCTATCCAGTTGAAACCGGTTTACACCGGATCAATCCGGTTTTATCCGGTTTAAAACGGTTCAATCTGGTTTTATCCGGTTTAAACCAGTTTGAACCGGTTCTATCCGTTTTTATCCGGTTTAAACCGGTTTAAGCCGGTTCAATCCGGTTTTATCCAGTTGAAACCGGTTCTGTCCGGTTCTATCCGGTTGAAGCCTGTTTAAACCGGTTCAATCCGGTTTTATCCGGTTTAAACCGGTTCAATCCTGTTTTATCCGGTTTAAGCTGGTTCATTCCGGTTTTATCCGGTTTGAACCGGTTCAATCCGGTTTTATCCGGTTTGAACCGTTTCAATCCGGTTTTATCCGGTTTAAACCGGTTCATTCCGGTTTTATCCGGTTTGAACCGGTTCAATCCGGTTTTATCCGGTTTGAACCGTTTCAATCCGGTTTTATCCGGTTTAAACCGGTTTAAGCCGGTAAAATCCGGTTTTATCCAGTTTAAATCGGTTCTATCCGGTTCTATCCAATTGAAACCGGTTTAAACCAGTTCAATCCGGTTCTATCCGGTTGAAGCCTGTTTAAACCGGTTCAATCCTGTTTTATCCGGTTTAAGCTGGTTCATTCCGGTTTTACCCGGTTTGAACCGGTTCAATCCGGTTTTATCCGGTTTGAACCGTTTCAATCCGGTTTTATCCGGTTTAAACCGGTTCATTCCGGTTTTATCCGGTTTGAACCGGTTCAATCCGGTTTTATCCGGTTTGAACCGTTTCAATCCGGTTTTATCCGGTTTAAACCGGTTTAAGGTGGTTCAATCCGGTTTTATCCATTTTACACCGGTTCTATATGGTTCTATCTGGTTGAAACCTGTTTAAACCGGTTCATTCCGGTTTTATCTGGTTTAAACCAGTTCATTCCGGTTTTATCCGGTTTGAACTGGTTCAATCCGGTTTTATCCGGTTTAAACCAGTTCATTCCGGTTTTATCCGGTTTGAACCGCTTCAATCCTGTTTTACCCGGTTTGAACCGCTTCAATCCGCTTTTATCCGGTTTAAACCTGTTTGAACCCGTTCAATCCGGTTTTATACGGTTTAAAACGGTTCAATCTGCTTTTATCCGGTTTAAACCGGTTTGAACTGGTTCAATCCGGTTTTATCCGGTTTAAACCGTTTTAAGCTGGTTCAATCCGGTTTTATCCATTTTAAACCGGTTCTATACGGTTCTATCTGGTTGAAACCGGTTTAAACAGGTTCAATCCGGTTTTATCTGGTTTAAACCAGTTCATTCCGGTTTTATCCGGTTTGAACCGGTTCAATCCGGTTTTATCCGGTTTGAACCGGTTCAATCCGGTTTTATCCAGTTTAAAGCAGTTCATTCCGGTTTTATCCGGTTTGAACCTGTTCAATCCGTTTTTATCCGGTTTGAACCTGTTCAATCCGGTTTTATCCGGTTTAAACCTGTTTGAACCCATTCAATCCGGATTTATCCGGTTTAAACCGGTTTAAGCCGGTAAAATCCTGTTTTATCCAGTTTAAACCGGTTCTATCCGGTTCTATTCGATTGATACCGGTTTAAACCGGTTCAATCCGGTTTAAACCGGTTTAAGCCGGTTCAATCCGGTTTTATCCGGTTTAAGCCGGTTCAATCTGGTTTTATCTGGTTTGAACCGATTCAATCCGGTTTTATCCAGTGTGAACCGGTCCAATCCTGTATTATCCGGTTTAAACCGGTTCAATCCGGTTTTATCCTGTTTAAGCCGGTTCAATCCGGTTGTATCCGGTTTAAAACGGTTTGAACCGGTTCAATCCGGTTTTATCCGGTTAAAACTTTTGAAGCCGGTAAAATCCGGTTTTATCCAGTTTAAACTGGTTCTATCCGGTTCTATCTGGTTGAAACTGGTTTAAACCGTTTCATTCCGGTTTTATCCGGTAGAAACCGGTTTAAGCCGGTTGAATCCGGTTTTATCCGGTTTAAACCGGTTCAATCTGGTTTTATCCGGTTTAAACCGGTTTGAACCGGTTCAATCCAGTTTTATCCGGTTTAAACGGGTTTAAGGCGCTTCAATCCGGTTTTATCCAGTTTAAACCAGTTCTATCCAGTTTTATCCGGTTGAAACTGGTTTAAACTGGTTCAATCCGGTTTTATCCGGTTTAAACCGGTTCAATCTGGTTTTATCCGGTTTAAACCGGTTCATTCCGGTTTTATCCGGTTTTATCCGGTTTAAAACTGTTTGAACCCATTCAGTCCGGTTATATCCGGTTTAAACCGGTATAAGCCGGTAAAATCCGGTTTTATCCAGTTAAAATCGGTTCTATCCGGTTCTATTCAATTGAAACCGGTTTAAACCGGTTCAATCCGGTTTTATCCGGTTTAAACCAGTTTAAGCCGGTTCAATCCGGTTTTATCCGGTTTAAACCGGTTCAATCTGGTTTTATCCGGTTTAAACCGGTTTGAACTGGTTCAATCCGATTTTATCCGGTTTAAACCGTTTTAAGCCGGTTCAATCCGGTTTTATCCATTTTAAACTGGTTCTATCCGGTTCAATCCGGTTTTATCCGGTTTAAACTGGTTCAATCCGGTTTTATCCGGTTTAAACCGGTTCAATCTGGTTTTATCCGGTTTAAACCGGTTTGAACCGGTTCAATCCAGTTTTATCCGGTTTAAACGGGTTTAAGGCGCTTCAATCCGGTTTTATCCAGTTTAAACCAGTTCTATCCAGTTTTATCCGGTTGAAACTGGTTTAAACTGGTTCAATCCGGTTTTATCCGGTTTGAACCGGTTCAATCCGGTTTTATCCGGTTTAAACCGGTTCATTCCGGTTTTATCCGGTTTGAACCGGTTCAATCCGGTTTTATCTGGTTTAAACCAGTTCATTCCGGTTTTATCCGGTTTGAACCGCTTCAATCCGGTTTTATCCGGTTTGAACAGGTTCAATCCGGTTTTATCCGGTTTGAAGCGCTTCAATCCGGTTTTATCCGGTTTAAACCTGTTTGAACCCGTTCAATCCGGTTTTATCCATTTTAAACCGGTTCTATCCGGTTCTATCCGGTTGAAACCGGTTTAAACCGGTTCAATCCGGTTTTATCCGGTTTAAACCGGTTCATTCCGGTTTTATCCGGTTTGAACCGGTTCAATCCGGTTTTATCCGGTTTGAACCGGTTCAATCCGGTTTTATCCGGTTTAAAGCAGTTCATTCCGGTTTTATCCGGTTTGAACCGGTTCAATCCGGTTTTATCCGGTTTAAACCTGTTTGAACCCATTCAATCCGGTTTTATCCGGTTTAAACCGGTTTAAGCCGGTAAAATCCGGTTTTATCCAGTTTAAACCGGTTCTGTCCGGTTCTATCCGATTGATACCGGTTTAAACCGGTTCAATCCGGTTTTATCCGGTTTAAACCGGTTTAAGCCGGTTCAATACGGTTTTATCCGGTTTAAACCGGTTCAATCTGGTTTTATCTGGTTTGAACCGATTCAATCCGGTTTTATCCGGTGTGAACCGTTTCAATCCGGTTTTATCCGGTTTAAACCTTTTGAAGCCAGTAAAATCCGGTTTTATCCAGTTTAAACTGGTTCTATCCGGTTCTATCTGGTTGAAACTGGTTTAAACCGTTTCAATCCGGTTTTATCCGGTAGAAACCGGTTTAAGCCGGTTGAATCCGGTTTTATCCGGTTTAAACCGGTTCAATCTGGTTTTATCCGGTTTAAACCGGTTTGAACCGGTTCAATCCAGTTTTATCCGGTTTAAACGGGTTTAAGGCGCTTCATCCGGTTTTATCCAGTTTGAACCAGTTCTATCCAGGTTTATCCGGTTGAAACAGGTTTAAACTGGTTCAATCCGGTTTTATCCGGTTTAAACCGGTTCATTCCGTTTTTATCCGATTTGAACCGGTTCAATCCGGTTTTATCCGGTTTGAACCGGTTCAATCCGGTTTTATCCGGTTTAAACCGGTTCAATCCCGTTTTATCCGGTTTAAACCGGTTCATTCCGGTTTTATTCCTTTAAACCGGTTTAAACCGGTTCAATCCGGTTTTATCCGGTTTAAACCGGTTTAAGCCGGTTCAATCCGGTTTTATCCGGTTTAAACCGGTTCAATCTGGTTTTATCCGGTTTAAACCGGTTTGAACTGGTTCAATCCGGTTTTATCCGGTTTAAACCGTTTTAAGCCGGTTCAATCCGGTTTTATCCGGTTTAAACCGGTTCAATCCGGTTTTATCCGGTTTGAAAAGGTTCATTCCGTTTTTATCCGGTTTGAACCGGTTCAATCCGGTTTTATCCGGTTTGAACCGGTTCAATCCGGTTTTATCCGGTTTGAACCGGTTCAATCCGGTTTTATCCGGTTTGAACCGGTTCAATACGGTTTTATCCGGTTTGAACCGGTTCAATCCGGTTTTATCCGGTTTAAACCTGTTTGAACACGTTCAATCCGGTTTTATGCGGTTTAAACCGGTTTAAGCCGGTTCAATCCGGTATTATCCGGTTTAAACTGGTTCAATCCTTTTCTATCCGGTTGAAACCGGTTTAAACTGGTTCAATCCGGTTTCATCCGGTTTAACCCGGTTTAAGCCGGTGAAATCCGGTTTTATCCAGTTTAAACCTGTTCTATCCGGTTCTATCCAGTTGAAACCGGTTTACACCGGATCAATCCGGTTTTATCCGGTTTAAAACGGTTCAATCTGGTTTTATCCGGTTTAAACCAGTTTGAACCGGTTCTATCCGTTTTTATCCCGTTTAAACCGGTTTAAGCCGGTTCAATCCGGTTTTATCCAGTTGAAACCGGTTCTGTCCAGTTCTATCCGGTTGAAGCCTGTTTAAACCGGTTCAATCCGGTTTTATCCGGTTTAAACCGGTTCAATCCTGTTTTATCTGGTTTAAGCTGGTTCATTCCGGTTTTATCCGGTTGAACCGGTTCAATCCGGTTTTATCCGGTTTGAACCGTTTCAATCCGGTTTTATCCGGTTTAAACCGGTTCATTCCGGTTTTATCCGGTTTGAACCGGTTCAATCCAGTTTTATCCGGTTTGAACCGTTTCAATCCGGTTTTATCCGGTTTAAACCGGTTTAAGCCGGTAAAATCCGGTTTTATCCAGTTTAAATCGGTTCTATCCGGTTCTATCCAATTGAAACCGGTTTAAACCAGTTCAATCCGGTTTTATCCGGTTTAAACCGGTTTAAGCCAGTTCAATCCGGTTTTATACGGTTTAAAACGGTCTAATCTGGTTTTATCCGGTTTAAACCGGTTTGAACTGGTTCAATCCGGTTTTATCCGGTTTAAACCGTTTTAAGCTGGTTCAATCCGGTTTTATCCATTTTAAACCGGTTCTATACGGTTCTATCTGGTTGAAACCGGTTTAAACCGGTTCAATCCGGTTTTATCTGGTTTAAACCAGTTCATTCCGGTTTTATCCGGTTTGAACCGGTTCAATCCGGTTTTATCCGGTTTAAACCAGTTCATTCCGGTTTTATCCGGTTTGAACCGCTTCAATCCGGTTTTATCCAGTTTGAACCGGTTCAATCCGGTTTTATCCGGTTTGAACCGCTTCATCCGCTTTTATCCGGTTTAAACCTGTTTGAACCCGTTCAATCTGGTTTTATCCGGTTTAAACCGGTTTAAGCCGGTTCAATCCGGTTTTATCCATTTTAAACCGGTTCTATCTGGTTCTATCCGGTTGAAACCGGTTTAAACCGGTTCAATTCGGTTTTATCCGGTTTAAACCAGTTCATTCCGGTTTTATCCGGTTTGAACCGGTTCAATCCGGTTTTATCCGGTTTGAACCGGTTCAATCCGGTTTTATCCAGTTTAAAGCAGTTCATTCCGGTTTTATCCGGTTTGAACCTGTTCAATCCGGTTTTATCCGGTTTGAACCGGTTCAATCCGGTTTTATCCGGTTTAAACCTGTTTGAACCCATTCAATCCGGTTTTATCCGGTTTAAACCGGTTTAAGCCGGTAAAATCCGGTTTTATCCAGTTTAAACCGGTTCTATCCGGTTCTATCCGATTGATACCGGTTTAAACCGGTTCAATCTGGTTTTATCCGGTTTAAACCGGTTTAAGCCGGTTCAATCCGGTTTTATCCGGTTTAAACCGGTTCAATCTGGTTTTATCTGGTTTGAACCGATTCAATCCGGTTTTATCCGGTGTGAACCGTTTCAATCCGGTTTTATCCGGTTTAAACCTTTTGAAGCCGGTAAAATCCAGTTTTATCCAGTTTAAACTGGTTCTATCCGGTTCTATCTGGTTGAAACTGGTTTAAACCGTTTCAATCCGGTTTTATCCGGTAGAAACCGGTTTAAGCCGGTTGAATCCGGTTTTATCCGGTTTAAACCGGTTCAATCTGGTTTTATCCGGTTTAAACTGGTTTGAACCGGTTCAATCCAGTTTTATCCGGTTTAAACGGGTTTAAGGCGCTTCAATCCGGTTTTATCCGGTTTAAACCAGTTCTATCCAGTTTTATCCGGTTGAAACAGGTTTAAACCGGTTCAATCCAGTTTTTTCCGGTTTAAACCAGTTCATTCCGGTTTTATCCGGTTTGTACCGCTTCAATCCGGTTTTATCCGGTTTGAACCGGTTCAATCCGGTTTTATCCGGTTTGAACCGCTTCAATCCGCTTTTATCCGGTTTAAACCTGTTTGAACCCGTTCAATCTGGTTTTATCCGGTTTAAACCGGTTTAAGCCGGTTCAATCCGGTTTTATCCATTTTAAACCGGTTCTATCCGGTTCTATCCGGTTGAAACCGGTTTAAACCGGTTCAATTCGGTTTTATCCGGTTTAAACCAGTTCATTCCGGTTTTATCCGGTTTGAACCGGTTCAATCCGGTTTTATCCGGTTTGAACCGGTTCAATCCGGTTTTATCCAGTTTAAAGCAGTTCATTCCGGTTTTATCCGGTTTGAACCTGTTCAATCCGGTTTTATCCGGTTTGAACCTGTTCAATCCGGTTTTATCCGGTTTAAACCTGTTTGAACCCATTCAATCCGGATTTATCCGGTTTAAACCGGTATAAGCCGGTAAAATCCTGTTTTATCCAGTTTAAACCGGTTCTATCCGGTTCTATCCGATTGATACCGGTTTAAACCGGTTCAATCCGGTTTTATCCGGTTTAAACCGGTTTAAGCCGGTTCAATCCGGTTTTATCCGGTTTAAGCCAGATCAATCTGGTTTTATCTGGTTTGAACCGATTCAATCCGGTTTTATCCAGTGTGAACCGGTCCAATCCTGTATTATCCGGTTTAAACCGGTTCAATCCGGTTTTATCCTGTTTAAGCCAGTTCAATCCGGTTGTATCCGGTTTAAAATGGTTTGACCCGGTTCAATCCGGTTTTATCCGGTGAAAACTTTTGAAGCCGGTAAAATCCGGTTTTATCCAGTTAAAACTGGTTCTATCCGGTTCTATCTGGTTGAAACTGGTTTAAACCGTTTCAATCCGGTTTTATCTGGTTTAAACCGGTTTAAGCCGGTGAAATCCAGTTTTATCCAGTTTAAACCTGTTCTATCCGGTTCTATCCAGTTGAAACCGGTTTACACCGGATCAATCCGGTTTTATCCGGTTTAAAACGGTTCAATCTGGTTTTATCCGGTTTAAACCAGTTTGAACCGGTTCTATCCGTTTTTATCCGGTTTAAACCGGTTTAAGCCGGTTCAATCCGGTTTTATCCAGTTGAAACCGGTTCTGTCCGGTTCTATCCGGTTGAAGCCTGTTTAAACCGGTTCAATCCGGTTTTATCCGGTTTAAACCGGTTCAATCCTGTTTTATCCGGTTTAAGCTGGTTCATTCCGGTTTTATCCGGTTTGAACCGGTTCAATCCGGTTTTATCCGGTTTGAACCGTTTCAATCCGGTTTTATCCGGTTTAAACCGGTTCATTCCGGTTTTATCCGGTTTGAACCGGTTCAATCCGGTTTTATCCGGTTTGAACCGTTTCAATCCGGTTTTATCCGGTTTAAACCGGTTTAAGCCGGTAAAATCCGGTTTTATCCAGTTTAAATCGGTTCTATCCGGTTCTATCCAATTGAAACCGGTTTAAACCAGTTCAATCCGGTTCTATCCGGTTGAAGCCTGTTTAAACCGGTTCAATCCGGTTTTATCTGGTTTAAACCGGTTCAATCCTGTTTTATCCGGTTTAAGCTGGTTCATTCCGGTTTTACCCGGTTTGAACCGGTTCAATCCGGTTTTATCCGGTTTGAACCGTTTCAATCCGGTTTTATCCGGTTTAAACCGGTTCATTCCGGTTTTATCCGGTTTGAACCGGTTCAATCCGGTTTTATCCGGTTTGAACCGTTTCAATCCGGTTTTATCCGGTTTAAACCGGTTTAAGGTGGTTCAATCCGGTTTTATCCATTTTACACCGGTTCTATATGGTTCTATCTGGTTGAAACCGGTTTAAACCGGTTCATTCCGGTTTTATCTGGTTTAAACTAGTTCATTCCGGTTTTATCCGGTTTGAACTGGTTCAATCCGGTTTTATCCGGTTTAAACCAGTTCATTCCGGTTTTATCCGGTTTGAACCGCTTCAATCCTGTTTTACCCGGTTTGAACCGCTTCAATCCGCTTTTATCCGGTTTAAACCTGTTTGAACCCGTTCAATCCGGTTTTATACGGTTTAAAACGGTTCAATCTGCTTTTATCCGGTTTAAACCGGTTTGAACTGGTTCAATCCGGTTTTATCCGGTTTAAACCGTTTTAAGCTGGTTCAATCCGGTTTTATCCATTTTAAACCGGTTCTATACGGTTCTATCTGGTTGAAACCGGTTTAAACAGGTTCAATCCGGTTTTATCTGGTTTAAACCAGTTCATTCCGTTTTTATCCGGTTTGAACCGGTTCAATCCGGTTTTATCCGGTTTGAACCGGTTCAATCCGGTTTTATCCAGTTTAAAGCAGTTCATTCCGGTTTTATCCGGTTTGAACCTGTTCAATCCGTTTTTATCCGGTTTGAACCTGTTCAATCCGGTTTTATCCGGTTTAAACCTGTTTGAACCCATTCAATCCGGATTTATCCGGTTTAAACCGGTTTAAGCCGGTAAAATCCTGTTTTATCCAGTTTAAACCGGTTCTATCCGGTTCTATTCGATTGATACCGGTTTAAACCGGTTCAATCCGGTTTTATCCGGTTTAAACCGGTTTAAGCCGGTTCAATCCGGTTTTATCCGGTTTAAGCCGGTTCAATCTGGTTTTATCTGGTTTGAACCGATTCAATCCGGTTTTATCCAGTGTGAACCGGTCCAATCCTGTATTATCCGGTTTAAACCGGTTCAATCCGGTTTTATCCTGTTTAAGCCGGTTCAATCCGGTTGTATCCGGTTTAAAACGGTTTGAACCGGTTCAATCCGGTTTTATCCGGTTAAAACTTTTGAAGCCGGTAAAATCCGGTTTTATCCAGTTTAAACTGGTTCTATCCGGTTCTATCTGGTTGAAACTGGTTTAAACCGTTTCATTCCGGTTTTATCCGGTAGAAACCGGTTTAAGCCGGTTGAATCCGGTTTTATCCGGTTTAAACCGGTTCAATCTGGTTTTATCCGGTTTAAACCGGTTTGAACCGGTTCAATCCAGTTTTATCCGGTTTAAACGGGTTTAAGGCGCTTCAATCCGGTTTTATCCAGTTTAAACCAGTTCTATCCAGTTTTATCCGGTTGAAACTGGTTTAAACTGGTTCAATCCGGTTTTATCCGGTTTAAACCGGTTCAATCTGGTTTTATCCGGTTTAAACCGGTTCATTCCGGTTTTATCCGGTTTTATCCGGTTTAAAACTGTTTGAACCCATTCAGTCCGGTTATATCCGGTTTAAACCGGTATAAGCCGGTAAAATCCGGTTTTATCCAGTTAAAATCGGTTCTATCCGGTTCTATTCAATTGAAACCGGTTTAAACCGGTTCAATCCGGTTTTATCCGGTTTAAACCAGTTTAAGCCGGTTCAATCCGGTTTTATCCGGTTTAAACCGGTTCAATCTGGTTTTACCCGGTTTAAACCGGTTTGAACTGGTTCAATCCGATTTTATCCGGTTTAAACCGTTTTAAGCCGGTTCAATCCGGTTTTATCCATTTTAAACTGGTTCTATCCGGTTCAATCCGGTTTTATCCGGTTTAAACTGGTTCAATCCGGTTTTATCCGGTTTAAACCGGTTCAATCTGGTTTTATCCGGTTTAAACCGGTTTGAACCGGTTCAATCCAGTTTTATCCGGTTTTAAACGGGTTTAAGGCGCTTCAATCCGGTTTTATCCAGTTTAAACCAGTTCTATCCAGTTTTATCCGGTTGAAACTGGTTTAAACTGGTTCAATCCGGTTTTATCCGGTTTGAACCGGTTCAATCCGGTTTTATCCGGTTTAAACCGGTTCATTCCGCTTTTATCCGGTTTGAACCGGTTCAATCCGGTTTTATCTGGTTTAAACCAGTTCATTCCGGTTTTATCCGGTTTGAACCGCTTCAATCCGGTTTTATCCGGTTTGAACAGGTTCAATCCGGTTTTATCCGGTTTGAAGCGGTTCAATCCGGTTTTATCCGGTTTAAACCTGTTTGAACCCGTTCAATCCGGTTTTATCCATTTTAAACCGGTTCTATCCGGTTCTATCCGGTTGAAACCGGTTTAAACCGGTTCAATCCGGTTTTATCCGGTTTAAACCGGTTCATTCCGGTTTTATCCGGTTTGAACCGGTTCAATCCGGTTTTATCCGGTTTGAACCGGTTCAATCCGGTTTTATCCGGTTTAAAGCAGTTCATTCCGGTTTTATCCGGTTTGAACCGGTTCAATCCGGTTTTATCCGGTTTAAACCTGTTTGAACCCATTCAATCCGGTTTTATCCGGTTTAAACCGGTTTAAGCCGGTAAAATCCGGTTTTATCCAGTTTAAACCGGTTCTGTCCGGTTCTATCCGATTGATACCAGTTTAAACCGGTTCAATCCGGTTTTATCCGGTTTAAACCGGTTTAAGCCGGTTCAATCCGGTTTTATCCGGTTTAAACCGGTTCAATCTGGTTTTATCTGGTTTGAACCGATTCAATCCGGTTTTATCCGGTGTGAACCGTTTCAATCCGGTTTTATCCGGTTTAAACCTTTTGAAGCCAGTAAAATCCGGTTTTATCCAGTTTAAACTGGTTCTATCCGGTTCTATCTGGTTGAAACTGGTTTAAACCGTTTCAATCCGGTTTTATCCGGTAGAAACCGGTTTAAGCCGGTTGAATCCGGTTTTATCCGGTTTAAACCGGTTCAATCTGGTTTTATCCGGTTTAAACCGGTTTGAACCGGTTCAATCCAGTTTTATCCGGTTTAAACGGGTTTAAGGCGCTTCATCCGGTTTTATCCAGTTTGAACCAGTTCTATCCAGGTTTATCCGGTTGAAACAGGTTTAAACTGGTTCAATCCGGTTTTATCCGGTTTAAACCGGTTCATTCCGTTTTTATCCGATTTGAACCGGTTCAATCCGGTTTTATCCGGTTTGAACCGGTTCAATCCGGTTTTATCCGGTTTAAACCGGTTCAATCCCGTTTTATCCGGTTTAAACCGGTTCATTCCGGTTTTATTCCTTTAAACCGGTTTAAACCGGTTCAATCCGGTTTTATCCGGTTTAAACCGGTTTAAGCCGGTTCAATCCGGTTTTATCCGGTTTAAACCGGTTCAATCTGGTTTTATCCGGTTTAAACCGGTTTGAACTGGTTCAATCCGGTTTTATCCGGTTTAAACCGTTTTAAGCCGGTTCAATCCGGTTTTATCCGGTTTAAACCGGTTCAATCCGGTTTTATCCGGTTTGAAAAGGTTCATTCCGTTTTTATCCGGTTTGAACCGGTTCAATCCGGTTTTATCCGGTTTGAACCGGTTCAATCCGGTTTTATCCGGTTTGAACCGGTTCAATCCGGTTTTATCCGGTTTGAACCGGTTCAATACGGTTTTATCCGGTTTGAACCGGTTCAATCCGGTTTTATCCGGTTTAAACCTGTTTGAACACGTTCAATCCGGTTTTATGCGGTTTAAACCGGTTTAAGCCGGTTCAATCCGGTATTATCCGGTTTAAACTGGTTCAATCCTTTTCTATCCGGTTGAAACCGGTTTAAACTGGTTCAATCCGGTTTTATCCGGTTTAAACCGGTTTAAGCCGGTGAAATCCGGTTTTATCCAGTTTAAACCTGTTCTATCCGGTTCTATCCAGTTGAAACCGGTTTACACCGGATCAATCCGGTTTTATCCGGTTTAAAACGGTTCAATCTGGTTTTATCCGGTTTAAACCAGTTTGAACCGGTTCTATCCGTTTTTATCCCGTTTAAACCGGTTTAAGCCGGTTCAATCCGGTTTTATCCAGTTGAAACCGGTTCTGTCCAGTTCTATCCGGTTGAAGCCTGTTTAAACCGGTTCAATCCGGTTTTATCTGGTTTAAACCGGTTCAATCCTGTTTTATCTGGTTTAAGCTGGTTCATTCCGGTTTTATCCGGTTGAACCGGTTCAATCCGGTTTTATCCGGTTTGAACCGTTTCAATCCGGTTTTATCCGGTTTAAACCGGTTCATTCCGGTTTTATCCGGTTTGAACCGGTTCAATCCAGTTTTATCCGGTTTGAACCGTTTCAATCCGGTTTTATCCGGTTTAAACCGGTTTAAGCCGGTAAAATCCGGTTTTATCCAGTTTAAATCGGTTCTATCCGGTTCTATCCAATTGAAACCGGTTTAAACCAGTTCAATCCGGTTTTATCCGGTTTAAACCGGTTTAAGCCAGTTCAATCCGGTTTTATACGGTTTAAAACGGTTCAATCTGGTTTTATCCGGTTTAAACCGGTTTGAACTGGTTCAATCCGGTTTTATCCGGTTTAAACCGTTTTAAGCTGGTTCAATCCGGTTTTATCCATTTTAAACCGGTTCTATACGGTTCTATCTGGTTGAAACCGGTTTAAACCGGTTCAATCCGGTTTTATCTGGTTTAAACCAGTTCATTCCGGTTTTATCCGGTTTGAACCGGTTCAATCCGGTTTTATCCGGTTTAAACCAGTTCATTCCGGTTTTATCCGGTTTGAACCGCTTCAATCCGGTTTTATCCAGTTTGAACCGGTTCAATCCGGTTTTATCCGGTTTGAACCGCTTCATCCGCTTTTATCCGGTTTAAACCTGTTTGAACCCGTTCAATCTGGTTTTATCCGGTTTAAACCGGTTTAAGCCGGTTCAATCCGGTTTTATCCATTTTAAACCGGTTCTATCTGGTTCTATCCGGTTGAAACCGGTTTTAACCGGTTCAATTCGGTTTTATCCGGTTTAAACCAGTTCATTCCGGTTTTATCCGGTTTGAACCGGTTCAATCCGGTTTTATCCGGTTTGAACCGGTTCAATCCGGTTTTATCCAGTTTAAAGCAGTTCATTCCGGTTTTATCCGGTTTTAACCTGTTCAATCCGGTTTTATCCGGTTTGAACCTGTTCAATCCGGTTTTATCCGGTTTAAACCTGTTTGAACCCATTCAATCCGGATTTATCCGGTTTAAACCGGTTTAAGCCGGTAAAATCCTGTTTTATCCAGTTTAAACCGGTTCTATCCGGTTCTATCCGATTGATACCGGTTTAAACCGGTTCAATCCGGTTTTATCCGGTTTAAACCGGTTTGAGCCGGTTCAATCCGGTTTTATCCGGTTTAAGCCGGATCAATCTGGTTTTATCTGGTTTGAACCGATTCAATCCGGTTTCATCCAGTGTGAACCGGTCCAATCCTGTATTATCCGGTTTAAACCGGTTCAATCCGGTTTTATCCTGTTTAAGCCGGTTCAATCCGGTTGTATCCGGTTTAAAACGGTTTGAACCGGTTCAATCCGGTTTTATCCGGTTAAAACTTTTGAAGCCGGTAAAATCCGGTTTTATCCAGTTAAAACTGGTTCTATCCGGTTCTATCTGGTTGAAACTGGTTTAAACCGTTTCAATCCAGTTTTATCTGGTTTAAACCGGTTTAAGCCGGTGAAATCCGGTTTTATCCAGTTTAAACCTGTTCTATCCAGTTCTATCCAGTTGAAACCGGTTTACACCGGATCAATCCGGTTTTATCCGGTTTAAAACGGTTCAATCTGGTTTTATCCGGTTTAAACCAGTTTGAACCGGTTCTATCCGTTTTTATCCGGTTTAAACCGGTTTAAGCCGGTTCAATCCGGTTTTATCCAGTTGAAACCGGTTCTGTCCGGTTCTATCCGGTTGAAGCCTGTTTAAACCGGTTCAATCCGGTTTTATCCGGTTTAAACCGGTTCAATCCTGTTTTATCCGGTTTAAGCTGGTTCATTCCGGTTTTATCCGGTTTGAACCGGTTCAATCCGGTTTTATCCGGTTTGAACCGTTTCAATCCGGTTTTATCCGGTTTAAACCGGTTCATTCCGGTTTTATCCGGTTTGAACCGGTTCAATCCGGTTTTATCCGGTTTGAACCGTTTCAATCCGGTTTTATCCGGTTTAAACCGGTTTAAGCCGGTAAAATCCGGTTTTATCCAGTTTAAATCGGTTCTATCCGGTTCTATCCAATTGAAACCGGTTTAAACCAGTTCAATCCGGTTTTATCCGGTTTAAACCGGTTTAAGCCGGTTCAATCCGGTTTTATACGGTTTAAAACGGTTCAATCTGCTTTTATCCGGTTTAAACCGGTTTGAACTGGTTCAATCCGGTTTTATCCGGTTTAAACCGTTTTAAGCTGGTTCAATCCGGTTTTATCCATTTTAAACCGGTTCTATACGGTTCTATCTGGTTGAAACCGGTTTAAACCGGTTCAATCCGGTTTTATCTGGTTTAAACCAGTTCATTCCGGTTTTATCCGGTTTGAACTGGTTCAATCAGGTTTTATCCGGTTTAAACCAGTTCATTCCGGTTTTATCCGGTTTGAACCGCTTCAATCCGGTTTTATCCGGTTTGAACCGCTTCAATCCGCTTTAATCCGGTTTAAACCTGTTTGAACCCGTTCAATCTGGTTTTATCCGGTTTAAACCGGTTTAAGCCCGTTCAATCCGGTTTTATCCATTTTAAACCGGTTCTATCCGGTTCTATCCGGTTGAAACCGGTTTAAACCGGTTCAATTCGTTTTTATCCGGTTTAAACCAGTTCATTCCGGTTTTATCCGGTTTGAACCGGTTCAATCCGGTTTTATCCAGTTTGAACCGGTTCAATCCGGTTTTATCCAGTTTAAAGCAGTTCATTCCGGTTTTATCCGGTTTGAACCGGTTCAATCCGGTTTTATCCGGTTTGAACCGGTTCAATCCGGTTTTATCCAGTTTAAAGCAGTTCATTCCGGATTTATCCGGTTTGAACCGGTTCAATCCGGTTTTATCCGGTTTGAACCGTTTCAATCCGGTTTTATCCGGTTTGAACCGCTTCAATCCGCTTTAATCCGGTTTAAACCTGTTTGAACCCGTTCAATCCGGTTTTATCCGGTTTAAGCCGGTTCAATCTGGTTTTATCTGGTTTGAACCGATTCAATCCGGTTCTATCCAGTGTGAACCGGTCCAATCCTGTATTATCCGGTTTAAACCGGTTCAATCCGGTTTTATCCTGTATAAGCCGGTTCAATCCGGTTGTATCCGGTTTAAAACGGTTTGAACCGGTTCAATCCGGTTTTATCCGGTTAAAACCTTTTGAAGCCGGTAAAATCCGGTTTTATCCAGTTTAAACTGGTTCTATCCGGTTCTATCTGGTTGAAACTGGTTTAAACCGTTTCATTCCGGTTTTATCCGGTAGAAACCGGTTTAAGCCGGTTGAATCCGGTTTTATCCGGTTTAAACCGGTTCAATCTGGTTTTATCCGGTTTAAACCGGTTTGAACCGGTTCAATCCAGTTTTATCCGGTTTAAACGGGTTTAAGGCGCTTCAATCCGGTTTTATCCAGTTTAAACCAGTTCTATCCAGTTTTATCCGGTTGAAACAGGTTTAAACTGGTTCAATCCGGTTTTATCCGGTTTAAACCGGTTCAATCCGGTTTTATCCGGTTTAAACCGGTTCATTCCGGTTTTATCCGGTTTTATCCGGTTTAAAACTGTTTGAACCCATTCAGTCCGGTTATATCCGGTTTAAACCGGTATAAGCCGGTAAAATCCGGTTTTATCCAGTTAAAATCGGTTCTATCCGGTTCTATTCAATTGAAACCGGTTTAAGCCGGTTGAATCCGGTTTTATCCGGTTTAAACCGGTTCAATCTGGTTTTATCCGGTTTAAACCGGTTTGAACCGGTTCAATCCAGTTTTATCCGGTTTAAACGGGTTTAAGGCGCTTCAATCCGGTTTTATCCAGTTTAAACCAGTTCTATCCAGTTTTATCCGGTTGAAACAGGTTTAAACTGGTTCAATCCGGTTTTATCCGGTTTAAACCGGTTCAATCCCGTTTTATCCGGTTTAAACCGGTTCATTCCGGTTTTATTCCTTTAAACCGGTTTAAACCGGTTCAATCCGGTTTTATCCGGTTTAAACCGGTTTAAGCCGGTTCAATCCGGTTTTATCCGGTTTAAACCGGTTCAATCTGGTTTTATCCGGTTTAAACCGGTTTGAACTGGTTCAATCCGGTTTTATCCGGTTTAAACCGTTTTAAGCCGGTTCAATCCGGTTTTATCCGGTTTAAACCGGTTCAATCCGGTTTTATCCGGTTTGAAAAGGTTCATTCCGTTTTTATCCGGTTTGAACCGGTTCAATCCGGTTTTATCCGGTTTGAACCGGTTCAATCCGGTTTTATCCGGTTTGAACCGGTTCAATCCGGTTTTATCCGGTTTGAACCGGTTCAATACGGTTTTATCCGGTTTGAACCGGTTCAATCCGGTTTTATCCGGTTTAAACCTGTTTGAACACGTTCAATCCGGTTTTATGCGGTTTAAACCGGTTTAAGCCGGTTCAATCCGGTATTATCCGGTTTAAACTGGTTCAATCCTTTTCTATCCGGTTGAAACCGGTTTAAACTGGTTCAATCCGGTTTTATCCGGTTTAAACCGGTTTAAGCCGGTGAAATCCGGTTTTATCCAGTTTAAACCTGTTCTATCCGGTTCTATCCAGTTGAAACCGGTTTACACCGGATCAATCCGGTTTTATCCGGTTTAAAACGGTTCAATCTGGTTTTATCCGGTTTAAACCAGTTTGAACCGGTTCTATCCGTTTTTATCCCGTTTAAACCGGTTTAAGCCGGTTCAATCCGGTTTTATCCAGTTGAAACCGGTTCTGTCCAGTTCTATCCGGTTGAAGCCTGTTTAAACCGGTTCAATCCGGTTTTATCCGGTTTAAACCGGTTCAATCCTGTTTTATCTGGTTTAAGCTGGTTCATTCCGGTTTTATCCGGTTGAACCGGTTCAATCCGGTTTTATCCGGTTTGAACCGTTTCAATCCGGTTTTATCCGGTTTAAACCGGTTCATTCCGGTTTTATCCGGTTTGAACCGGTTCAATCCAGTTTTATCCGGTTTGAACCGTTTCAATCCGGTTTTATCCGGTTTAAACCGGTTTAAGCCGGTAAAATCCGGTTTTATCCAGTTTAAATCGGTTCTATCCGGTTCTATCCAATTGAAACCGGTTTAAACCAGTTCAATCCGGTTTTATCCGGTTTAAACCGGTTTAAGCCAGTTCAATCCGGTTTTATACGGTTTAAAACAGTTCAATCTGGTTTTATCCGGTTTAAAACCGGTTTGAACTGGTTCAATCCGGTTTTATCCGGTTTAAACCGTTTTAAGCTGGTTCAATCCGGTTTTATCCATTTTAAACCGGTTCTATACGGTTCTATCTGGTTGAAACCGGTTTAAACCGGTTCAATCCGGTTTTATCTGGTTTAAACCAGTTCATTCCGGTTTTATCCGGTTTGAACCGGTTCAATCCGGTTTTATCCGGTTTAAACCAGTTCATTCCGGTTTTATCCGGTTTGAACCGCTTCAATCCGGTTTTATCCAGTTTGAACCGGTTCAATCCGGTTTTATCCGGTTTGAACCGCTTCATCCGCTTTTATCCGGTTTAAACCTGTTTGAACCCGTTCAATCTGGTTTTATCCGGTTTAAACCGGTTTAAGCCGGTTCAATCCGGTTTTATCCATTTTAAACCGGTTCTATCTGGTTCTATCCGGTTGAAACCGGTTTAAACCGGTTCAATTCGGTTTTATCCGGTTTAAACCAGTTCATTCCGGTTTTATCCGGTTTGAACCGGTTCAATCCGGTTTTATCCGGTTTGAACCGGTTCAATCCGGTTTTATCCAGTTTAAAGCAGTTCATTCCGGTTTTATCCGGTTTTAACCTGTTCAATCCGGTTTTATCCGGTTTGAACCTGTTCAATCCGGTTTTATCCGGTTTAAACCTGTTTGAACCCATTCAATCCGGATTTATCCGGTTTAAACCGGTTTAAGCCGGTAAAATCCTGTTTTATCCAGTTTAAACCGGTTCTATCCGGTTCTATCCGATTGATACCGGTTTAAACCGGTTCAATCCGGTTTTATCCGGTTTAAACCGGTTTAAGCCGGTTCAATCCGGTTTTATCCGGTTTAAGCCGGATCAATCTGGTTTTATCTGGTTTGAACCGATTCAATCCGGTTTCATCCAGTGTGAACCGGTCCAATCCTGTATTATCCGGTTTAAACCGGTTCAATCCGGTTTTATCCTGTTTAAGCCGGTTCAATCCGGTTGTATCCGGTTTAAAACGGTTTGAACCGGTTCAATCCGGTTTTATCCGGTTAAAACTTTTGAAGCCGGTAAAATCCGGTTTTATCCAGTTAAAACTGGTTCTATCCGGTTCTATCTGGTTGAAACTGGTTTAAACCGTTTCAATCCAGTTTTATCTGGTTTAAACCGGTTTAAGCCGGTGAAATCCGGTTTTATCCAGTTTAAACCTGTTCTATCCAGTTCTATCCAGTTGAAACCGGTTTACACCGGATCAATCCGGTTTTATCCGGTTTAAAACGGTTCAATCTGGTTTTATCCGGTTTAAACCAGTTTGAACCGGTTCTATCCGTTTTTATCCGGTTTAAACCGGTTTAAGCCGGTTCAATCCGGTTTTATCCAGTTGAAACCGGTTCTGTCCGGTTCTATCCGGTTGAAGCCTGTTTAAACCGGTTCAATCCGGTTTTATCCGGTTTAAACCGGTTCAATCCTGTTTTATCCGGTTTAAGCTGGTTCATTCCGGTTTTATCCGGTTTGAACCGGTTCAATCCGGTTTTATCCGGTTTGAACCGTTTCAATCCGGTTTTATCCGGTTTAAACCGGTTCATTCCGGTTTTATCCGGTTTGAACCGGTTCAATCCGGTTTTATCCGGTTTGAACCGTTTCAATCCGGTTTTATCCGGTTTAAACCGGTTTAAGCCGGTAAAATCCGGTTTTATCCAGTTTAAATCGGTTCTATCCGGTTCTATCCAATTGAAACCGGTTTAAACCAGTTCAATCCGGTTTTATCCGGTTTAAACCGGTTTAAGCCGGTTCAATCCGGTTTTATACGGTTTAAAACGGTTCAATCTGCTTTTATCCGGTTTAAACCGGTTTGAACTGGTTCAATCCGGTTTTATCCGGTTTAAACCGTTTTAAGCTGGTTCAATCCGGTTTTATCCATTTTAAACCGGTTCTATACGGTTCTATCTGGTTGAAACCGGTTTAAACCGGTTCAATCCGGTTTTATCTGGTTTAAACCAGTTCATTCCGGTTTTATCCGGTTTGAACTGGTTCAATCAGGTTTTATCCGGTTTAAACCAGTTCATTCCGGTTTTATCCGGTTTGAACCGCTTCAATCCGGTTTTATCCGGTTTGAACCGCTTCAATCCGCTTTAATCCGGTTTAAACCTGTTTGAACCCGTTCAATCTGGTTTTATCCGGTTTAAACCGGTTTAAGCCCGTTCAATCCGGTTTTATCCATTTTAAACCGGTTCTATCCGGTTCTATCCGGTTGAAACCGGTTTAAACCGGTTCAATTCGTTTTTATCCGGTTTAAACCAGTTCATTCCGGTTTTATCCGGTTTGAACCGGTTCAATCCGGTTTTATCCAGTTTGAACCGGTTCAATCCGGTTTTATCCAGTTTAAAGCAGTTCATTCCGGTTTTATCCGGTTTGAACCGGTTCAATCCGGTTTTATCCGGTTTGAACCGGTTCAATCCGGTTTTATCCAGTTTAAAGCAGTTCATTCCGGTTTTATCCGGTTTGAACCGGTTCAATCCGGTTTTATCCGGTTTGAACCGTTTCAATCCGGTTTTATCCGGTTTGAACCGCTTCAATCCGCTTTAATCCGGTTTAAACCTGTTTGAACCCGTTCAATCCGGTTTTATCCGGTTTAAGCCGGTTCAATCTGGTTTTATCTGGTTTGAACCGATTCAATCCGGTTTTATCCAGTGTGAACCGGTCCAATCCTGTATTATCCGGTTTAAACCGGTTCAATCCGGTTTTATCCTGTTTAAGCCGGTTCAATCCGGTTGTATCCGGTTTAAAACGGTTTGAACCGGTTCAATCCGGTTTTATCCGGTTAAAACCTTTTGAAGCCGGTAAAATCCGGTTTTATCCAGTTTAAACTGGTTCTATCCGGTTCTATCTGGTTGAAACTGGTTTAAACCGTTTCATTCCGGTTTTATCCGGTAGAAACCAGTTTAAGCCGGTTGAATCCGGTTTTATCCGGTTTAAACCGGTTCAATCTGGTTTTATCCGGTTTAAACCGGTTTGAACCGGTTCAATCCAGTTTTATCCGGTTTAAACGGGTTTAAGGCGCTTCAATCCGGTTTTATCCAGTTTAAACCAGTTCTATCCAGTTTTATCCGGTTGAAACAGGTTTAAACTGGTTCAATCCGGTTTTATCCGGTTTAAACCGGTTCAATCCGGTTTTATCCGGTTTAAACCGGTTCATTCCGGTTTTATCCGGTTTTATCCGGTTTAAAACTGTTTGAACCCATTCAGTCCGGTTATATCCGGTTTAAACCGGTATAAGCCGGTAAAATCCGGTTTTATCCAGTTAAAATCGGTTCTATCCGGTTCTATTCAATTGAAACCGGTTTAAACCGGTTCAATCCGGTTTTATCCAGTTAGAACCGGTTCAATCCGGTTTTATCCGGTTTAATCCTGTTTGAACAGGTTCAATCCGGTTTTATGCGGTTTAAACCGGTTTAAGCCGGTTCAATCCGGTTTTATCCATTTTAAACCGGTTCTATCCGGTTCTATCCGGTTGAAACCGGTTGAAACCGGTTCAATCCGGTTTAAACCAGTTCATTCCGGTTTTATCCCGTTTGAACCGGTTCAATCCGGTTTTATCCGGTTTGAACCGGTTCAATCCGGTTTTATCTGGTTTGAACCACTTCAATCCGGTTTTATCCGGTTTAAACCAGTTTGAACCCGTTCAATCCGGTTTTATCCGGTTTAAACCGGTTTAAGCCGGCTCAATCCGGTTTAATCCATTTTAAAACGGTTCTATCCGGTTCTATCCGGTTGAAACCGGTTTAAACCGGTTCAATCCGGTTTTATCCGGTTTGAACCAGTTCATTCCGGTTTTATCCGGTTTGAACCAGTTCAATCCGGTTTTATCCGGTTTCAACCGATTCAATCCGGTTTTATCCGGTTTGAACCGGTTCAATCCGGTTTTATCCGGTTTAAACCTGTTTGAACATGTACAATCCGGTTTTATGCGGTTTAAACCGGTTTAAGCCGGTTCAATCCGGTTTTATCCATTTTAAACCGGTTCTATCCGGTTCTATCCGGTTGAAACCGGTTTAAACCGGTTCAATCCGGTTTTATCCCGTTTGAACCAGTTCAATCCGGTTTTATCCGGTTTAAACCAGTTTGAACCCTTTCAATCCGGTTTTATCCGGTTTAAACCGGTTTAAGCCGGTTCAATCCGGTTTTATCCAGTTGAAACCGGTTCTGTCCGGTTCTATCCGGTTTTATCCGGTTTAAACCGGTTCAATCCTGTTTTATCCGGTTTAAGCTGGTTCATTCCGGTTTTATCCGGTTTGAACCGGTTCAATCCGGTTTTATCCGGTTTGAACCGGTTCAATCCGGTTTTATCCGGTTTGAACCGGTTCAATCCGGTTTTATCCGGTTTGAACCGGTTCATTCCGGTTTTATCCGGTTTGAACCGGTTCAATCCGGTTTTATCCGGTTTGAACCGTTTCAATCCGGTTTTATCCGGTTTGAACCGGTTCAATCCGGTTTTATCCAGTTTAAACCGGTTTAAGCTGGTTAAATCCGTTTTTTCCAGTTTAAACCGGTTCTATCCTGGTCTATCCGGTTGAAACCGGGTTAATCCGGTTAAGTCCCGTTTTATCCGGTTTAAACCAGTTTAAGCCGGTTCAATCCGGTTTTTTTCCGGTTTAAACTGGTTCAATCTGGTTTTATCCGGTTTAAACCGGTTTGAACCGGTTTAATCCGGTTATATCCGGTTGAAACCGGTTTAAGCCGGTTCAATCCGGTTTTATCCAGTTTAAACCGGTTCTATCCTGTTCTATCCATTTGAAACTGGTTTAAACCGGTACAATCCGGTTTTATCCGGTTTAAACCGTTTCAATCCGGTTTTATCCAGTTTAAACCAGTTCATTCCGGTTTTATCCGGTTTGAACCGATTCTATCCGGTTTTTTCCGTTTTAAACCGCTTTGAACCGGTTCAATCCGGTTTTATCCGGTTTAAAGCGGTTTAAGCCGGGAAAATCCGGTTTTATCCGGTTTGAACCAGTTCAATCCGGTTTTATCCGGTTTGAACCGGTCCAATCCGGTATTATCCGGTTTAAACTGGTTCAATCCTTTTCTATCCGGTTGAAACCGGTTTAAACTGGTTCAATCCGGTTTTATCCGGTTTAAACCGGTTTAAACCGGTGAAATCCGGTTTTATCCAGTTTAAACCTGTTCTATCCAGTTCTATCCAGTTGAAACCGGTTTACACCGGATCAATCCGGTTTTATCCGGTTTAAAACGGTTCAATCTGGTTTTATCCGGTTTAAACCAGTTTGAACCGGTTCTATCCGTTTTTATCCGGTTTAAACCGGTTTAAGCCGGTTCAATCCGGTTTTATCCAGTTGAAACCGGTTCTGTCCGGTTCTATCCGGTTGAAGCCTGTTTAAACCGGTTCAATCCGGTTTTATCCGGTTTGAACCTGTTCAATCCGGTTTTATCCAGTTTGAACCGTTTCAATCCGGTTTTATCCGGTTTAAACCGGTTCATTCCGGTTTTATCCGGTTTGAACCGGTTCAATCCGGTTTTATCCGGTTTGAACCGTTTCAATCCGGTTTTATCCGGTTTAAACCGGTTTAAGCCGGTAAAATCCGGTTTTATCCAGTTTAAATCGGTTCTATCCGGTTCTATCCAATTGAAACCGGTTTAAACCAGTTCAATCCGGTTTTATCCGGTTTAAACCGGTTTAAGCCGGTTCAATCCGGTTTTATACGGTTTAAAACGGTTCAATCTGGTTTTATCCGGTTTAAACCGGTTTGAACTGGTTCAATCCAGTTTTATCCGATTTAAACCGTTTTAAGCTGGTTCAATCCGGTTTTATCCATTTTAAACCGGTTCTATAAGGTTCTATCTGGTTGAAACCGGTTTAAACCGGTTCAATCCGGTTTTATCTGGTTTAAACCAGTTCATTCCGGTTTTATCCGGTTTGAACCGGTTCAATCCGGTTTTATCCGGTTTAAACCAGTTCATTCCGGTTTTATCCGGTTTGAACCGCTTCAATCCGGTTTTATCCTGTTTGAACCGGTTCAATCCGGTTTTATCCGGTTTGAACCGCTTCAATCCGCTTTTATGCGGTTTAAACCTGTTTGAACCCGTTCAATCTGGTTTTATCCGGTTTAAACCGGTTTAAGCCGGTTCAATCCGGTTTTATCCATTTTAAGCCGGTTCTATCCGGTTCTATCCGGTTGAAACCGGTTTAAACCGGTTCAATTCGGTTTTATCCGGTTTAAACCAGTTCATTCCGGTTTTATCCGGTTTGAACCGGTTCAATCCGGTTTTATCCGGTTTGAACCGGTTCAATCCGGTTTTATCCAGTTTAAAGCAGTTCATTCCGGTTTTTTCCGGTTTGAACCTGTTCAATCCGGTTTTATCCGGTTTGAACCTGTTCAATCCGGTTTTATCCGGTTTAAACCTGTTTGAACCCCTTCAATCCGGATTTATCCGGTTTAAACCAGTTTAAGCCGGTAAAATCCTGTTTTATCCAGTTTAAACCGGTTCTATCCGGTTCTATCCGATTGATACCGGTTTAAACCGGTTCAATCCGGTTTTATCCGGTTTAAACCGGTTTAAGCCGGTTCAATCCGGTTTTATCCGGTTTAAGCCGGTTCAATCTAGTTTTATCTGGTTTGAACCGATTCAATCCGGTTTTATCCAGTTTGAACCGGTCCAATCCTGTATTATCCGGTTTAAACCGGTTCAATCCGGTTTTATCCTGTTTAAGCCGGTTCAATCCGGTTGTATCCGGTTTAAAATGGTTTGAACCGGTTCAATCCGGTTTTATCCGGTTAAAACTTTTGAAGCCGGTAAAATCCGGTTTTATCCAGTTTAAACTGGTTCTATCCGGTTCTATCTGGTTGAAACTGGTTTAAACCGTTTCAATCCGGTTTTATCCGGTAGAAACCGGTTTAAGCCGGTTGAATCCGGTTTTATCCGTTTTAAACCGGTTCAATCTGGTTTTATCCGGTATAAACCGGTTTGAACCGGTTCAATCCAGTTTTATCCGGTTTAAACGGGTTTAAGGCGCTTCAATCCGGTTTTATCCAGTTTAAACCAGTTCTATCCCGTTTTATCCGGTTGAAACAGGTTTAAACTGGTTCAATCCGGTTTTATCCGGTTTAAACCGGTTCAATCCGGTTTTATCCGTTTTAAACCGGTTCATTCCGGTTTTATCCGATTTGAACCGGTTCAATCCGGTTTTATCCGGTTTGAACCGGTTCAATCCGGTTTTATCCGGTTTAAACCGGTTCAATCCGGTTTTATCCGGTTTAAACCGGTTCATTCCGGTTTTATCCGGTTTTATCCGGTTTAAAACTGTTTGAACCCGTTCAGTCCGGTTATATCCGGTTTAAACTGGTTTAAGCCGGTTAAATCCGGTTTTATCCAGTTAAAATCGTTTCTATCCGGTTCTATTCATTTGAAACCGGTTTAAACCGGTTCAATCCGGTTTTATCCGGTTTAAACCGGTTTAAGCCGGTTCAATCCGGTTTTATCCGGTTTAAACCGGTTCAATCTGGTTTTATCCGGTTTAAACCGGTTTGAACTGGTTCAATCCGATTTTATCCGGTTTAAACCGTATTAAGCCGGTTCAATCCGGTTTTATCCATTTTAAACCTGTTCTATCCGGTTCAATCCGGTTTTATCCGGTTTAAACCGTTTCAATCCGGTTTTATCCAGTTTAAACCAGTTCATTCCGGTTTTATCCGGTTTGAACCGATTCTATCCGGTTTTTTCCGTTTTAAACCGCTTTGAACCGGTTCAATCCGGTTTTATCCGGTTTAAAGCGGTTTAAGCCGGGAAAATCCGGTTTTATCCGGTTTGAACCAGTTCAATCCGGTTTTATCCGGTTTGAACCGGTCCAATCCGGTATTATCCGGTTTAAACTGGTTCAATCCTTTTCTATCCGGTTGAAACCGTTTTAAACCGGTTCAATCCGGTTTTATCCGGTTAAAACTTTTGAAGCCGGTAAAATCCGGTTTTATCCAGTTAAAACTGGTTCTATCCGGTTCTATCTGGTTGAAACTGGTTTAAACCGTTTCAATCCAGTTTTATCTGGTTTAAACCGGTTTAAGCCGGTGAAATCCGGTTTTATCCAGTTTAAACCTGTTCTATCCAGTTCTATCCAGTTGAAACCGGTTTACACCGGATCAATCCGGTTTTATCCGGTTTAAAACGGTTCAATCTGGTTTTATCCGGTTTAAACCAGTTTGAACCGGTTCTATCCGTTTTTATCCGGTTTAAACCGGTTTAAGCCGGTTCAATCCGGTTTTATCCAGTTGAAACCGGTTCTGTCCGGATCTATCCGGTTGAAGCCTGTTTAAACCGGTTCAATCCGGTTTTATCCGGTTTAAACCGGTTCTATCCGGTTCTATCCGATTGATACCGGTTTAAACCGGTTCAATCCGGTTTTATCCGGTTTAAACCGGTTTAAGCCGGTTCAATCCGGTTTTATCCGGTTTAAACCGGTTCAATCTGGTTTTATCTGGTTTGAACCGATTCAATCCGGTTTTATCCGGTGTGAACCGTTTCAATCCGGTTTTATCCGGTTTAAACCTTTTGAAGCCAGTAAAATCCGGTTTTATCCAGTTTAAACTGGTTCTATCCGGTTCTATCTGGTTGAAACTGGTTTAAACCGTTTCAATCCGGTTTTATCCGGTAGAAACCGGTTTAAGCCGGTTGAATCCGGTTTTATCCGGTTTAAACCGGTTCAATCTGGTTTTATCCGGTTTAAACCGGTTTGAACCGGTTCAATCCAGTTTTATCCGGTTTAAACGGGTTTAAGGCGCTTCATCCGGTTTTATCCAGTTTGAACCAGTTCTATCCAGGTTTATCCGGTTGAAACAGGTTTAAACTGGTTCAATCCGGTTTTATCCGGTTTAAACCGGTTCATTCCGTTCTTATCCGATTTGAACCGGTTCAATCCGGTTTTATCCGGTTTGAACCGGTTCAATCCGGTTTTATCCGGTTTAAACCGGTTCAATCCCGTTTTATCCGGTTTAAACCGGTTCATTCCGGTTTTATTCCTTTAAACCGGTTTAAACCGGTTCAATCCGGTTTTATCCGGTTTAAACCGGTTTAAGCCGGTTCAATCCGGTTTTATCCGGTTTAAACCGGTTCAATCTGGTTTTATCCGGTTTAAACCGGTTTGAACTGGTTCAATCCGGTTTTATCCGGTTTAAACCGTTTTAAGCCGGTTCAATCCGGTTTTATCCGGTTTAAACCGGTTCAATCCGGTTTTATCCGGTTTGAAAAGGTTCATTCCGTTTTTATCCGGTTTGAACCGGTTCAATCCGGTTTTATCCGGTTTGAACCGGTTCAATCCGGTTTTATCCGGTTTGAACCGGTTCAATCTGGTTTTATCCGGTTTAAACCTGTTTGAACACGTTCAATCCGGTTTTATGCGGTTTAAACCGGTTTAAGCCGGTTCAATCCGGTATTATCCGGTTTAAACTGGTTCAATCCTTTTCTATCCGGTTGAAACCGGTTTAAACTGGTTCAATCCGGTTTTATCCGGTTTAAACCGGTTTAAGCCGGTGAAATCCGGTTTTATCCAGTTTAAACCTGTTCTATCCGGTTCTATCCAGTTGAAACCGGTTTACACCGGATCAATCCGGTTTTATCCGGATTAAAACGGTTCAATCTGGTTTTATCCAGTTTAAACCAGTTTGAACCGGTTCTATCCGTTTTTATCCCGTTTAAACCGGTTTAAGCCGGTTCAATCCGGTTTTATCCAGTTGAAACCGGTTCTGTCCAGTTCTATCCGGTTGAAGCCTGTTTAAACCGGTTCAATCCGGTTTTATCCGGTTTAAAACGGTTCAATCCTGTTTTATCTGGTTTAAGCTGGTTCATTCCGGTTTTATCCGGTTGAACCGGTTCAATCCGGTTTTATCCGGTTTGAACCGTTTCAATCCGGTTTTATCCGGTTTAAACCTGTTCATTCCGGTTTTATCCGGTTTGAACCGGTTCAATCCAGTTTTATCCGGTTTGAACCGTTTCAATCCGGTTTTATCCGGTTTAAACCGGTTTAAGCCGGTAAAATCCGGTTTTATCCAGTTTAAATCGGTTCTATCCGGTTCTATCCAATTGAAACCGGTTTAAACCAGTTCAATCCGGTTTTATCCGGTTTAAACCGGTTTAAGCCAGTTCAATCCGGTTTTATACGGTTTAAAACGGTTCAATCTGGTTTTATCCGGTTTAAACCGGTTTGAACTGGTTCAATCCGGTTTTATCCGGTTTAAACCGTTTTAAGCTGGTTCAATCCGGTTTTATCCATTTTAAACCGGTTCTATACGGTTCTATCTGGTTGAAACCGGTTTAAACCGGTTCAATCCGGTTTTATCTGGTTTAAACCAGTTCATTCCGGTTTTATCCGGTTTGAACCGGTTCAATCCGGTTTTATCCGGTTTAAACCAGTTCATTCCGGTTTTATCCGGTTTGAACCGCTTCAATCCGGTTTTATCCGGTTTGAACCGGTTCAATCCGGTTTTATCCGGTTTGAACCGCTTCATCCGCTTTTATCCGGTTTAGACCTGTTTGAACCCGTTCAATCTGGTTTTATCCGGTTTAAACCGGTTTAAGCCGGTTCAATCCGGTTTTATCCATTTTAAACCGGTTCTATCTGGTTCTATCCGGTTGAAACCGGTTTAAACCGGTTCAATTCGGTTTTATCCGGTTTAAACCAGTTCATTCCGGTTTTATCCGGTTTGAACCGGTTCAATCCGGTTTTATCCGGTTTGAACCGGTTCAATCCGGTTTTATCCAGTTTAAAGCAGTTCATTCCGGTATTATCCGGTTTGAACCTGTTCAATCCGGTTTTATCCGGTTTGAACCTGTTCAATCCGGTTTTATCCGGTTTAAACCTGTTTGAACCCATTCAATCCGGATTTATCCGGTTTAAACCGGTTTAAGCCGGTAAAATCCTGTTTTATCCAGTTTAAACCGGTTCTATCCGGTTCTATCCGATTGATACCGGTTTAAACCGGTTCAATCCGGTTTTATCCGGTTTAAACCGGTTTAAGCCGGTTCAATCCGGTTTTATCCGGTTTAAGCCGGATCAATCTGGTTTTATCTGGTTTGAACCGATTCAATCCGGTTTCATCCAGTGTGAACCGGTCCAATCCTGTATTATCCGGTTTAAACCGGTTCAATCCGGTTTTATCCTGTTTAAGCCGGTTCAATCCGGTTGTATCCGGTTTAAAACGGTTTGAACCGGTTCAATCCGGTTTTATCCGGTTAAAACTTTTGAAGCCGGTAAAATCCGGTTTTATCCAGTTAAAACTGGTTCTATCCGGTTCTATCTGGTTGAAACTGGTTTAAACCGTTTCAATCCAGTTTTATCTGGTTTAAACCGGTTTAAGCCGGTGAAATCCGGTTTTATCCAGTTTAAACCTGTTCTATCCAGTTCTGTCCAGTTGAAACCGGTTTACACCGGATCAATCCGGTTTTATCCGGTTTAAAACGGTTCAATCTGGTTTTATCCGGTTTAAACCAGTTTGAACCGGTTCTATCCGTTTTTATCCGGTTTAAACCGGTTTAAGCCGGTTCAATCCGGTTTTATCCAGTTGAAACCGGTTCTGTCCGGTTCTATCCGGTTGAAGCCTGTTTAAACCGGTTCAATCCGGTTTTATCCGGTTTAAACCGGTTCAATCCTGTTTTATCCGGTTTAAGCTGGTTCATTCCGGTTTTATCCGGTTTGAACCGGTTCAATCCGGTTTTATCCGGTTTGAACCGTTTCAATCCGGTTTTATCCGGTTTAAACCGGTTCATTCCGGTTTTATCCGGTTTGAACCGGTTCAATCCGGTTTTATCCGGTTTGAACCGTTTCAATCCGGTTTTATCCGGTTTAAACCGGTTTAAGCCGGTAAAATCCGGTTTTATCCAGTTTAAATCGGTTCTATCCGGTTCTATCCAATTGAAACCGGTTTAAACCAGTTCAATCCGGTTTTATCCGGTTTAAACCGGTTTAAGCCGGTTCAATCCGGTTTTATACGGTTTAAAACGGTTCAATCTGCTTTTATCCGGTTTAAACCGGTTTGAACTGGTTCAATCCGGTTTTATCCGGTTTAAACCGTTTTAAGCTGGTTCAATCCGGTTTTATCCATTTTAAACCGGTTCTATACGGTTCTATCTGGTTGAAACCGGTTTAAACCGGTTCAATCCGGTTTTATCTGGTTTAAACCAGTTCATTCCGGTTTTATCCGGTTTGAACTGGTTCAATCAGGTTTTATCCGGTTTAAACCAGTTCATTCCGGTTTTATCCGGTTTGAACCGCTTCAATCCGGTTTTATCCGGTTTGAACCGCTTCAATCCGCTTTAATCCGGTTTAAACCTCTTTGAACCCGTTCAATCTGGTTTTATCCGGTTGAAACCGGTTTAAGCCCGTTCAATCCGGTTTTATCCATTTTAAACCGGTTCTATCCGGTTCTATCCGGTTGAAACCGGTTTAAACCGGTTCAATTCGTTTTTATCCGGTTTAAACCAGTTCATTCCGGTTTTATCCGGTTTGAACCGGTTCAATCCGGTTTTATCCAGTTTGAACCGGTTCAATCCGGTTTTATCCAGTTTAAAGCAGTTCATTCCGGTTTTATCCGGTTTGAACCGGTTCAATCCGGTTTTATCCGGTTTGAACCGCTTCAATCCGCTTTAATCCGGTTTAAACCTGTTTGAACCCGTTCAATCCGGTTTTATCCGGTTTAAGCCGGTTCAATCTGGTTTTATCTGGTTTGAACCGATTCAATCCGGTTTTATCCAGTGTGAACCGGTCCAATCCTGTATTATCCGGTTTAAACCGGTTCAATCCGGTTTTATCCTGTTTAAGCCGGTTCAATCCGGTTGTATCCGGTTTAAAACGGTTTGAACCGGTTCAATCCGGTTTTATCCGGTTAAAACCTTTTGAAGCCGGTAAAATCCGGTTTTATCCAGTTTAAACTGGTTCTATCCGGTTCTATCTGGTTGAAACTGGTTTAAACCGTTTCATTCCGGTTTTATCCGGTAGAAACCGGTTTAAGCCGGTTGAATCCGGTTTTATCCGGTTTAAACCGGTTCAATCTGGTTTTATCCGGTTTAAACCGGTTTGAACCGGTTCAATCCAGTTTTATCCGGTTTTAAACGGGTTTAAGGCGCTTCAATCCGGTTTTATCCAGTTTAAACCAGTTCTATCCAGTTTTATCCGGTTGAAACAGGTTTAAACTGGTTCAATCCGGTTTTATCCGGTTTAAACCGGTTCAATCCGGTTTTATCCGGTTTAAACCGGTTCATTCCGGTTTTATCCGGTTTTATCCGGTTTAAAACTGTTTGAACCCATTCAGTCCGGTTATATCCGGTTTAAACCGGTATAAGCCGGTAAAATCCGGTTTTATCCAGTTAAAATCGGTTCTATCCGGTTCTATTCAATTGAAACCGGTTTAAACCGGTTCAATCCGGTTTTATCCAGTTAGAACCGGTTCAATCCGGTTTTATCCGGTTTAATCCTGTTTGAACAGGTTCAATCCGGTTTTATGCGGTTTAAACCGGTTTAAGCCGGTTCAATCCGGTTTTATCCATTTTAAACCGGTTCTATCCGGTTCTATCCGGTTGAAACCGGTTGAAACCGGTTCAATCCGGTTTAAACCAGTTCATTCCGGTTTTATCCCGTTTGAACCGGTTCAATCCGGTTTTATCCGGTTTGAACCGGTTCAATCCGGTTTTATCCGGTTTAAACCGGTTCATTCCGGTTTTATCCGGTTTGAACCGGTTCAATCCGGTTTTATCCGGTTTGAACCGGTTCAATCCGGTTTTATCTGGTTTGAACCACTTCAATCCGGTTTTATCCGGTTTAAACCAGTTTGAACCCGTTCAATCCGGTTTTATCCGGTTTAAACCGGTTTAAGCCGGTTCAATCCGGTTTAATCCATTTTAAACCGGTTCTATCCGGTTCTATCCGGTTGAAACCGGTTTAAACCGGTTCAATCCGGTTTTATCCGGTTTGAACCAGTTCAATCCGGTTTTATCCGGTTTCAACCGATTCAATCCGGTTTTATCCGGTTTGAACCGGTTCAATCCGGTTTTATCCGGTTTAAACCTGTTTGAACATGTACAATCCGGTTTTATGCGGTTTAAACCGGTTTAAGCCGGTTCAATCCGGTTTTATCCATTTTAAACCGGTTCTATCCGGTTCTATCCGGTTGAAACCGGTTTAAACCGGTTCAATCCGGTTTTATCCCGTTTGAACAGTTCAATCCGGTTTTATCCGGTTTTAAACCAGTTTGAACCCTTTCAATCCGGTTTTATCCGGTTTAAACCGGTTTAAGCCGGTTCAATCCGGTTTTATCCAGTTGAAACCGGTTCTGTCCGGTTCTATCCGGTTGAAGCCGGTTTAAACCGGTTCAATCTGGTTTTATCCGGTTTAAACCGGTTCAATCCTGTTTTATCCGGTTTAAGCTGGTTCATTCCGGTTTTATCCGGTTTGAACCGGTTCAATCCGGTTTTATCCGGTTTGAACCGGTTCAATCCGGTTTTATCCGGTTTGAACCGGTTCATTCCGGTTTTTATCCGGTTTGAACCGGTTCAATCCGGTTTTATCCGGTTTGAACCGTTTCAATCCGGTTTTATCCGGTTTGAACCGGTTCAATCCGGTTTTATCCAGTTTAAACCGGTTTAAGCTGGTTAAATCCGTTTTTTCCAGTTTAAACCGGTTCTATCCTGGTCTATCCGATTGAAACCGGGTTAATCCGGTTAAGTCCCGTTTTATCCGGTTTAAACCAGTTTAAGCCGGTTCAATCCGGTTTTTTTCCGGTTTAAACTGGTTCAATCTGGTTTTATCCGGTTTTAAACCGGTTTGAACCGGTTTAATCCGGTTATATCCGGTTGAAACCGGTTTAAGCCGGTTCAATCCGGTTTTATCCAGTTTAAACCGGTTCTATCCTGTTCTATCCATTTGAAACTGGTTTAAACCGGTACAATCCGGTTTTATCCGGTTTAAACCGTTTCAATCCGGTTTTTATCCAGTTTAAACCAGTTCATTCCGGTTTTATCCGGTTTGAACCGATTCTATCCGGTTTTTTCCGTTTTAAACCGCTTTGAACCGGTTCAATCCGGTTTTATCCGGTTTAAAGCGGTTTAAGCCGGGAAAATCCGGTTTTATCCGGTTTGAACCAGTTCAATCCGGTTTTATCCGGTTTGAACCGGTCCAATCCGGCATTATCCGGTTTAAACTGGTTCAATCCTTTTCTATCCGGTTGAAACCGGTTTAAACTGGTTCAATCCGGTTTTATCCGGTTTAAACCGGTTTAAGCTGGTGAAATCCGGTTTTATCCAGTTTAAAACCTGTTCTATCCAGTTCTATCCAGTTGAAACCGGTTTACACCGGATCAATCCGGTTTTATCCGGTTTAAAACGGTTCAATCTGGTTTTATCCGGTTTAAACCAGTTTGAACCGGTTCTATCCGGTTTTATCCGGTTTAATCCTGTTTGAACAGGTTCAATCCGGTTTTATGCGGTTTAAACCGGTTTAAGCCGGTTCAATCCGGTTTTATCCATTTTAAACCGGTTCTATCCGGTTCTATCCGGTTGAAACCGGTTGAAAACCGGTTCAATCCGGTTTAAACCAGTTCATTCCGGTTTTATCCCGTTTGAACCGGTTCATTCCGGTTTTATCCGGTTTGAACCGGTTCAATCCGGTTTTATCCGGTTTTAAACCGGTTCATTCCGGTTTTATCCGGTTTGAACCGGTTCAATCCGGTTTTATCCGGTTTGAACCGGTTCAATCCGGTTTTATCTGGTTTGAACCACTTCAATCCGGTTTTATCCGGTTTTAAACCAGTTTGAACCCGTTCAATCCGGTTTTATCCGGTTTAAACCGGTTTAAGCCGGTTCAATCCGGTTTAATCCATTTTAAACCGGTTCTATCCGGTTCTATCCGGTTGAAACCGGTTTTAAACCGGTTCAATCCGGTTTTATCCGGTTTGAACCAGTTCATTCCGGTTTTATCCGGTTTGAACCAGTTCAATCCGGTTTTATCCGGTTTCAACCGATTCAATCCGGTTTTATCCGGTTTGAACCGGTTCAATCCGGTTTTATCCGGTTTAAACCTGTTTGAACATGTACAATCCGGTTTTATGCGGTTTAAACCGGTTTAAGCCGGTTCAATCCGGTTTTATCCATTTTAAACCGGTTCTATCCGGTTCTATCCGGTTGAAACCGGTTTAAACCGGTTCAATCCGGTTTTATCCCGTTTGAACCAGTTCACTCCGGTTTTATCCGGTTTAAACCAGTTTGAACCCTTTCAATCCGGTTTTATCCGGTTTTAAACCGGTTTAAGCCGGTTCAATCCGGTTTTATCCAGTTGAAACCGGTTCTGTCCGGTTCTATCCGGTTGAAGCCGGTTTAAACCGGTTCAATCTGGTTTTATCCGGTTTAAACCGGTTCAATCCTGTTTTATCCGGTTTAAGCTGGTTCATTCCGGTTTTATCCGGTTTGAACCGGTTCAATCCGGTTTTATCCGGTTTGAAACCGGTTCAATCCGGTTTTATCCGGTTTGAACCGGTTCATTCCGGTTTTATCCGGTTTGAACCGGTTCAATCCGGTTTTATCCGGTTTGAACCGTTTCAATCCGGTTTTATCCGGTTTGAACCGGTTCAATCCGGTTTTATCCAGTTTAAACCGGTTTAAGCTGGTTAAATCCGTTTTTTCCAGTTTAAACCGGTTCTATCCTGGTCTATCCGGTTGAAACCGGGTTAATCCGGTTAAGTCCCGTTTTATCCGGTTTAAACCAGTTTAAGCCGGTTCAATCCGGTTTTTTCCGGTTTAAACTGGTTCAATCTGGTTTTATCCGGTTTAAACCGGTTTGAACCGGTTTAATCCGGTTATATCCGGTTGAAACCGGTTTAAGCCGGTTCAATCCGGTTTTATCCAGTTTAAACCGGTTCTATCCTGTTCTATCCATTTGAAACTGGTTTAAACCGGTACAATCCGGTTTTATCCGGTTTAAACCGTTTCAATCCGGTTTTATCCAGTTTAAACCAGTTCATTCCGGTTTTATCCGGTTTGAACCGATTCTATCCGGTTTTTTCCGTTTTAAACCGCTTTGAACCGGTTCAATCCGGTTTTATCCGGTTTAAAGCGGTTTAAGCCGGGAAAATCCGGTTTTATCCGGTTTGAACCAGTTCAATCCGGTTTTATCCGGTTTGAACCGGTCCAATCCGGTATTATCCGGTTTAAACTGGTTCAATCCTTTTCTATCCGGTTGAAACCGGTTTAAACTGGTTCAATCCGGTTTTATCCGGTTTAAACCGGTTTAAGCTGGTGAAATCCGGTTTTATCCAGTTTAAACCTGTTCTATCCAGTTCTATCCAGTTGAAACCGGTTTACACCGGATCAATCCGGTTTTATCCGGTTTAAAACGGTTCAATCTGGTTTTATCCGGTTTAAACCAGTTTGAACCGGTTCTATCCGTTTTTATCCGGTTTAAACCGGTTTAAGCCGGTTCAATCCGGTTTTATCCAGTTGAAACCGGTTCTGTCCGGTTCTATCCGGCTGAAGCCTGTTTTAAACCGGTTCAATCCGGTTTTATCCGGTTTGAACCTGTTCAATCCGGTTTTATCCGGTTTGAACCGTTTCAATCCGGTTTTATCCGGTTTAAACCGGTTCATTCCGGTTTTATCCGGTTTGAACCGGTTCAATCCGGTTTTATCCGGTTTGAACCGTTTCAATCCGGTTTTATCCGGTTTAAACCGGTTTAAGCCGGTAAAATCCGGTTTTATCCAGTTTAAATCGGTTCTATCCGGTTCTATCCAATTGAAACCGGTTTAAACCAGTTCAATCCGGTTTTATCCGGTTTAAACCGGTTTAAGCCGGTTCAATCCGGTTTTATACGGTTTAAAACGGTTCAATCTGGTTTTATCCGGTTTAAACCGGTTTGAACTGGTTCAATCCAGTTTTATCCGATTTAAACCGTTTTAAGCTGGTTCAATCCGGTTTTATCCATTTTAAACCGGTTCTATAAGGTTCTATCTGGTTGAAACCGGTTTAAACCGGTTCAATCCGGTTTTATCTGGTTTAAACCAGTTCATTCCGGTTTTATCCGGTTTGAACCGGTTCAATCCGGTTTTATCCGGTTTAAACCAGTTCATTCCGGTTTTATCCGGTTTGAACCGCTTCAATCCGGTTTTATCCTGTTTGAACCGGTTCAATCCGGTTTTATCCGGTTTGAACCGCTTCAATCCGCTTTTATGCGGTTTAAACCTGTTTGAACCCGTTCAATCTGGTTTTATCCGGTTTAAACCGGTTTAAGCCGGTTCAAACCTGTTCAATCCGGTTTTATCCGGTTTGAACCTGTTTGAACCCCTTCAATCCGGATTTATCCGGTTTAAACCGGTTTAAGCCGGTAAAATCCTGTTTTATCCAGTTTAAACCGGTTCTATCCGGTTCTATCCGATTGATACCGGTTTAAACCGGTTCAATCCGGTTTTATCCGGTTTAAACCGGTTTAAGCCGGTTCAATCCGGTTTTATCCGGTTTAAGCCGGTTCAATCTAGTTTTATCTGGTTTGAACCGATTCAATCCGGTTTTATCCAGTGTGAACCGGTCCAATCCTGTATTATCCGGTTTAAACCGGTTCAATCCGGTTTTATCCTGTTTAAGCCGGTTCAATCCGGTTGTATCCGGTTTAAAATGGTTTGAACCGGTTCAATCCGGTTTTATCCGGTTAAAACTTTTGAAGCCGGTAAAATCCGGTTTTATCCAGTTTAAACTGGTTCTATCCGGTTCTATCTGGTTGAAACTGGTTTAAACCGTTTCAATCCGGTTTTATCCGGTAGAAACCGGTTTAAGCCGGTTGAATCCGGTTTTATCCGGTTTAAACCGGTTCAATCTATTTTTATCCGGTTTAAACCGGTTTGAACCGGTTCAATCCAGTTTTATCCGGTTTAAACGGGTTTAAGGCGCTTCAATCCGGTTTTATCCAGTTTAAACCAGTTCTATCCCGTTTTATCCGGTTGAAACAGGTTTAAACTGGTTCAATCCGGTTTTATCCGGTTTAAACCGGTTCAATCCGGTTTTATCCGTTTTAAACCGGTTCATTCCGGTTTTATCCGATTTGAACCGGTTCAATCCGGTTTTATCCGGTTTGAACCGGTTCAATCCGGTTTTATCCGGTTTAAACCGGTTCAATCCGGTTTTATCCGGTTTAAACCGGTTCATTCCGGTTTTATCCGGTTTTATCCGGTTTAAAACTGTTTGAACCCGTTCAGTCCGGTTATATCCGGTTTAAACTGGTTTAAGCCGGTTAAATCCGGTTTTATCCAGTTAAAATCGTTTCTATCCGGTTCTATTCATTTGAAACCGGTTTAAACCGGTTCAATCCGGTTTTATCCGGTTTAAACCGGTTTAAGCCGGTTCAATCCGGTTTTATCCGGTTTAAACCGGTTCAATCTGGTTTTATCCGGTTTAAACCGGTTTGAACTGGTTCAATCCGATTTTATCCGGTTTAAACCGTATTAAGCCGGTTCAATCCGGTTTTATCCATTTTAAACCGGTTCTATCCGGTTCAATCCGGTTTTATCCGGTTTAAACCGTTTCAATCCGGTTTTATCCAGTTTAAACCAGTTCATTCCGGTTTTATCCGGTTTGAACCGGTTCAATCCGGTTTTATCCGGTTTAAACCGGTTCATTCCGGTTTTATCCGGTTTGAACCGGTTCAATCCGGTTTTATCCGGTTTGAACCGGTTCAATCCGGTTTTATCTGGTTTGAACCACTTCAATCCGGTTTTATCCGGTTTAAACCAGTTTGAACCCGTTCAATCCGGTTTTATCCGGTTTAAACCGGTTTAAGCCGGTTCAATCCGGTTTAATCCATTTTAAACCGGTTCTATCCGGTTCTATCCGGTTGAAACCGGTTTAAACCGGTTCAATCCGGTTTTATCCGGTTTGAACCAGTTCATTCCGGTTTTATCCGGTTTGAACCAGTTCAATCCGGTTTTATCCGGTTTCAACCGATTCAATCCGGTTTTATCCGGTTTGAACCGGTTCAATCCGGTTTTATCCGGTTTAAACCTGTTTGAACATGTACAATCCGGTTTTATGCGGTTTAAACCGGTTTAAGCCGGTTCAATCCGGTTTTATCCATTTTAAACCGGTTCTATCTGGTTCTATCCGGTTGAAACCGGTTTAAACCGGTTCAATCCGGTTTTATCCCGTTTGAACCAGTTCAATCCGGTTTTATCCGGTTTAAACCAGTTTGAACCCTTTCAATCCGGTTTTATCCGGTTTAAACCGGTTTAAGCCGGTTCAATCCGGTTTTATCCAGTTGAAACCGGTTCTGTCCGGTTCTATCCGGTTGAAGCCGGTTTAAACCGGTTCAATCTGGTTTTATCCGGTTTAAACCGGTTCAATCCTGTTTTATCCGGTTTAAGCTGGTTCATTCCGGTTTTATCCGGTTTGAACCGGTTCAATCCGGTTTTATCCGGTTTGAACCGGTTCAATCCGGTTTTATCCGGTTTGAACCGGTTCATTCCGGTTTTATCCGGTTTGAACCGGTTCAATCCGGTTTTATCCGGTTTGAACCGTTTCAATCCGGTTTTATCCGGTTTGAACCGGTTCAATCCGGTTTTATCCAGTTTAAACCGGTTTAAGCTGGTTAAATCCGTTTTTTCCAGTTTAAACCGGTTCTATCCTGGTCTATCCGGTTGAAACCGGGTTAATCCGGTTAAGTCCCGTTTTATCCGGTTTAAACCAGTTTAAGCCGGTTCAATCCGGTTTTTTCCGGTTTAAACTGGTTCAATCTGGTTTTATGCGGTTTAAACCGGTTTGAACCGGTTTAATCCGGTTATATCCGGTTGAAACCGGTTTAAGCCGGTTCAATCCGGTTTTATCCAGTTTAAACCGGTTCTATCCTGTTCTATCCATTTGAAACTGGTTTAAACCGGTACAATCCGGTTTTATCCGGTTTAAACCGTTTCAATCCGGTTTTATCCAGTTTAAACCAGTTCATTCCGGTTTTATCCGGTTTGAACCGATTCTATCCGGTTTTTTCCGTTTTAAACCGCTTTGAACCGGTTCAATCCGGTTTTATCCGGTTTAAAGCGGTTTAAGCCGGGAAAATCCGGTTTTATCCGGTTTGAACCAGTTCAATCCGGTTTTATCCGGTTTGAACCGGTCCAATCCGGCATTATCCGGTTTAAACTGGTTCAATCCTTTTCTATCCGGTTGAAACCGGTTTAAACTGGTTCAATCCGGTTTTATCCGGTTTAAACCGGTTTAAGCTGGTGAAATCCGGTTTTATCCAGTTTAAACCTGTTCTATCCAGTTCTATCCAGTTGAAACCGGTTTACACCGGATCAATCCGGTTTTATCCGGTTTAAAACGGTTCAATCTGGTTTTATCCGGTTTAAACCAGTTTGAACCGGTTCTATCCGGTTTTATCCGGTTTAATCCTGTTTGAACAGGTTCAATCCGGTTTTATGCGGTTTAAACCGGTTTAAGCCGGTTCAATCCGGTTTTATCCATTTTAAACCGGTTCTATCCGGTTCTATCCGGTTGAAACCGGTTGAAACCGGTTCAATCCGGTTTAAACCAGTTCATTCCGGTTTTATCCCGTTTGAACCGGTTCATTCCGGTTTTATCCGGTTTGAACCGGTTCAATCCGGTTTTATCCGGTTTAAACCGGTTCATTCCGGTTTTATCCGGTTTGAACCGGTTCAATCCGGTTTTATCCGGTTTGAACCGGTTCAATCCGGTTTTATCTGGTTTGAACCACTTCAATCCGGTTTTATCCGGTTTAAACCAGTTTGAACCCGTTCAATCCGGTTTTATCCGGTTTAAACCGGTTTAAGCCGGTTCAATCCGGTTTAATCCATTTTAAACCGGTTCTATCCGGTTCTATCCGGTTGAAACCGGTTTAAACCGGTTCAATCCGGTTTTATCCGGTTTGAACCAGTTCATTCCGGTTTTATCCGGTTTGAACCAGTTCAATCCGGTTTTATCCGGTTTCAACCGATTCAATCCGGTTTTATCCGGTTTGAACCGGTTCAATCCGGTTTTATCCGGTTTAAACCTGTTTGAACATGTACAATCCGGTTTTATGCGGTTTAAACCGGTTTAAGCCGGTTCAATCCGGTTTTATCCATTTTAAACCGGTTCTATCCGGTTCTATCCGGTTGAAACCGGTTTAAACCGGTTCAATCCGGTTTTATCCCGTTTGAACCAGTTCAATCCGGTTTTATCCGGTTTAAACCAGTTTGAACCCTTTCAATCCGGTTTTATCCGGTTTAAACCGGTTTAAGCCGGTTCAATCCGGTTTTATCCAGTTGAAACCGGTTCTGTCCGGTTCTATCCGGTTGAAGCCGGTTTAAACCGGTTCAATCTGGTTTTATCCGGTTTAAACCGGTTCAATCCTGTTTTATCCGGTTTAAGCTGGTTCATTCCGGTTTTATCCGGTTTGAACCGGTTCAATCCGGTTTTATCCGGTTTGAACCGGTTCAATCCGGTTTTATCCGGTTTGAACCGGTTCATTCCGGTTTTATCCGGTTTGAACCGGTTCAATCCGGTTTTATCCGGTTTGAACCGTTTCAATCCGGTTTTATCCGGTTTGAACCGGTTCAATCCGGTTTTATCCAGTTTAAACCGGTTTAAGCTGGTTAAATCCGTTTTTTCCAGTTTAAACCGGTTCTATCCTGGTCTATCCGGTTGAAACCGGGTTAATCCGGTTAAGTCCCGTTTTATCCGGTTTAAACCAGTTTAAGCCGGTTCAATCCGGTTTTTTCCGGTTTAAACTGGTTCAATCTGGTTTTATCCGGTTTAAACCGGTTTGAACCGGTTTAATCCGGTTATATCCGGTTGAAACCGGTTTAAGCCGGTTCAATCCGGTTTTATCCAGTTTAAACCGGTTCTATCCTGTTCTATCCATTTGAAACTGGTTTAAACCGGTACAATCCGGTTTTATCCGGTTTAAACCGTTTCAATCCGGTTTTATCCAGTTTAAACCAGTTCATTCCGGTTTTATCCGGTTTGAACCGATTCTATCCGGTTTTTTCCGTTTTAAACCGCTTTGAACCGGTTCAATCCGGTTTTATCCGGTTTAAAGCGGTTTAAGCCGGGAAAATCCGGTTTTATCCGGTTTGAACCAGTTCAATCCGGTTTTATCCGGTTTGAACCGGTCCAATCCGGTATTATCCGGTTTAAACTGGTTCAATCCTTTTCTATCCGGTTGAAACCGGTTTAAACTGGTTCAATCCGGTTTTATCCGGTTTAAACCGGTTTAAGCTGGTGAAATCCGGTTTTATCCAGTTTAAACCTGTTCTATCCAGTTCTATCCAGTTGAAACCGGTTTACACCGGATCAATCCGGTTTTATCCGGTTTAAAACGGTTCAATCTGGTTTTATCCGGTTTAAACCAGTTTGAACCGGTTCTATCCGTTTTTATCCGGTTTAAACCGGTTTAAGCCGGTTCAATCCGGTTTTATCCAGTTGAAACCGGTTCTGTCCGGTTCTATCCGGTTGAAGCCTGTTTAAACCGGTTCAATCCGGTTTTATCCGGTTTGAACCTGTTCAATCCGGTTTTATCCGGTTTGAACCGTTTCAATCCGGTTTTATCCGGTTTAAACCGGTTCATTCCGGTTTTATCCGGTTTGAACCGGTTCAATCCGGTTTTATCCGGTTTGAACCGTTTCAATCCGGTTTTATCCGGTTTAAACCGGTTTAAGCCGGTAAAATCCGGTTTTATCCAGTTTAAATCGGTTCTATCCGGTTCTATCCAATTGAAACCGGTTTTAACCAGTTCAATCCGGTTTTATCCGGTTTAAACCGGTTTAAGCCGGTTCAATCCGGTTTTATACGGTTTAAAACGGTTCAATCTGGTTTTATCCGGTTTAAACCGGTTTGAACTGGTTCAATCCAGTTTTATCCGATTTAAACCGTTTTAAGCTGGTTCAATCCGGTTTTATCCATTTTAAACCGGTTCTATAAGGTTCTATCTGGTTGAAACCGGTTTAAACCGGTTCAATCCGGTTTTATCTGGTTTAAACCAGTTCATTCCGGTTTTATCCGGTTTGAACCGGTTCAATCCGGTTTTATCCGGTTTAAACCAGTTCATTCCGGTTTTATCCGGTTTGAACCGCTTCAATCCGGTTTTATCCTGTTTGAACCGGTTCAATCCGGTTTTATCCGGTTTGAACCGCTTCAATCCGCTTTTATGCGGTTTAAACCTGTTTGAACCCGTTCAATCTGGTTTTATCCGGTTTAAACCGGTTTAAGCCGGTTCAATCCGGTTTTATCCATTTTAAGCCGGTTCTATCCGGTTCTATCCGGTTGAAACCGGTTTAAACCGGTTCAATTCGGTTTTATCCGGTTTAAACCAGTTCATTCCGGTTTTATCCGGTTTGAACCGGTTCAATCCGGTTTTATCCGGTTTGAACCGGTTCAATCCGGTTTTATCCAGTTTAAAGCAGTTCATTCCGGTTTTTTCCGGTTTGAACCTGTTCAATCCGGTTTTATCCGGTTTGAACCTGTTCAATCCGGTTTTATCCGGTTTAAACCTGTTTGAACCCCTTCAATCCGGATTTATCCGGTTTAAACCGGTTTAAGCCGGTAAAATCCTGTTTTATCCAGTTTAAACCGGTTCTATCCGGTTCTATCCGATTGATACCGGTTTAAACCGGTTCAATCCGGTTTTATCCGGTTTAAACCGGTTTAAGCCGGTTCAATCCGGTTTTATCCGGTTTAAGCCGGTTCAATCTAGTTTTATCTGGTTTGAACCGATTCAATCCGGTTTTATCCAGTGTGAACCGGTCCAATCCTGTATTATCCGGTTTAAACCGGTTCAATCCGGTTTTATCCTGTTTAAGCCGGTTCAATCCGGTTGTATCCGGTTTAAAATGGTTTGAACCGGTTCAATCCGGTTTTATCCGGTTAAAACTTTTGAAGCCGGTAAAATCCGGTTTTATCCAGTTTAAACTGGTTCTATCCGGTTCTATCTGGTTGAAACTGGTTTAAACCGTTTCAATCCGGTTTTATCCGGTAGAAACCGGTTTAAGCCGGTTGAATCCGGTTTTATCCGGTTTAAACCGGTTCAATCTGGTTTTATCCGGTTTAAACCGGTTTGAACCGGTTCAATCCAGTTTTATCCGGTTTAAACGGGTTTAAGGCGCTTCAATCCGGTTTTATCCAGTTTAAACCAGTTCTATCCCGTTTTATCCGGTTGAAACAGGTTTAAACTGGTTCAATCCGGTTTTATCCGGTTTAAACCGGTTCAATCCGGTTTTATCCGTTTTAAACCGGTTCATTCCGGTTTTATCCGATTTGAACCGGTTCAATCCGGTTTTATCCGGTTTGAACCGGTTCAATCCGGTTTTATCCGGTTTAAACCGGTTCAATCCGGTTTTATCCGGTTTAAACCGGTTCATTCCGGTTTTATCCGGTTTTATCCGGTTTAAAACTGTTTGAACCCGTTCAGTCCGGTTATATCCGGTTTAAACTGGTTTAAGCCGGTTAAATCCGGTTTTATCCAGTTAAAATCGTTTCTATCCGGTTCTATTCATTTGAAACCGGTTTAAACCGGTTCAATCCGGTTTTATCCGGTTTAAACCGGTTTAAGCCGGTTCAATCCGGTTTTATCCGGTTTAAACCGGTTCAATCTGGTTTTATCCGGTTTAAACCGGTTTGAACTGGTTCAATCCGATTTTATCCGGTTTAAACCGTATTAAGCCGGTTCAATCCGGTTTTATCCATTTTAAACCGGTTCTATCCGGTTCAATCCGGTTTTATCCGGTTTAAACCGTTTCAATCCGGTTTTATCCAGTTTAAACCAGTTCATTCCGGTTTTATCCGGTTTGAACCGATTCTATCCGGTTTTTTCCGTTTTAAACCGCTTTGAACCGGTTCAATCCGGTTTTATCCGGTTTAAAGCGGTTTAAGCCGGGAAAATCCGGTTTTATCCGGTTTGAACCAGTTCAATCCGGTTTTATCCGGTTTGAACCGGTCCAATCCGGTATTATCCGGTTTAAACTGGTTCAATCCTTTTCTATCCGGTTGAAACCGGTTTAAACCGGTTCAATCCGGTTTTATCCGGTTAAAACTTTTGAAGCCGGTAAAATCCGGTTTTATCCAGTTAAAACTGGTTCTATCCGGTTCTATCTGGTTGAAACTGGTTTAAACCGTTTCAATCCAGTTTTATCTGGTTTAAACCGGTTTAAGCCGGTGAAATCCGGTTTTATCCAGTTTAAACCTGTTCTATCCAGTTCTATCCAGTTGAAACCGGTTTACACCGGATCAATCCGGTTTTATCCGGTTTAAAACGGTTCAATCTGGTTTTATCCGGTTTAAACCAGTTTGAACCGGTTCTATCCGTTTTTATCCGGTTTAAACCGGTTTAAGCCGGTTCAATCCGGTTTTATCCAGTTGAAACCGGTTCTGTCCGGTTCTATCCGGTTGAAGCCTGTTTAAACCGGTTCAATCCGGTTTTATCCGGTTTAAACCGGTTCAATCCTGTTTTATCCGGTTTAAGCTGGTTCATTCCGGTTTTATCCGGTTTGAACCGGTTCAATCCGGTTTTATCCGGTTTGAACCGTTTCAATCCGGTTTTATCCGGTTTAAACCGGTTTAAGCCCGTTCAATCCGGTTTTATCCATTTTAAACCGGTTCTATCCGGTTCTATCCAGTTGAAACCGGTTTAAACCGGTTCAATTCGTTTTTATCTGGTTTAAACCAGTTCATTCCGGTTTTATCCGGTTTGAACCGGTTCAATCCGGTTTTATCCAGTTTGAACCGTTTCAATCCGGTTTTATCCAGTTTAAAGCAGTTCATTCCGGTTTTATCCGGTTTGAACCGGTTCAATCCGGTTTTATCCGGTTTGAACCGTTTCAATCCGGTTTTATCCGGTTTGAACCGCTTCAATCCGCTTTAATCCGGTTTAAACCTGTTTGAACCCGTTCAATCCGGTTTTATCCGGTTTAAGCCGGTTCAATCTGGTTTTATCTGGTTTGAACCGATTCAATCCGGTTTTATCCAGTGTGAACCGGTCCAATCCTGTATTATCCGGTTTAAACCGGTTCAATCCGGTTTTATCCTGTTTAAGCCGGTTCAATCCGGTTGTATCCGGTTTAAAACGGTTTGAACCGGTTCAATCCGGTTTTATCCGGTTTAAACCGGTTCAATCTGGTTTTATCCGGTTTAAACCGGTTTGAACCGGTTCAATCCAGTTTTATCCGGTTTAAACGGGTTTAAGGCGCTTCAATCCGGTTTTATCCAGTTTAAACCAGTTCTATCCCGTTTTATCCGGTTGAAACAGGTTTAAACTGGTTCAATCCGGTTTTATCCGGTTTAAACCGGTTCAATCCGGTTTTATCCGTTTTAAACCGGTTCATTCCGGTTTTATCCGATTTGAACCGGTTCAATCCGGTTTTATCCGGTTTGAACCGGTTCAATCCGGTTTTATCCGGTTTAAACCGGTTCAATCCGGTTTTATCCGGTTTAAACCGGTTCATTCCGGTTTTATCCGGTTTTATCCGGTTTAAAACTGTTTGAACCCGTTCAGTCCGGTTATATCCGGTTTAAACTGGTTTAAGCCGGTTAAATCCGGTTTTATCCAGTTAAAATCGTTTCTATCCGGTTCTATTCATTTGAAACCGGTTTAAACCGGTTCAATCCGGTTTTATCCGGTTTAAACCGGTTTAAGCCGGTTCAATCCGGTTTTATCCGGTTTAAACCGGTTCAATCTGGTTTTATCCGGTTTAAACCGGTTTGAACTGGTTCAATCCGATTTTATCCGGTTTAAACCGTATTAAGCCGGTTCAATCCGGTTTTATCCATTTTAAACCGGTTCTATCCGGTTCAATCCGGTTTTATCCGGTTTAAACCGTTTCAATCCGGTTTTATCCAGTTTAAACCAGTTCATTCCGGTTTTATCCGGTTTGAACCGATTCTATCCGGTTTTTTCCGTTTTAAACCGCTTTGAACCGGTTCAATCCGGTTTTATCCGGTTTAAAGCGGTTTAAGCCGGGAAAATACGGTTTTATCCGGTTTGAACCAGTTCAATCCGGTTTTATCCGGTTTGAACCGGTCCAATCCGGTATTATCCGGTTTAAACTGGTTCAATCCTTTTCTATCCGGTTGAAACCGGTTTAAACCGGTTCAATCCGGTTTTATCCGGTTAAAACTTTTGAAGCCGGTAAAATCCGGTTTTATCCAGTTAAAACTGGTTCTATCCGGTTCTATCTGGTTGAAACTGGTTTAAACCGTTTCAATCCAGTTTTATCTGGTTTAAACCGGTTTAAGCCGGTGAAATCCGGTTTTATCCAGTTTAAACCTGTTCTATCCAGTTCTATCCAGTTGAAACCGGTTTACACCGGATCAATCCGGTTTTATCCGGTTTAAAACGATTCAATCTGGTTTTATCCGGTTTAAACCAGTTTGAACCGGTTCTATCCGTTTTTATCCGGTTTAAACCGGTTTAAGCCGGTTCAATCCGGTTTTATCCAGTTGAAACCGGTTCTGTCTGGTTCTATCCGGTTGAAGCCTGTTTAAACCGGTTCAATCCGGTTTTATCCGGTTTAAACCGGTTCAATCCTGTTTTATCCGGTTTAAGCTGGTTCATTCCGGTTTTATCCGGTTTGAACCGGTTCAATCCGGTTTTATCCGGTTTGAACCGTTTCAATCCGGTTTTATCCGGTTTAAACCGGTTCATTCCGGTTTTATCCGGTTTGAACCGGTTCAATCCGGTTTTATCCGGTTTGAACCGTTTCAATCCGGTTTTATCCGGTTTAAACCGGTTTAAGCCGGTAAAATCCGGTTTTATCCAGTTTGAATCGGTTCTATCCGGTTCTATCCAATTGAAACCGGTTTAAACCAGTTCAATCCGGTTTTATCCGGTTTAAACCGGTTTAAGCCGGTTCAATCCGGTTTTATACGGTTTAAAACGGTTCAATCTGCTTTTATCCGGTTTAAACCGGTTTGAACTGGTTCAATCCGGTTTTATCCGGTTTAAACCGTTTTAAGCTGGTTCAATCCGGTTTTATCCATTTTAAACCGGTTCTATACGGTTCTATCTGGTTGAAACCGGTTTAAACCGGTTCAATCCGGTTTTATCTGGTTTAAACCAGTTCATTCCGGTTTTATCCGGTTTGAACTGGTTCAATCAGGTTTTATCCGGTTTAAACCAGTTCATTCCGGTTTTATCCGGTTTGAACCGCTTCAATCCGGTTTTATCCGGTTTGAACCGCTTCAATCCGCTTTAATCCGGTTTAAACCTGTTTGAACCCGTTCAATCTGGTTTTATCCGGTTTAAACCGGTTTAAGCCGGTTCAATCCGGTTTTATACGGTTTAAAACGGTTCAATCTGCTTTTATCCGGTTTAAACCGGTTTGAACTGGTTCAATCCGGTTTTATCCGGTTTAAACCGTTTTAAGCTGGTTCAATCCGGTTTTATCCATTTTAAACCGGTTCTATACGGTTCTATCTGGTTGAAACCGGTTTAAACCGGTTCAATCCGGTTTTATCTGGTTTAAACCAGTTCATTCCGGTTTTATCCGGTTTGAACTGGTTCAATCAGGTTTTATCCGGTTTAAACCAGTTCATTCCGGTTTTATCCGGTTTGAACCGGTTCAATCCGGTTTTATCCAGTTTGAACCGGTTCAATCCGGTTTTATCCAGTTTAAAGCAGTTCATTCCGGTTTTATCCGGTTTGAACCGGTTCAATCCGGTTTTATCCGGTTTGAACCGTTTCAATCCGGTTTTATCCGGTTTGAACCGCTTCAATCCGCTTTAATCCGGTTTAACCCTGTTTGAACCCGTTCAATCCGGTTTTATCCGGTTTAAGCCGGTTCAATCTGGTTTTATCTGGTTTGAACCGATTCAATCCGGTTTTATCCAGTGTGAACCGGTCCAATCCTGTATTATCCGGTTTAAACCGGTTCAATCCGGTTTTATCCTGTTTAAGCCGGTTCAATCCGGTTGTATCCGGTTTAAAACGGTTTGAACCGGTTCAATCCGGTTTTATCCGGTTAAAACCTTTTGAAGCCGGTAAAATCCGGTTTTATCCAGTTTAAACTGGTTCTATCCGGTTCTATCTGGTTGAAACTGGTTTAAACCGTTTCATTCCGGTTTTATCCGGTAGAAACCGGTTTAAGCCGGTTGAATCCGGTTTTATCCGGTTTAAACCGGTTCAATCTGGTTTTATCCGGTTTAAACCGGTTTGAACCGGTTCAATCCAGTTTTATCCGGTTTAAACGGGTTTAAGGCGCTTCAATCCGGTTTTATCCAGTTTAAACCAGTTCTATCCAGTTTTATCCGGTTGAAACAGGTTTAAACTGGTTCAATCCGGTTTTATCCGGTTTAAACCGGTTCAATCCGGTTTTATCCGGTTTAAACCGGTTCATTCCGGTTTTATCCGGTTTTATCCGGTTTAAAACTGTTTGAACCCATTCAGTCCGGTTATATCCGGTTTAAACCGGTATAAGCAGGTAAAATCCGGTTTTATCCAGTTAAAATCGGTTCTATCCGGTTCTATTCAATTGAAACCGGTTTAAACCGGTTCAATCCGGTTTTATCCAGTTAGAACCGGTTCAATCCGGTTTTATCCGGTTTAATCCTGTTTGAACAGGTTCAATCCGGTTTTATGCGGTTTAAACCGGTTTAAGCCGGTTCAATCCGGTTTTATCCATTTTAAACCGGTTCTATCCGGTTCTATCCGGTTGAAACCGGTTGAAACCGGTTCAATCCGGTTTAAACCAGTTCATTCCGGTTTTATCCCGTTTGAACCGGTTCAATCCGGTTTTATCCGGTTTGAACCGGTTCAATCCGGTTTTATCCGGTTTAAACCGGTTCATTCCGGTTTTATCCGGTTTGAACCGGTTCAATCCGGTTTTATCCGGTTTGAACCGGTTCAATCCGGTTTTATCTGGTTTGAACCACTTCAATCCGGTTTTATCCGGTTTAAACCAGTTTGAACCCGTTCAATCCGGTTTTATCCGGTTTAAACCGGTTTAAGCCGGTTCAATCCGGTTTAATCCATTTTAAACCGGTTCTATCCGGTTCTATCCGGTTGAAACCGGTTTAAACCGGTTCAATCCGGTTTTATCCGGTTTGAACCAGTTCATTCCGGTTTTATCCGGTTTGAACCAGTTCAATCCGGTTTTATCCGGTTTCAACCGATTCAATCCGGTTTTATCCGGTTTGAACCGGTTCAATCCGGTTTTATCCGGTTTAAACCTGTTTGAACATGTACAATCCGGTTTTATGCGGTTTAAACCGGTTTAAGCCGGTTCAATCCGGTTTTATCCATTTTAAACCGGTTCTATCCGGTTCTATCCGGTTGAAACCGGTTTAAACCGGTTCAATCCGGTTTTATCCCGTTTGAACCAGTTCAATCCGGTTTTATCCGGTTTAAACCAGTTTGAACCCTTTCAATCCGGTTTTATCCGGTTTAAACCGGTTTAAGCCGGTTCAATCCGGTTTTATCCAGTTGAAACCGGTTCTGTCCGGTTCTATCCGGTTGAAGCCGGTTTAAACCGGTTCAATCTGGTTTTATCCGGTTTAAACCGGTTCAATCCTGTTTTATCCGGTTTAAGCTGGTTCATTCCGGTTTTATCCGGTTTGAACCGGTTCAATCCGGTTTTATCCGGTTTGAACCGGTTCAATCCGGTTTTATCCGGTTTGAACCGGTTCATTCCGGTTTTATCCGGTTTGAACCGGTTCAATCCGGTTTTATCCGGTTTGAACCGTTTCAATCCGGTTTTATCCGGTTTGAACCGGTTCAATCCGGTTTTATCCAGTTTAAACCGGTTTAAGCTGGTTAAATCCGTTTTTTCCTGTTTAAACCGGTTCTATCCTGGTCTATCCGGTTGAAACCGGGTTAATCCGGTTAAGTCCCGTTTTATCCGGTTTAAACCAGTTTAAGCCGGTTCAATCCGGTTTTTTCCGGTTTAAACTGGTTCAATCTGGTTTTATCCGGTTTAAACCGGTTTGAACCGGTTTAATCCGGTTATATCCGGTTGAAACCGGTTTAAGCCGGTTCAATCCGGTTTTATCCTGTTTAAACCGGTTCTATCCTGTTCTATCCATTTGAAACTGGTTTAAACCGGTACAATCCGGTTTTCTCCGGTTTAAACCGTTTCAATCCGGTTTTATCCAGTTTAAACCAGTTCATTCCGGTTTTATCCGGTTTGAACCGATTCTATCCGGTTTTTTCCGTTTTAAACCGCTTTGAACCGGTTCAATCCGGTTTTATCCGGTTTAAAGCGGTTTAAGCCGGGAAAATCCGGTTTTATCCGGTTTGAACCAGTTCAATCCGGTTTTATCCGGTTTGAACCGGTCCAATCCGGTATTATCCGGTTTAAACTGGTTCAATCCGGTTTTATCCGGTTTAAAGCAGTTCATTCCGGTTTTATCCGGTTTGAACCGGTTCAATCCGGTTTTATCCGGTTTGAACCGTTTCAATCCGGTTTTATCCGGTTTGAACCGCTTCAATCCGCTTTAATCCGGTTTAACCCTGTTTGAACCCGTTCAATCCGGTTTTATCCGGTTTAAGCCGGTTCAATCTGGTTTTATCTGGTTTGAACCGATTCAATCCGGTTTTATCCAGTGTGAACCGGTCCAATCCTGTATTATCCGGTTTAAACCGGTTCAATCCGGTTTTATCCTGTTTAAGCCGGTTCAATCCGGTTGTATCCGGTTTAAAACGGTTTGAACCGGTTCAATCCGGTTTTATCCGGTTAAAACCTTTTGAAGCCGGTAAAATCCGGTTTTATCCAGTTTAAACTGGTTCTATCCGGTTCTATCTGGTTGAAACTGGTTTAAACCGTTTCATTCCGGTTTTATCCGGTAGAAACCGGTTTAAGCCGGTTGAATCCGGTTTTATCCGGTTTAAACCGGTTCAATCTGGTTTTATCCGGTTTAAACCGGTTTGAACCGGTTCAATCCAGTTTTATCCGGTTTAAACGGGTTTAAGGCGCTTCAATCCGGTTTTATCCAGTTTAAACCAGTTCTATCCAGTTTTATCCGGTTGAAACAGGTTTAAACTGGTTCAATCCGGTTTTATCCGGTTTAAACCGGTTCAATCCGGTTTTATCCGGTTTAAACCGGTTCATTCCGGTTTTATCCGGTTTTATCCGGTTTAAAACTGTTTGAACCCATTCAGTCCGGTTATATCCGGTTTAAACCGGTATAAGCAGGTAAAATCCGGTTTTATCCAGTTAAAATCGGTTCTATCCGGTTCTATTCAATTGAAACCGGTTTAAACCGGTTCAATCCGGTTTTATCCAGTTAGAACCGGTTCAATCCGGTTTTATCCGGTTTAATCCTGTTTGAACAGGTTCAATCCGGTTTTATGCGGTTTAAACCGGTTTAAGCCGGTTCAATCCGGTTTTATCCATTTTAAACCGGTTCTATCCGGTTCTATCCGGTTGAAACCGGTTGAAACCGGTTCAATCCGGTTTAAACCAGTTCATTCCGGTTTTATCCCGTTTGAACCGGTTCAATCCGGTTTTATCCGGTTTGAACCGGTTCAATCCGGTTTTATCCGGTTTAAACCGGTTCATTCCGGTTTTATCCGGTTTGAACCGGTTCAATCCGGTTTTATCCGGTTTGAACCGGTTCAATCCGGTTTTATCTGGTTTGAACCACTTCAATCCGGTTTTATCCGGTTTAAACCAGTTTGAACCCGTTCAATCCGGTTTTATCCGGTTTAAACCGGTTTAAGCCGGTTCAATCCGGTTTAATCCATTTTAAACCGGTTCTATCCGGTTCTATCCGGTTGAAACCGGTTTAAACCGGTTCAATCCGGTTTTATCCGGTTTGAACCAGTTCATTCCGGTTTTATCCGGTTTGAACCAGTTCAATCCGGTTTTATCCGGTTTCAACCGATTCAATCCGGTTTTATCCGGTTTGAACCGGTTCAATCCGGTTTTATCCGGTTTAAACCTGTTTGAACATGTACAATCCGGTTTTATGCGGTTTAAACCGGTTTAAGCCGGTTCAATCCGGTTTTATCCATTTTAAACCGGTTCTATCCGGTTCTATCCGGTTGAAACCGGTTTAAAACCGGTTCAATCCGGTTTTATCCCGTTTGAACCAGTTCAATCCGGTTTTATCCGGTTTAAACCAGTTTGAACCCTTTCAATCCGGTTTTATCCGGTTTAAACCGGTTTAAGCCGGTTCAATCCGGTTTTATCCAGTTGAAACCGGTTCTGTCCGGTTCTATCCGGTTGAAGCCGGTTTAAACCGGTTCAATCTGGTTTTATCCGGTTTAAACCGGTTCAATCCTGTTTTATCCGGTTTAAGCTGGTTCATTCCGGTTTTATCCGGTTTGAACCGGTTCAATCCGGTTTTATCCGGTTTGAACCGGTTCAATCCGGTTTTATCCGGTTTGAACCGGTTCATTCCGGTTTTATCCGGTTTGAACCGGTTCAATCCGGTTTTATCCGGTTTGAACCGTTTCAATCCGGTTTTATCCGGTTTGAACCGGTTCAATCCGGTTTTATCCAGTTTAAACCGGTTTAAGCTGGTTAAATCCGTTTTTTCCTGTTTAAACCGGTTCTATCCTGGTCTATCCGGTTGAAACCGGGTTAATCCGGTTAAGTCCCGTTTTATCCGGTTTAAACCAGTTTAAGCCGGTTCAATCCGGTTTTTTCCGGTTTAAACTGGTTCAATCTGGTTTTATCCGGTTTAAACCGGTTTGAACCGGTTTAATCCGGTTATATCCGGTTGAAACCGGTTTAAGCCGGTTCAATCCGGTTTTATCCTGTTTAAACCGGTTCTATCCTGTTCTATCCATTTGAAACTGGTTTAAACCGGTACAATCCGGTTTTCTCCGGTTTAAACCGTTTCAATCCGGTTTTATCCAGTTTAAACCAGTTCATTCCGGTTTTATCCGGTTTGAACCGATTCTATCCGGTTTTTTCCGTTTTAAACCGCTTTGAACCGGTTCAATCCGGTTTTATCCGGTTTAAAGCGGTTTAAGCCGGGAAAATCCGGTTTTATCCGGTTTGAACCAGTTCAATCCGGTTTTATCCGGTTTGAACCGGTCCAATCCGGTATTATCCGGTTTAAACTGGTTCAATCCTTTTCTATCCGGTTGAAACCGGTTTAAACTGGTTCAATCCGGTTTTATCCGGTTTAAACCGGTTTAAGCCGGTGAAATCCGGTTTTATCCAGTTTAAACCTGTTCTATCCAGTTCTATCCAGTTGAAACCGGTTTACACCGGATCAATCCGGTTTTATCCGGTTTAAAACGGTTCAATCTGGTTTTATCCGGTTTAAACCAGTTTGAACCGGTTCTATCCGTTTTTATCCGGTTTAAACCGGTTTAAGCCGGTTCAATCCGGTTTTATCCAGTTGAAACCGGTTCTGTCCGGTTCTATCCGGTTGAAGCCTGTTTAAACCGGTTCAATCCGGTTTTATCCGGTTTGAACCTGTTCAATCCGGTTTTATCCGGTTTGAACCGTTTCAATCCGGTTTTATCCGGTTTAAACCGGTTCATTCCGGTTTTATCCGGTTTGAACCGGTTCAATCCGGTTTTATCCGGTTTGAACCGGTTCAATCCGGTTTTATCCGGTTTAAACCGGTTCAATCCGGTTTTATCCGGTTTAAACCGGTTTAAGCCGGTTCAATCCGGTTTTATCCGGTTTAAACCGGTTCAATCTGCTTTTATACGGTTTAAACCGGTTTGAACTGGTTCAATCCGATTTTATCCGGTTTAAACCGTATTAAGCCGGTTCAATCCGGTTTTATCCATTTTAAACCGGTTCTATCCGGTTCAATCCGGTTTTATCCGGTTTAAACCGTTTCAATCCGGTTTTATCCAGTTTAAACCAGTTCATTCCGGTTTTATCCGGTTTGAACCGATTCTATCCGGTTTTTTCCGTTTTAAACCGCTTTGAACCGGTTCAATCCGGTTTTATCCGGTTTAAAGCGGTTTAAGCCGGGAAAATCCGGTTTTATCCGGTTTGAACCAGTTCAATCCGGTTTTATCCGGTTTGAACCGGTCCAATCCGGTATTATCCGGTTTAAACTGGTTCAATCCTTTTCTATCCGGTTGAAACCGGTTTAAACTGGTTCAATCCGGTTTTATCCGGTTTAAACCGGTTTAAGCCGGTGAAATCCGGTTTTATCCAGTTTAAACCTGTTCTATCCAGTTCTATCCAGTTGAAACCGGTTTACACCGGATCAATCCGGTTTTATCCGGTTTAAAACGGTTCAATCTGGTTTTATCCGGTTTAAACCAGTTTGAACCGGTTCTATCCGTTTTTATCCGGTTTAAACCGGTTTAAGCCGGTTCAATCCGGTTTTATCCAGTTGAAACCGGTTCTGTCCGGTTCTATCCGGTTGAAGCCTGTTTAAACCGGTTCAATCCGGTTTTATCCGGTTTGAACCTGTTCAATCCGGTTTTATCCGGTTTGAACCGTTTCAATCCGGTTTTATCCGGTTTAAACCGGTTCATTCCGGTTTTATCCGGTTTGAACCGGTTCAATCCGGTTTTATCCGGTTTGAACCGTTTCAATCCGGTTTTATCCGGTTTAAACCGGTTTAAGCCGGTAAAATCCGGTTTTATCCAGTTTAAATCGGTTCTATCCGGTTCTATCCAATTGAAACCGGTTTAAACCAGTTCAATCCGGTTTTATCCGGTTTAAACCGGTTTAAGCCGGTTCAATCCGGTTTTATACGGTTTAAAACGGTTCAATCTGGTTTTATCCGGTTTAAACCGTTTTGAACTGGTTCAATCCAGTTTTATCTGATTTAAACCGTTTTAAGCTGGTTCAATCCGGTTTTATCCATTTTAAACCGGTTCTATAAGGTTCTATCTGGTTGAAACCGGTTTAAACCGGTTCAATCCGGTTTTATCTGGTTTAAACCAGTTCATTCCGGTTTTATCCGGTTTGAACCGGTTCAATCCGGTTTTATCCGGTTTAAACCAGTTCATTCCGATTTTATCCGGTTTGAACCGCTTCAATCCGGTTTTATCCTGTTTGAACCGGTTCAATCCGGTTTTATCCGGTTTGAACCGCTTCAATCCGCTTTTATGCGGTTTAAACCTGTTTGAACCCGTTCAATCTGGTTTTATCCGGTTTAAACCGGTTTAAGCCGGTTCAATCCGGTTTTATCCATTTTAAGCCGGTTCTATCCGGTTCTATCCGGTTGAAACCGGTTTAAACCGGTTCAATTCGGTTTTATCCGGTTTAAACCAGTTCATTCCGGTTTTATCCGGTTTGAACCGGTTCAATCCGGTTTTATCCGGTTTGAACCGGTTCAATCCGGTTTTATCCAGTTTAAAGCAGTTCATTCCGGTTTTTTCCGGTTTGAACCTGTTCAATCCGGTTTTATCCGGTTTGAACCTGTTCAATCCGGTTTTATCCGGTTTAAACCTGTTTGAACCCCTTCAATCCGGATTTATCCGGTTTAAACCGGTTTAAGCCGGTATAATCCTGTTTTATCCAGTTTAAACCGGTTCTATCCGGTTCTATCCGATTGATACCGGTTTAAACCGGTTCAATCCGGTTTTATCCGGTTTAAGCCGGTTCAATCCGGTTGTATCCGGTTTAAAATGGTTTGAACCGGTTCAATCCGGTTTTATCCGGTTAAAACTTTTGAAGCCGGTAAAATCCGGTTTTATCCAGTTTAAACTGGTTCTATCCGGTTCTATCTGGTTGAAACTGGTTTAAACCGTTTCAATCCGGTTTTATCCGGTAGAAACCGGTTTAAGCCGGTTGAATCCGGTTTTATCCGGTTTAAACCGGTTCAATCTGGTTTTATCCAGTTTAAACCGGTTTGAACCGGTTCAATCCAGTTTTATCCAGTTTAAACGGGTTTAAGGCGCTTCAATCCGGTTTTATCCAGTTTAAACCAGTTCTATCCCGTTTTATCCGGTTGAAACAGGTTTAAACCGGTTCAATCCGGTTTTATCCGGTTTAAACCGGTTCAATCCGGTTTTATCCGTTTTAAACCGGTTCATTCCGGTTTTATCCGATTTGAACCGGTTCAATCCGGTTTTATCCGGTTTGAACCGGTTCAATCCGGTTTTATCCGGTTTGAACCGGTTCAATCCGGTTTTATCCGGTTTAAACCGGTTCATTCCGGTTTTATCCGGTTTTATCCGGTTTAAAACTGTTTGAACCCGTTCAGTCCGGTTATATCCGGTTTAAACTGGTTTAAGCCGGTTAAATCCGGTTTTATCCAGTTAAAATCGTTTCTATCCGGTTCTATTCATTTGAAACCGGTTTAAACCGGTTCAATCCGGTTTTATCCGGTTTAAACCGGTTTAAGCCGGTTCAATCCGGTTTTATCCGGTTTAAACCGGTTCAATCTGGTTTTATCCGGTTTAAACCGGTTTGAAATGGTTCAATCCGATTTTATCCGGTTTAAACCGTATTAAGCCGGTTCAATCTGGTTTTATCCATTTTAAACCGGTTCTATCCGGTTCAATCCGGTTTTATCCGGTTTAAACCGGTTCAATCCGGTTTTATCCGGTTTGAAACGGTTCATTCCAGTTTTATCCGGTTTGAACCGGTTCAATCCGGTTTTATCCGGTTTGAACTGGTTCAATCCGGTTTTATCCGGTTTAAACCAGTTCATTCCGGTTTTATCCGGTTTGAACCGGTTCAATCCGGTTTTATCCGGTTTAAACCAGTTTGAACCCTTTCAATCCGGTTTTATCCGGTTTAAACCGGTTTAAGCCGGTTCAATCCGGTTTTATCCAGTTGAAACCGGTTCTGTCCGGTTCTATCCGGTTGAAGCCGGTTTAAACCGGTTCAATCTGGTTTTATCCGGTTTAAACCGGTTCAATCCTGTTTTATCCGGTTTAAGCTGGTTCATTCCGGTTTTATCCGGTTTGAACCGGTTCAATCCGGTTTTATCCGGTTTGAACCGGTTCAATCCGGTTTTATCCGGTTTGAACCGGTTCATTCCGGTTTTATCCGGTTTGAACCGGTTCAATCCGGTTTTATCCGGTTTGAACCGTTTCAATCCGGTTTTATCCGGTTTGAACCGTTTCAATCCGGTTTTATCCGGTTTGAACCGGTTCAATCCGGTTTTATCCAGTTTAAACCGGTTTAAGCTGGTTAAATCCGTTTTTTCCAGTTTAAACCGGTTCTATCCTGGTCTATCCGGTTGAAACCGGGTTAATCCGGTTAAGTCCCGTTTTATCCGGTTTAAACCAGTTTAAGCCGGTTCAATCCGGTTTTTTCCGGTTTAAACTGGTTCAATCTGGTTTTATCCGGTTTAAACCGGTTTGAACCGGTTTAATCCGGTTATATCCGGTTGAAACCGGTTTAAGCCGGTTCAATCCGGTTTTATCCAGTTTAAACCGGTTCTATCCTGTTCTATCCATTTGAAACTGGTTTAAACCGGTACAATCCGGTTTTATCCGGTTTAAACCGTTTCAATCCGGTTTTATCCAGTTTAAACCAGTTCATTCCGGTTTTATCCGGTTTGAACCGATTCTATCCGGTTTTTTCCGTTTTAAACCGCTTTGAACCGGATCAATCCGGTTTTATCCGGTTTAAAGCGGTTTAAGCCGGGAAAATCCGGTTTTATCCGGTTTGAACCAGTTCAATCCGGTTTTATCCGGTTTGAACCGGTCCAATCCGGTATTATCCGGTTTAAACTGGTTCAATCCTTTTCTATCCGGTTGAAACCGGTTTAAACTGGTTCAATCCGGTTTTATCCAGTTTAAACCGGTTTAAGCCGGTGAAATCCGGTTTTATCCAGTTTAAACCTGTTCTATCCAGTTCTATCCAGTTGAAACCGGTTTACACCGGATCAATCCGGTTTTATCCGGTTTAAAACGGTTCAATCTGGTTTTATCCGGTTTAAACCAGTTTGAACCGGTTCTATCCGTTTTTATCCGGTTTAAACCGGTTTAAGCCGGTTCAATCCGGTTTTATCCAGTTGAAACCGGTTCTGTCCGGTTCTATCCGGTTGAAGCCTGTTTAAACCGGTTCAATCCGGTTTTATCCGGTTTGAACCTGTTCAATCCGGTTTTATCCGGTTTGAACCGTTTCAATCCGGTTTTATCCGGTTTAAACCGGTTCATTCCGGTTTTATCCGGTTTGAACCGGTTCAATCCGGTTTTATCCGGTTTGAACCGTTTCAATCCGGTTTTATCCGGTTTAAACCGGTTTAAGCCGGTAAAATCCGGTTTTATCCAGTTTAAATCGGTTCTATCCGGTTCTATCCAATTGAAACCGGTTTAAACCAGTTCAATCCGGTTTTATCCGGTTTAAACCGGTTTAAGCCGGTTCAATCCGGTTTTATACGGTTTAAAACGGTTCAATCTGGTTTTATCCGGTTTAAACCGGTTTGAACTGGTTCAATCCAGTTTTATCCGATTTAAACCGTTTTAAGCTGGTTCAATCCGGTTTTATCCATTTTAAACCGGTTCTATAAGGTTCTATCTGGTTGAAACCGGTTTAAACCGGTTCAATCCGGTTTTATCTGGTTTAAACCAGTTCATTCCGGTTTTATCCGGTTTGAACCGGTTCTATCCGGTTTTATCCGGTTTAAACCAGTTCATTCCGGTTTTATCCGGTTTGAACCGCTTCAATCCGGTTTTATCCTGTTTGAACCGGTTCAATCCGGTTTTATCCGGTTTGAACCGCTTCAATCCGCTTTTATGCGGTTTAAACCTGTTTGAACCCGTTCAATCTGGTTTTATCCGGTTTAAACCGGTTTAAGCCGGTTCAATCCGGTTTTATCCATTTTAAGCCGGTTCTATCCGGTTCTATCCGGTTGAAACCGGTTTAAACCGGTTCAATTCGGTTTTATCCGGTTTAAACCAGTTCATTCCGGTTTTATCCGGTTTGAACCGGTTCAATCCGGTTTTATCCGGTTTGAACCGGTTCAATCCGGTTTTATCCAGTTTAAAGCAGTTCATTCCGGTTTTTTCCGGTTTGAACCTGTTCAATCCGGTTTTATCCGGTTTGAACCTGTTCAATCCGGTTTTATCCGGTTTAAACCTGTTTGAACCCCTTCAATCCGGATTTATCCGGTTTAAACCGGTTTAAGCCGGTAAAATCCTGTTTTATCCAGTTTAAACCGGTTCTATCCGGTTCTATCCGATTGATACCGGTTTAAACCGGTTCAATCCGGTTTTATCCGGTTTAAACCGGTTTAAGCCGGTTCAATCCGGTTTTATCCGGTTTAAGCCGGTTCAATCTAGTTTTATCTGGTTTGAACCGATTCAATCCGGTTTTATCCAGTGTGTACCGGTCCAATCCTGTATTATCCGGTTTAAACCGGTTCAATCCGGTTTTATCCTGTTTAAGCCGGTTCAATCCGGTTGTATCCGGTTTAAAATGGTTTGAACCGGTTCAATCCGGTTTTATCCGGTTAAAACTTTTGAAGCCGGTAAAATCCGGTTTTATCCAGTTTAAACTGGTTCTATCCGGTTCTATCTGGTTGAAACTGGTTTAAACCGTTTCAATCCGGTTTTATCCGGTAGAAACCGGTTTAAGCCGGTTGAATCCGGTTTTATCCGGTTTAAACCGGTTCAATCTGGTTTTATCCGGTTTAAACCGGTTTGAACCGGTTCAATCCAGTTTTATCCGGTTTAAACGGGTTTAAGGCGCTTCAATCCGGTTTTATCCAGTTTAAACCAGTTCTATCCCGTTTTATCCGGTTGAAACAGGTTTAAACTGGTTCAATCCGGTTTTATCCGGTTTAAACCGGTTCAATCCGATTTTATCCGTTTTAAACCGGTTCATTCCGGTTTTATCCGATTTGAACCGGTTCAATCCGGTTTTATCCGGTTTGAACCGGTTCAATCCGGTTTTATCCGGTTTAAACCGCTTCAATCCGGTTTTATCCTGTTTAAGCCAGTTCAATCCGGTTGTATCCGGTTTAAAACGGTTTGACCCGGTTCAATCCGGTTTTATCCGGTTAAAACTTGTGAAGCCGGTAAAATCCGGTTTTATCCAGTTAAAACTGGTTCTATCCGGTTCTATCTGGTTGAAACTGGTTTAAACCGTTTCAATCCGGTTTTATCTGGTTTAAACCGGTTTAAGCCGGTGAAATCCGGTTTTATCCAGTTTAAACCTGTTCTATCCGGTTCTATCCAGTTGAAACCGGTTTACACCGGATCAATCCGGTTTTGTCCGGTTTAAAACGGTTCAATCTGGTTTTATCCGGTTTAAACCAGTTTGAACCGGTTCTATCCGTTTTTATCCGGTTTAAACCGGTTTAAGCCGGTTCAATCCGGTTTTATCCAGTTGAAACCGGTTCTGTCCGGTTCTATCCAGTTGAAGCCTGTTTAAACCGGTTCAATCCGGTTTTATCCGGTTTAAACCGGTTCAATCCTGTTTTATCCGGTTTAAGCTGGTTCATTCCGGTTTTACCCGGTTTGAACCGGTTCAATCCGGTTTTATCCGGTTTGAACCGTTTTAATCCGGTTTTATCCGGTTTAAACCGGTTCATTCCGGTTTTATCCGGTTTGAACCGGTTCAATCCGGTTTTATCCGGTTTGAACCGTTTCAATCCGGTTTTATCCGGTTTAAACCGGTTTAAGGTGGTTCAATCCGGTTTTATCCATTTTAAACCGGTTCTATATGGTTCTATCTGGTTGAAACCGGTTTAAACCGGTTTATTCCGGTTTTATCTGGTTTAAACCAGTTCATTCCGGTTTTATCCGGTTTGAACTGGTTCAATCCGGTTTTATCCGGTTTAAACCAGTTCATTCCGGTTTTATCCGGTTTGAACCGCTTCAATCCTGTTTTATCTGGTTTGAACCGCTTCAATCCGCTTTTATCCGGTTTAAACCTGTTTGAACCCGTTCAATCCGGTTTTATATGGTTTAAAACGGTTCAATCTGCTTTTATCCGGTTTAAACCGGTTTGAACTGGTTCAATCCGGTTTTATCCGGTTTAAACCGTTTTAAGCTGGTTCAATCCGGTTTTATCCATTTTAAACCGGTTCTATACGGTTCTATCTGGTTGAAACCGGTTTAAACCGGTTCAATCCGGTTTTATCTGGTTTAAACCAGTTCATTCCGGTTTTATCCGGTTTGAACTGTTTCAATCCGGTTTTATCCGGTTTAAACCAGTTCATTCCGGTTTTATCCGGTTTGAACCGCTTCAATCCTGTTTTATCCGGTTTGAACCGCTTCAATCCGCTTTTATCCGGTTTAAACCTGTTTGAACCCGTTCAATCTGGTTTTATCCGGTTTAAACCGGTTTAAGCCCGTTCAATCCGGTTTTATCCTTTTTAAACCGGTTCTATCCGGTTCTATCCGGTTGAAACCGGTTTAAACCGGTTCAATTCGGTTTTATCTGGTTTAAACCAGTTCATTACGGTTTTATCCGGTTTGAACCGGTTCAATCCGGTTTTATCCGGTTTGAACCGGTTCAATCCGGTTTTATCCAGTTTAAAGCAGTTCATTCCGGTTTTATCCGGTTTGAACCGGTTCAATCCGGTTTTATCCGGTTTGAACCGGTTCAATCTGGTTTTATCTGGTTTGAACCGATTCAATCCGGTTTTATCCAGTGTGAACCGGTCCAATCCTGTATTATCCGGTTTAAACCGGTTCAATCCGGTTTTATCCTGTTTAAGCCGGTTCAATCCGGTTTTATCCGGTTTAAACCGGTTTAAGCCGGTTCAATCCGGTTTTATACGGTTTAAAACGGTTCAATCTGGTTTTATCCGGTTTAAACCGGTTTGAACTGGTTCAATCCAGTTTTATCTGATTTAAACCGTTTTAAGCTGGTTCAATCCGGTTTTATCCATTTTAAACCGGTTCTATAAGGTTCTATCTGGTTGAAACCGGTTTAAACCGGTTCAATCCGGTTTTATCTGGTTTAAACCAGTTCATTCCGATTTTATCCGGTTTGAACCGGTTCAATCCGGTTTTATCCTGTTTGAACCGGTTCAATCCGGTTTTATCCGGTTTGAACCGCTTCAATCCGCTTTTATGCGGTTTAAACCTGTTTGAACCCGTTCAATCTGGTTTTATCCGGTTTAAACCGGTTTAAGCCGGTTCAATCCGGTTTTATCCATTTTAAGCCGGTTCTATCCGGTTCTATCCGGTTGAAACCGGTTTAAACCGGTTCAATTCGGTTTTATCCGGTTTAAACCAGTTCATTCCGGTTTTATCCGGTTTGAACCGGTTCAATCCGGTTTTATCCGGTTTGAACCGGTTCAATCCGGTTTTATCCAGTTTAAAGCAGTTCATTCCGGTTTTTTCCGGTTTGAACCTGTTCAATCCGGTTTTATCCGGTTTGAACCTGTTCAATCCGGTTTTATCCGGTTTAAACCTGTTTGAACCCCTTCAATCCGGATTTATCCGGTTTAAACCGGTTTAAGCCGGTAAAATCCTGTTTTATCCAGTTTAAACCGGTCCTATCCGGTTCTATCCGATTGATACCGGTTTAAACCGGTTCAATCCGGTTTTATCCGGTTTAAACCGGTTTAAGCCGGTTCAATCCGGTTTTATCCGGTTTAAGCCGGTTCAATCTAGTTTTATCTGGTTTGAACCGATTCAATCCGGTTTTATCCAGTGTGAACCGGTCCAATCCTGTATTATCCGGTTTAAACCGGTTCAATCCGGTTTTATCCTGTTTAAGCCGGTTCAATCCGGTTGTATCCGGTTTAAAATGGTTTGAACCGGTTCAATCCGGTTTTATCCGGTTAAAACTTTTGAAGCCGGTAAAATCCGGTTTTATCCAGTTTAAACTGGTTCTATCCGGTTCTATCTGGTTGAAACTGGTTTAAACCGTTTCAATCCGGTTTTATCCGGTAGAAACCGGTTTAAGCCGGTTGAATCCGGTTTTATCCGGTTTGAACCGGTTCAATCCAGTTTTATCCGGTTTAAACGGGTTTAAGGCGCTTCAATCCGGTTTTATCCAGTTTAAACCAGTTCTATCCCGTTTTATCCGGTTGAAACAGGTTTAAACCGGTTCAATCCGGTTTTATCCGGTTTAAACCGGTTCAATCCGGTTTTATCCGTTTTAAACCGGTTCATTCCGGTTTTATCCGATTTGAACCGGTTCAATCCGGTTTTATCCGGTTTGAACAGGTTCAATCCGGTTTTATCCGGTTTAAACCGGTTCAATCCGGTTTTATCCGGTTTAAACCGGTTCATTCCGGTTTTATCCGGTTTTATCCGGTTTAAAACTGTTTGAACCCGTTCAGTCCGGTTATATCCGGTTTAAACAGGTTTAAGCCGGTTAAATCCGGTTTTATCCAGTTAAAATCGTTTCTATCCGGTTCTATTCATTTGAAACCGGTTTAAACCGGTTCAATCCGGTTTTATCCGGTTTAAACCGGTTTAAGCCGGTTCAATCCGGTTTTATCCGGTTTAAACCGGTTCAATCTGGTTTTATCCGGTTTAAACCGGTTTGAACTGGTTCAATCCGATTTTATCCGGTTTAAACCAGTTCATTCCGGTTTTATCCGGTTTGAACCGGTTCAATCCGGTTTTATCTGGTTTAAACCGGTTCATTCCGGTTTTATCCGGTTTGAACCGCTTCAATCCGGTTTTATCCGGTTTGAACTGGTTCAATCCGGTTTTATCCGGTTTAAACCAGTTCATTCCGGTTTTATCCGGTTTGAACCGGTTCAATCCGGTTTTATCTGGTTTAAACCGGTTCATTCCGGTTTTATCCGGTTTGAACCGCTTCAATCCGGTTTTATCCGGTTTGAACAGGTTCAATCCGGTTTTATCCGGTTTGAACCGCTTCAATCCGGTTTTATCCGGTTTAAACCTGTTTGAACCCGTTCAATCTGGTTTTATCCATTTTAAACCGGTTCTATCCGGTTCTATCCGGTTGAAACCGGTTTAAACCGGTTCAATCCGGTTTTATCCGGTTTAAACCAGTTCATTCCTGTTTTATCCGTTTTGAACCGGTTCAATCCGGTTTTATCCGGTTTAAAGCAGTTCATTCCGGTTTTATCCGGTTTAAAGCAGTTCATTCCGGTTTTATCCGGTTTGAACCTGTTCAATCCGGTTTTATCCGGTTTGAACCGGTTCAATCCGGTTTTATCCGGTTTAAACCTGTTTGAACCCATTCAATCCGGTTTTATCCGTTTTAAATCGGTTTAAGCCGGTAAAATCCGGTTTTATCCAGTTTAAACCGGTTCTATCCGGTTCTATCCGATTGATACCGGTTTAAACCGGTTCAATCCGGTTTTATCCGGTTTAAACCGGTTTAAGCCGGTTCAATCCGGTTTTATCCGGTTTAAACCGGTTCAATCTGGTTTTATCTGGTTTGAACCGATTCAATCCGGTTTTATCCGGTGTGAACCGTTTCAATCCGTTTTTATCCGGTTTAAACCTTTTGAAGCCGGTAAAATCCAGTTTTATCCAGTTTAAACTGGTTCTATCCGGTTCTATCTGGTTGAAACTGGTTTAAACCGTTTCAATCCGGTTTTATCCGGTAGAAACCGGTTTAAGCCGGTTGAATCCAGTTTTATCCGGTTTAAACCGGTTCAATCTGGTTTTATCCGGTTTAAACTGGTTTGAACCGGTTCAATCCAGTTTTATCCGGTTTAAACGGGTTTAAGGCGCTTCAATCCGGTTTTGTCCAGTTTAAACCAGTTCTATCCAGTTTTATCCGGTTGAAACAGGTTTAAACCGGTTCAATCCAGTTTTTTCCGGTTTAAACCAGTTCATTCCGGTTTTATCCGGTTTGTACCGCTTCAATCCGGTTTTATCCGGTTTGAACCGGTTCAATCCGGTTTTATCCGGTTTGAACCGCTTCAATCCGCTTTTATCCGGTTTAAACCTGTTTGAACCCGTTCAATCTGGTTTTATCCGGTTTAAACCGGTTTAAGCCGGTTCAATCCGGTTTTATCCATTTTAAACCGGTTCTATCCGGTTCTATCCGGTTGAAACCGGTTTAAACCGGTTCAATTCGGTTTTATCCGGTTTAAACCAGTTCATTCCGGTTTTATCCGGTTTGAACCGGTTCAATCCGGTTTTATCCGGTTTGAACCGGTTCAATCCGGTTTTATCCAGTTTAAAGCAGTTCATTCCGGTTTTATCCGGTTTGAACCTGTTCAATCCGGTTTTATCCGGTTTGAACCTGTTCAATCCGGTTTTATCCGGTTTAAACCTGTTTGAACCCATTCAATCCGGATTTATCCGGTTTAAACCGGTATAAGCCGGTAAAATCCTGTTTTATCCAGTTTAAACCGGTTCTATCCGGTTCTATCCGATTGATACCGGTTTAAACCGGTTCAATCCGGTTTTATCCGGTTTAAACCGGTTTAAGCCGGTTCAATCCGGTTTTATCCGGTTTAAGCCGGATCAATCTGGTTTTATCTGGTTTGAACCGATTCAATCCGGTTTTATCCAGTGTGAACCGGTCCAATCCTGTATTATCCGGTTTAAACCGGTTCAATCCGGTTTTATCCTGTTTAAGCCAGTTCAATCCGGTTGTATCCGGTTTAAAACGGTTTGACCCGGTTCAATCCGGTTTTATCCGGTTAAAACTTGTGAAGCCGGTAAAATCCGGTTTTATCCAGTTAAAACTGGTTCTATCCGGTTCTATCTGGTTGAAACTGGTTTAAACCGTTTCAATCCGGTTTTATCTGGTTTAAACCGGTTTAAGCCGGTGAAATCCGGTTTTATCCAGTTTAAACCTGTTCTATCCGGTTCTATCCAGTTGAAACCGGTTTACACCGGATCAATCCGGTTTTGTCCGGTTTAAAACGGTTCAATCTGGTTTTATCCGGTTTAAACCAGTTTGAACCGGTTCTATCCGTTTTTATCCGGTTTAAACCGGTTTAAGCCGGTTCAATCCGGTTTTATCCAGTTGAAACCGGTTCTGTCCGGTTCTATCCGGTTGAAGCCTGTTTAAACCGGTTCAATCCGGTTTTATCCGGTTTAAACCGGTTCAATCCTGTTTTATCCGGTTTAAGCTGGTTCATTCCGGTTTTACCCGGTTTGAACCGGTTCAATCCGGTTTTATCCGGTTTGAACCGTTTCAATCCGGTTTTATCCGGTTTAAACCGGTTCATTCCGGTTTTATCCGGTTTGAACCGGTTCAATCCGGTTTTATCCGGTTTGAACCGTTTCAATCCGGTTTTATCCGGTTTAAACCGGTTTAAGGTGGTTCAATCCGGTTTTATCCATTTTAAACCGGTTCTATATGGTTCTATCTGGTTGAAACCGGTTTAAACCGGTTTATTCCGGTTTTATCTGGTTTAAACCAGTTCATTCCGGTTTTATCCGGTTTGAACTGGTTCAATCCGGTTTTATCCGGTTTAAACCAGTTCATTCCGGTTTTATCCGGTTTGAACCGCTTCAATCCTGTTTTATCCGGTTTGAACCGCTTCAATCCGCTTTTATCCGGTTTAAACCTGTTTGAACCCGTTCAATCCGGTTTTATATGGTTTAAAACGGTTCAATCTGCTTTTATCCGGTTTATACCGGTTTGAACTGGTTCAATCCGGTTTTATCCGGTTTAAACCGTTTTAAGCTGGTTCAATCCGGTTTTATCCATTTTAAACCGGTTCTATACGGTTCTATCTGGTTGAAACCGGTTTAAACCGGTTCAATCCGGTTTTATCTGGTTTAAACCAGTTCATTCCGGTTTTATCCGGTTTGAACTGGTTCAATCCGGTTTTATCCGGTTTAAACCAGTTCATTCCGGTTTTATCCGGTTTGAACCGCTTCAATCCTGTTTTATCCGGTTTGAACCGCTTCAATCCGCTTTTATCCGGTTTAAACCTGTTTGAACCCGTTCAATCTGGTTTTATCCGGTTTAAACCGGTTTAAGCCCGTTCAATCCGGTTTTATCCTTTTTAAACCGGTTCTATCCGTTTCTATCCGGTTGAAACCGGTTTAAACCGGTTCAATTCGGTTTTATCTGGTTTAAACCAGTTCATTACGGTTTTATCCGGTTTGAACCGGTTCAATCCGGTTTTATCCGGTTTGAACCGGTTCAATCCGGTTTTATCCAGTTTAAAGCAGTTCATTCCGGTTTTATCCGGTTTGAACCTGTTCAATCCGTTTTTATCCGGTTTGAACCTGTTCAATCCGGTTTTATCCGGTTTAAACCTGTTTGAACCCATTCAATCCGGATTTATCCGGTTTAAACCGGTTTAATCCGGTAAAATCCTGTTTTATCCAGTTTAAACCGGTTCTATCCGGTTCTATTCGATTGATACCGGTTTAAACCGGTTCAATCCGGTTTTATCCGGTTTAAACCGGTTTAAGCCGGTTCAATCCGGTTTTATCCGGTTTAAGCCGGTTCAATCTGGTTTTATCTGGTTTGAACCGATTCAATCCGGTTTTATCCAGTGTGAACCGGTCCAATCCTGTATTATCCGGTTTAAACCGGTTCAATCTGGTTTTATCCTGTTTAAGCCGGTTCAATCCGGTTGTATCCGGTTTAAAACGGTTTGAACCGGTTCAATCCGGTTTTATCCGGTTAAAACTTTTGAAGCCGGTAAAATCCGGTTTTATCCAGTTTAAACTGGTTCTATCCGGTTCTATCTGGTTGAAACTGGTTTAAACCGTTTCATTCCGGTTTTATCCGGTAGAAACCGGTTTAAGACGGTTGAATCCGGTTTTATCCGGTTTAAACCGGTTCAATCTGTTTTTATCCGGTTTAAACCGGTTTGAACCGGTTCAATCCAGTTTTATCCGGTTTAAACGGGTTTAAGGCGCTTCAATCCGGTTTTATCCAGTTTAAACCAGTTCTATCCAGTTTTATCCGGTTGAAACTGGTTTAAACTGGTTCAATCCGGTTTTATCCGGTTTAAACCGGTTCAATCCGGTTTTATCCGGTTTAAACCGGTTTGAACTGGTTCAATCCGATTTTATCCGGTTTAAACCGTTTTAAGCCGGTTCAATCCGGTTTTATCCATTTTAAACCGGTTCTATCCGGTTCAATCCGGTTTTATCCGGTTTAAACTGGTTCAATCCGGTTTTATCCGGTTTGAACCGGTTCATTCCGGTTTTATCCGGTTTGAAACGGTTCAAACCGGTTTTATCCGGTTTGAACCGGTTCAATCCGGTTTTATCCGGTTTAAACCGGTTCATTCCGCTTTTATCCGGTTTGAACCGGTTCAATCCGGTTTTATCTGGTTTAAACCGGTTCAATCCGGTTTTATCTGGTTTAAACCGGTTCATTCCGGTTTTATCCGGTTTGAACCGCTTCAATCCGGTTTTATCCGGTTTGAACAGGTTCAATCCGGTTTTATCCGGTTTGAAGCGCTTCAATCCGGTTTTATCCGGTTTAAACCTGTTTGAACCCGTTCAATCCGGTTTTATCCATTTTAAACCGGTTCTATCCGGTTCTATCCGGTTGAAACCGGTTTAAACCGGTTCAATCCGGTTTTATACGGTTTAAACCGGTTCATTCCGGTTTTATCCGGTTTGAACCGGTTCAATCCGGTTTTATCCGGTTTGAACCGGTTCAATCCGGTTTTATCCGGTTTAAAGCAGTTCATTCCGGTTTTATCCGGTTTGAACCGGTTCAATCCGGTTTTATCCGGTTTAAACCTGTTTGAACCCATTCAATCCGGTTTTATCCGGTTTAAACCGGTTTAAGCCGGTAAAATCCGGTTTTATCCAGTTTAAACCGGTTCTATCCGGTTCTATCCGATTGATACCGGTTTAAACCGGTTCAATCCGGTTTTATCCGGTTTAAACCGGTTTAAGCCGGTTCAATCCGGTTTTATCCGGTTTAAACCGGTTCAATCTGGTTTTATCTGGTTTGAACCGATTCAATCCGGTTTTATCCGTTGTGAACCGTTTCAATCCGGTTTTATCCGGTTTAAACCTTTTGAAGCCAGTAAAATCCGGTTTTATCCAGTTTAAACTGGTTCTATCCGGTTCTATCTGGTTGAAACTGGTTTAAACCGTTTCAATCCGGTTTTATCCGGTAGAAACCAGTTTAAGCCGGTTGAATCCGGTTTTATCCGGTTTAAACCGGTTCAATCTGGTTTTATCCGGTTTAAACCGGTTTGAACCGGTTCAATCCAGTTTTATCCGGTTTAAACGGGTTTAAGGCGCTTCATCCGGTTTTATCCAGTTTGAACCAGTTCTATCCAGGTTTATCCGGTTGAAACAGGTTTAAACTGGTTCAATCCGGTTTTATCCGGTTTAAACCGGTTCATTCCGTTTTTATCCGATTTGAACCGGTTCAATCCGGTTTTATCCGGTTTGAACCGGTTCAATCCGGTTTTATCCGGTTTAAACCGGTTCAATCCCGTTTTATCCGGTTTAAACCGGTTCATTCCGGTTTTATTCCTTTAAACCGGTTTAAACCGGTTCAATCCGGTTTTATCCGGTTTAAACCGGTTTAAGCCGGTTCAATCCGGTTTTATCCGGTTTAAACCGGTTCAATCTGGTTTTATCCGGTTTAAACCGGTTTGAACTGGTTCAATCCGGTTTTATCCGGTTTAAACCGTTTTAAGCCGGTTCAATCCGGTTTTATCCGGTTTAAACCGGTTCAATCCGGTTTTATCCGGTTTGAAAAGGTTCATTCCGTTTTTATCCGGTTTGAACCGGTTCAATCCGGTTTTATCCGGTTTGAACCGGTTCAATCCGGTTTTATCCGGTTTGAACCGGTTCAATCCGGTTTTATCCGGTTTGAACCGGTTCAATACGGTTTTATCCGGTTTGAACCGGTTCAATCCGGTTTTATCCGGTTTAAACCTGTTTGAACACGTTCAATCCGATTTTATGCGGTTTAAACCGGTTTAAGCCGGTTCAATCCGGTATTATCCGGTTTAAACTGGTTCAATCCTTTTCTATCCGGTTGAAACCGGTTTAAACTGGTTCAATCCGGTTTTATCCGGTTTAAACCGGTTTAAGCCGGTGAAATCCGGTTTTATCCAGTTTAAACCTGTTCTATCCGGTTCTATCCAGTTGAAACCGGTTTACACCGGATCAATCCGGTTTTATCCGGTTTAAAACGGTTCAATCTGGTTTTATCCGGTTTAAACCAGTTTGAACCGGTTCTATCCGTTTTTATCCCGTTTAAACCGGTTTAAGCCGGTTCAATCCGGTTTTATCCAGTTGAAACCGGTTCTGTCCAGTTCTATCCGGTTGAAGCCTTTTTAAACCGGTTCAATCCGGTTTTATCCGGTTTAAACCGGTTCAATCCTGTTTTATCTGGTTTAAGCTGGTTCATTCCGGTTTTATCCGGTTTGAACCGGTTCAATCCGGTTTTATCCGGTTTGAACCGTTTCAATCCGGTTTTATCCGGTTTGAACCGTTTCAATCCGGTTTTATCCGGTTTAAACCGGTTTAAGCCGGTAAAATCCGGTTTTATCCAGTTTAAATCGGTTCTATCCGGTTCTATCCAATTGAAACCGGTTTAAACCAGTTCAATCCGGTTTTATCCAGTTTAAACCGGTTTAAGCCAGTTCAATCCGGTTTTATACGGTTTAAAACGGTTCAATCTGGTTTTATCCGGTTTAAACCGGTTTGAACTGGTTCAATCCGGTTTTATCCGGTTTAAACCGTTTTAAGCTGGTTCAATCCGGTTTTATCCAGTTGAAACCGGTTCTGTCCAGTTCTATCCGGTTGAAGCCTTTTTAAACCGGTTCAATCCGGTTTTATCCGGTTTAAACCGGTTCAATCCTGTTTTATCTGGTTTAAGCTGGTTCATTCCGGTTTTATCCGGTTTGAACCGGTTCAATCCGGTTTTATCTGGTTTAAACCAGTTCATTCCGGTTTTATCCGGTTTGAACCGGTTCAATCCGGTTTTATCCGGTTTAAACCAGTTCATTCCGGTTTTATCCGGTTTGAACCACTTCAATCCGGTTTTATCCGGTTTGTACCGGTTCAATCCGGTTTTATCCGGTTTGAACCGCTTCATCCGCTTTTATCCGGTTTAAACCTGTTTGAACCCGTTCAATCTGGTTTTATCCGGTTTAAACCGGTTTAAGCCGGTTCAATCCGGTTTTATCCATTTTAAACCGGTTCTATCTGGTTCTATCCGGTTGAAACCGGTTTAAACCGGTTCAATTCGGTTTTATCCGGTTTAAACCAGTTCATTCCGGTTTTATCCGGTTTGAACCGGTTCAATCCGGTTTTATCCGGTTTGAACCGGTTCAATCCGGTTTTATCCAGTTTAAAGCAGTTCATTCCGGTTTTATCCGGTTTGAACCTGTTCAATCCGGTTTTATCCGGTTTGAACCTGTTCAATCCGGTTTTATCCGGTTTAAACCTGTTTGAACCCATTCAATCCGGATTTATCCGGTTTAAACCGGTTTAAGCCGGTAAAATCCTGTTTTATCCAGTTTAAACCGGTTCTAACCGGTTCTATCCGATTGATACCGGTTTAAACCGGTTCAATCCGGTTTTATCCGGTTTAAACCGGTTTAAGCCGGTTCAATCCGGTTTTATCCGGTTTAAGCCGGATCAATCTGGTTTTATCTGGTTTGAACCGATTCAATCCGGTTTCATCCAGTGTGAACCGGTCCAATCCTGTATTATCCGGTTTAAACCGGTTCAATCCGGTTTTATCCTGTTTAAGCCGGTTCAATCCGGTTGTATCCGGTTTAAAACGGTTTGAACCGGTTCAATCCGGTTTTATCCGGTTAAAACTTTTGAAGCCGGTAAAATCCGGTTTTATCCAGTTAAAACTGGTTCTATCCGGTTCTATCTGGTTGAAACTGGTTTAAACCGTTTCAATCCAGTTTTATCTGGTTTAAACCGGTTTAAGCCGGTGAAATCCGGTTTTATCCAGTTTAAACCTGTTCTATCCAGTTCTATCCAGTTGAAACCGGTTTACACCGGATCAATCCGGTTTTATCCGGTTTAAAACGGTTCAATCTGGTTTTATCCGGTTTAAACCAGTTTGAACCGGTTCTATCCGTTTTTATCCGGTTTAAACCGGTTTAAGCTGGTTCAATCCGGTTTTATCCAGTTGAAACCGGTTCTGTCCGGTTCTATCCGGTTGAAGCCTGTTTAAACCGGTTCAATCCGGTTTTATCCGGTTTAAACCGGTTCAATCCTGTTTTATCCGGTTTAAGCTGGTTCATTCCGGTTTTATCCGGTTTGAACCGGTTCAATCCGGTTTTATCCGGTTTGAACCGTTTCAATCCGGTTTTATCCGGTTTAAACCGGTTCATTCCGGTTTTATCCGGTTTGAACCGGTTCAATCCGGTTTTATCCGGTTTGAACCGGTTCAATCCGGTTTTATCCGGTTTGAACCGTTTCAATCCGGTTTTATCCGGTTTAAACCGGGTTAAGCCGGTAAAATCCGGTTTTATCCAGTTTAAATCGGTTCTATCCGGTTCTATCCAATTGAAACCGGTTTAAACCAGTTCAATCCGGTTTTATCCGGTTTAAACCGGTTTTAAGCCGGTTCAATCCGGTTTTATACGGTTTAAAACGGTTCAATCTGCTTTTATCCGGTTTAACCGGTTTGAACTGGTTCAATCCGGTTTTATCCGGTTTAAACCGTTTTAAGCTGGTTCAATCCGGTTTTATCCATTTTAAACCGGTTCTATACGGTTCTATCTGGTTGAAACCGGTTTAAACCGGTTCAATCCGGTTTTATCTGGTTTAAACCAGTTCATTACGGTTTTATCCGGTTTGAACTGGTTCAATCAGGTTTTATCCGGTTTAAACCAGTTCATTCCGGTTTTATCCGGTTTGAACCGCTTCAATCCGGTTTTATCCGGTTTGAACCGCTTCAATCCGCTTTAATCCGGTTTAAACCTGTTTGAACCCGTTCAATCTGGTTTTATCCGGTTTAAACCGGTTTAAGCCCGTTCAATCCGGTTTTATCCATTTTAAACCGGTTCTATCCGGTTCTATCCGGTTGAAACCGGTTTAAACCGGTTCAATTCGATTTTATCCGGTTTAAACCAGTTCATTCCGGTTTTATCCGGTTTGAACCGGTTCAATCCGGTTTTATCCAGTTTGAACCGGTTCAATCCGGTTTTATCCAGTTTAAAGCAGTTCATTCCGGTTTTATCCGGTTTGAACCTGTTCAATCCGGTTTTATCCGGTTTTGAACCTGTTCAATCCGGTTTTATCCGGTTTAAACCTGTTTGAACCTATTCAATCCGGATTTATCCGGTTTAAACCGGTTTAAGCCGGTAAAATCCTGTTTTATCCAGTTTAAACCGGTTCTATCCGGTTCTATTCGATTGATACCGGTTTAAACCGGTTCAATCCGGTTTTATCCGGTTTAAGCCGGTTCAATCTGGTTTTATCTGGTTTGAACCGATTCAATCCGGTTTATCCAGTGTGAACCGGTCCAATCCTGTATTATCCGGTTTAAACCGGTTCAATCTGGTTTTATCCTGTTTAAGCCGGTTCAATCCGGTTGTATCCGGTTTAAAACGGTTTGAACCGGTTCAATCCGGTTTTTATCCGGTTAAAACCTTTGAAGCCGGTAAAATCCGGTTTTATCCAGTCAGTTTAAACTGGTTCTATCCGGTTCTATCTGGTTGAAACTGGTTTAAACCGTTTCATTCCGGTTTTATCCGGTTGAAACCGGTTTAAGCCGGTTGAATCCGGTTTTATCCGGTTTAAACCGGTTCAATCTGGTTTTATCCGGTTTAAACCGGTTTGAACCGGTTCAATCCAGTTTTATCCGGTTTAAACGGGTTTAAGGCGCTTCAATCCGGTTTTATCCAGTTTAAACCAGTTCTATCCAGTTTTATCCGGTTGAAACAGGTTTAAACTGGTTCAATCCGGTTTTATCCGGTTTAAACCGGTTCAATCCGGTTTTATCCGGTTTAAACCGGTTCATTCCGGTTTTATCCGGTTTTATCCGGTTTAAAACTGTTTGAACCCATTCAGTCCGGTTATATCCGGTTTAAACCGGTATAAGCCGGTAAAATCCGGTTTTATCCAGTTAAAATCGGTTCTATCGGTTCTATTCAATTGAAACGGTTTAAACCGGTTCAATCCGGTTTTATCCAGTTAGAACCGGTTCAATCCGGTTTTATCCGGTTTAATCCTGTTTGAACAGGTTCAATCCGGTTTTATGCGGTTTAAACCGGTTTAAGCCGGTTCAATCCGGTTTTATCCATTTTAAACCGGTTCTATCCGGTTCTATCCGGTTGAAACCGGTTGAAACCGGTTCAATCCGGTTTTAAACCAGTTCATTCCGGTTTTATCCCGTTTGAACCGGTTCAATCCGGTTTTATCCGGTTTGAACCGGTTCAATCCGGTTTTATCCGGTTTAAACCGGTTCATTCTGGTTTTATCCGGTTTGAACCGGTTCAATCCGGTTTTATCCGGTTTTGAACCGGTTCAATCCGGTTTTATCTGGTTTGAACCACTTCAATCCGGTTTTATCCGGTTTAAACCAGTTTGAACCCGTTCAATCCGGTTTTATCCGGTTAAACCGGTTTAAGCCGGGTTCAATCCGGTTTAATCCATTTTAAACCGGTTCTATCCGGTTCTATCCGGTTGAAACCGGTTTAAACCGGTTCAATCCGGTTTTATCCGGTGTTTGAACCAGTTCATTCCGGTTTTATCCGGTTTGACCAGTTCAATCCGGTTTATCCGGTTTCAACCGATTCAATCCGGTTTTATCCGGTTTGAACCGGTTCAATCCGGTTTTATCCGGTTTAAACCTGGTTTGAACATGTACAATCCGGTTTTATGCGGTTTAAACTGGTTTAAGCCGGTTCAATCCGGTTTTATCCATTTTTAAACCGGTTCTATCCGGTTCTATCCGGTTGAAACCGGTTTTAAACCGGTTCAATCCGGTTTTATCCCGTTTGAACCAGTTCAATCCGGTTTTATCCGGTTTAAACCAGTTTGAACCCTTTCAATCCGGTTTTATCCGGTTTAAACCGGTTTAAGCCGGTTCAATCCGGTTTTATCAGTTGAAACCGGTTCTGTCCGGTTCTATCCGGTTGAAGCCGGTTTTAAACCGGTTCAATCTGGTTTTATCCGGTTTAAACCGGTTCAATCCTGTTTTATCCGGTTTAAGCTGGTTCATTCCGGTTTTATCCGGTTTGAACCGGTTCAATCCGGTTCGCTTTATCCGGTTTGAACCGGTTCAATCCGGTTTTATCCGGTTTGAACCGGTTCATTCCGGTTTTATCCGGTTTGAACGGTTCAATCCGGTTGTTATCCGGTTTGAACCGTTTCAATCCGGTTTTATCCGGTTTGAACCGGTTCAATCCGGTTTTTATCCAGTTTAAACCGGTTTAAGCTGGTTAAATCCGTTTTTTCCAGTTTAAACCGTTCTATCCTGGTCTATCCGGTTGAAACCGGGTTAATCCGGTTAAGTCCGTTTTTTCCGGTTTAAACCAGTTTAAGCCGGTTCAATCCGGTTTTTTCCGTTTTAAACTGGTTCAATCTGGTTTTATCCGGTTTAAACCGGTTCTATCCTGTTCTATCCATTTGAAACTGGTTTAAACCGGTACAATCCGGTTTTATCCGTTTAAACCGTTTCAATCCGGTTTTATCCAGTTTAAACCAGTTCATTCCGGTTTTATCCGGTTTGAACCGATTCTATCCGGTTTTTTCCGTTTTAAACCGCTTTGAACCGGTTCAATCCGGTTTTATCCGGTTTAAAGCGGTTTAAGCCGGGAAAATCCGGTTTTATCCGGTTTGAACCAGTTCAATCCGGTTTATCCGGTTTGAACCGGTCCAATCCGGTATTATCCGGTTTAAACTGGTTCAATCCTTTTCTATCCGGTTGAAACCGGTTTAAACTGGTTCAATCCGGTTTTATCCGGTTTAAACCGGTTTAAGCCGGTGAAATCCGGTTTTATCCAGTTTAAACCTGTTCTATCCAGTTCTATCCAGTTGAAACCGGTTTACACCGGATCAATCCGGTTTTATCCGGTTTAAAACGGTTCAATCTGGTTTTATCCGGTTTTAAACCAGTTTGAACCGGTTCTATTCCTTTTTATCCGGTTTAAACCGGTTTAAGCCGGTTCAATCCGGTTTTATCCAGTTGAAACCGGTTCTGTCCGGTTCTATCCGGTTGAAGCCTGTTTAAACCGGTTCAATCCGGTTTTATCCGGTTTGAACCTGTTCAATCCGGTTTTATCCGGTTTAAACCTGTTTGAACCCCTTCAATCCGGATTTATCCGGTTTAAACCGGTTTAAGCCGGTAAAATCCTGTTTTATCCAGTTTAAACCGGTTCTATCCGGTTCTATCCGATTGATACCGGTTTAAACCGGTTCAATCCAGTTTTATCCGGTTTAAACCGGTTTAAGCCGGTTCAATCCGGTTTTATCCGGTTTAAGCCGGTTCAATCTAGTTTTATCTGGTTTGAACCGATTCAATCCGGTTTGTATCCAGTGTGAACCGGTCCAATCCTGTATTATCCGGTTTAAACCGGTTCAATCCGGTTTTATCCTGTTTAAGCCGGTTCAATCCGGTTGTATCCGGTTTAAAACGGTTTGAACCGGTTCAATCCGGTTTTATCCGGTTAAAACCTTTTGAAGCCGGTAAAATCCGGTTTTATCCAGTTTAAACTGGTTCTATCCGGTTCTATCTGGTTGAAACTGGTTTAAACCGTTTCATTCCGGTTTTATCCGGAAGAAACCGGTTTAAGCCGGTTGAATCCGGTTTTATCCGGTTTAAACCGGTTCAATCTGGTTTTATCCGGTTTAAACCGGTTTGAACCGGTTCAATCCAGTTTTATCCGGTTTAAACGGGTTTAAGGCGCTTCAATCCGGTTTTATCCAGTTTAAACCAGTTCTATCCAGTTTTATCCGGTTGAAACAGGTTTAAACTGGTTCAATCCGGTTTTATCCGGTTTAAACCGGTTTAAGCCGGTGAAATCCGGTTTTATCCAGTTTAAACCTGTTCTATCCAGTTCTATCCAGTTGAAACCGGTTTACACCGGATCAATCCGGTTTTATCCGGTTTAAAACGGTTCAATCTGGTTTTATCCGGTTTAAACCAGTTTGAACCGGTTCTATTCCTTTTTATCCGGTTTAAACCGGTTTAAGCCGGTTCAATCCGGTTTTATCCAGTTGAAACCGGTTCTGTCCGGTTCTATCCGGTTGAAGCCTGTTTAAACCGGTTCAATCCGGTTTTATCCGGTTTGAACCTGTTCAATCCGGTTTTATCCGGTTTAAACCTGTTTGAACCCCTTCAATCCGGATTTATCCGGTTTAAACCGGTTTAAGCCGGTAAAATCCTGTTTTATCCAGTTTAAACCGGTTCTATCCGGTTCTATCCGATTGATACCGGTTTAAACCGGTTCAATCCAGTTTTATCCGGTTTAAACCGGTTTAAGCCGGTTCAATCCGGTTTTATCCGGTTTAAGCCGGTTCAATCTAGTTTTATCTGGTTTGAACCAATTCAATCCGGTTTTATCCAGTGTGAACCGGTCCAATCCTGTATTATCCGGTTTAAACCGGTTCAATCCGGTTTTATCCTGTTTAAGCCGGTTCAATCCGGTTGTATCCGGTTTTAAAACGGTTTGAACCGGTTCAATCCGGTTTTATCCGGTTAAAACCTTTTGAAGCCGGTAAAATCCGGTTTTATCCAGTTTAAACTGGTTCTATCCGGTTCTATCTGGTTGAAACTGGTTTAAACCGTTTCATTCCGGTTTTATCCGGTAGAAACCGGTTTAAGCCGGTTGAATCCGGTTTTATCCGGTTTAAACCGGTTCAATCTGGTTTTATCCGGTTTAAACCGGTTTGAACCGGTTCAATCCAGTTTTATCCGGTTTAAACGGGTTTAAGGCGCTTCAATCCGGTTTTATCCAGTTTAAACCAGTTCTATCCAGTTTTATCCGGTTGAAACAGGTTTAAACTGGTTCAATCCGGTTTTATCCGGTTTAAACCGGTTCAATCCGGTTTTATCCGGTTTAAACCGGTTCATTCCGGTTTTATCCGGTTTTATCCGGTTTAAAACTGTTTGAACCCATTCAGTCCGGTTATATCCGGTTTAAACCGGTATAAGCCGGTAAAATCCGGTTTTATCCAGTTAAAATCGGTTCTATCCGGTTCTATTCAATTGAAACCGGTTTAAACCGGTTCAATCCGGTTTTATCCAGTTAGAACCGGTTCAATCCGGTTTTATCCGGTTTAATCCTGTTTGAACAGGTTCAATCCGGTTTTATGCGGTTTAAACCGGTTTAAGCCGGTTCAATCCGGTTTTATCCATTTTAAACCGGTTCTATCCGGTTCTATCCGGTTGAAACCGGTTGAAACCGGTTCAATCCGGTTTAAACCAGTTCATTCCGGTTTTATCCCGTTTGAACCGGTTCAATCCGGTTTTATCCGGTTTGAACCGGTTCAATCCGGTTTTATCCGGTTTAAACCGGTTCATTCCGGTTTTATCCGGTTTGAACCGGTTCAATCCGGTTTTATCCGGTTTGAACCGGTTCAATCCGGTTTTATCTGGTTTGAACCACTTCAATCCGGTTTTATCCGGTTTAAACCAGTTTGAACCCGTTCAATCCGGTTTTATCCGGTTTAAACCGGTTTAAGCCGGTTCAATCCGGTTTAATCCATTTTAAACCGGTTCTATCCGGTTCTATCCGGTTGAAACCGGTTTAAACCGGTTCAATCCGGTTTTATCCGGTTTGAACCAGTTCATTCCGGTTTTATCCGGTTTGAACCAGTTCAATCCGGTTTTATCCGGTTTCAACCGATTCAATCCGGTTTTATCCGGTTTGAACCGGTTCAATCCGGTTTTATCCGGTTTAAACCTGTTTGAACATGTACAATCCGGTTTTATGCGGTTTAAACCGGTTTAAGCCGGTTCAATCCGGTTTTATCCATTTTAAACTGGTTCTATCCGGTTCTATCCGGTTGAAACCGGTTTAAACCGGTTCAATCCGGTTTTATCCCGTTTGAACCAGTTCAATCCGGTTTTATCCGGTTTAAACCAGTTTGAACCCTTTCAATCCGGTTTTATCCGGTTTAAACCGGTTTAAGCCGGTTCAATCCGGTTTTATCCAGTTGAAACCGGTTCTGTCCGGTTCTATCCGGTTGAAGCCGGTTTAAACCGGTTCAATCTGGTTTTATCCGGTTTAAACCGGTTCAATCCTGTTTTATCCGGTTTAAGCTGGTTCATTCCGGTTTTATCCGGTTTGAACCGGTTCAATCCGGTTTTATCCGGTTTGAACCGGTTCAATCCGGTTTTATCCGGTTTGAACCGGTTCATTCCGGTTTTATCCGGTTTGAACCGGTTCAATCCGGTTTTATCCGGTTTGAACCGTTTCAATCCGGTTTTATCCGGTTTGAACCGGTTCAATCCGGTTTTATCCAGTTTAAACCGGTTTAAGCTGGTTAAATCCGTTTTTTCCAGTTTAAACCGGTTCTATCCTGGTCTATCCGGTTGAAACCGGGTTAATCCGGTTAAGTCCCGTTTTATCCGGTTTAAACCAGTTTAAGCCGGTTCAATCCGGTTTTTTCCGGTTTAAACTGGTTCAATCTGGTTTTATCCGGTTTAAACCGGTTCTATCCTGTTCTATCCATTTGAAACTGGTTTAAACCGGTACAATCCGGTTTTATCCGGTTTAAACCGTTTCAATCCGGTTTTATCCAGTTTAAACCAGTTCATTCCGGTTTTATCCGGTTTGAACCGATTCTATCCGGTTTTTTCCGTTTTAAACCGCTTTGAACCGGTTCAATCCGGTTTTATCCGGTTTAAAGCGGTTTAAGCCGGGAAAATCCGGTTTTATCCGGTTTGAACCAGTTCAATCCGGTTTTATCCGGTTTGAACCGGTCCAATCCGGTATTATCCGGTTTAAACTGGTTCAATCCTTTTCTATCCGGTTGAAACCGGTTTAAACTGGTTCAATCCGGTTTTATCCGGTTTAAACCGGTTTAAGCCGGTGAAATCCGGTTTTATCCAGTTTAAACCTGTTCTATCCAGTTCTATCCAGTTGAAACCGGTTTACACCGGATCAATCCGGTTTTATCCGGTTTAAAACGGTTCAATCTGGTTTTATCCGGTTTAAACCAGTTTGAACCGGTTCTATTCCTTTTTATCTGGTTTAAACCGGTTTAAGCCGGTTCAATCCGGTTTTATCCAGTTGAAACCGGTTCTGTCCGGTTCTATCCGGTTGAAGCCTGTTTAAACCGGTTCAATCCGGTTTTATCCGGTTTGAACCTGTTCAATCCGGTTTTATCCGGTTTAAACCTGTTTGAACCCCTTCAATCCGGATTTATCCGGTTTAAACCGGTTTAAGCCGGTAAAATCCTGTTTTATCCAGTTTAAACCGGTTCTATCCGGTTCTATCCGATTGATACCGGTTTAAACCGGTTCAATCCAGTTTTATCCGGTTTAAACCGGTTTAAGCCGGTTCAATCCGGTTTTATCCGGTTTAAGCCGGTTCAATCTAGTTTTATCTGGTTTGAACCGATTCAATCCGGTTTTATCCAGTGTGAACCGGTCCAATCCTGTATTATCCGGTTTAAACCGGTTCAATCCGGTTTTATCCTGTTTAAGCCGGTTCAATCCGGTTGTATCCGGTTTAAAATGGTTTGAACCGGTTCAATCCGGTTTTATCCGGTTAAAACTTTTGAAGCCGGTAAAATCCGGTTTTATCCAGTTTAAACTGGTTCTATCCGGTTCTATCTGGTTGAAACTGGTTTAAACCGTTTCAATCCGGTTTTATCCGGTAGAAACCGGTTTAAGCCGGTTGAATCCGGTTTTATCCGGTTTAAACCGGTTCAATCTGGTTTTATCCGGTTTAAACCGGTTTGAACCGGTTCAATCCAGTTTTATCCGGTTTAAACGGGTTTAAGGCGCTTCAATCCGGTTTTATCCAGTTTAAACCAGTTCTATCCCGTTTTATCCGGTTGAAACAGGTTTAAACTGGTTCAATCCGGTTTTATCCGGTTTAAACCGGTTCAATCCGGTTTTATCCGTTTTAAACCGGTTCATTCCGGTTTTATCCGATTTGAACCGGTTCAATCCGGTTTTATCCGGTTTGAACCGGTTCAATCCGGTTTTATCCGGTTTAAACCGGTTCAATCCGGTTTTATCCGGTTTAAACCGGTTCATTCCGGTTTTATCCGGTTTTATCCGGTTTAAAACTGTTTGAACCCGTTCAGTCCGGTTATATCCGGTTTAAACTGGTTTAAGCCGGTTAAATCCGGTTTTATCCAGTTAAAATCGTTTCTATCCGGTTCTATTCATTTGAAACCGGTTTAAACCGGTTCAATCCGGTTTTATCCGGTTTAAACCGGTTTAAGCCGGTTCAATCCGGTTTTATCCGGTTTAAACCGGTTCAATCTGGTTTTATCCGGTTTAAACCGGTTTGAACTGGTTCAATCCGATTTTATCCGGTTTAAACCGTATTAAGCCGGTTCAATCCGGTTTTATCCATTTTAAACCGGTTCTATCCGGTTCAATCCGGTTTTATCCGGTTTAAACCGTTTCAATCCGGTTTTATCCAGTTTAAACCAGTTCATTCCGGTTTTATCCGGTTTGAACCGATTCTATCCGGTTTTTTCCGTTTTAAACCGCTTTGAACCGGTTCAATCCGGTTTTATCCGGTTTAAACCGGTTTAAGCCGGGAAAATCCGGTTTTATCCGGTTTGAACCAGTTCAATCCGGTTTTATCCGGTTTGAACCGGTCCAATCCGGTATTATCCGGTTTAAACTGGTTCAATCCTTTTCTATCCGGTTGAAACCGGTTTAAACCGGTTCAATCCGGTTTTATCCCGTTAAAACTTTTGAAGCCGGTAAAATCCGGTTTTATCCAGTTAAAACTGGTTCTATCCGGTTCTATCTGGTTGAAACTGGTTTAAACCGTTTCAATCCAGTTTTATCTGGTTTAAACCGGTTTAAGCCGGTGAAATCCGGTTTTATCCAGTTTAAACCTGTTCTATCCAGTTCTATCCAGTTGAAACCGGTTTACACCGGATCAATCCGGTTTTATCCGGTTTAAAACGGTTCAATCTGGTTTTATCCGGTTTAAACCAGTTTGAACCGGTTCTATCCGTTTTTATCCGGTTTAAACCGGTTTAAGCCGGTTCAATCCGGTTTTATCCAGTTGAAACCGGTTCTGTCCGGTTCTATCCGGTTGAAGCCTGTTTAAACCGGTTCAATCCGGTTTTATCCGGTTTAAAACCGGTTCAATCCTGTTTTATCCGGTTTAAGCTGGTTCATTCCGGTTTTATCCGGTTTGAACCGGTTCAATCCGGTTTTATCCGGTTTGAACCGTTTCAATCCGGTTTTATCCGGTTTAAACCGGTTCATTCCGGTTTTATCCGGTTTGAACCGGTTCAATCCGGTTTTATCCGGTTTGAACCGTTTCAATCCGGTTTTATCCGGTTTAAACCGGTTTAAGCCGGTAAAATCCGGTTTTATCCAGTTTAAATCGGTTCTATCCGGTTCTATCCAATTGAAACCGGTTTAAACCCGTTCAATCCGGTTTTATCCGGTTTAAACCGGTTTAAGCCGGTTCAATCCGGTTTTATACGGTTTAAAACGGTTCAATCTGCTTTTATCCGGTTTAAACCGGTTTGAACTGGTTCAATCCGGTTTTATCCGGTTTAAACCGTTTTAAGCTGGTTCAATCCGGTTTTATCCATTTTAAACCGGTTCTATACGGTTCTATCTGGTTGAAACCGGTTTAAACCGGTTCAATCCGGTTTTATCTGGTTTAAACCAGTTCATTCCGGTTTTATCCGGTTTGAACTGGTTCAATCAGGTTTTATCCGGTTTAAACCAGTTCATTCCGGTTTTATCCGGTTTGAACCGCTTCAATCCGGTTTTATCCGGTTTGAACCGCTTCAATCCGCTTTAATCCGGTTTAAACCTGTTTGAACCCGTTCAATCTGGTTTTATCCGGTTTAAACCGGTTTAAGCCCGTTCAATCCGGTTTTATCCATTTTAAACCGGTTCTATCCGGTTCTATCCGGTTGAAACCGGTTTAAACCGGTTCAATTCGATTTTATCCGGTTTAAACCAGTTCATTCCGGTTTTATCCGGTTTGAACCGGTTCAATCCGGTTTTATCCAGTTTGAACCGGTTCAATCCGGTTTTATCCAGTTTAAAGCAGTTCATTCCGGTTTTATCCGGTTTGAACCTGTTCAATCCGGTTTTATCCGGTTTGAACCTGTTCAATCCGGTTTTATCCGGTTTAAACCTGTTTGAACCTATTCAATCCGGATTTATCCGGTTTAAACCGGTTTAAGCCGGTAAAATCCTGTTTTATCCAGTTTAAACCGGTTCTATCCGGTTCTATTCGATTGATACCGGTTTAAACCGGTTCAATCCGGTTTTATCCGGTTTAAGCCGGTTCAATCTGGTTTTATCTGGTTTGAACCGATTCAATCCGGTTTTATCCAGTGTGAACCGGTCCAATCCTGTATTATCCGGTTTAAACCGGTTCAATCCGGTTTTATCCTGTTTAAGCCGGTTCAATCCGGTTGTATCCGGTTTAAAACTGTTTGAACCGGTTCAATCCGGTTTTATCCGGTTAAAACCTTTTGAAGCCGGTAAAATCCGGTTTTATCCAGTTTAAACTGGTTCTATCCGGTTCTATCTGGTTGAAACTGGTTTAAACCGTTTCATTCCGGTTTTATCCGGTTGAAACCGGTTTAAGCCGGTTGAATCCGGTTTTATCCGGTTTAAACTGGTTCAATCTGGTTTTATCCGGTTTAAACCGGTTTGAACCGGTTCAATCCAGTTTTATCCGGTTTAAACGGGTTTAAGGCGCTTCAATCCGGTTTTATCCAGTTTAAACCAGTTCTATCCAGTTTTATCCGGTTGAAACAGGTTTAAACTGGTTCAATCCGGTTTTATCCGGTTTAAACCGGTTCAATCCGGTTTTATCCGGTTTAAACCGGTTCATTCCGGTTTTATCCGGTTTTATCCGGTTTAAGACTGTTTGAACCCATTCAGTCCGGTTATATCCGGTTTAAACCGGTATAAGCCGGTAAAATCCGGTTTTATCCAGTTAAAATCGGTTCTATCCGGTTCTATTCAATTGAAACCGGTTTAAACCGGTTCAATCCGGTTTTATCCAGTTAGAACCGGTTCAATCCGGTTTTATCCGGTTTAATCCTGTTTGAACAGGTTCAATCCGGTTTTATGCGGTTTAAACCGGTTTAAGCCGGTTCAATCCGGTTTTATCCATTTTAAACCGGTTCTATCCGGTTCTATCCGGTTGAAACCGGTTGAAACCGGTTCAATCCGGTTTAAACCAGTTCATTCCGGTTTTATCCCGTTTGAACCGGTTCAATCCGGTTTTATCCGGTTTGAACCGGTTCAATCCGGTTTTATCCGGTTTAAACCGGTTCATTCTGGTTTTATCCGGTTTGAACCGGTTCAATCCGGTTTTATCCGGTTTGAACCGGTTCAATCCGGTTTTATCTGGTTTGAACCACTTCAATCCGGTTTTATCCGGTTTAAACCAGTTTGAACCCGTTCAATCCGGTTTTATCCGGTTTAAACCGGTTTAAGCCGGTTCAATCCGGTTTAATCCATTTTAAACCGGTTCTATCCGGTTCTATCCGGTTGAAACCGGTTTAAACCGGTTCAATCCGGTTTTATCCGGTTTGAACCAGTTCATTCCGGTTTTATCCGGTTTGAACCAGTTCAATCCGGTTTTATCCGGTTTCAACCGATTCAATCCGGTTTTATCCGGTTTGAACCGGTTCAATCCGGTTTTATCCGGTTTAAACCTGTTTGAACATGTACAATCCGGTTTTATGCGGTTTAAACTGGTTTAAGCCGGTTCAATCCGGTTTTATCCATTTTAAACCGGTTCTATCCGGTTCTATCCGGTTGAAACCGGTTTAAACCGGTTCAATCCGGTTTTATCCCGTTTGAACCAGTTCAATCCGGTTTTATCCGGTTTAAACCAGTTTGAACCCTTTCAATCCGGTTTTATCCGGTTTAAACCGGTTTAAGCCGGTTCAATCCGGTTTTATCCAGTTGAAACCGGTTCTGTCCGGTTCTATCCGGTTGAAGCCGGTTTAAACCGGTTCAATCTGGTTTTATCCGGTTTAAACCGGTTCAATCCTGTTTTATCCGGTTTAAGCTGGTTCATTCCGGTTTTATCCGGTTTGAACCGGTTCAATCCGGTTTTATCCGGTTTGAACCGGTTCAATCCGGTTTTATCCGGTTTGAACCGGTTCATTCCGGTTTTATCCGGTTTGAACCGGTTCAATCCGGTTTTATCCGGTTTGAACCGTTTCAATCCGGTTTTATCCGGTTTGAACCGGTTCAATCCGGTTTTATCCAGTTTAAACCGGTTTAAGCTGGTTAAATCCGTTTTTTCCAGTTTAAACCGGTTCTATCCTGGTCTATCCGGTTGAAACCGGGTTAATCCGGTTAAGTCCCGTTTTATCCGGTTTAAACCAGTTTAAGCCGGTTCAATCCGGTTTTTTCCGGTTTAAACTGGTTCAATCTGGTTTTATCCGGTTTAAACCGGTTCTATCCTGTTCTATCCATTTGAAACTGGTTTAAACCGGTACAATCCGGTTTTATCCGGTTTAAACCGTTTCAATCCGGTTTTATCCAGTTTAAACCAGTTCATTCCGGTTTTATCCGGTTTGAACCGATTCTATCCGGTTTTTTCCGTTTTAAACCGCTTTGAACCGGTTCAATCCGGTTTTATCCGGTTTAAAGCGGTTTAAGCCGGGAAAATCCGGTTTTATCCGGTTTGAACCAGTTCAATCCGGTTTTATCCGGTTTGAACCGGTCCAATCCGGTATTATCCGGTTTAAACTGGTTCAATCCTTTTCTATCCGGTTGAAACCGGTTTAAACTGGTTCAATCCGGTTTTATCCGGTTTAAACCGGTTTAAGCCGGTGAAATCCGGTTTTATCCAGTTTAAACCTGTTCTATCCAGTTCTATCCAGTTGAAACCGGTTTACACCGGATCAATCCGGTTTTATCCGGTTTAAAACGGTTCAATCTGGTTTTATCCGGTTTAAACCAGTTTGAACCGGTTCTATTCCTTTTTATCCGTTTTAAACCGGTTTAAGCCGGTTCAATCCGGTTTTATCCAGTTGAAACCGGTTCTGTCCGGTTCTATCCGGTTGAAGCCTGTTTAAACCGGTTCAATCCGGTTTTATCCGGTTTGAACCTGTTCAATCCGGTTTTATCCGGTTTAAACCTGTTTGAACCCCTTCAATCCGGATTTATCCGGTTTAAACCGGTTTAAGCCGGTAAAATCCTGTTTTATCCAGTTTAAACCGGTTCTATCCGGTTCTATCCGATTGATACCGGTTTAAACCGGTTCAATCCAGTTTTATCCGGTTTAAACCGGTTTAAGCCGGTTCAATCCGGTTTTATCCGGTTTAAGCCGGTTCAATCTAGTTTTATCTGGTTTGAACCGATTCAATCCGGTTTTATCCAGTGTGAACCGGTCCAATCCTGTATTATCCGGTTTAAACCGGTTCAATCCGGTTTTATCCTGTTTAAGCCGGTTCAATCCGGTTGTATCCGGTTTAAAACGGTTTGAACCGGTTCAATCCGGTTTTATCCGGTTAAAACCTTTTGAAGCCGGTAAAATCCGGTTTTATCCAGTTTAAACTGGTTCTATCCGGTTCTATCTGGTTGAAACTGGTTTAAACCGTTTCATTCCGGTTTTATCCGGAAGAAACCGGTTTAAGCCGGTTGAATCCGGTTTTATCCGGTTTAAACCGGTTCAATCTGGTTTTATCCGGTTTAAACCGGTTTGAACCGGTTCAATCCAGTTTTATCCGGTTTAAACGGGTTTAAGGCGCTTCAATCCGGTTTTATCCAGTTTAAACCAGTTCTATCCAGTTTTATCCGGTTGAAACAGGTTTAAACTGGTTCAATCCGGTTTTATCCGGTTTAAACCGGTTTAAGCCGGTGAAATCCGGTTTTATCCAGTTTAAACCTGTTCTATCCAGTTCTATCCAGTTGAAACCGGTTTACACCGGATCAATCCGGTTTTATCCGGTTTAAAACGGTTCAATCTGGTTTTATCCGGTTTAAACCAGTTTGAACCGGTTCTATTCCTTTTTATCCGGTTTAAACCGGTTTAAGCCGGTTCAATCCGGTTTTATCCAGTTGAAACCGGTTCTGTCCGGTTCTATCCGGTTGAAGCCTGTTTAAACCGGTTCAATCCGGTTTTATCCGGTTTGAACCTGTTCAATCCGGTTTTATCCGGTTTAAACCTGTTTGAACCCCTTCAATCCGGATTTATCCGGTTTAAACCGGTTTAAGCCGGTAAAATCCTGTTTTATCCAGTTTAAACCGGTTCTATCCGGTTCTATCCGATTGATACCGGTTTAAACCGGTTCAATCCAGTTTTATCCGGTTTAAACCGGTTTAAGCCGGTTCAATCCGGTTTTATCCGGTTTAAGCCGGTTCAATCTAGTTTTATCTGGTTTGAACCGATTCAATCCGGTTTTATCCAGTGTGAACCGGTCCAATCCTGTATTATCCGGTTTAAACCGGTTCAATCCGGTTTTATCCTGTTTAAGCCGGTTCAATCCGGTTGTATCCGGTTTAAAACGGTTTGAACCGGTTCAATCCGGTTTTATCCGGTTAAAACCTTTTGAAGCCGGTAAAATCCGGTTTTATCCAGTTTAAACTGGTTCTATCCGGTTCTATCTGGTTGAAACTGGTTTAAACCGTTTCATTCCGGTTTTATCCGGTAGAAACCGGTTTAAGCCGGTTGAATCCGGTTTTATCCGGTTTAAACCGGTTCAATCTGGTTTTATCCGGTTTAAACCGGTTTGAACCGGTTCAATCCAGTTTTATCCGGTTTAAACGGGTTTAAGGCGCTTCAATCCGGTTTTATCCAGTTTAAACCAGTTCTATCCAGTTTTATCCGGTTGAAACAGGTTTAAACTGGTTCAATCCGGTTTTATCCGGTTTAAACCGGTTCAATCCGGTTTTATCCGGTTTAAACCGGTTCATTCCGGTTTTATCCGGTTTTATCCGGTTTAAAACTGTTTGAACCCATTCAGTCCGGTTATATCCGGTTTAAACCGGTATAAGCCGGTAAAATCCGGTTTTATCCAGTTAAAATCGGTTCTATCCGGTTCTATTCAATTGAAACCGGTTTAAACCGGTTCAATCCGGTTTTATCCAGTTAGAACCGGTTCAATCCGGTTTTATCCGGTTTAATCCTGTTTGAACAGGTTCAATCCGGTTTTATGCGGTTTAAACCGGTTTAAGCCGGTTCAATCCGGTTTTATCCATTTTAAACCGGTTCTATCCGGTTCTATCCGGTTGAAACCGGTTGAAACCGGTTCAATCCGGTTTAAACCAGTTCATTCCGGTTTTATCCCGTTTGAACCGGTTCCATCCGGTTTTATCCGGTTTGAACCGGTTCAATCCGGTTTTATCCGGTTTAAACCGGTTCATTCCGGTTTTATCCGGTTTGAACCGGTTCAATCCGGTTTTATCCGGTTTGAACCGGTTCAATCCGGTTTTATCTGGTTTGAACCACTTCAATCCGGTTTTATCCGGTTTAAACCAGTTTGAACCCGTTCAATCCGGTTTTATCCGGTTTAAACCGGTTTAAGCCGGTTCAATCCGGTTTAATCCATTTTAAACCGGTTCTATCCGGTTCTATCCGGTTGAAACCGGTTTAAACCGGTTCAATCCGGTTTTATCCGGTTTGAACCAGTTCATTCCGGTTTTATCCGGTTTGAACCAGTTCAATCCGGTTTTATCCGGTTTCAACCGATTCAATCCGGTTTTATCCGGTTTGAACCGGTTCAATCCGGTTTTATCCGGTTTAAACCTGTTTGAACATGTACAATCCGGTTTTATGCGGTTTAAACCGGTTTAAGCCGGTTCAATCCGGTTTTATCCATTTTAAACTGGTTCTATCCGGTTCTATCCGGTTGAAACCGGTTTAAACCGGTTCAATCCGGTTTTATCCCGTTTGAACCAGTTCAATCCGGTTTTATCCGGTTTAAACCAGTTTGAACCCTTTCAATCCGGTTTTATCCGGTTTAAACCGGTTTAAGCCGGTTCAATCCGGTTTTATCCAGTTGAAACCGGTTCTGTCCGGTTCTATCCGGTTGAAGCCGGTTTAAACCGGTTCAATCTGGTTTTATCCGGTTTAAACCGGTTCAATCCTGTTTTATCCGGTTTAAGCTGGTTCATTCCGGTTTTATCCGGTTTGAACCGGTTCAATCCGGTTTTATCCGGTTTGAACCGGTTCAATCCGGTTTTATCCGGTTTGAACCGGTTCATTCCGGTTTTATCCGGTTTGAACCGGTTCAATCCGGTTTTATCCGGTTTGAACCGTTTCAATCCGGTTTTATCCGGTTTGAACCGGTTCAATCCGGTTTTATCCAGTTTAAACCGGTTTAAGCTGGTTAAATCCGTTTTTTCCAGTTTAAACCGGTTCTATCCTGGTCTATCCGGTTGAAACCGGGTTAATCCGGTTAAGTCCCGTTTTATCCGGTTTAAACCAGTTTAAGCCGGTTCAATCCGGTTTTTTCCGGTTTAAACTGGTTCAATCTGGTTTTATCCGGTTTAAACCGGTTCTATCCTGTTCTATCCATTTGAAACTGGTTTAAACCGGTACAATCCGGTTTTATCCGGTTTAAACCGTTTCAATCCGGTTTTATCCAGTTTAAACCAGTTCATTCCGGTTTTATCCGGTTTGAACCGATTCTATCCGGTTTTTTCCGTTTTAAACCGCTTTGAACCGGTTCAATCCGGTTTTATCCGGTTTAAAGCGGTTTAAGCCGGGAAAATCCGGTTTTATCCGGTTTGAACCAGTTCAATCCGGTTTTATCCGGTTTGAACCGGTCCAATCCGGTATTATCCGGTTTAAACTGGTTCAATCCTTTTCTATCCGGTTGAAACCGGTTTAAACTGGTTCAATCCGGTTTTATCCGGTTTAAACCGGTTTAAGCCGGTGAAATCCGGTTTTATCCAGTTTAAACCTGTTCTATCCAGTTCTATCCAGTTGAAACCGGTTTACACCGGATCAATCCGGTTTTATCCGGTTTAAAACGGTTCAATCTGGTTTTATCCGGTTTAAACCAGTTTGAACCGGTTCTATTCCTTTTTATCTGGTTTAAACCGGTTTAAGCCGGTTCAATCCGGTTTTATCCAGTTGAAACCGGTTCTGTCCGGTTCTATCCGGTTGAAGCCTGTTTAAACCGGTTCAATCCGGTTTTATCCGGTTTGAACCTGTTCAATCCGGTTTTATCCGGTTTAAACCTGTTTGAACCCCTTCAATCCGGATTTATCCGGTTTAAACCGGTTTAAGCCGGTAAAATCCTGTTTTATCCAGTTTAAACCGGTTCTATCCGGTTCTATCCGATTGATACCGGTTTAAACCGGTTCAATCCAGTTTTATCCGGTTTAAACCGGTTTAAGCCGGTTCAATCCGGTTTTATCCGGTTTAAGCCGGTTCAATCTAGTTTTATCTGGTTTGAACCGATTCAATCCGGTTTTATCCAGTGTGAACCGGTCCAATCCTGTATTATCCGGTTTAAACCGGTTCAATCCGGTTTTATCCTGTTTAAGCCGGTTCAATCCGGTTGTATCCGGTTTAAAATGGTTTGAACCGGTTCAATCCGGTTTTATCCGGTTAAAACTTTTGAAGCCGGTAAAATCCGGTTTTATCCAGTTTAAACTGGTTCTATCCGGTTCTATCTGGTTGAAACTGGTTTAAACCGTTTCAATCCGGTTTTATCCGGTAGAAACCGGTTTAAGCCGGTTGAATCCGGTTTTATCCGGTTTAAACCGGTTCAATCTGGTTTTATCCGGTTTAAACCGGTTTGAACCGGTTCAATCCAGTTTTATCCGGTTTAAACGGGTTTAAGGCGCTTCAATCCGGTTTTATCCAGTTTAAACCAGTTCTATCCCGTTTTATCCGGTTGAAACAGGTTTAAACTGGTTCAATCCGGTTTTATCCGGTTTAAACCGGTTCAATCCGGTTTTATCCGTTTTAAACCGGTTCATTCCGGTTTTATCCGATTTGAACCGGTTCAATCCGGTTTTATCCGGTTTGAACCGGTTCAATCCGGTTTTATCCGGTTTAAACCGGTTCAATCCGGTTTTATCCGGTTTAAACCGGTTCATTCCGGTTTTATCCGGTTTTATCCGGTTTAAAACTGTTTGAACCCGTTCAGTCCGGTTATATCCGGTTTAAACTGGTTTAAGCCGGTTAAATCCGGTTTTATCCAGTTAAAATCGTTTCTATCCGGTTCTATTCATTTGAAACCGGTTTAAACCGGTTCAATCCGGTTTTATCCGGTTTAAACCGGTTTAAGCCCGTTCAATCCGGTTTTATCCATTTTAAACCGGTTCTATCCGGTTCTATCCGGTTGAAACCGGTTTAAACCGGTTCAATTCGATTTTATCCGGTTTAAACCAGTTCATTCCGGTTTTATCCGGTTTGAACCGGTTCAATCCGGTTTTATCCAGTTTGAACCGGTTCAATCCGGTTTTATCCAGTTTAAAGCAGTTCATTCCGGTTTTATCCGGTTTGAACCTGTTCAATCCGGTTTTATCCGGTTTGAACCTGTTCAATCCGGTTTTATCCGGTTTAAACCTGTTTGAACCTATTCAATCCGGATTTATCCGGTTTAAACCGGTTTAAGCTGGTAAAATCCTGTTTTATCCAGTTTAAACCGGTTCTATCCGGTTCTATTCGATTGATACCGGTTTAAACCGGTTCAATCCGGTTTTATCCGGTTTAAGCCGGTTCAATCTGGTTTTATCTGGTTTGAACCGATTCAATCCGGTTTTATCCAGTGTGAACCGGTCCAATCCTGTATTATCCGGTTTAAACCGGTTCAATCCGGTTTTATCCTGTTTAAGCCGGTTCAATCCGGTTGTATCCGGTTTAAAACGGTTTGAACCGGTTCAATCCGGTTTTATCCGGTTAAAACCTTTTGAAGCCGGTAAAATCCGGTTTTATCCAGTTTAAACTGGTTCTATCCGGTTCTATCTGGTTGAAACTGGTTTAAACCGTTTCATTCCGGTTTTATCCGGTTGAAACCGGTTTAAGCCGGTTGAATCCGGTTTTATCCGGTTTAAACCGGTTCAATCTGGTTTTATCCGGTTTAAACCGGTTTGAACCGGTTCAATCCAGTTTTATCCGGTTTAAACGGGTTTAAGGCGCTTCAATCCGGTTTTATCCAGTTTAAACCAGTTCTATCCAGTTTTATCCGGTTGAAACAGGTTTAAACTGGTTCAATCCGGTTTTATCCGGTTTAAACCGGTTCAATCCGGTTTTATCCGGTTTAAACCGGTTCATTCCGGTTTTATCCGGTTTTATCCGGTTTAAAACTGTTTGAACCCATTCAGTCCGGTTATATCCGGTTTAAACCGGTATAAGCCGGTAAAATCCGGTTTTATCCAGTTAAAATCGGTTCTATCCGGTTCTATTCAATTGAAACCGGTTTAAACCGGTTCAATCCGGTTTTATCCAGTTAGAACCGGTTCAATCCGGTTTTATCCGGTTTAATCCTGTTTGAACAGGTTCAATCCGGTTTTATGCGGTTTAAACCGGTTTAAGCCGGTTCAATCCGGTTTTATCCATTTTAAACCGGTTCTATCCGGTTCTATCCGGTTGAAACCGGTTGAAACCGGTTCAATCCGGTTTAAACCAGTTCATTCCGGTTTTATCCCGTTTGAACCGGTTCAATCCGGTTTTATCCGGTTTGAACCGGTTCAATCCGGTTTTATCCGGTTTAAACCGGTTCATTCTGGTTTTATCCGGTTTGAACCGGTTCAATCCGGTTTTATCCGGTTTGAACCGGTTCAATCCGGTTTTATCTGGTTTGAACCACTTCAATCCGGTTTTATCCGGTTTAAACCAGTTTGAACCCGTTCAATCCGGTTTTATCCGGTTTAAACCGGTTTAAGCCGGTTCAATCCGGTTTAATCCATTTTAAACCGGTTCTATCCGGTTCTATCCGGTTGAAACCGGTTTAAACCGGTTCAATCCGGTTTTATCCGGTTTGAACCAGTTCATTCCGGTTTTATCCGGTTTGAACCAGTTCAATCCGGTTTTATCCGGTTTCAACCGATTCAATCCGGTTTTATCCGGTTTGAACCGGTTCAATCCGGTTTTATCCGGTTTAAACCTGTTTGAACATGTATAATCCGGTTTTATGCGGTTTAAACTGGTTTAAGCCGGTTCAATCCGGTTTTATCCATTTTAAACCGGTTCTATCCGGTTCTATCCGGTTGAAACCGGTTTAAACCGGTTCAATCCGGTTTTATCCCGTTTGAACCAGTTCAATCCGGTTTTATCCGGTTTAAACCAGTTTGAACCCTTTCAATCCGGTTTTATCCGGTTTAAACCGGTTTAAGCCGGTTCAATCCGGTTTTATCCAGTTGAAACCGGTTCTGTCCGGTTCTATCCGGTTGAAGCCGGTTTAAACCGGTTCAATCTGGTTTTATCCGGTTTAAACCGGTTCAATCCTGTTTTATCCGGTTTAAGCTGGTTCATTCCGGTTTTATCCGGTTTGAACCGGTTCAATCCGGTTTTATCCGGTTTGAACCGGTTCAATCCGGTTTTATCCGGTTTGAACCGGTTCATTCCGGTTTTATCCGGTTTGAACCGGTTCAATCCGGTTTTATCCGGTTTGAACCGTTTCAATCCGGTTTTATCCGGTTTGAACCGGTTCAATCCGGTTTTATCCAGTTTAAACCGGTTTAAGCTGGTTAAATCCGTTTTTTCCAGTTTAAACCGGTTCTATCCTGGTCTATCCGGTTGAAACCGGGTTAATCCGGTTAAGTCCCGTTTTATCCGGTTTAAACCAGTTTAAGCCGGTTCAATCCGGTTTTTTCCGGTTTAAACTGGTTCAATCTGGTTTTATCCGGTTTAAACCGGTTCTATCCTGTTCTATCCATTTGAAACTGGTTTAAACCGGTACAATCCGGTTTTATCCGGTTTAAACCGTTTCAATCCGGTTTTATCCAGTTTAAACCAGTTCATTCCGGTTTTATCCGGTTTGAACCGATTCTATCCGGTTTTTTCCGTTTTAAACCGCTTTGAACCGGTTCAATCCGGTTTTATCCGGTTTAAAGCGGTTTAAGCCGGGAAAATCCGGTTTTATCCGGTTTGAACCAGTTCAATCCGGTTTTATCCGGTTTGAACCGGTCCAATCCGGTATTATCCGGTTTAAACTGGTTCAATCCTTTTCTATCCGGTTGAAACCGGTTTAAACTGGTTCAATCCGGTTTTATCCGGTTTAAACCGGTTTAAGCCGGTGAAATCCGGTTTTATCCAGTTTAAACCTGTTCTATCCAGTTCTATCCAGTTGAAACCGGTTTACACCGGATCAATCCGGTTTTATCCGGTTTAAAACGGTTCAATCTGGTTTTATCCGGTTTAAACCAGTTTGAACCGGTTCTATTCCTTTTTATCCGGTTTAAACCGGTTTAAGCCGGTTCAATCCGGTTTTATCCAGTTGAAACCGGTTCTGTCCGGTTCTATCCGGTTGAAGCCTGTTTAAACTGGTTCAATCCGGTTTTATCCGGTTTGAACCTGTTCAATCCGGTTTTATCCGGTTTAAACCTGTTTGAACCCCTTCAATCCGGATTTATCCGGTTTAAACCGGTTTAAGCCGGTAAAATCCTGTTTTATCCAGTTTAAACCGGTTCTATCCGGTTCTATCCGATTGATACCGGTTTAAACCGGTTCAATCCAGTTTTATCCGGTTTAAACCGGTTTAAGCCGGTTCAATCCGGTTTTATCCGGTTTAAGCCGGTTCAATCTAGTTTTATCTGGTTTGAACCGATTCAATCCGGTTTTATCCAGTGTGAACCGGTCCAATCCTGTATTATCCGGTTTAAACCGGTTCAATCCGGTTTTATCCTGTTTAAGCCGGTTCAATCCGGTTGTATCCGGTTTAAAACGGTTTGAACCGGTTCAATCCGGTTTTATCCGGTTAAAACCTTTTGAAGCCGGTAAAATCCGGTTTTATCCAGTTTAAACTGGTTCTATCCGGTTCTATCTGGTTGAAACTGGTTTAAACCGTTTCATTCCGGTTTTATCCGGAAGAAACCGGTTTAAGCCGGTTGAATCCGGTTTTATCCGGTTTAAACCGGTTCAATCTGGTTTTATCCGGTTTAAACCGGTTTGAACCGGTTCAATCCAGTTTTATCCGGTTTAAACGGGTTTAAGGCGCTTCAATCCGGTTTTATCCAGTTTAAACCAGTTCTATCCAGTTTTATCCGGTTGAAACAGGTTTAAACTGGTTCAATCCGGTTTTATCCGGTTTAAACCGGTTTAAGCCGGTGAAATCCGGTTTTATCCAGTTTAAACCTGTTCTATCCAGTTCTATCCAGTTGAAACCGGTTTACACCGGATCAATCCGGTTTTATCCGGTTTAAAACGGTTCAATCTGGTTTTATCCGGTTTAAACCAGTTTGAACCGGTTCTATTCCTTTTTATCCGGTTTAAACCGGTTTAAGCCGGTTCAATCCGGTTTTATCCAGTTGAAACCGGTTCTGTCCGGTTCTATCCGGTTGAAGCCTGTTTAAACCGGTTCAATCCGGTTTTATCCGGTTTGAACCTGTTCAATCCGGTTTTATCCGGTTTAAACCTGTTTGAACCCCTTCAATCCGGATTTATCCGGTTTAAACCGGTTTAAGCCGGTAAAATCCTGTTTTATCCAGTTTAAACCGGTTCTATCCGGTTCTATCCGATTGATACCGGTTTAAACCGGTTCAATCCAGTTTTATCCGGTTTAAACCGGTTTAAGCCGGTTCAATCCGGTTTTATCCGGTTTAAGCCGGTTCAATCTAGTTTTATCTGGTTTGAACCGATTCAATCCGGTTTTATCCAGTGTGAACCGGTCCAATCCTGTATTATCCGGTTTAAACCGGTTCAATCCGGTTTTATCCTGTTTAAGCCGGTTCAATCCGGTTGTATCCGGTTTAAAACGGTTTGAACCGGTTCAATCCGGTTTTATCCGGTTAAAACCTTTTGAAGCCGGTAAAATCCGGTTTTATCCAGTTTAAACTGGTTCTATCCGGTTCTATCTGGTTGAAACTGGTTTAAACCGTTTCATTCCGGTTTTATCCGGTAGAAACCGGTTTAAGCCGGTTGAATCCGGTTTTATCCGGTTTAAACCGGTTCAATCTGGTTTTATCCGGTTTAAACCGGTTTGAACCGGTTCAATCCAGTTTTATCCGGTTTAAACGGGTTTAAGGCGCTTCAATCCGGTTTTATCCAGTTTAAACCAGTTCTATCCAGTTTTATCCGGTTGAAACAGGTTTAAACTGGTTCAATCCGGTTTTATCCGGTTTAAACCGGTTCAATCCGGTTTTATCCGGTTTAAACCGGTTCATTCCGGTTTTATCCGGTTTTATCCGGTTTAAAACTGTTTGAACCCATTCAGTCCGGTTATATCCGGTTTAAACCGGTATAAGCCGGTAAAATCCGGTTTTATCCAGTTAAAATCGGTTCTATCCGGTTCTATTCAATTGAAACCGGTTTAAACCGGTTCAATCCGGTTTTATCCAGTTAGAACCGGTTCAATCCGGTTTTATCCGGTTTAATCCTGTTTGAACAGGTTCAATCCGGTTTTATGCGGTTTAAACCGGTTTAAGCCAGTTCAATCCGGTTTTATCCATTTTAAACCGGTTCTATCCGGTTCTATCCGGTTGAAACCGGTTGAAACCGGTTCAATCCGGTTTAAACCAGTTCATTCCGGTTTTATCCCGTTTGAACCGGTTCAATCCGGTTTTATCCGGTTTGAACCGGTTCAATCCGGTTTTATCCGGTTTAAACCGGTTCATTCCGGTTTTATCCGGTTTGAACCGGTTCAATCCGGTTTTATCCGGTTTGAACCGGTTCAATCCGGTTTTATCTGGTTTGAACCACTTCAATCCGGTTTTATCCGGTTTAAACCAGTTTGAACCCGTTCAATCCGGTTTTATCCGGTTTAAACCGGTTTAAGCCGGTTCAATCCGGTTTAATCCATTTTAAACCGGTTCTATCCGGTTCTATCCGGTTGAAACCGGTTTAAACCGGTTCAATCCGGTTTTATCCGGTTTGAACCAGTTCATTCCGGTTTTATCCGGTTTGAACCAGTTCAATCCGGTTTTATCCGGTTTCAACCGATTCAATCCGGTTTTATCCGGTTTGAACCGGTTCAATCCGGTTTTATCCGGTTTAAACCTGTTTGAACATGTACAATCCGGTTTTATGCGGTTTAAACCGGTTTAAGCCGGTTCAATCCGGTTTTATCCATTTTAAACCGGTTCTATCCGGTTCTATCCGGTTGAAACCGGTTTAAACCGGTTCAATCCGGTTTTATCCGGTTTGAACCAGTTCATTCCGGTTTTATCCGGTTTGAACCAGTTCAATCCGGTTTTATCCGGTTTCAACCGATTCAATCCGGTTTTATCCGGTTTGAACCGGTTCAATCCGGTTTTATCCGGTTTAAACCTGTTTGAACATGTACAATCCGGTTTTATGCGGTTTAAACCGGTTTAAGCCGGTTCAATCCGGTTTTATCCATTTTAAACCGGTTCTATCCGGTTCTATCCGGTTGAAACCGGTTTAAACCGGTTCAATCCGGTTTTATCCCGTTTGAACCAGTTCAATCCGGTTTTATCCGGTTTAAACCAGTTTGAACCCTTTCAATCCGGTTTTATCCGGTTTAAACCGGTTTAAGCCGGTTCAATCCGGTTTTATCCAGTTGAAACCGGTTCTGTCCGGTTCTATCCGGTTGAAGCCGGTTTAAACCGGTTCAATCTGGTTTTATCCGGTTTAAACCGGTTCAATCCTGTTTTATCCGGTTTAAGCTGGTTCATTCCGGTTTTATCCGGTTTGAACCGGTTCAATCCGGTTTTATCCGGTTTGAACCGGTTCAATCCGGTTTTATCCGGTTTGAACCGGTTCATTCCGGTTTTATCCGGTTTGAACCGGTTCAATCCGGTTTTATCCGGTTTGAACCGTTTCAATCCGGTTTTATCCGGTTTGAACCGGTTCAATCCGGTTTTATCCAGTTTAAACCGGTTTAAGCTGGTTAAATCCGTTTTTTCCAGTTTAAACCGGTTCTATCCTGGTCTATCCGGTTGAAACCGGGTTAATCCGGTTAAGTCCCGTTTTATCCGGTTTAAACCAGTTTAAGCCGGTTCAATCCGGTTTTTTCCGGTTTAAACTGGTTCAATCTGGTTTTATCCGGTTTAAACCGGTTCTATCCTGTTCTATCCATTTGAAACTGGTTTAAACCGGTACAATCCGGTTTTATCCGGTTTAAACCGTTTCAATCCGGTTTTATCCAGTTTAAACCAGTTCATTCCGGTTTTATCCGGTTTGAACCGATTCTATCCGGTTTTTTCCGTTTTAAACCGCTTTGAACCGGTTCAATCCGGTTTTATCCGGTTTAAAGCGGTTTAAGCCGGGAAAATCCGGTTTTATCCGGTTTGAACCAGTTCAATCCGGTTTTATCCGGTTTGAACCAGTCCAATCCGGTATTATCCGGTTTAAACTGGTTCAATCCTTTTCTATCCGGTTGAAACCGGTTTAAACTGGTTCAATCCGGTTTTATCCGGTTTAAACCGGTTTAAGCCGGTGAAATCCGGTTTTATCCAGTTTAAACCTGTTCTATCCAGTTCTATCCAGTTGAAACCGGTTTACACCGGATCAATCCGGTTTTATCCGGTTTAAAACGGTTCAATCTGGTTTTATCCGGTTTAAACCAGTTTGAACCGGTTCTATTCCTTTTTATCCGGTTTAAACCGGTTTAAGCCGGTTCAATCCGGTTTTATCCAGTTGAAACCGGTTCTGTCCGGTTCTATCCGGTTGAAGCCTGTTTAAACCGGTTCAATCCGGTTTTATCCGGTTTAAACCGGTTCAATCCTGTTTTATCCGGTTTAAGCTGGTTCATTCCGGTTTTATCCGGTTTGAACCGGTTCAATCCGGTTTTATCCGGTTTGAACCGTTTCAATCCGGTTTTATCCGGTTTAAACCGGTTCATTCCGGTTTTATCCGGTTTGAACCGGTTCAATCCGGTTTTATCCGGTTTGAACCGTTTCAATCCGGTTTTATCCGGTTTAAACCGGTTTAAGCCGGTAAAATCCGGTTTTATCCAGTTTAAATCGGTTCTATCCGGTTCTATCCAATTGAAACCGGTTTAAACCAGTTCAATCCGGTTTTATCCGGTTTAAACCGGTTTAAGCCGGTTCAATCCGGTTTTATACGGTTTAAAACGGTTCAATCTGGTTTTATCCGGTTTAAACCGGTTTGAACTGGTTCAATCCAGTTTTATCCGATTTAAACCGTTTTAAGCTGGTTCAATCCGGTTTTATCCATTTTAAACCGGTTCTATAAGGTTCTATCTGGTTGAAACCGGTTTAAACCGGTTCAATCCGGTTTTATCTGGTTTAAACCAGTTCATTCCGGTTTTATCCGGTTTGAACCGGTTCAATCCGGTTTTATCCGGTTTAAACCAGTTCATTCCGGTTTTATCCGGTTTGAACCGCTTCAATCCGGTTTTATCCTGTTTGAACCGGTTCAATCCGGTTTTATCCGGTTTGAACCGCTTCAATCCGCTTTTATGCGGTTTAAACCTGTTTGAACCCGTTCAATCTGGTTTTATCCGGTTTAAACCGGTTTAAGCCGGTTCAATCCGGTTTTATCCATTTTAAGCCGGTTCTATCCGGTTCTATCCGGTTGAAACCGGTTTAAACCGGTTCAATTCGGTTTTATCCGGTTTAAACCAGTTCATTCCGGTTTTATCCGGTTTGAACCGGTTCAATCCGGTTTTATCCGGTTTGAACCGGTTCAATCCGGTTTTATCCAGTTTAAAGCAGTTCATTCCGGTTTTTTCCGGTTTGAACCTGTTCAATCCGGTTTTATCCGGTTTGAACCTGTTCAATCCGGTTTTATCCGGTTTAAACCTGTTTGAACCCCTTCAATCCGGATTTATCCGGTTTAAACCGGTTTAAGCCGGTAAAATCCTGTTTTATCCAGTTTAAACCGGTTCTATCCGGTTCTATCCGATTGATACCGGTTTAAACCGGTTCAATCCGGTTTTATCCGGTTTAAACCGGTTTAAGCCGGTTCAATCCGGTTTTATCCGGTTTAAGCCGGTTCAATCTAGTTTTATCTGGTTTGAACCGATTCAATCCGGTTTTATCCAGTGTGAACCGGTCCAATCCTGTATTATCCGGTTTAAACCGGTTCAATCCGGTTTTATCCTGTTTAAGCCGGTTCAATCCGGTTGTATCCGGTTTAAAATGGTTTGAACCGGTTCAATCCGGTTTTATCCGGTTAAAACTTTTGAAGCCGGTAAAATCCGGTTTTATCCAGTTTAAACTGGTTCTATCCGGTTCTATCTGGTTGAAACTGGTTTAAACCGTTTCAATCCGGTTTTATCCGGTAGAAACCGGTTTAAGCCGGTTGAATCCGGTTTTATCCGGTTTAAACCGGTTCAATCTGGTTTTATCCGGTTTAAACCGGTTTGAACCGGTTCAATCCAGTTTTATCCGGTTTAAACGGGTTTAAGGCGCTTCAATCCGGTTTTATCCAGTTTAAACCAGTTCTATCCCGTTTTATCCGGTTGAAACAGGTTTAAACTGGTTCAATCCGGTTTTATCCGGTTTAAACCGGTTCAATCCGATTTTATCCGTTTTAAACCGGTTCATTCCGGTTTTATCCGATTTGAACCGGTTCAATCCGGTTTTATCCGGTTTGAACCGGTTCAATCCGGTTTTATCCGGTTTGAACCGGTTCAATCCGGTTTTATCCGGTTTAAACCGGTTCATTCCGGTTTTATCCGGTTTTATCCGGTTTAAAACTGTTTGAACCCGTTCAGTCCGGTTATATCCGGTTTAAACTGGTTTAAGCCGGTTCAATCCGGTTTTATCCGGTTTAAACCGGTTCAATCTGGTTTTATCCGGTTTAAACCGGTTTGAACTGGTTCAATCCGATTTTATCCGGTTTAAACCGTATTAAGCCGGTTCAATCCGGTTTTATCCATTTTAAACCGGTTCTATCCGGTTCAATCCGGTTTTATCTGGTTTAAACCGTTTCAATCCGGTTTTATCCAGTTTAAACCAGTTCATTCCGGTTTTATCCGGTTTGAACCGATTCTATCCGGTTTTTTCCGTTTTAAACCGCTTTGAACCGGTTCAATCCGGTTTTATCCGGTTTAAAGCGGTTTAAGCCGGGAAAATCCGGTTTTATCCGGTTTGAACCAGTTCAATCCGGTTTTATCCGGTTTGAACCGGTCCAATCCGGTATTATCCGGTTTAAACTGGTTCAATCCTTTTCTATCCGGTTGAAACCGGTTTAAACTGGTTCAATCCGGTTTTATCCGGTTTAAACCGGTTTAAGCCGGTGAAATCCGGTTTTATCCAGTTTAAACCTGTTCTATCCAGTTCTATCCAGTTGAAACCGGTTTACACCGGATCAATCCGGTTTTATCCGGTTTAAAACGGTTCAATCTGGTTTTATCCGGTTTAAACCAGTTTGAACCGGTTCTATCCGTTTTTATCCGGTTTAAACCGGTTTAAGCCGGTTCAATCCGGTTTTATCCAGTTGAAACCGGTTCTGTCCGGTTCTATCCGGTTGAAGCCTGTTTAAACCGGTTCAATCCGGTTTTATCCGGTTTGAACCTGTTCAATCCGGTTTTATCCGGTTTGAACCGTTTCAATCCGGTTTTATCCGGTTTAAACCGGTTCTATCCGTTTCCATCTGGTTTAAACGGGTTTCAACTGCTTCAATCCGATTTATCCGTTTTAAACCGGTTCAATCTGATTTTACCCGGTTTAAACTGTTTCAATTTGGTTTTATCTGGTTTGAAACGGTTCAATCAGGTTTTCTCCAGTTTAAACCGGTTTAGACTGGTTCAATCCGGTTTTATCCAGTTTAAACCGGTTCTATCTGGTTCTATCCGGTTGAAACCGGTTTAAACCGGTTCAATCCGGTTTTATCCGGTTTAAACCAGTTCAATCCGGTTTTATCCGCTTTAAACCGGTTTAAACCGGTTCAATCCGGTTTTATCCGGTTTAAACTGGTTCAATTTGGTTTTATCCCGTTTAAACCGGTTTTATCCGGTTTAAACCGGTATAAACCAGTTCAATCCGGTTTTGTCCGGTTTAGACCAGTTCAATCCGGTTTTATCCGGTTCAAACCGGTTCTATGCTGTTTATACCAGTTTAAGCCTTTTCAATCGGGTTTTTTCCAGTTTAGACCTGTTTAAGCTGTTTCATTCCGGTTTTATCCAGCTTAAACCGGTTTAAACCCTTTCAATCCGTTTTTATCCAGTTTCAACCGGTTTACACCGGTTCAATCCGGTTTTATCCGATTTATACCGTTTCTATCCGGTTCTATCCGTTTTAAACCGGTTTAAACCAGTTCATTCCGGTTTTATCCGGTTTTAACCGGTTTGAACCGGTTCAATCCGGTTTTATGCGGTTTAAACCGGTTTAAGCCTGTTCAATCGGGTTTTATCCGGTTTAGACCTGTTTAAGCCGGTTCATTCCACTTTTATCCAGTTTAAACCAGTTTAAACCCTTTCAATCCGTTTTTATCCGGTTTCAACCAGTTTACACCAGTTCAATCCGGTTTTATCTGGTTTAAACCATTTCTATCCGGTTCTATCCGTTTTAAACCGGTTTAAACCAGTTCATTCCGGTTTTATCCGGTTTAAACCGGTTTGAACCGGTTCAATCCGGTTTTATACGGTTTAAACCGGTTTAAGCCGGTTCAATCCGGTTTTATCCGGTTTAAACCGGTTTAAGCCGGTTCAATCCGGATTTATCCGGTTTAAACCGGTTCTATCCGGTTTTATCCGGTTTTAGACTGGTTCAATCTGGTTTTATCCGGTTTAAACCACTTTAAACTGGTTCAATCTGATTTTATCTGGTTTAAACCTGTTCTATCCGGTTTAAACCGGTTTGAACCGGTTCAATCTGGTTTTATCCGGTTTAAACCACTTTAAACTGGTTCAATCTGATTTTATCCGGTTTAAACCTCTTCTATCTGGTTTAAACCAGTTTGAACCGTTTCAATCCGGTTTTATCCGGTTTAAACCGGTTTAAACCGGTTCAATCCGTTTTTATCCGGTTTAAACCTGTTCAAACAGTTTTTATCCGGTTTCAACCTATTCAATCCGGTTTTATCCGGTTTAAACCGGTTTAAAACGGATCAATCCGGTTTTATCCGATTTAAACCGGGTTAACCCAGTTCTATCCGGTTTTATCTGGTTTAAATCAGTTTAAAGGGCTTCTATCCGTTTTTATCCGATTTTAGCCGGTTTGAACCGGTTCAATCCGGTTTTATCCGGTTTAAACCGGTTCAATCTGGTTTGATCCGGTTTAAAACAGTTTGAACCGGTTCAATCTGGTTTTATCCGGTTTAAACCGGTTTAAGCCGGTTCAATACGGTTTTATCCAGTTTAAACCGGTTCTATCCGGTTGTAACCAGTTTAAACCGGTTCAATCCAGTTTTATCCGGTTTAAACCGGTTCAATCCGGTTTTATCCGGTTTAAAACCGGTTCAATCTGGTTTTATCGGTTTAAACCGGTTTTATCCGGTTTAGACCAGTTTAAACCAGTTCAATCCGGTTTTAATCGGATTTAACCGGTTCAATCTGGTTTTATCCGGTTTAAACGGCTTTAAAATGGTTTAATCCTGTTTTATCCGGTTTAAAACAGTTTGAACCGTTTCAATCCGGTTTTATCTCGTTTAAACCGTTTCTATCCGGTTCTATCCGTTTTAAACCGGTTTAAACCAGTTCATTCCGGTTTTATCCGGTTTAAACCGGTTTGAACCGATTCAATCCGGATTTATCCGATTTAAACCGGTTTAAGCTGGTTCAATCCGGTTTTATCCGGTTTAAACCGGTTTAAGCCGGTTCAATCCGGTTTAATCCAGTTTAAACCGGTTCTATCCGGTTCTATCCGGTTGAAACCAGTTTAAGCTGGTTCAATCCGGTTTTATCCGGTTTAAACAGGGTCAATCCAGTTTTATCCGGTTTAAACCGGTTCATTCCGGTTTTATCCGGTTAAAACCGGTTTGAAATGGTTCAATCCGGTTTTATCCGATTTAAACCGGTTTAAGCAGGTTCAATCCGGTTTTATCCAGTTTAAACCGGTTCTATCCGGTTCTATCCGGTTGAAACCAGTTTAAGCTGGTTCAATCCGGTTTTATCCGGTTTAAACAGGGTCAATCCAGTTTTATCCGGTTTAAACCGGTTCATTCCGGTTTTATCCGGTTAAAACCGGTTTGAAATGGTTCAATCCGGTTTTATCCGGTTTAAACCGGTTCATTCCGGTTTTATCCGTTTAAAACCGGTTTGAAACGGTTCAATCTGGTTTTATCCGGTTTAAACCGGTTTGAACCGGTTCAATCCGGTTTTATGTGGTTTAAACCGGTTCAGTCTGGTTTTATCCGGTTTAAACCGGTTCTATCCGGTTCTATACGGTTGAAACCAGTTTAAACCAGTTCAAACCGGTTTTATCTGGTTTAAACCGGTTCAATCTGGTTTTATCCGGTTTAAACTGGTTCAATTTGGTTTTATCCGGTTTAAACCGTTTCTATCCGGTTCTATCCGTTTTAAACCAGTTTAAACCAGTTCATTCCGGATTTATCCGGTTTAAACCGATTTGAACCGATTCAATCCGGTTTTATCCGGTTTAAACCGGTTTAAGCCGGTTCAATCCGGTTTAATCCAGTTTAAACCGGTTCTATCCGGTTGTATCCGGTTGAAACCAGTTTAAACCGGTTCAAACCGGTTTTATCTGGTTTAAACCGGTTCAATCTGGTTTTATCCGGTTTAAACAGGTTCTTTCCGGTTCTATCCAGTTTAAACCGGTTCTATACGGTTCTATTTGGTTTAAACTGGTTCAATCCAGTTTTATCTGGTTTAAACCGGTTCAATCTGGTTTTATCTGGTTAAACTGGTTCAATTTGGTTTTATCCGGTTTAAACCGTTTTTATCCGGTTTAAACCAGTTTAAACCAGTTCAATCCGTTTTTATCCTGTTTAAACCGCTTGAAACCGGGTCAATCCGGTTTTATCCGATTTAAACCGGTTTAACCCGTTTCTATCCGGTTTTATCCGGTTTAAACCAGTTTAAACCGTTTCAATCCGTTTTTATCCGATTTAAGCCGGTTTAAAACGGTTCAATCCGGTTTTATCTGGTTTAAACGGGTTTAAACCGGTTCAATCCGGTTTTATGCAGTTTAAACCGGTTCTATCCTGTTTAAACCGGTTTAAACCGGTTCAATATGGTTTTATCCGGTTTAAACCGGTTCTATCCGGTTTTATCCGGTTTTAGACCGGTTCAATCTGGTTTTATCCGGTTTAAACCACTTTAAACGGGTTCAATCCGGTTTTATCTGGTTTAAACCTGTTCTATCCGGTTGAAACCGGTTTGAACCGGTTCAATCTGGTTTTATCCGGTTTAAACCACTTTAAACTGGTTCATTCTGATTTTATCCGGTTTAAACCTGTTCTATCTGGTTTAAACCGGTTTGAACCGGTTCAATCCGGTTTTATCCGTTTTAAACCGGTTTAAACCGGTTCAATACGTTTTTATCTGGTTTAAACCTGTTCAAACAGTTTTTATCCGGTTTAAACCTGTTCAATCTGGTTTTATCCGGTTTAAACCAGTTCTATCCGGTTCTATTCGGTTGAAACCGGTTTAAACCGGTTCAATCCGGTTTTATCCGGTTTAAACCGGTTCAATCCGGTTTTATCCGCTTTAAACCCGTTTAAACCGGTTCAATCCGGTTTTATCCGTTTTAAACCGGTTCTGTCCGGTTCTATCCGGTTTAAACCGGTTCTATCCGGTTCTATCTGGTTTAAGCCGGTTTAAACCGGTTCAATCCGGTTTTATCCGGTTTAAACCGGATCAATCCGTTTTTATCCGGTTTAAACCGGTTTAAACTGGTTCAATCCGGTTTTATCCGGTTTAAACCGGTCGGTTTAAACCGGTTTAAACCGCTTCAATCCGGTTTTATCCAATTTAAACCGGTTTAAACCGGTTCAATCGGTTTTTATCTGTTTTAAACCGGATTAAACCAGTTCTATCCGGTTTTATCCAGTTTAAACCGGTTCAATCCTTTTTTTCCTGTTTAAACCGGTTTAATCCGGTTTTATCCAGTTTAAACCGGTTCTATCCGGTTGAAACCAGTTTAAACCGGTTCAATCCAGTTTTATCCGGTTTAAACCGGTTCAATCCGGTTTTATCCGGTTTAAAACCGGTTCAATCTGGTTTTATCGGTTTAAACCGGTTTTATCCGGTTTAGACCAGTTTAAACCAGTTCAATCCGGTTTTAATCGGATTTAACCGGTTCAATCTGGTTTTATCCGGTTTAAACCGCTTTAAAATGGTTTAATCCGGTTTTATCCGGTTTAAACCAGTTTGAACCGTTTCAATCCGTTTTTATCCGGTTTAAACCAGTTTAAACCATTGCAATCCGGTTTTATCTCGTTTAAACCGTTTCTATCCGGTTCTATCCTGTTTAAATCGGTTTAAACCGGTTCTATCCTGTTCTATCCTGTTTTAACCGGTTAAACCATTTCAATCCGGTTTTATCCAGTTTAAACCGGTTCTATTCGTTTCCATCTGGTTTAAAAGGGTTTAAACTGGTTCAATCCGGTTTTATACGTATTAAACCAGTTCAATCTGATTTTATCCGGTTTAAACTGGTTCAATTTGGTTTTATCCGGTTTAAACGGGTTTGAACCGGTTCAATCCGGTTTTATCTGGTTTAAACCGGTTTAAACCGGGTCAATCCGGTTTTATCCAGTTTAAACCTCTTCAATCCGGTTTTCTCCAGTTTAAACCAGTTTAAACAGGTTCAATCCGGTTTTATCCAGTTTAAACCGGTTCTATCCGGTTCTATCCGGTTGAAACCGGTTTAAACCGGTTCAATCCGGTTTTATCCGGTTTAAACCAGTTCAATCCGGTTTTATCCGTTTTAAACCGGTTGTATCCGGTTCTATCCGGTTTAAACCGGTTCTATCCGGTTCTATCTGGTGTAAGCCGGTTTAAACCGGTTCAATCCGGTTTTATCCGGTTTAAACCGGATCAATCCGTTTTTATCCGGTTTAAACCGGTTTAAACTGGTTCAATCCGGTTTTATCCGGTTTAAACCGATCGGTTTAAACCGGTTTAAACCGCTTCAATCCGGTTTTATCCGGTTTAAACCGGTTCTATCCGGTTCTATCCGGTTGAAACCAGTTTAATACGGTTCAATCCGGTTTGATCCGGTTTAAACCGGTTCAATCTGGTTTTATCCGGTTTAAACCGGTTTTAACCGATTCAATCCGGTTTATCCAGTTTAAACTGGTTTAATCCGTTTCAATCCGGTTTTATCTGCTTTAAACCGATTTAAACCGGTTCAGTCCGGTTTTATCCAGTTTAAACCGGTTCAATCTGGTTTGATCCGGTTTAAACCGGTTCTATCCGGTTTTATCCGGATTAAACCGGTTTAGCCCTGTTCTATCCAGATTAAACCGGTTTAAACCTGTTCAATCCCATTTTCTCCGGTTTAAACCGGTTCAATCCGGTTTTATCCGGTTTAAACCGGTTTAAGCCGGTTCAATCCGGTTTTATCCGGTTTAAACCGGTTCAATCTGGTTTTATCCGGTTTAAACTGGTTCAATTTGGTTTTATCCAGTTTAATCCGGTATTATCCGGTTTAAAACGGTTTAAACCAGTTCAATCCGTTTTTATCCGGTTTAAACCGGTTTAAACCGGATCAATCCGGTTTTATCCGATTTAAACCAGGTTAACCCAGTTCTATCCGGTTTTATCTGGTTTAAATCAGTTTAAACCGCTTCTATCCGTTTTTATCCGATTTTAGCCGGTTTAAACCGGTTCAATCTGGTTTTATCCGGTTTATACGAGTTCATACCGGTTCAATCCGGTTTTATCCAGTTTAAACTGGTTCTATCTGGTTCTATCCTGTTTAAACCGGTTTGAACCGGTTCAATCCGGTTTTATCCGGTTTAAACCGGTTCAATCTGGTTTGATCCGGTTTAAACCAGTTTGAACCGTTTCAATCTGGTTTTATCCGGTTTAAACCGGTTTAAGCAGGTTCAATCCGGTTTTATCCGGTTTAAAACCGGTTCAATCTGGTTTTATACGGTTTAAACCGGTTTTATCCGGTTTAGACCAGTTTAAACCAGTTCAATCCGGTTTTAATCGGATTTAACCGGTTCAATCTGGTTTTATCCGGTTTAAACCGCTTTAAAATGGTTTAATCCGGTTTTATCCGGTTTAAACCAGTTTGAACCGTTTCAATCCGGTTTTATCCGGTTTAAACCTGTTTAAACCGGTGCAATCCGGTTTTATCTCGTTTAAACCGTTTCTATCCGGTTCTATCCTGTTTAAATCGGTTTAAACCGGTTCTATCCTGTTCTATCCTGTTTTAACCGGTTAAACCAGTTCAATCCGGTTTTATCCAGTTTAAACCGGTTCTATTCCTTTCCATCTGGTTTAAAAGGGTTTAAACTGGTTCAATCCGGTTTTATACCTTTTAAACCAGTTCAATCTGATTTTATCCGGTTTAAACTGGTTCAATTTGGTTTTATCCGGTTTAAACGGGTTTGAACCGGTTCAATCTGGTTTTATCCGGTTTAAACCGTTTTAAACCGGGTCAATCCGGTTTTATCCGGTTTAAACCTCTTCAATCCGGTTTTCTCCAGTTTAAACCAGTTTAAACAGGTTCAATCCGGTTTTATCCAGTTTAAACCGGTTCTCTCCGGTCCTATCCGGTTGAAACCGGTTTAAATCGGTTCAATCCGGTTTTATCCGGTTTAAACCAGTTCAATCCGGTTTTATCCGCTTTAAACCGGTTTAAACCGGTTCAATCCGGTTTTATCCGTTTTAAACCGTTTCTATCCGGTTCTATCCGGTTTAAACCGGTTCTATCCGGTTCTATCTGGTGTAAGCCGGTTTAAACCGGTTCAATCCAGTTTTATCCGGTTTAAACCGGATCAATCCGTTTTTATCCGGTTTAAACCGGTTTAAACTGGTTCAATCCGGTTTTATCCGGTTTAAACCGATCGGTTTAAACCGGTTTAAACCGCTTCAATCCAGTTTTATCCGATTTAAACTGGTTTAAACCGGTTCAATCGGTTTTTATCTGTTTTAAACCGGATTAAACCAGTTCTATCCGGTTTTATCCAGTTTAAACCGGTTCAATCCTTTTTTTCCTGTTTAAACCGGTTTAAACCAGTTCATTCCGGTTTTATCCGGTTTAAGCCGGTTCAATCCGGTTTAAACCGTTTCAATCTGGTTTTATCCGGTTTAAACCGGTTCTATCCGGTTCTATCCGGTTTGAACAGGTTCAATCCGGTTTTATCCGGTTTAAACCGGTTTAAGCAGGTTCAATCCGGTTTTATCCAGTTTAAACCGGTTCTATCCGGTTCTATCCGGTTGAAACCAGTTTAAGCCGGTTCAATCCGGTTTTATCCGGTTTAAACCGATCGGTTTAAACCGGTTTAAACCGCTTCAATCCAGTTTTATCCGATTTAAACTGGTTTAAACCGGTTCAATCGGTTTTTATCTGTTTTAAACCGGATTAAACCAGTTCTATCCGGTTTTATCCAGTTTAAACCGGTTCAATCCTTTTTTTCCTGTTTAAACCGGTTTAAACCAGTTCATTCCGGTTTTATCCGGTTTAAGCCGGTTCAATCCGGTTTAAACCGTTTCAATCTGGTTTTATCCGGTTTAAACCGGTTCTATCCGGTTCTATCCGGTTTGAACAGGTTCAATCCGGTTTTATCCGGTTTAAACCGGTTTAAGCAGGTTCAATCCGGTTTTATCCAGTTTAAACCGGTTCTATCCGGTTCTATCCGGTTGAAACCAGTTTAAGCCGGTTCAATCCGGTTTTATCCGGTTTAAACAGGTTCAATCCAGTTTTATCCGGTTTAAACCGGTTCATTTCGGTTTTATCCGTTTAAAACCGGTTTGAAACGGTTCAATCCGGTTTTATCCGGTTTAAACCGGTTCATTCCGGTTTTATCCGTTTAAAACCGGTTTGAAACGGTTCAATCCGGTTTTATCCGGTTTAAACCGGTTTGAACCGGTTCAATCCGGTTTTATGTGGTTTAAACCGGTTCAATCTGGTTTTATCCGGTTTAAACCGGTTTTATCCGGTTTAGACCGGTTTAAACCAGTTCAATCCGGTTTTAATCGGCTTAAACTGGTTCAATCTGGTTTTATCCGGTTTAAAGCGCTTTAAAACGGTTTAATCCGGTTTTATCCGGTTTAAACCAGTTTGAACCGGTTCAATCCGGTTTTATCTCGTTTAGACCGGTTCTATCCGGTTCTATTCTTTTTAAATCGGATTAAACTTGTTCTATCCTGTTCTATCCTGTTTTAACTGGATTAAACCAGTTCAATCCGGTTTTATCCGGTTTAAACCGGTTCTATCCGTTTCCATCTGGTTTAAACGGGTTTCAACTGCTTCAGTCCGATTTATCCGTTTTAAACCGGTTCAATCTGATTTTATCCGGTTTAAACTGTTTCAATTTGGTTTTATCCGGTTTGAAACGGTTCAATCCGGTTTTCTCCAGTTTAAACCGGTTTAGACTGGTTCAATCCGGTTTTATCCAGTTTAAACCGGTTCTATCCGGTTGAAACCGGTTTAAACCGGTTCAGTCCGGTTTTATCCGGTTTAAACGGGTTTCAACTGGTTCTGTCCGGTTTAAACCGGTTTGAGCCGGTTCATCCCGGTTTTATCCGGTTTAAACCTGATACCGGTTTAAACCGGTTCTATCCAGTTTAAACAGGTTTAAGCCGGTTCAATCCGGTTTTATCCAGTTTAAACCGGTTCATTCCGTTTTTTCCGGTTTAAACCGGTTTAAACCAGTTCATTCCGGTTTTATCCGGTTTAAGCCGGTTCAATCCGGTTTAAACCGTTTCAATCTGGTTTTATCCGGTTTGAACCGGTTTAAACCGCTTCAATCCGGTTTTATCCGGTTTAAACCGGTTCTATCCGGTTCTATCCGGTTGAAACCGGTTTAATACAGTTCAATCCGGTTTGAACCGATTTAAACCGGTTCAATGTGGTTTTATCCGGTTTAAACCGGTTTTAACCGATTCATTCCGGTTTATCCAGTATAAACTGGTTTAATCCGTTTCAATCCAGTTTTATCTGCTTTAAACCGATTTAAACCGGTTCAGTCCGGTTTTATCCAGTTTAAACCGGTTATATCCGGTTTAAACCGGTATAAACCAGTTCAGTCCGGTTTTATCCTGTTTAAACCGGTTTAAACCGGATCAATCCGGTTTTATCCGGCTTCAACCGGTTTTACCCAGTTCTATACGGTTTAAACCGGTTTAAACCTGTTCAATCCGATTTCATCCGGTTTAAACCAATTCAACCCAGTTTTATCCGGTTTAAACCGGTTTAAGCTGGTTCAATCCGGTATTATCCGGTTTAAACCGGTTCAATCTTGTTTTCTCCGGCTTAAACCGGTTGAAACCAGTTCAATCCGGTTTTGTCCGGTTTAGACCAGTTCAATCCGGTTTTATGCGGTTTAAACCGGTTCTATGCTGTTTATACCAGTTTAAGCCTGTTCAATCGGGTTTTTTCCAGTTTAGACCTGTTTAAGCTGGTTCATTCCGGTTTTATCCAGCTTAAACCGGTTTAAACCCTTTCAATCCGTTTTTATCCAGTTTCAACCGGTTTACACCGGTTCAATCCGGTTTTATCCGATTTATACCGTTTCTATCCGGTTCTATCCGTTTTAAACCGGTTTAAACCAGTTCATTCCAGTTTTATCCGGTTTCAACCGGTTTGAACCGGGTCAATCCGGTTTTATGCGGTTTAAACCGGTTTAAGCCTGTTCAATCGGGTTTTATCCGGTTTAGACCTGTTTAAGCCGGTTCATTCCAGTTTTATCCAGTTTAAACCAGTTTAAACCCTTTCAATCCGTTTTTATCCGGTTTCAACCGGTTTACACCAGTTCAATCCGGTTTTATCCGGTTTAAACCATTTCTATCCGGTTCTATCCGTTTTAAACCGGTTTAAACCAGTTCATTCCGGTTTTATCCGGTTTAAACCGGTTTGAACAGGTTCAATCCGGTTTTATCCGGTTTAAACCGGTTTAAGCCGGTTCAATCCGTTTTTATCCGGTTTAAACCGGTTTAAGCCGGTTCAATCCGGATTTATCCGGTTTAAACCGGTTTAAGCCGGTTCAATCCGGTTTAATCCAGTTTAAACCGGTTCTATCCGGTTCTATCCGGTTGAAACCAGTTTAAACCGGTTCAAACCGGTTTTATCTGGTTTAAACCGGTTCAATCTGGTTTTATCCGGCTTAAACTGGTTCAATTTGGTTTTATCCGGTTTAAACCGTTTTTATCCGGTTTAAACCGTTTTAAACCAGTTCAATCCGTTTTTATCCAGTTTAAACCGCTTGAAACCGGGTCAATCCGGTTTTATCCGATTTAAACCGGTTTAACCCGGTTCTATCCCGTTTTATCCGGTTTAAACCAGTTTAAACCGTTTCAATCCGTTTTTATCCGATTTAAGCCGGTTTAAAACGGTTCAATCCGGTTTTATCTGGTTTAAACGGGTTTAAACCGGTTCAATCCGGTTTTATGCAGTTTAAACCGGTTCTATCCTGTTTAAACCGGTTTAAACCGGTTCAATATGGTTTTATCCGGTTTAAACCGGTTCTATCCGGTTTTATCCGGTTTTAGACCGGTTCAATCTGGTTTTATCCGGTTTAAACCACTTTAAACTGGTTCAATCTGATTTTATCTGGTTTAAACCTATTCTATCCGGTTTAAACCGGTTTGAACCGGTTCAATCTGGTTTTATCCGGTTTAAACCACTTTAAACTGGTTCAATCTGATTTTATCCGGTTTAAACCTCTTCTATCTGGTTTAAACCAGTTTGAACCGGTTCAATCCGTTTTTATCCGGTTTAAACCTGTTCAAACAGTTTTTATCCGGTTTCAACCTATTCAATCCGGTTTTATCCGGTTTAAACCAGTTCTATCCGTTTCTATCCGGTTAAAACCGGTTCTATCCGATTCTATCCAGTTTAAACCAGTTCAATCCGTTTTTATCCGGTTTAAACCTGTTCAATCTGTTTTTATCCTGTTTAAACCGGTTCTATCCGGTTTTATCCGGATTAAACCGGTTTAGCCCTGTTCTATCCGGATTAAACCGTTTTAAACCGGTTCAATCCCATTTTATCCGGTTTAAACCGGTTCAATCCAGTTTTATCCGGTTTAAAACCGGTTCAATCTGGTTTTATCGGTTTAAACCGGTTTAAACCGGATCAATCCGGTTCTTTCCGATTTAAACCGGGTTAACCCAGTTCTATCCGGTTTTATCTGGTTTAAATCAGTTTAAAGGGCTTCTATCCGTCTTTATCCGATTTTAGCCGGTTTGAACCGGTTCAATCCGGTTTTATCCGGTTTAAACCGGTTCAATCTGGATTGATCCGGTTTAAACCAGTTTGAACCGGTTCAATCTGCTTTTATCCGGTTTAAACCGGTTTACGCCGGTTCAATCCGGTTTTATCCAGTTTAAACCGGTTCTATCCGGTTGTAACCAGTTTAAAACGGTTCAATCCAGTTTTATCCGGTTTAAACCGGTTCAATCCGGTTTTATCCGGTTTAAAACCGGTTCAATCTGGTTTTATCGGTTTAAACCGGTTTTATCCGGTTTAGACCAGTTTAAACCAGTTCAATCCGGTTTTAATCGGATTTAACTGGTTCAATCTGGTTTTATCCGGTTTAAACCGCTTTAAAATGGTTTAATCCGGTTTTATCTCGTTTAAACCGTTTCTATCCGGTTCTATCCGTTTTAAACCGGTTTAAACCAGTTCATTCCGGTTTTATCCGGTTTAAACCGGTTTGAACCGATTCAATCCGGTTTTATCCGGTTTAAACCGGTTTAAGCTGGTTCAATCCGGTTTTATCCGGTTTAAACCGGTTTAAGCCGGTTCAATCCGGTTTAATCCAGTTTAAACCGGTTCTATCCGGGTCTATCCGGTTGAAACCAGTTTAAACCGGTTCAAACCGGTTTTATCTGGTTTAAACCGGTTCAATCTGGTTTTATCCGGTTTAAACAGGTTCTTTCCGGTTCTATCCTGTTTAAACCGGTTCTATACGGTTCTATTTGGTTTAAACTGGTTCAATCCGGTTTTATCTGGTTTAAACCGGTTCAATCTGGTTTTATCCGGTTTAAACTGGTTCAATTTGATTTTATCCGGTTTAAACCGTTTTTATCCGGTTTAAACCGGTTTAAACCATTTCAATCCGTTTTTATCCAGTTTAAACCGCTTGAAACCGGGTCAATCCGGTTTTATCCGATTTAAACCAGTTTAACCCGTTTCTATCCGGTTTTCTCCGTTTAAACCAGTTTAAACCGTTTCAATCCGTTTTTATCCGATTTAAGCCGGTTTAAAACGGTTCAATCCGGTTTTATCTGGTTTAAACGGGTTTAAACCGGTTCAATCCAGTTTAAACCGGTTTAAACCGGTTCAATATGGTTTTATCCGGTTTAAACCGGTTTAAGCCGGTTCAATCCGGTTTTATCCAGTTTAAACCGGTTCTATCTGGTTGAAACCAGTTTAAACCGGTTCAATCCAGTTTTATCCGGTTTAAACCGGTTCAATCCAGTTTTATCCGGTTTAAAACCGGTTCAATCTGGTTTTATCGGTTTAAACCGGTTTTATCCGGTTTAGACCAGTTTAAACCAGTTCAATCCGGTTTTAATCGGATTTAACCGGTTCAATCTGGTTTTATCCGGTTTAAACAGCTTTAAAATGGTTTAATCCGGTTTTATCCGGTTTAAACCAGTTTGAACCGTTTCAATCCAGTTTTATCCGGTTTAAACCAGTTTAAACCGGTGCAATCCGGTTTTATCTCGTTTAAACCGTTTCTATCCGGTTCTATCCTGTTTAAATCGGTTTAAACCGGTTCTATCCTGTCCTATCCTGTTTTAACCGGTTAAACCAGTTCAATCCGGTTTTATCCAGTTTAAACCGGTTCTATTCCTTTCCATCTGGTTTAAAAGGGTTTAAACTGGTTCAATCCGGTTTTATACGTTTTAAACCAGTTCAATCTGATTTTATCCGGTTTAAACTGGTTCAATTTGGTTTTATCCGGTTTAAACGGGTTTGAACCGGTTCAATCCGGTTTTATCCGGTTTAAACCGGTTTAAACCGGGTCAATCCGGTTTTATCCGGTTTAAACCTCTTCAATCCGGTTTTCTCCAGTTTAAACCAGTTTAAACAGGTTCAATCCGGTTTTATCCAGTTTAAACCGGTTCTATCCGGTTCTATCCGGTTGAAACCGGTTTAAACCGGTTCAATCCGGTTTTATCCGGTTTAAACCAGTTCAATCCGGTTTTATCCGCTTTAAACCAGTTTAAACCGGTTCAATCCGATTTTATCCGTTTTAAACCGGTTCTATCCGGTTCTATCCGGTTTAAACCGGTTCTATCCGGTTCTATCTGGTGTAAGCCGGTTTAATCCGGTTCAATCTGGTTTTATCCGGTTTAAACCGGTTTAAACTGGTTCAATCCGGTTTTATCCGGTTTAAACCAGTTGGTTTAAACCGGTTTAAACCGCTTCAATCCGTTTTTATCCGATTTAAACCGGTTTAAACCGGTTCAATCCGGTTTTATCCGGTTTAAACCGGTTCAATCCTTTTTTTCCTGTTTAAACCGGTTTAAACCAGTTCATTCCGGTTTTATCCGGTTTAAACCGGTTCTATCCGGTTCTATCCGGTTTGCACCGGTTCAATCCGGTTCTATCCGGTTGAAACCAGTTTAAACCGGTTCAATCCGGTTTTATCCGGTTTAAACCGGTTCAATCCAGTTTTATCCGGTTTAAACCGGTCCATTCCGGTTTTATCCGGTTAAAACCGGTTTGAAACGGTTCAATCCGGTTTTATCCAGTTTAAACCGGTTCATTCCGGTTTTATGCAGTTTAAACCGGTTCTATCCTGTTTAAACCGGTTTAAACCGGTTCAATATGGTTTTATCCGGTTTAAACCGGTTCTATCCGGTTTTATCCGGTTTTAGACCGGTTCAATCTGGTTTTATCCGGTTTAAACCACTTTAAACTGGTTCAATCCGGTTTTATCTGTTTTAAACCTGTTCTATCCGGTTTAAACCGGTTTGAACCGGTTCAATCTGGTTTTATCCGGTTTAAACCACTTTAAACTGGTTCAATCTGGTTTTATCCGGTTTAAACCTGTTCTATCTGGTTTAAACCGGTTTGAACCGGTTCAATCCGGTTTTATCCGGTTTAAACCGGTTTAAACCGTTTCAATCCGTTTTTATCCGGTTTAAACCTGTTCAAACAGTTTTTATCCGGTTTCAACCTATTCAATCCGGTTTTATCCGGTTTAAACCGGTTCAATCCCGTTTTATCCGGTTTAAACCGGTTTAAACCGTTTCAATCCGTTTCTATCCGGTTAAAACCAGTTCAATCCGTTTTTATCCGGTTTAAACCTGTTCAATCTGGTTTTATCCGGTTTAAACCGGTTCTATCCGGTTTTATCCGGATTAAACCGGTTTAGCCCTGTTCTATCCAGATTAAACCGGTTTAAACCGGTTCCATCCCATTTTATCCGGTTTAAACCGGTTGAATCCGGTTTTATCCGGTTTAAACCGGTTTAAGCCGGTTCAATCTGGTTTTATCCTGTTTAAACCGGTTTAAGCCGGTTCAATCCGGTTTTATCCAGTTTAAACCGGTTCTATCTGGTTGAAACCAGTTTAAACCGGTTCAATCCAGTTTTATCCGGTTTAAACCGGTTCAATCCGGTTTTATCCGGTTTAAAACCGGTTCAATCTGGTTTTATCGGTTTAAACCGGTTTTATCCAGTTTAGACCAGTTTAAACCAGTTCAATCCGGTTTTAATCGGATTTAACCGGTTCAATCTGGTTTTATCCGGTTTAAACCGCTTTAAAATGGTTTAATCCGGTTTTATCCGGTTTAAACCAGTTTGAACCGTTTCAATCCGGTTTTATCCGGTTTAAACCAGTTTAAACCGGTGCAATCCAGTTTTATCTCGTTTAAACCGTTTCTATCCGGTTCTATCCTGTTTAAATCGGTTTAAACCGGTTCTATCCTGTTCTATCCTGTTTTAACCGGTTAAACCAGTTCAATCCGGTTTTATCCAGTTTAAACCGGTTCTATTCGTTTCCATCTGGTTTAAAAGGGTTTAAACTGGTTCAATCCGGTTTTATACATTTTAAACCAGTTCAATCTGATTTTATCCGGTTTAAACTGGTTCAATTTGGTTTTATCCGGTTTAAACGGGTTTGAACCGGTTCAATCCGGTTTTATCCGGTTTAAACCGGTTTAAACCGGGTCAATCCGGTTTTATCCGGTTTAAACCGGATCAATCCGTTTTTATCCGGTTTAAACCGGTTTAAACCAGTTCATTCCGGTTTTATCCGGTTTCAACCGGTTTGAACCGGTTCAATCCGGTTTTATGCGGTTTAAACCGGTTTAAGCCTGTTCAATCGGGTTTTATCCGGTTTAGACCTGTTTAAGCCGGTTCATTCCAGTTTTATCCAGTTTAAACCAGTTTAAACCCTTTCAATCCGTTTTTATCCGGTTTCAACTGGTTTACACCAGTTCAATCCGGTTTTATCCGGATTAAACCATTTCTATCCGGTTCTACCCATTTTAAACCGGTTTAAACCAGTTCATAACGGTTTTATCCGGTTTAAACCGGTTTGAACAGGTTCAATCCGGATTTATCCGGTTTAAACCGGTTTAAGCCGGTTCAATCCGGTTTAATCCAGTTTAAACCGGTTCTATCCGGTTCTATCCGGTTGAAACCAGTTTAAACCGGTTCAAACCGGTTTTATCTGGTTTAAACCGGTTCAATCTGGTTTTATCCGGCTTAAACTGGTTCAATTTGGTTTTATCCGGTTTAAACCGTTTTTATCCGGTTTAAACCGTTTTAAACCAGTTCAATCCGTTTTTATCCAGTTTAAACCGCTTGAAACCGGGTCAATCCGGTTTTATCCGATTTAAACCGGTTTAACCCGGTTCTATCCGGTTTTATCCGGTTTAAACCAGTTTAAACCGTTTCAATCCGTTTTTATCCGATTTAAGCCGGTTTAAAACGGTTCAATCCGGTTTTATCTGGTTTAAACGGGTTTAAACCGGTTCAATCCGGTTTTATGCAGTTTAAACCGGTTCTATCCTGTTTAAACCGGTTTAAACCGGGTCAATATGGTTTTATCCGTTTTAAACCGGTTCTATCCGGTTTTATCCGGTTTTAGACCGGTTCAATCTGGTTTTATCCGGTTTAAACCACTTTAAACTGGTTCAATCTGATTTTATCTGGTTTAAACCTGTTCTATCCGGTTTAAACCGGTTTGAACCGGTTCAATCTGGTTTTATCCGTTTTAAACCACTTTAAACTGGTTCAATCTGATTTTATCCGGTTTAAACCTCTTCTATCTGGTTTAAACCAGTTTGAACCGTTTCAATCCGGTTTTATCTGGTTTAAACCGGTTTAAACCGGTTCAATCCGTTTTTATCCGGTTTAAACCTGTTCAAACAGTTTTTATCCGGTTTCAACCTATTCAATCCGGTTTTATCCGGTTTAAACCAGTTCTATCCGTTTCTATCCGGTTAAAACCGGTTCTATCCGATTCTATCCAGTTTAAACCAGTTCAATCCGTTTTTATCCGGTTTAAACCTGTTCAAACTGTTTTTATCCTGTTTAAACCGGTTCTATCCGGTTTTATCCGGATTAAACCGGTTTAGCCCTGTTCTATCCGGATTAAACCGGTTTAAACCAGTTCAATCCCATTTTAACCGGTTTAAACCGGTTCAATCCGGTTTTATCAGGTTTAAACCGGTTCAATTTGGTTTTATCAAGTTTAATCCGGTATTATCCGGTTTAAAACGGTTTAAACCAGTTCAATCCGTTTTTATCCGGTTTAAACCGGTTTAAACCGGATCAATCCGGTTTTATCCGATTTAAACCGGGTTAACCCAGTTCTATCCGGTTTTATCTGGTTTAAATCAGTTTAAAGGGCTTCTATCCGTTTTTATCCGATTTTAGCCGGTTTGAACCGGTTCAATCCGGTTTTATCCGGTTTAAACCGGTTCAATCTGGTTTGATCCGGTTTAAACCAGTTTGAACCGGTTCAATCTGGTTTTATCCGGTTTAAACCGGTTTAAGCCGGTTCAATCCGGTTTTATCCAGTTTAAACCAGTTCTATCCGGTTGAAACCAGTTTAAACCGGTTCAATCCAGTTTTATCCGGTTTAAACCGGTTCAATCCGGTTTTATCCGGTTTAAAACCGGTTCAATCTGGTTTTATCGGTTTAAACCGGTTTTATTCGGTTTAGACCAGTTTAAACCAGTTCAATCCGGTTTTAATCGGATTTAACCAGTTCAATCTGGTTTTATCCGGTTTAAACCGCTTTAAAATGGTTTAATCCGGTTTTATCCGGTTTAAACCAGTTTGAACCGTTTCAATCCGGTTTTATCCGGTTTAAACCAGTTTAAACCGGTGCAATCCGGTTTTATCTCGTTTAAACCGTTTCTATCCGGTTCTATCCGTTTTAAACCGGTTTAAACCAGTTCATTCCGGTTTTATCCGGTTTAAACCGGTTTGAACCGATTCAATCCGGTTTTATCCGGTTTAAACCGGTTTAAGCTGGTTCAATCCGGTTTTATCCGGTTTAAACCGGTTTAAGCCGGTTCAATCCGGTTTAATCCAGTTTAAACCGGTTCTATCCGGTTCTATCCGGTTGAAACCAGTTTAAACCGATTCAAACCGGTTTTATCTGGTTTAAACCGGTTCAATCTGGTTTTATCCGGTTTAAACAGGTTCTTTCCGGTTCTATCCAGTTTAAACCGGTTCTATACGGTTCTATTTGGTTTAAACTGGTTCAATCCAGTTTTATCTGGTTTAAACCGGTTCAATCTGGTTTTATCCGGTTTAAACTGGTTCAATTTGGTTTTATCCGGTTTAAACCGTTTTTATCCGGTTTAAACCAGTTTAAACCAGTTCAATCCGTTTTTATCCAGTTTAAACCGCTTGAAACCGGGTCAATCCGGTTTTATCCGATTTAAACCGGTTTAACCCGTTTCTATCCGGTTTTATCCGGTTTAAACCAGTTTAAAACGTTTCAATCCGTTTTTATCCGATTTAAGCCGGTTTAAAACGGTTCAATCCGGTTTTATCTGGTTTAAATGGGTTTAAACCGGTTCAATCCGGTTTTATGCAGTTTAAACCGGTTCTATCCTGTTTAAACCGGTTTAAACCGGTTCAATATGGTTTTATCCGGTTTAAACCGGTTCTATCCGGTTTTATCCGGTTTTAGACCGGTTCAATCTGGTTTTATCCGGTTTAAACCACTTTAAACGGGTTCAATCCGTTTTTATCTGGTTTAAACCTGTTCTATCCGGTTGAAACCGGTTTGAACCGGTTCAATCTGGTTTTATCCGGTTTAAACCACTTTAAACTGGTTCAATCTGATTTTATCCGGTTTAAACCTGTTCTATCTGGTTTAAACCGGTTTGAACCGGTTCAATCCGGTTTTATCCGTTTTAAACCGGTTAAACCGGTTCAATACGTTTTTATCTGGTTTAAACCTGTTCAAACAGTTTTTATCCGGTTTAAACCTGTTCAATCTGGTTTTATCCGTTTTACACCGGTTCTATCCGGTTCTATTCGGTTGAAACCGGTTTAAACCGGTTCAATCCGGTTTTATCCGGTTTAAACCGGTTCAATCCGGTTTTATCCGCTTTAAACCGGTTTAAACCGGTTCAATCCGGTTTTATCCGTTTTAAACCGGTTCTGTCCGGTTCTATCCGGTTTAAACCGGTTCTATCCGGTTCTATCTGGTTTAAGCCGGTTTAAACCGGTTCAATCCGGTTTTATCCGGTTTAAACCGGATCAATCCGTTTTTATCCGGTTTAAACCGGTTTAAACTGGTTCAATCCGGTTTTATCCGGTTTAAACCGGTCGGTTTAAACCGGTTTAAACCGCTTCAATCCGGTTTTATCCAATTTAAACCGGTTTAAACCGGTTCAATCGGTTTTTATCTGTTTTAAACCGGATTAAACCAGTTCTATCCGGTTTTATCCCGTTTAAACCGGTTCAATCCTTTTTTTCCTGTTTAAACCGGTTTAAGCCGGTTCAATCCGGTTTTATCCAGTTTAAACCGGTTCTATCCGGTTGAAACCAGTTTAAACCGGTTCAATCCAGTTTTATCCGGTTTAAACCGGTTCAATCCGGTTTTATCAGGTTTAAAACCTGTTCAATCTGGTTTTATCGGTTTAAACCGGTTTTATCCGGTTTAGACCAGTTTAAACCAGTTCAATCCGGTTTTAATCGGATTTAACCGGTTCAATCTGGTTTTATCCGGTTTAAACCGCTTTAAAATGGTTTAATCCGGTTTTATCCGGTTTAAACCAGTTTGAACCGTTTCAATCCGGTTTTATCCGGTTTAAACCAGTTTAAACCGTTGCAATCCGGTTTTATCTCGTTTAAACCGTTTCTATCCGGTTCTATCCTGTTTAAATCGGTTTAAACCGGTTCTATCCTGTTCTATCCTGTTTTAACCGGTTAAACCATTTCAATCCGGTTTTATCCAGTTTAAACCGGTTCTATTCGTTTCCATCTGGTTTAAAAGGGTTTAAACTGGTTCAATCCGGTTTTATACGTATTAAACCAGTTCAATCTGATTTTATCCGGTTTAAACTGGTTCAATTTGGTTTTATCCGTTTTAAACGGGTTTGAACCGGTTCAATCCGGTTTTATCTGGTTTAAACCGGTTTAAACCGGGTCAATCCGGTTTTATCCAGTTTAAACCTCTTCAATCCGGTTTTCTCCAGTTTAAACCAGTTTAAACAGGTTCAATCCGGTTTTATCCAGTTTAAACCGGTTCTATCCGGTTCTATCCGGTTGAAACCGGTTTAAACCGGTTCAATCCGGTTTTATCCGGTTTAAACCAGTTCAATCCGGTTTTATCCGTTTTAAACCGGTTGTATCCGGTTCTATCCGGTTTAAACCGGTTCTATCCGGTTCTATCTGGTGTAAGCCGGTTTAAACCGGTTCAATCCGGTTTTATCCGGTTTAAACCGGATCAATCCGTTTTTATCCGGTTTAAACCGGTTTAAACTGGTTCAATCCGGTTTTATCCGGTTTAAACCGATCGGTTTAAACCGGTTTAAACCGCTTCAATCCGGTTTTATCTGGTTTAAACCGGTTCTATCCGGTTCTATCCGGTTGAAACCAGTTTAATACGGTTCAATCCGGTTTGATCCGGTTTAAACCGGTTCAATCTGGTTTTATCCGGTTTAAACCGCTTTAAAATGGTTTAATCCGGTTTTATCCGGTTTAAACCAGTTTGAACCGTTTCAATCCGGTTTTATCCGGTTTAAACCAGTTTAAACCGGTGCAATCCGGTTTTATCTCGTTTAAACCGTTTCTATCCGGTTCTATCCTGTTTAAATCGGTTTAAACCGGTTCTATCCTGTCCTATCCTCTTTTAACCGGTTAAACCAGTTCAATCCGGTTTTATCCAGTTTAAACCGGTTCTATTCCTTTCCATCTGGTTTAAAAGGGTTTAAACTGGTTCAATCCGGTTTTATACGTTTTAAACCAGTTCAATCTGATTTTATCCGGTTTAAACTGGTTCAATTTGGTTTTATCCGGTTTAAACGGGTTTGAACCGGTTCAATCCGGTTTTATCCGGTTTAAACCGGTTTAAACCGGGTCAATCCGGTTTTATCCGGTTTAAACCTCTTCAATCCGGTTTTCTCCAGTTTAAACCAGTTTAAACAGGTTCAATCCGGTTTTATCCAGTTTAAACCGGTTCTGTCCGGTTCTATCCGGTTGAAGCCGGTTTAAACCGGTTCAATCTGGTTTTATCCGGTTTAAACCGGTTCAATCCTGTTTTATCCGGTTTAAGCTGGTTCATTCTGGTTTTATCCGGTTTGAACCGGTTCAATCCGGTTTTATCCGGTTTGAACCGGTTCAATCCGGTTTTATCCGGTTTGAACCGGTTCATTCCGGTTTTATCCGGTTTGAACCGGTTCAATCCGGTTTTATCCGGTTTGAACCGTTTCAATCCGGTTTTATCCGGTTTGAACCGGTTCAATCCGGTTTTATCCAGTTTAAACCGGTTTAAGCTGGTTAAATCCGTTTTTTCCAGTTTAAACCGGTTCTATCCTGGTCTATCCGGTTGAAACCGGGTTAATCCGGTTAAGTCCCGTTTTATCCGGTTTAAACCAGTTTAAGCCGGTTCAATCCGGTTTTTTCCGGTTTAAACTGGTTCAATCTGGTTTTATCCGGTTTAAACCGGTTTGAACCGGTTTAATCCGGTTATATCCGGTTGAAACCGGTTTAAGCCGGTTCAATCCGGTTTTATCCAGTTTAAACCGGTTCTATCCTGTTCTATCCATTTGAAACTGGTTTAAACCGGTACAATCCGGTTTTATCCGGTTTAAACCGTTTCAATCCGGTTTTATCCAGTTTAAACCAGTTCATTCCGGTTTTATTCGGTTTGAACCGATTCTATCCGGTTTTTTCCGTTTTAAACCGCTTTGAACCGGTTCAATCCGGTTTTATCCGGTTTAAAGCGGTTTAAGCCGGGAAAATCCGGTTTTATCCGGTTTGAACCAGTTCAATCCGGTTTTATCCGGTTTGAACCGGTCCAATCCGGTATTATCCGGTTTAAACTGGTTCAATCCTTTTCTATCCGGTTGAAACCGGTTTAAACTGGTTCAATCCGGTTTTATCCGGTTTAAACCGGTTTAAGCCGGTGAAATCCGGTTTTATCCAGTTTAAACCTGTTCTATCCAGTTCTATCCAGTTGAAACCGGTTTACACCGGATCAATCCGGTTTTATCCGGTTTAAAACGGTTCAATCTGGTTTTATCCGGTTTAAACCAGTTTGAACCGGTTCTATCCGTTTTTATCCGGTTTAAACCGGTTTAAGCCAGTTCAATCCGGTTTTATCCAGTTGAAACCGGTTCTGTCCGGTTCTATCCGGTTGAAGCCTGTTTAAACCGGTTCAATCCGGTTTTATCCGGTTTGAACCTGTTCAATCCGGTTTTATCCGGTTTGAACCGTTTCAATCCGGTTTTATCCGGTTTAAACCGGTTCATTCCGGTTTTATCCGGTTTGAACCGGTTCAATCCGGTTTTATCCGGTTTGAACCGTTTCAATCCGGTTTTATCCGGTTTAAACCGGTTTAAGCCGGTAAAATCCGGTTTTATCCAGTTTAAATCGGTTCTATCCGGTTCTATCCAATTGAAACCGGTTTAAACCAGTTCAATCCGGTTTAAACCGGTTTAAGCCGGTTCAATCCGGTTTTATACGGTTTAAAACGGTTCAATCTGGTTTTATCCGGTTTAAACCGTTTTGAACTGGTTCAATCCAGTTTTATCTGATTTAAACCGTTTTAAGCTGGTTCAATCCGGTTTTATCCATTTTAAACCGGTTCTATAAGGTTCTATCTGGTTGAAACCGGTTTAAACCGGTTCAATCCGGTTTTATCTGGTTTAAACCAGTTCATTCCGGTTTTATCCGGTTTGAACCGGTTCAATCCGGTTTTATCCGGTTTAAACCAGTTCATTCCGGTTTTATCCGGTTTGAACCGCTTCAATCCGGTTTTATCCTGTTTGAACCGGTTCAATCCGGTTTTATCCGGTTTGAACCGCTTCAATCCGCTTTTATGCGGTTTAAACCTGTTTGAATCCGTTCAATCTGGTTTTATCCGGTTTAAACCGGTTTAAGCCGGTTCAATCCGGTTTTATCCATTTTAAGCCGGTTCTATCCGGTTCTATCCGGTTGAAACCGGTTTAAACCGGTTCAATTCGGTTTTATCCGGTTTAAACCAGTTCATTCCGGTTTTATCCGGTTTGAACCGGTTCAATCCGGTTTTATCCGGTTTGAACCGGTTCAATCCGGTTTTATCCAGTTTAAAGCAGTTCATTCCGGTTTTTTCCGGTTTGAACCTGTTCAATCCGGTTTTATCCGGTTTGAACCTGTTCAATCCGGTTTTATCCGGTTTAAACCTGTTTGAACCCCTTCAATCCGGATTTATCCGGTTTAAACCGGTTTAAGCCGGTAAAATCCTGTTTTATCCAGTTTAAACCGGTTCTATCCGGTTCTATCCGATTGATACCGGTTTAAACCGGTTCAATCCGGTTTTATCCGGTTTAAACCGGTTTAAGCCGGTTCAATCCGGTTTTATCCGGTTTAAGCCGGTTCAATCTAGTTTTATCTGGTTTGAACCGATTCAATCCGGTTTTATCCAGTGTGAACCGGTCCAATCCTGTATTATCCGGTTTAAACCGGTTCAATCCGGTTTTATCCTGTTTAAGCCGGTTCAATCCGGTTGTATCCGGTTTAAAATGGTTTGAACCGGTTCAATCCGGTTTTATCCGGTTAAAACTTTTGAAGCCGGTAAAATCCGGTTTTATCCAGTTTAAACTGGTTCTATCCGGTTCTATCTGGTTGAAACTGGTTTAAACCGTTTCAATCCGGTTTTATCCGGTAGAAACCGGTTTAAGCCGGTTGAATCCGGTTTTATCCGGTTTAAACCGGTTCAATCTGGTTTTATCCGGTTTAAACCGGTTTGAACCGGTTCAATCCAGTTTTATCCGGTTTAAACGGGTTTAAGGCGCTTCAATCCGGTTTTATCCAGTTTAAACCAGTTCTATCCCGTTTTATCCGGTTGAAACAGGTTTAAACCGGTTCAATCCGGTTTTATCCGGTTTAAACCGGTTCAATCCGGTTTTATCCGTTTTAAACCGGTTCATTCCGGTTTTATCCGATTTGAACCGGTTCAATCCGGTTTTATCCGGTTTGAACCGGTTCAATCCGGTTTTATCCGGTTTAAACCGGTTCAATCCGGTTTTATCCGGTTTAAACCGGTTCATTCCGGTTTTATCCGGTTTTATCCGGTTTAAAACTGTTTGAACCCGTTCAGTCCGGTTATATCCGGTTTAAACTGGTTTAAGCCGGTTAAATCCGGTTTTATCCAGTTAAAATCGTTTCTATCCGGTTCTATTCATTTGAAACCGGTTTAAACCGGTTCAATCCGGTTTTATCCGGATTAAACCGGTTTAAGCCGGTTCAATCCGGTTTTATCCGGTTTAAACCGGTTCAATCTGGTTTTATCCGGTTTAAACCGGTTTGAACTGGTTCAATCCGATTTTATCTGGTTTAAACCGTATTAAGCCGGTTCAATCTGGTTTTATCCATTTTAAACCGGTTCTATCCGGTTCAATCCGGTTTTATCCGGTTTAAACCGGTTCAATCCGGTTTTATCCGGTTTGAAACGGTTCATTCCGGTTTTATCCGGTTTGAACCGGTTCAATCCGGTTTTATCCGGTTTGAACTGGTTCAATCCGGTTTTATCCGGTTTAAACCAGTTCATTCCGGTTTTATCCGGTTTGAACCGGTTCAATCCGGTTTTATCTGGTTTAAACCAGTTCATTCCGGTTTTATCCGGTTTGAACCGCTTCAATCCGGTTTTATCCGGTTTGAACAGGTTCAATCCGGTTTTATCCGGTTTGAACCGCTTCAATCCGGTTTTATCCGGTTTAAACCTGTTTGAACCCGTTCAATCTGGTTTTATCCATTTTAAACCGGTTCTATCCGGTTCTATCCGGTTGAAACCGGTTTAAACCGGTTCAATCCGGTTTTATCCGGTTTAAACCAGTTCATTCCTGTTTTATCCGTTTTGAACCGGTTCAATCCGGTTTTATCCGGTTTGAACTGGTTCAATCCGGTTTTATCCGGTTTAAAGCAGTTCATTCCGGTTTTATCCGGTTTGAACCTGTTCAATCCGGTTTTATCCGGTTTGAACCGGTTCAATCCGGTTTTATCCGGTTTAAACCTGTTTGAACCCATTCAATCCGGTTTTATCCGGTTTAAATCGGTTTAAGCCGGTAAAATCCGGTTTTATCCAGTTTAAACCGGTTCTATCCGGTTCTATCCGATTGATACCGGTTTAAACCGGTTCAATCCGGTTTTATCCGGTTTAAACCGGTTTAAGCCGGTTCAATCCGGTTTTATCCGGTTTAAACCGGTTCAATCTGGTTTTATCTGGTTTGAACCGATTCAATCCGGTTTTATCCGGTGTGAACCGTTTCAATCCGTTTTTATCCGGTTTAAACCTTTTGAAGCCGGTAAAATCCAGTTTTATCCAGTTTAAACTGGTTCTATCCGGTTCTATCTGGTTGAAACTGGTTTAAACCGTTTCAATCCGGTTTTATCCGGTAGAAACCGGTTTAAGCCGGTTGAATCCGGTTTTATCCGTTTTAAACCGGTTCAATCTGGTTTTATCCGGTTTAAACTGGTTTGAACCGGTTCAATCCAGTTTTATCCGGTTTAAACGGGTTTAAGGCGCTTCAATCCGGTTTTGTCCAGTTTAAACCAGTTCTATCCAGTTTTATCTGGTTGAAACAGGTTTAAACCGGTTCAATCCAGTTTTTTCTGGTTTAAACCAGTTCATTCCGGTTTTATCCGGTTTGTACCACTTCAATCCGGTTTTATCCGGTTTGAACCGGTTCAATCCGGTTTTATCCGGTTTGAACCGCTTCAATCCGCTTTTATCCGGTTTAAACCTGTTTGAACCCGTTCAATCTGGTTTTATCCGGTTTAAACCGGTTTAAGCCGGTTCAATCCGGTTTTATCCATTTTAAACCGGTTCTATCCGGTTCTATCCGGTTGAAACCGGTTTAAACCGGTTCAATTCGGTTTTATCCGGTTTAAACCAGTTCATTCCGGTTTTATCCGGTTTGAACCGGTTCAATCCGGTTTTATCCGGTTTGAACCGGTTCAATCCGGTTTTATCCAGTTTAAAGCAGTTCATTCCGGTTTTATCCGGTTTGAACCTGTTCAATCCGGTTTTATCCGGTTTGAACCTGTTCAATCCGGTTTTATCCGGTTTAAACCTGTTTGAACCCATTCAATCCGGATTTATCCGGTTTAAACCGGTATAAGCCGGTAAAATCCTGTTTTATCCAGTTTAAACCGGTTCTATCCGGTTCTATCCGATTGATACCGGTTTAAACCGGTTCAATCCGGTTTTATCCGGTTTAAACCGGTTTAAGCCGGTTCAATCCGGTTTTATCCGGTTTAAGCCGGATCAATCTGGTTTTATCTGGTTTGAACCGATTCAATCCGGTTTTATCCAGTGTGAACCGGTCCAATCCTGTATTATCCGGTTTAAACCGGTTCAATCCGGTTTTATCCTGTTTAAGCCAGTTCAATCCGGTTGTATCCGGTTTAAAACGGTTTGACCCGGTTCAATCCGGTTTTATCCGGTTAAAACTTGTGAAGCCGGTAAAATCCGGTTTTATCCAGTTAAAACTGGTTCTATCCGGTTCTATCTGGTTGAAACTGGTTTAAACCGTTTCAATCCGGTTTTATCTGGTTTAAACCGGTTTAAGCCGGTGAAATCCGGTTTTATCCAGTTTAAACCTGTTCTATCCGGTTCTATCCAGTTGAAACCGGTTTACACCGGATCAATCCGGTTTTGTCCGGTTTAAAACGGTTCAATCTGGTTTTATCCGGTTTAAACCAGTTTGAACCGGTTCTATCCGTTTTTATCCGGTTTAAACCGGTTTAAGCCGGTTCAATCCGGTTTTATCCAGTTGAAACCGGTTCTGTCCGGTTCTATCCCGTTGAAGCCTGTTTAAACCGGTTCAATCCGGTTTTATCCGGTTTAAACCGGTTCAATCCTGTTTTATCCGGTTTAAGCTGGTTCATTCCGGTTTTACCCGGTTTGAACCGGTTCAATCCGGTTTTATCCGGTTTGAACCGTTTTAATCCGGTTTTATCCGGTTTAAACCGGTTCATTCCGGTTTTATCCGGTTTGAACCGGTTCAATCCGGTTTTATCCGGTTTGAACCGTTTCAATCCGGTTTTATCCGGTTTAAACCGGTTTAAGGTGGTTCAATCCGGTTTTATCCATTTTAAACCGGTTCTATATGGTTCTATCTGGTTGAAACCGGTTTAAACCGGTTTATTCCGGTTTTATCTGGTTTAAACCAGTTCATTCCGGTTTTATCCGGTTTGAACTGGTTCAATCCGGTTTTATCCGGTTTAAACCAGTTCATTCCGGTTTTATCCGGTTTGAACCGCTTCAATCCTGTTTTATCCGGTTTGAACCGCTTCAATCCGCTTTTATCCGGTTTAAACCTGTTTGAACCCGTTCAATCCGGTTTTATATGGTTTAAAACGGTTCAATCTGCTTTTATCCGGTTTAAACCGGTTTGAACTGGTTCAATCCGGTTTTATCCGGTTTAAACCGTTTTAAGCTGGTTCAATCCGGTTTTATCCATTTTAAACCGGTTCTATACGGTTCTATCTGGTTGAAACCGGTTTAAACCGGTTCAATCCGGTTTTATCTGGTTTAAACCAGTTCATTCCGGTTTTATCCGGTTTGAACTGGTTCAATCCGGTTTTATCCGGTTTAAACCAGTTCATTCCGGTTTTATCCGGTTTGAACCGCTTCAATCCTGTTTTATCCGGTTTGAACCGCTTCAATCCGCTTTTATCCGGTTTAAACCTGTTTGAACCCGTTCAATCTGGTTTTATCCGGTTTAAACCGGTTTAAGCCCGTTCAATCCAGTTTTATCCAGTTTAAACTGGTTCTATCCGGTTCTATCTGGTTGAAACTGGTTTAAACCGTTTCAATCCGGTTTTATCCGGTTTAAACCGGTTTAAGCCGGTTCAATCCGGTTTTATCCGGTTTAAGCCGGTTCAATCTGGTTTTATCTGGTTTGAACCGATTCAATCCGGTTTTATCCAGTGTGAACCGGTCCAATCCTGTATTATCCGGTTTAAACCGGTTCAATCCGGTTTTATCCTGTTTAAGCCGGTTCAATCCGGTTTTATCCGGTTTAAACCGGTTTAAGCCGGTTCAATCCGGTTTTATACGGTTTAAAACGGTTCAATCTGGTTTTATCCGGTTTAAACCGGTTTGAACTGGTTCAATCCAGTTTTATCTGATTTAAACCGTTTTAAGCTGGTTCAATCCGGTTTTATCCATTTTAAACCGGTTCTATAAGGTTCTATCTGGTTGAAACCGGTTTAAACCGGTTCAATCCGGTTTTATCTGGTTTAAACCAGTTCATTCCGGTTTTATCCGGTTTGAACCGGTTCAATCCGGTTTTATCCTGTTTGAACCGGTTCAATCCGGTTTTATCCGGTTTGAACCGCTTCAATCCGCTTTTATGCGGTTTAAACCTGTTTGAACCCGTTCAATCTGGTTTTATCCGGTTTAAACCGGTTTAAGCCGGTTCAATCCGGTTTTATCCATTTTAAGCCGGTTCTATCCGGTTCTATCCGGTTGAAACCGGTTTAAACCGGTTCAATTCGGTTTTATCCGGTTTAAACCAGTTCATTCCGGTTTTATCCGGTTTGAACCGGTTCAATCCGGTTTTATCCGGTTTGAACCGGTTCAATCCGGTTTTATCCAGTTTAAAGCAGTTCATTCCGGTTTTTTCCGGTTTGAACCTGTTCAATCCGGTTTTATCCGGTTTGAACCTGTTCAATCCGGTTTTATCCGGTTTAAACCTGTTTGAACCCCTTCAATCCGGATTTATCCGGTTTAAACCGGTTTAAGCCGGTAAAATCCTGTTTTATCCAGTTTAAACCGGTCCTATCCGGTTCTATCCGATTGATACCGGTTTAAACCGGTTCAATCCGGTTTTATCCGGTTTAAACCGGTTTAAGCCGGTTCAATCCGGTTTTATCCGGTTTAAGCCGGTTCAATCTAGTTTTATCTGGTTTGAACCGATTCAATCCGGTTTTATCCAGTGTGAACCGGTCCAATCCTGTATTATCCGGTTTAAACCGGTTCAATCCGGTTTTATCCTGTTTAAGCCGGTTCAATCCGGTTGTATCCGGTTTAAAATGGTTTGAACCGGTTCAATCCGGTTTTATCCGGTTAAAACTTTTGAAGCCGGTAAAATCCGGTTTTATCCAGTTTAAACTGGTTCTATCCGGTTCTATCTGGTTGAAACTGGTTTAAACCGTTTCAATCCGGTTTTATCCGGTAGAAACCGGTTTAAGCCGGTTGAATCCGGTTTTATCCGGTTTAAACCGGTTCAATCTGGTTTTATCCGGTTTAAACCGGTTTGAACCGGTTCAATCCAGTTTTATCCGGTTTAAACGGGTTTAAGGCGCTTCAATCCGGTTTTATCCAGTTTAAACCAGTTCTATCCCGTTTTATCCGGTTGAAACAGGTTTAAACCGGTTCAATCCGGTTTTATCCGGTTTAAACCGGTTCAATCCGGTTTTATCCGTTTTAAACCGGTTCATTCCGGTTTTATCCGATTTGAACCGGTTCAATCCGGTTTTATCCGGTTTGAACCGGTTCAATCCGGTTTTATCCGGTTTAAACCGGTTCAATCCGGTTTTATCCGGTTTAAACCGGTTCATTCCGGTTTTATCCGGTTTTATCCGGTTTAAAACTGTTTGAACCCGTTCAGTCCGGTTATATCCGGTTTAAACTGGTTTAAGCCGGTTAAATCCGGTTTTATCCAGTTAAAATCGTTTCTATCCGGTTCTATTCATTTGAAACCGGTTTAAACCGGTTCAATCCGGTTTTATCCGGTTTAAACCGGTTTAAGCCGGTTCAATCCGGTTTTATCCGGTTTAAACCGGTTCAATCCGGTTTTATCCGGTTTAAAACCGGTTCAATCTGGTTTTATCGGTTTAAACCGGTTTTATCCGGTTTAGACCAGTTTAAACCAGTTCAATCCGGTTTTAATCGGATTTAACCGGTTCAATCTGGTTTTATCCGGTTTAAACCGCTTTAAAATGGTTTAATCCGGTTTTATCCGGTTTAAACCAGTTTGAACCGTTTCAATCCGGTTTTATCCGGTTTAAACCAGTTTAAACCGTTGCAATCCGGTTTTATCTCGTTTAAACCGTTTCTATCCGGTTCTATCCTGTTTAAATCGGTTTAAACCGGTTCTATCCTGTTCTATCCTGTTTTAACCGGTTAAACCATTTCAATCCGGTTTTATCCAGTTTAAACCGGTTCTATTCGTTTCCATCTGGTTTAAAAGGGTTTAAACTGGTTCAATCCGGTTTTATACGTATTAAACCAGTTCAATCTGATTTTATCCGGTTTAAACTGGTTCAATTTGGTTTTATCCGGTTTAAACGGGTTTGAACCGGTTCAATCCGGTTTTATCTGGTTTAAACCGGTTTAAACCGGGTCAATCCGGTTTTATCCAGTTTAAACCTCTTCAATCCGGTTTTCTCCAGTTTAAACCAGTTTAAACAGGTTCAATCCGGTTTTATCCAGTTTAAACCGGTTCTATCCGGTTCTATCCGGTTGAAACCGGTTTAAACCGGTTCAATCCGGTTTTATCCGGTTTAAACCAGTTCAATCCGGTTTTATCCGTTTTAAACCGGTTGTATCCGGTTCTATCCGGTTTAAACCGGTTCTATCCGGTTCTATCTGATGTAAGCCGGTTTAAACCGGTTCAATCCGGTTTTATCCGGTTTAAACCGGATCAATCCGTTTTTATCCGGTTTAAACCGGTTTAAACTGGTTCAATCCGGTTTTATCCGGTTTAAACCGATCGGTTTAAACCGGTTTAAACCGCTTCAATCCGGTTTTATCCGGTTTAAACCGGTTCTATCCGGTTCTATCCGGTTGAAACCAGTTTAATACGGTTCAATCCGGTTTGATCCGGTTTAAACCGGTTCAATCTGGTTTTATCCGGTTTAAACCGGTTTTAACCGATTCAATCCGGTTTATCCAGTTTAAACTGGTTTAATCCGTTTCAATCCGGTTTTATCTGCTTTAAACCGATTTAAACCGGTTCAGTCCGGTTTTATCCAGTTTAAACCGGTTCAATCTGGTTTGATCCGGTTTAAACCGGTTCTATCCGGTTTTATCCGGATTAAACCGGTTTAGCCCTGTTCTATCCAGATTAAACCGGTTTAAACCGGTTCAATCCCATTTTCTCCGGTTTAAACCGGTTCAATCCGGTTTTATCCGGTTTAAACCGGTTTAAGCCGGTTCAATCCGGTTTTATCCGGTTTAAACCGGTTCAATCTGGTTTTATCCGGTTTAAACTGGTTCAATTTGGTTTTATCCAGTTTAATCCGGTATTATCCGGTTTAAAACGGTTTAAACCAGTTCAATCCGTTTTTATCCGGTTTAAACCGGTTTAAACCGGATCAATCCGGTTTTATCCGATTTAAACCAGGTTAACCCAGTTCTATCCGGTTTTATCTGGTTTAAATCAGTTTAAACCGCTTCTATCCGTTTTTATCCGATTTTAGCCGGTTTAAACCGGTTCAATCTGGTTTTATCCGGTTTATACGAGTTCATACCGGTTCAATCAGGTTTTATCCAGTTTAAACTGGTTCTATCTGGTTCTATCCTGTTTAAACCGGTTTGAACCGGTTCAATCCGGTTTTATCCGGTTTAAACCGGTTCAATCTGGTTTGATCCGGTTTAAACCAGTTTGAACCGTTTCAATCTGGTTTTATCCGGTTTAAACCGGTTTAAGCAGGTTCAATCCGGTTTTATCCAGTTTAAACCGGTTCTATCCGGTTGAAACCAGTTTAAACCGGTTCAATCCAGTTTTATCCGGTTTAAACCGTTTCAATCCGGTTTTATCCGGTTTAAAACCGGTTCAATCTGGTTTTATACGGTTTAAACCGGTTTTATCCGGTTTAGACCAGTTTAAACCAGTTCAATCCGGTTTTAATCGGATATAACCGGTTCAATCTGGTTTTATCCGGTTTAAACCGCTTTAAAATGGTTTAATCCGGTTTTATCCGGTTTAAACCAGTTTGAACCGTTTCAATCCGGTTTTATCCGGTTTAAACCTGTTTAAACCGGTGCAATCCGGTTTTATCTCGTTTAAACCGTTTCTATCCGGTTCTATCCTGTTTAAATCGGTTTAAACCGGTTCTATCCTGTTCTATCCTGTTTTAACCGGTTAAACCAGTTCAATCCGGTTTTATCCAGTTTAAACCGGTTCTATTCCTTTCCATCTGGTTTAAAAGGGTTTAAACTGGTTCAATCCGGTTTTATACCTTTTAAACCAGTTCAATCTGATTTTATCCGGTTTAAACTGGTTCAATTTGGTTTTATCCGGTTTAAACGGGTTTGAACCGGTTCAATCTGGTTTTATCCGGTTTAAACCGGTTTAAACCGGGTCAATCCGGTTTTATCCGGTTTAAACCTCTTCAATCCGGTTTTCTCCAGTTTAAACCAGTTTAAACAGGTTCAATCCGGTTTTATCCAGTTTAAACCGGTTCTCTCCGGTCCTATCCGGTTGAAACCGGTTTAAATCGGTTCAATCCGGTTTTATCCGGTTTAAACCAGTTCAATCCGGTTTTATCCGCTTTAAACCGGTTTAAACCGGTTCAATCCGGTTTTATCCGTTTTAAACCGTTTCTATCCGGTTCTATCCGGTTTAAACCGGTTCTATCCGGTTCTATCTGGTGTAAGCCGGTTTAAACCGGTTCAATCCGGTTTTATCCGGTTTAAACCGGATCAATCCGTTTTTATCCGGTTTAAACCGGTTTAAACTGGTTCAATCCGGTTTTATCCGGTTTAAACCGATCGGTTTAAACCGGTTTAAACCGCTTCAATCCAGTTTTATCCGATTTAAACTGGTTTAAACCGGTTCAATCGGTTTTTATCTGTTTTAAACCGGATTAAACCTGTTCTATCCGGTTTTATCCAGTTTAAACCGGTTCAATCCTTTTTTTCCTGTTTAAACCGGTTTAAACCAGTTCATTCCGGTTTTATCCGGTTTAAGCCGGTTCAATCCGGTTTAAACCGTTTCAATCTGGTTTTATCCGGTTTAAACCGGTTCTATCCGGTTCTATCCGGTTTGAACACGTTCAATCCGGTTTTATCCGGTTTAAACCGGTTTAAGCAGGTTCAATCCGGTTTTATCCAGTTTAAACCGGTTCTTTTTTTTTTCCGGTTCTATCCGGTTGAAACCAGTTTAAGCCGGTTCAATCCGGTTTTATCCGGTTTAAACAGGTTCAATCCAGTTTTATCCGGTTTAAACCGGTTCATTCCGGTTTTATCCGGTTAAAACCGGTTTGAAACGGTTCAATCCGGTTTTATCCGGTTTAAACCGGTTCATTCCGGTTTTATCCGTTTAAAACCGGTTTGAAACGGTTCAATCCGGTTTTATCCGGTTTAAACCGGTTCATTCCGGTTTTATCCGTTTAAAACCGGTTTGAAAAGGTTCAATCCGGTTTTATCCCGTTTAAACCGGTTTGAACCGGTTCAATCCGGTTTTATGTGGTTTAAACCGGTTCAATCTGGTTTTATCCGGTTTAAACCGGTTTTATCCGGTTTAGACCGGTTTAAACCAGTTCAATCCGGTTTTAATCGGCTTAAACTGGTTCAATCTGGTTTTATCCGGTTTAAAGCGCTTTAAAACGGTTTAATCCGGTTTTATCCGGTTTAAACCAGTTTGAACCGGTTCAATCCGGTTTTATCTCGTTTAGACCGGTTCTATCCGGTTCTATTCTTTTTAAATCGGATTAAACTTGTTCTATCCTGTTCTATCCTGTTTTAACTGGATTAAACCAGTTCAATCCGGTTTTATCCGGTTTAAACCGGTTCTATCCGTTTCCATCTGGTTTAAACGGGTTTCAACTGCTTCAGTCCGATTTATCCGTTTTAAACCGGTTCAATCTGATTTTATCCGGTTTAAACTGTTTCAATTTGGTTTTATCCGGTTTGAAACGGTTCAATCCGGTTTTCTCCAGTTTAAACCGGTTTAGACTGGTTCAATCCGGTTTTATCCAGTTTAAACCGGTTCTATCCGGTTGAAACCGGTTTAAACCGGTTCAGTCCGGTTTTATCCGGTTTAAACGGGTTTCAACTGGTTCTGTCCGGTTTAAACCGGTTTGAGCCGGTTCATCCCGGTTTTATCCGGTTTAAACCTGATACCGGTTTAAACCGGTTCTATCCAGTTTAAACAGGTTTAAGCCGGTTCAATCCGGTTTTA